>NC_133617.1:289437604-290637604 GCF_048593235.1 Sminthopsis crassicaudata | reverse complement strand
AGATTAGAAAAGGCTTCGGGCAGAGAGTAAGATTTTAATAGGTACTTGATGGAAGCCAGAAGATGAAGATGAGGAGGAAAAGCATCCCAGTTGTTGGGGGCAGTCAGAGAAAATGACCAGAGAGAAGTCAAGCTACAGAAAGGCCAGTGTCCCTGAATCGAAGAGTACATTCAAGGAATAAAGTATAAAAACACTGGAAAGGGGATGGGGGGATACTACTTAATGAAAGACTTTAAATGCTAAACAGAGAATTTTGTATTTGATCCTGGAGGTACAAGGAACCATTGGAGTTTATTGAGTAGGGGAGGTCTTGGACCTGAGCTTGTGGAAAATTACTTTGGCAGGATAGACTAGAGTGGGGAGCAACCTGTAGCAGGCAACAATTACAGTTATCAAGGCATGAGGTGACAAGGGCTGCATCAGAGTAGTAAGAATATTAGCAGAGAGAAGGAGACATATTCATGAGATTTTATAAAGAGGAAATTGACAGACCTTGAAAATGAATTAAGTATGGGGGCTAAGAAAAGATAGTATGGAGTTGAGGGTTATCCCTGGGTTTTGAACCCTAGGGGACTGAGAGGATGGTTGTGTCCATGACAGTAATAAGAAAATTTGGAAGAGGGTAACTTTTAGGGAGAAGGATAATAAATTCAGCTATTTATATGTTGAGTTTAAAATATCTGCTAGATAACTAATTTGAGATGTCTGAAAAGGAGTTAGATATACAAGCCTAGAGGTCAACAAAAATATTTAGGGCAATCAATTTTACTTCTTTAGACCTTAGTTTCTCCATCTGAAAAAAAAGAGATAGTCTGGCTACAATAATTAAAATTTTAGGGGAGGGTAGGTGGATTTGAAAGCCAATCAGCACAGAAATAACAATTAAATTCATGAAAATTGATGAAATCCTGCCCTCAGAGAGATCTGCACTCAAAGAGAGGATAGTAGGAACTGAATGTGGACTACAACATAGTATTTTCACTCTTTTTGTTGTTTACTTGCATTTTGTTTTCTTTCTCATTTTTTCCCTTTTTGATTTGATTTTTCTTGGGCAGCACGATATTTGTGGAAATATGTATAGAAGAATTGCACATGTTTAACATATATTGGATCACTTGCTGTCTAGGGGACAGAGTAGGAGGAAGGGAAGGGAAAATTTTGGAACACAAGGTTTTGTAAGGGTAAATGTTGAAAATTATCCATGTATATATTTTGAAAATTAAAAGCTTTAATTAAAAATAAAGAAAATTGATGAGATCATCAAATGAAATATAGAGGGAAAAGAGAAGAAGGCCCAGATCAGAGCCCTGTGGGACTTTTAAGGTTATGGGAATGACCTAGATCAGGATTCAGTAGAAGAAAGTGAGATAGAGCAATCCAATAGGTCAGAGGAGAACCAGGAGACAGTGCTGGAAAATTAGAAAGAAGACAATATCAAGGAAAAGATTATGATTAGATAGCAGTTGTTAGGCTGGAGTAGCTGGTTTTTCAAGTCTTAGCAAAGGTGGTTTAAGACTGTCCTTGGCCCCACCACTTTAAGTTTTTTTAGATGCCTCATGGAATCTTTGACTCCTTAACAATAATGCCAAATTTACTTCTTTATCATGCCATCTTGCTTACAAAGTCCTTTATATGCGTCCTTCTTAAAAAAAGAAAAAAAAACACCTTCAAATGCTTTCCTATATGTCATTTCTTTTCATCCTCATAACGATCCTAAGGAGCAAAGGAAAGAAAGGTCTTATTGGATGCAACATAAATAGAGCGAATGGCCTGGAGTCAGAAAAACCTAAATTCAACATCAGATACTAACTTCAGACACTGGGCAAATCTCTTCGTGCCTCAGTTTCCTCATCTGTAAAATAGAACTTACATTCCAGAGTTGTTTTAAAGATAAAATTAGATAACATTTATAAAGATAAATTAGATAACAGTGTTTGACACACAGTAGGTACTTAATAACTACTAATTTCTTGAAAATAGCATTAACCTGAAGTCAGGAAATTGGCTTTAAGATCTTTTTGTTCTCTGACTCAGAGTATGTGAACCTAATCACTTAATTTACAAAGCAGAGACAGTAGTTCCTATTACTTACCTCAGAAGTATGATTATGAAGAAAGTGCTTTATGAAACTTAAAACAATAAATAAAATTGACATGATGATTATGGATATGATAATGAGGAGAAAGAAGCAAGAGAAGTTAACTGACTTGCTTAAGTGGTAGACCAGAAGGAGAGCTTAAGTCGTCAGCTTCATGATCAGGTGTTCTTTCCACTGAATTATTTCTCTAAGCCTCCCCTCCTCCACGTCCCCAACATGTTTTTCCCTCTGTTTTTCCTATTTCCACCCTTTATTACTTAGCTTTCTATACCTCTATAAACCTTGCTTCTGTTGCTATGGTCTTACCTAGTCTTACCTTCACTGCCAGTCCACTGCTGTGCAAGAGGAGAGAGCTAGAGTGTATAGAATAGTAACAATTTTCCAGGTTGTTGAATTTTATGATACATTAATAACCCCAAAGAACATTCAAGGACTTGGATTTTTGTTTTAACCTGTGAGATTCAGGGCAAATCACTGAGTTTCTTTATACCTCAGTTTCCCATCTATATAAAGAGAGAATTGGGCTAGGAGAATTTAAAGTTTACTTCCAGCTCTAAACACTATGATAAGATTTAATAGTTAAGAAAAAGTAGACATATATTTTACATAGGCCTTTAATACATAGAGCCTCTGGCACTCTTCTCCAAATCTTCAGTTTGAAAATACTCAACTCAAAAATTGTAAAATACTAAATTGAAAGAGAGAGACAGAGACACAGAGAGAAAATATTCAACTCAATGGTAAATAGTCTATCATATGCTCTATACTCCTTGTAGGTCTAGCATGTGAAGATGAAAATGACTAGAAGTAAATATACGATTAGGAGAGAACTTAGAGGTTTCTTCCATCCCCAACAATCTACTTTTCAATTAAAATAAAAAAACTGCAACTTTTGACACAAACACTTTCTCCAAAAGCAAACAGGTAAGTACCAATCATTTGAAGCAGGGCTTTAGAGAGGACTTGCTGATTTTCTTAGGCTGTCTTCTTGCTTTCAACTAAAAGGGGGAGAGAAAGTGGTCTCTGATACCTCACCTTGCCATATGAAATGCACATTGGTCTGACATAAGCAATTAGCTGTCAGGTGCTAGGCTTTGCAATCAGAGGCCAATTTTCAGATTAGTGCTAATTGCAGGGTGGGCTGACTGCCTTAACTCCCAATCCCCTAGTTGGCCTTCAACAGTGAGAGCATGGGAGGGTGAGAGCTCCCGGTCTCCAGCTTGCTGGCAGTTTGACTGTAGGCTAAAGTAATGGAGCTGGCAGGGTGGAATCAATTACTGGCCAATGAAGATTTTCCCACAGGTTGGGGCTTGGGAAAAAGGGCCTTTCCTGCTGCCTAGACAGCTGGCATAGACTGTCCACTGGGAAAGGAGCCTGCAGAATGAGAGAAAGAGGGACAGTTCTCAGTGATAAACTGGTGACAGACTATAAATTATGAAAGGGGGATTTGGCAGAGGATTAAGTTTGCTACCTCTGCTTTCCCTCTTGTGCTATCCTTGTTTTATGCCTTTCGGAGTTACCCAGTTCTCTGAAGATCCAGCGTCCCAACTAAAAGCAGCATGGGAAGAGAAACAACCCCAAAGCCAAGGTTTTTTGTTTGTTTTGTTTTGTTTTGTTTTCAATGGGTCTTGACCCAAAAGGAAGAAGAAAATGGAAATTGTAATACTGAAGTTCGTTTGAAAGTTTGAAACATAAGTTAAATTGCAATTAATGTAAGAAATTGTTCTTGGATTTCTTTTGGTTCAGTAGGGGTTACTTCCTTATATGACTTGGCACTCTGGGATCCTCTTAGATTTTAGTAGAGATGCTTCAAAAGTCTTAAGACAGACCCCTAATAGGGCTAAATTTTGAGGATGCCTTGTCAAAACACTCCATTTTGGTCTTTTTCTGTTTCGGGAAAAAAAATTCAAACTATACAAAACTTTTGTTTTCACTTCACTGCTACAGAGTGTGGCTTAAGCAGGACTTTCAACAAGAAACTTTTGAAGTGAGGCTTTCTCTCACATACAGCATAGTGACATTATATGGTGGAAAGGATAGAATATCTATCTCTAGCCTCTTCTTCTCCAACCCTTCTCCAAGGGAAACTTTAATTTCTGCCAAGAGAGAAGAAGAAGGTTGGGATCAGAAGCTTAGACACTCTGATCGTTAGAGAGAATGGGAATACCAAGTTAGAATTATACCTATCTGTTCCCTTAAACATTATTTGTCTGGGAGATGTGGATTTCAGGTTCAAGCTAAACTTCTGATTGTTATTTTTTAATGGAGAAAGGAAGACCCAAACTCTATATCCAAGGCTTTGTCTCCTTCTCACCAAATACTAGTTCTACAATGAACACTACATAGCTGATAGGAAAAATCCCTATCATTTATCTGAGTAAATAGGAAAAGAGAATTCAGAGAAAATATAGATAGGAGAATTTATGCCAGTCAATACAGAGAAAAAGAGCTGTCCCATGAGGATTAAAGTAACCCACCTTGCAGAAGAGAATCCCATATTTCATCCAAAGGACAATTTGCCAAAGTCTCTAGCATAGCAAACTAGAAATATGAACATGATGAAGACTGCTAGCTACTCTTGTATCAACTTCTTTTCAGTCTTATTTTTCCCTTCAGCAACCTTAAGTGTGTTTGGCTTCGTCCATCTTCTCTCTCTCAAAGCTAGAAACTAGAAGTTCCTAAAGTCTAAAGAGACTTGAGAAACAGAAGAAGATCAAGAGATTAAATCGTTCTTTTTTCCAATTCCAGTTTGCTCCTCACTTGGGCACAGTACTTTGATCTCCACTAATAAGGAGTATTTCATACCAATGTTCTTTAGGATGGAGTTACATTCCCCTTCTAGACCAAACTCTTTTTAGTCCCTTGCAAAGATCAGCTGGGGCAAGTCCAAACTCTGTATAAATACAGCTTATACATATAAGCAATAGCACTTTCAAACAATGAGGTTAATTTTCCTGGCATCCCAGGTGAACAACTTTTAGTACCATTGAAACTAAAGTAAAACAGATGTTTATTAACACATGCAGTAGATATAGCACCTACAGACTATCACCTTGGAGGATACTGCAGTGACAACTTGCCTAATTACATGCAGAACATAATATATACATATTTCAAAAGTATATGCATAACCATTGTATATAGCAATTGATCAAAAATCATGAGCATGGCTATCAAAATAAAATTGCAACAATATTATCAGTAGTGCTATATGTAAAATACAATTTAACTATAAGCAATAATGTGTATACAAAACAATTGACAGACATTGTTATAGAATGACCACAGGACAAAACATAGAGGATCCTAATAGCAACATTATCAACATAACAAAGATTACTCAAATATGCAGTAACTCATATGTACAGCATTAAACTATACAATTACACACAAGGCACATTTCACTTAGACAATCTCTAGTATTATTATTTAGATATATGTGTAAATATATCATCATCACATTTACCTGTAACATTATAATTAGCTCAGTGACTTCTCTAAAAATATAGTTCTATTGTCCCCATCAACAACAAGATTATGTGATGACCAACTCTGATGGACTTGGCTCTTTTCAACAATGAAGTAATTCAGGCAAATTCCAATAGACTTGTGATGGAGAGAGCCATCTGCATCCAGAGAGAGGACTATGAGGACCGAGTGTGGACCACAACATAGTATTTTCACCTTTTTGTTATGCTTTGCTTGCTTTTTTTCTCTCTCATTTTTTTTTTTTTACTTTTTTGATCTGATTTTTCTTGTGCAGCATGATAAATGTGGAAATATGTTTATAAGAATTGCACATGTTTAACTTGCTGTCTAGGGGAGAGGGTGGGGGAAAGGGAAAAAGAAAATTTTGGAACACAAGGTTTTACAAGGATGAATATTGAAAACTATCTTTGTATGTATTTTGAAAATAAAAAGCTATTATCAAAATTTTTAAAAAGACATAGTTCTGTTGTTACTGATTGATCTTTCAGTTCTGATATCAGACCTAGTAGTTGGTATGGGCTGATAGTGAGGATTATTATTGGCTTGTTTGTCTACACCTAGACTGGCAACCATATCAGGTTGCCTATTGAGTATGTTCTTGCTCTGTTAGTTGAATCTGTACCCTACTAGTCTACTAACAGTCTTGGGCAGGGAAGATGTTGCTTTGGGTTCAGTGTTTCTTACCTGTAATAATAAACTTTTTTTTTTAATACATCACTTTTAATATCCATATCTAAGTTAGAAAGTCTTTGGATAGCTGGTAAACACTCTCCTTTTCCTAGATGAATATCCAGCAATTCTCTCTACCTTCTCATTAGAAAATCCAACTAGTAGGGCAGCTAGATGGTAGAGTGGATAGTGCACTGGTCCTAGAGTTAGGAGAACCTGACTTCAAATCAGACACTTAATACTTCCTAGATGTATGACTCTGGGCATATCATTTAATCCCAATTGTCTCACAAACAAAGAAAGAAAGTTCAATTAATTCTCCTATGGACATTGGTTATGTGGTTGCTATGAATATCCTGATAATGTTCATTACTTTGTCTCATTTTATAAACAGACAGGAAGCCTAGTAACTTTGTGTATATTAATTTTCCATTCATCAACTGACTTGTGAACCCCTTGAATGCCAAGGTTTTTAAGAAGAAATCTGCTTTTTTGTGGAAGGTCTTGACACCAAACGCTGCCATTATTTTATTTCTGGTCACAGATCTTCAGAGCTGAGGTTGTGACTTGGTGGGCATTTATCATAATTGAGAGATGTATTGAATATGAGCAGCTTCATCATTTCCTTCATCTGAAATACCAAAATATAAAGAAAGGCATTGTTCATGCTCAAACATATTCAAGCACAGTATGGCATCATTCCAGGTGTATTGGATGCATACACTAGAAAGGATATATTTCGATTCCACTGAACCTTTTGTTGTGGCCTCAAAATTCCCACCATGTTCAATAGTTTGTGACTCTCCTTGAAAATGGGTTGTATATAGTCCTTAAACAACTTATTATGTGCAAAGGTTTTCTTGAGTTGCCTGCTCTCCAAGTCTCTACCTTAGAGTAGATACTAATAGCAAATCCATTTCCTGAAAAATACTTTCCCTATAATACTTTAACAGTAACTTTTGCTTATTTTTGTTTCTGGGTGAGTGTGCTTGCACATACTTAGTGAAATAGTGAGTCATCATCAAGATATGACTCATATTTTTACTATATCTTTCCAGGGACAGAAAGTCAATGCAGAAAAATTTCAAAGGCTTGCTGGTACTTATGTGCTTCCAATACATAGAATGAGTTTGTAACATTTTCCTTTGTACACATCTGGAACATTTTATATTTATTGATAACATTTGCAACCATCTTAGTCTAATCAAATCAATTTCTTGCAGCCCTAGAGTCCTTTCTTGACCCATATGTCCAAAGTCATCATGTAAGACATGTAAGGTTATTGAGTGATATACTTTGGGTAGCACCAGCTGCTTCTTGGTTCCATGTGTGGGATCAATCACAGTCTGATAACAATACTCCATTGCAATTTGTTTGCTGAGAAACAGTACCTTACCCTTCCTATTCTGCCTTTTATGTTTGTTTTATAAGTTATTTCTAACTTCAGGATTGTGTAAACGGTATCACTGACCCTTCAAAAGCAAAGAGTCACATTTGATAACATGCTAAAATTAATTCAGCAATGAAATAAACATTTCAGAGGAAATTTGGCATGTTTTTGGATAGAATGTTCAACTATTCAACTTTTTATAAGATGTCATTAAAACAAGATAGGAAATTCAAATCTAAAGAATTAAGTTTCATGTAAATATTCAGATAAGTTCTAGGCTGAAGAAATATTAAATATTTACAGATAAGAACATTTTCTTAATGGCATCCTTGTCAATTTTTTTTGTTCCTTCCTATGGTAAACTAGCACTAGAACTTAAAAGCTACCATATATATAGCTCCCAGTAATCTTGAGAGTTTTTGTTGTATAATTAAAGGTAGAATTTGATTTGATATTGGTGGAAAAAATTAACATGGGTTATGAAGGGAATAGAACAAGTGAGAAATCTGAATTAGACTGTGTGACAAATGTTGCTTTACTGCTTCTAAAGTCTCTTAAAAACTTCATGATGTAGAAATAGGAGAAGGGAAGAAATTAAGATTCACTTATGTTTACCCCCTATAATCACAGGGTGTGCAATAATATGTGAGAATTCTCTTCTCCTAAACCATCTTATATTCTTTGCTCCTGAAGATTAGAAAAATCTCAGAGGACCTTCCCCATATGCCCTATTTAGGAGGAGTGTATTGATCTGGCATTTTTTCTCTGCTCCTTAATTTTAGGTATCTTCTTCCAAATTGCACCTGTGACAATAGGGACCAAATGTTATATAAATATCCCTCCCCCAACATCATGATGAAGGTTTTGTGATGAAAGTCATATTGTATAGTGTGCTGGAGGAAATGACACGGAATCCTGAAATATGCTTATTGGAGTGAGGAATGATGTCAACAGCTGCTGTTTAATAGATTCTCCCAGTAGGCTAAAATGCTGGGTTGCTAAAACTAAAATCTGAATTCTAATATTAGAGATGCCCTGTAGCTTGTGTTAGTAGAGATAAGTTAGCTTTGGGGAAAGCAGAATGGAACCATAGAAAAAGTGTCACAGACCCTGAGTTTAAACCCTAGTTTTGCCATCACATGTATGATCTTGGACAAATTGAAATAATATGAGAAAAGAAAGAGATGACAATGAAATTCAGAAATGTCTTCTTCAAAGTCAAAGTTTTGAATAGAAAGCATTGCAAACCGAATTTAGGAAAGATGGTACCTTGTATATTTTCCTTATCTCTTCCCTGTATAGCCTATATTTGGAGACTGTCTTTCAACTCATTTCTAGCTTTCCTTGTGCTTTTGGATCAAGATGAGTAAGGACTTAATAATTGATGCAAATGACAATTACCATAAACTAAAATCCATGTTGCATTAATGAATATAACAATACATTATGGAAGTTGCCTTATACCACTGTAATAGTCTATTATTAATGGAACAATCAGGTTCATAAGTACAAGATGAAATGGCATGACTAGACAGCTTTGGGTGTGAAAAAGATGTAGGACTCTTAATGGACTTCACTTTCAATGAATCAACACTTTGATATGACATCCAAAAAAAGTTAATGAGATTTTAGGATGCATTAGGAGTCATAGCTTCCAGGAACAGAGGTCATTCTTTTCTGCTCTATCCAAGCTGGAATGCATCTTGAACAACATGTTCAATTCTGGGGATCACAGTTTAGGAAAGACACTAATATATTGTGAGCAACCAGAGGAGGTTGAATGGGGTTGTTAAAAGGGGCAAGATCATGCTTTGTAAATATCAGTTGAAAGAACTTTATTCTGAAAAAGAAAAGTTAGATACAATAACTACCTTCAAGTATTTGAAAGCAGTTAGGTGGAGAAAGGGGTTGGTCTTGTTCTGCTTAGCCTCAGAGGGTAAAATTAAAAGCAATGGACAGAAACTGTAATAAGGCAGATTCAGGCTTGCAGTAAGGAAAAGCTTACAATTACAATTATCCAAAAGTGTGTTCTCCCATATGAGTTCTTTAGGCAAAGACTGAATGATCACTTGTCTGATATATTGTAAAAAAGATTCTTGTTCGGGAATGATTTTGATTAGATGGCCACTGAAGTCCTTTTAAGTTCTAAAATTCTTTGATTCTTTGTGATAATAGCAAAAGTAAAATCTGATTTTGTTCTACCAACCTATTTTTAAAAATAGGTAGTATGTATAAATTCATTGTTAATTTTTTTATAATAATAATAGGAAATAGAGCCAAGATGGCAGATTAACTCACACAACTTCTCCCTCAAACTGCTCCAAATTCTTTTAAATGATGATTCTAAACAAATTTTAGAGCATCAGAACACCTAAAAAGATGGAGTAGAACATTTATGATAATAATAATAGTAGTAGTAGCTAGCATTTGTATTGTTTTTAAGTTTGCAAAGTGTTTTACATTTGTTAACCCATTTTATCCTCATAACAACCCTGTAAAAGGAGAACTGTTATTATCCTCATTTTAAAGTTGAGGAAAGAGACATATAAGAGTTTAAATTATTTGCCTAAGGTCACACAGCTTGTAAATTTCTGAGGAAGAATTTGAATTCAGTTCTTCTGCTGCACTGCTACCTAGCCGCCTTTTTAGTGAAAGATTATCTGAGAAAATTCATTATTTAAATAATTATCTCGTGAAATCAAGTCATCAACAAGTCAAGTCAATACCCATTTATCTAATGGGTATTAGGCACTATTAGAAGTGCTGGCAATCAGGTCCAGATGGATTTATATGTGAATTCTACCAAACATTTAAAGAACAATTAACTTCAATACTATATAAACTATTTGAAAAATAGAGAATGAAAGACTCCTACCTAATTCCTTTTATGACACAGACATAATACTGATACCTAAATCAGGTAAAACGGAAACAGAGAAAGAAAATTATAAACCAATCTCCCTGATAAATATTGATGCAAAAATCTTAAATAAAATATTAGCAACGAGGTTACAGAAAATCATCCCCAGGATAATACACCATGACCAAATAGGATTTATACTAGGAGTGCAGGGCTGGTTCAATATTAGGAAAACAATTAGCATAATTGACTTTATCAATAACCAAATTAACAAAAATCATATGATCATCTCAATAAATGTAGAAAAAGCATTTTATAAAATCTAATACTCATTCCTATTAAAAATACTAGAGCGTATAGGAATAAATGGACTTTTCCTTAAAATAGTCAGTAGCATTTATTTAAAACCATCAACAAGCATCATATATAATGGGGATAAGCTGGAACTATTCCAAATAAGATCAGGGGTGAAATAAGGTTGACCACTATCACCACTACTATTCAATATTGTATTAGAAATGCTAGCTTTGTTAAGAAGAGAAGAAAATTGGATTAAAGGAATTAGAGTAGATAATGAGGAAACCAAATTATCACTCTTTGCAGATGATATGATGTTATAGAGAACCCTAGAGAATCAACTAAAAACTATTAGATATAATCCACAACTTTAGCAAAATTGCAGGATACAAAATAAATCCACATAAATCATCAGCCTTTTTATACATCACTTATAAAACCCAATAGCAAGAAATACAAAGAGAAATTCCATTTAAAATAACTGTTGATAGTACAAAATATTTGGGAATCTATTTGCCAAGGGAAAGTCAAGAATTATATGAGCAAAACTACAAAATGCTTTCCACACAAATAAAGTCAGATCTAAATAATTAGAAAAATATTATGTGCTCTTGGATAGGTAGAGATAATAGGTATAATAAAGATGACAATACTACCTAAACTAATTACTTATTTAGTGCTATACCAATCAAACTCCCAAGAAACTATTTTACTGACCTTGAAATAATAACAACAAAATTATTCTGGAAGAACAAAAGGTCAAGAATTTCAAAGGAAATAATTTTTAAAAAGCAAATGAAGGTGGCCTACCTGTACCAGATCTAAAAAATATATTATAAAATAGCGGTCATCAAAACTGTTTGGTACTGGCTAAGAAATAGAGTAGTTGATCAGTAGAATAGGTTAGGTTCACAGAACAAAATAGTCAATAACTATAGCAATTTAGTGTTTGACAAACCCAAAGATCCCAGCTTTTGGGATAAGATTCACTATTTGACAACTGGGAAAATTGGAAACTAGTAGGCATTGACCCACACATGACACCTTATACCAAGATAAGGTCACAATGGGTTCATGATCTAGACATAAAGAATGATATTATAAACAAATTAGAAGAACTTTAGGATAGTTTACCTCTCAGATCCATGGAAGAGGAAGGAATTTGTGACCAAAGATCTAGAGATCATTATTGATCACAAAATAGATAATTTTGATTATATTAATTTTAAAAGGTTTTGTACAAACTAAAACTAATGCAGACAAGATTATAAAGGAAGCAATAAACTGGGAAAACATGTTTATATTCAAAGATTCTGATAAAGGCCTCATTTCTAAAATATATAAAGAATTGACTCAACTTTGTAAGAATTCAAGCCATTCTCCAATTGCTAAATGGTCAAAGGATATGAACAGACAATTTTCAGATGAAGAAATTGAAACTATTTCTAGTCATATGAAAAGGTGCTCAGAGAAATTAGAGAAATATGATCAGAGAAATATAAATTTAGACAACTCTGAGATACTACTACACACTTCTCAGATTGGGTAAGATAACAGGAAAAGATAATGACAAATGTTGGAAGGGATGTGGGAAAACTGGGACACTGATACATTGTTGGTGGAACCGTGAACAGATCCAACCATTCTGGAGAACAATCTGGAACTATGCTCAAAAAGTTATCGAACTGTGCAGTGTTTCTACTGGACTTATATCCCAAAGAGATCTTAAAGGAGGGAAAGGGACCCACATGTGCAAAAATGTTTGTGGCAGCCCTTTATGTAGTGGCAAGAAACTGGAAACTGAATGGATTCCCATCAATTAGAGAATGGCTGAATAAATTATAATATATGAATGTTATAGAATATTATTTTTCTGTAAGAAATGACCAACAGATTGATTTCAGAGAGGCTTGGAGAGACCTACATGAACTGATGCTAAGTGAAATGAGCAGAACCAGGAGATCACTACATATGGCAACAAGAAGACTATACAATGATCAATTCTAATGGACATGGCTCTCTTTAACAATGAGATGATTCAAACTAATTCCAATTGTTCAGTGATGAAGAGAGCCATCTATACTCAGAGAGGGGATCATGGGAACTGAGAGTAGAACAACATAGCATTCTCACTCTTTCTGTTGTTTTTTTCTTGCATTTTGTTTTCTTTTCCAATTTTTTTTCCTTCCTGATCCGATTTTTCTTGTGCAGCAAAATAATTGTATAAATATGTATACATATATTGGATTTAACATATATTTTATTTTTTATTTATTTTTTTAGATTAAAAATATTTTAATAATTTTTATTTACCTGATATATACATGGGTAATTTTACAACATTGACAATTGCCAAACCTTTTGTTCTAATTTTTCCCCTCCTCCCCCCCAGATGGCAGGTTGACCAATACATGTTAAATATGTTAGAGAATAAATTAAATACAATATATGTATACATGACCAAACAGTTGTTTTGCTGTACAAAAAGAATAGGACTTTTAAATAGTGTACAATTAGCCAATGAAGGAAATCCAAAATGCAGGAGGACAAAATTAGAGGGATTGGAAAATCTATGTAGTGGTTCATAATCATCTCCTAGAGTTCTTTTTCTGGGTGTAGCTGGTTCAGTTCATTACTGCTCTATTGGAACTGATTTGGTTCATCTCATTGTTGAAAATGGCCACATCCATCAGAATTGATCATCATATAATATTGTTGTTGAAGTATACAATGATTTCCTGGTCCAGCTCATTTCACTCAGCATCAGTTCATGTAAGTCTCTCTAGGCCTTTCTGAAATCATCCTGTTGGTCATTTCTTACAAAATAATAATATTCCATAATATTCATATACCACAATTTATTCAGCCATTCTCCAATTGATGGGCATCCACTTAGTTTCCAGTTTCTGGCCACTACAAAGAGGGCTGCCACAAACATTTTGGCACATACAGGTCCCTTTCCCTTCTTTAAGATCTCTTTGGGATATAAACCCAGTAGCAACACTGCTGGGTCAAAGGGTATGCACAGTTTGATAACTTTTTGAGCATAGTTCCAAATTGCTCTCCAGAATGGCTGGATGTATTCACAGTTCCACCAACAATGTATTAGTGTCCCTGTTTTCCTACGTCCCCTTCAATATTTTGTATTACCTTTCCCTATCATTCTAGCCAATCTGACAGGTGTGTAGTGGTATCTCAGAGTTTAACATAAATTTTAATACATTTAACATGTATTGGACTACCTGCCATCTGGGGAGGGGATTGGGAGAAGGAGGGGATAATTTGGAATAGAAGGTTTTGCAAGGGTCAATGTTTTGTAAATAAAAAGAGCTTTAATAAAAAAAAGGAAAAAAAAGTGCTGGGAATACAAATATAAATAGGAAAAAAATTATTGCCTGGAAGGAATTTACATTCTAATGGAGGAACATACTTGCTTGGGGACATGATGGAAATGAAATTTAGCTTGACTTGATATTCTTTGAAATAGAGGTTCTGGAAGAGCTGACCAATCAGAAGAAGAATTTTTTAAAAAAATCATGTAATCTATTTATCTATTATTAGTAGTTTTTTTTTTTTTCATTAGACCTATGATTTCATTGGTTCATAAAACCTTGGTAAGGGAATCAATGCATATTCACATTTACTCTGCAAATGATAGTTTTATAGTTATTTGGGAATATTGAAAGATTAAGTGTCTTCAACAAGGTCACATGCTAGTATGTGTTATAACTTGAATCCAGTTCTTCTAGGCTCCAAGGTGAACTCCCTAACAGTTTTGTTCCACTACCTTTTTTTTCCCCCAGATTTTCTCCCTTTTGGGGGATGTCTATGTAAGCATGTGTAAACAAAGATTGATAACTTTTTAGATAATAACATTTATTTACTTAATAAATCTTTAAAAATCAGAATTCTATATCTATTGAAAACTTGAACTAATTTTTTTCTTTCTATAGACCCAACTGTATTGCCAGATTTGAGGTTTTATTATGGGGTATTATAGCTAAATATAGTTTAGATAGGTTGAAAGCCTAGCTCAGAAAAAAAACAATATGTTACTCAAGCTGTTAATTGAACTATTTTTCTTTTCAACTAGTTATAAATTGGACTCAAAGAAAACCTATTAATCAATTTAGAGAATATTAGTTTCCAGAAAAGCTGAAATGATTCTAATGATTGCTAAGAATTTTTAGGTACAATAATTTGCCTACCAGTTGTATGTAGATAATTTATTCGCAGTTCCTTTTTGGCTTATGTTTGAGAAGTTTGGAAATATCCCTAGAAGTCAATAAACTCCTTGCATTTATTATGTGCCAGATACTGTGTAAAGTGATGAGGATCTAAAGAAAGATAAAAACAGTTCCTTCCCTCCAACAGTTTGCAAAGAACATTCCTTATCTTTCTGAAATCCCCTTAAGGTTAGTACTTTCTCTCTGCTGATTATCTCCAATTTATTCTGAATATATGTATTTTTGTACAAAGCTGTTTGCATGTTCTTTCTGCTATTAAACTGTGAGCTCCTTGAGAGCAGGGGCTGGATTTTTCCTTCTTTATATTTCCAGCACTTAACACAGTGTCAGGCACATAGTAGGTGCTAGTTGACGGGACTGATTCAGTATCCAAGCAAATACTACAGAGAGGTCCAGGAATATAAGGTCTCAAAAGAAGCCATTCAATTTGGCACTAACTGGTGGGACCATTTTCAATTGAGTGATGAGGTTGGAATCTAGATGTCAGAATTAGCACGAGAGGAGAAATGGAGGAGCTGAGGGTAGATGGTCACTTATGCAGATGTGGGAAAAGTTACACAAGGTAAATAACTAAACTTTGCTTCTGAGATAGGCCTGGATAAGAAATCCCCCCCCCCCTTCTTTTTGGTATCCCCAGCACTTAGTATACAGTGCCAGGCACATTGTAAGTGCTTAATAGACTTCTGCTGACTGATTGACATGTGGATATACAAACTCTATATGAGCACCATACACAAAAGGAAAATCACTACTGCCAGAGGTGGCATTTTTGAACAGCTCTCATTGTCAGACAATCCTTGCTTAGAATGAGAAGTAGTTTGCCTTTCTGAAACTTTTTCTCATTGGCCTTGGTTTTGCCTTCAGGGAGTTTACCTATGTCAGCTCTTTTATTTCATTTTTATTTATTTTTTGGTGAGGCAACTAGAGTCACACAACAAGGAAGCTGTTTAGTGTTGGAGGCCACATTTGAACTCAGTTCCTCCTGACTTCAGGGTTAGTACTCTTATTTACTGGGCCATCTAGATGCCCCATAAAGTACTTGAAAACTATTATTGCCACTCCTAAATTTCTTCTTTTTCAAATTAAACATCCTTATATATTTCAGTTGATCCTCATGAGTTCATGAAATGAAATGGGAATGATCCCCTGAAAAATGATTCTAATTTACTTCAAAATAAGGGTAGATAATGCTTGGAATTCCCCATATTATTGGAATCCTTGAAGGACCCATCATTTGACAGTGCAGCTAACCATGTATTTCACTGATTCAGATCATACTCCTCTGTCTGGGCTTAGGCTGGTTCTTGAACATTAAATATATATTCCATTGTGCTCTAGATCTTAACCCTAATTGCAATAATTTTTCTTTACTACTCAAGTTTGTACTAGGAAAGAGCTTAGCAGGACATATTAACCAAGTCTTATACTCCACTTGCATAGCTTCATAATTTTCAAAAACCCTGTCACCTCTACATGACTACAAGGTATCAGAGGAGGACTTTGGTGAATAATTACTGAGTTAATACAATATAGCATAGTATAGAGAATTGACTGTGGAGTCAGGGAACCATGGTTGAGATCCCCTTGTTAATACTTAGTACCTGTGTCAATTTATGTAATCTCTTACAATTCTTTGTAATTTCCTCAATTGTAATATTGAGATTTTAAGTCTAGTTCAGGGGTCATCAAATCTGGCTCACTGGCTGGTTTTGTAGGCCTGGAGAATTAGGAATGATGTTTATATTTTTAAATGAAGTTTTATTACATTAAAAATATAAAATGTATTCTTTGATCTTGGGGAAGTACAAAAAACAGAGTAGGCAAGATTTGGCCTTCAAGCTGAAATTTGCTGACTCCCAGAATAGATGGCTTCTGAGATAAATTTTCAACTCCAATTCTAAATCTATATATGTATTACATATATTTCAAGGATCAAAACATACATTGAACTTAACTGAAAAGAATTGTGATAAACTAGATAAATAGACTAGAAAAATAAAATTGTGATCATCTCAGGGATTTTTTATTTAAGAGCAAAAAGAACAACATGTCATTTAAATTCTCTCAAAAACTGTTTATATCTTGCCCTTAAGGAATCTGAACTACTTTTAGCCATTTAGGAAAAATGATGATTCCATATTTAAGGTAAAAAAATAATAATTACTTAATAGGCCAAAATAACTACCCTTTTTTATCCTCCTAAAATTAATTTTCCTTTGATCAATCACTCATTAACATTTAGTAATCTGTTTTCAAGCTGTGTAATTCACAAAGTGATAATCTTTCAGATATATCTTCAGTTCTCTACAAGTAAGGGTGAGATGATGATGGGTAACTTGTCTTATTCTCATCATCCCCAAATCTAAGCACTATGTTATAAAGTGTCCCTGCTGAGTCCATTTGTAAGAATATAGTCAGGGACCTTCTGGAAGGGATGCTATCTTAATTGTTCCTGGCAGAATAAGGTAAATATTTTTTTCCTTGAATCCTCTTATAAAAAGCAGGAAGCTTGTAAAGGGACTCTACCTTGTAGGATTTTAGTATCATAATGTTGGATCCTGAAGATACTCCAGAAGTCATTTAGTTCAATATCTTCACTTCACATATGACAAAAAATAAAGGTTAACGAGTTTGTGATTTTCCAAAAGTCATATAGGTAGTGTTAGGGGTGGGATAGAAATCTAGATCTTTGACTCTCCAATTAATACTCTTAATAATGCTTTTTTCTCAAATATTTTTCAACTATCTTGCTCAAGAAGCTTTGCTTCTGTTCTCTTGCCTTCTGGATAAAATATAGATTTTTCTGGAATTTATAATCTTTCACAGTCTTTCAATTTTGATTCACATCACTATCACATATTCTATGTTCTAGTTAAATGATCTCACTTGCTGTTTTCCATATACAACATTCAATTTTCTTTTATTTGATGATGTCCCATGAGCCTGAAATAGATTCCCACCTTATGTTCTGCCCTTGAAAGTCCTAGGTCCCTTCAAGGCTATCTCTTACAATACCGTAGGTGTCAGTCCTTCCCATGTACTCTGAAAATGACCTTGTACCCATTCTGTACATACTTTATATTTACTTACCTATGAACATACTATTTAGCTACAGTAGCATATGTTTCTAGAGGGTAGGAACCATTTAGGTTTTTTTGCTTTTATAACTAGCACAGTGACTAGTATTTTGTTGTTTAGTCCCTTAGTCATGTTCAACTCTATGTTCCCTCATGGATTTTATTTATGGGGTTTTTTTTGTTTTTGTTTTTGTTTTTGGTTTTTTTTTGGTAAAGATTTAGGAGTAGTTTGCCATTTCCTTTTTCAGTGTGGTCCCATTTTACAGGTGAAAAACTGGAACAAATAGGAGTTAAATTATTTACTAGAGTCACATAGCTAGTAGGTTTCTGAGAATGTATTAGAATTCAGAGCTTTCTAACTCCAGGCCTAATGCTCCATTCATTGTATCACCTAGCTGACTCATGCCTAATACTAGCAGATATTAAAAAAATGTTTATTGCATTGAATTGAAAAGAAGAAACTCCATTATGGATGAATACTTTAGCAGAAGTTAGTTGACAGCTTCTCAGGATAGACACAGCATAGATGACTATAGAGATTTAGCTGGAGTATGAAAACATCTGGGTGAGGATGGCATAGATATATCTTAGAGAAATGAAATGCATATGATTCAAAGTGAGAAAGAACACTAAGAAAAGTGTCATTCCCCCAGTTTTTTTCTATTTCTCATTTGAAATCTTCCATTCAAAATCATCTTAATGACAACCTTTACTGTGAGTAAACTCTATTTAACAGATGGCTGTTCTCTCTCCCTCTTGCTTTTCTTTTCCTTTTCTGCCTTTCTAATAAGGGACTGAAAGCTCAATAAATGATTTGTGATAAGCAGAAAATATTGACAAATGTTTTTGTATTATTCTTATTTTCTAATGTACAATTTTCTTTTAAACATCCACTTAATGTACAAATCATTTCCCCCTCTTTTCATGAAGACACTAAATCTATTTTTTTTAAAAATCCAAGAATTTTAAGCAAAGAATACAACTTGTACATATAGACATAATTTATGAATTTTTTTCTCATCTTTGTTATTATTATTTATGTTGTATCTATCAATTTATCTTACTGTTTTTGGTTTAATGTTCTCCTTCTATTGATGATTTATTTGTTAAATATGTGTCCATGTCAGAACTCTCCATCTTAGATAGAAAATTTTCCTAGATTCATGGAGAAGCAAGATTGGGAAACTGTCACATATAATGAAATAGACATTTAACCTCCAAAAATGTGGACTTTTGAATACAATTTATACTTAAAGAAGGGCCATGTATTTCACCCTGTGGAAATTACTTAATGCTGTTGAAGGTTCGCCAACTACCTGTAATGCATTTTGTTTTAATTTTGATCTCTAGAATATATCAAGAACCAGAAAACTTCCTTCCCAACCCCTACTCCACCAACCCTGTCTCCATCATAAACACAGTATTGAAATAATACAAACGTCTTATATAGACCCTCTTTTGAAAATAAGAAACTTGCCTCGCCCTCCTAACAAGACTGAAGTCTGAACAGTTTGTTCACCAAGAGAGTGGGATTTGGCAGGACTCCTTGTAAACTACAGCCCCAGGAGGCTTCACAGTGAATTGAAATTGTTTCCTCTGGTCAAACTTTTGTTGGTGGTGTACCACCCCCTTCCACCCCAGGATATGAATTCATTATGTTTGTTTTGGGGGATCAGTCTCAGGGGCAGCCTAGGTGAAGGAGGCAGGAGTTTGTGTGTGTGTAAATACATGGATGTTTCTGTAGAGATGTATTAGAATCTTGTATGACTGAAGTTCTCCTCATTCATTCACAGTCCCTCAGACAACAATTGGTATTTAACCAACAAAATCAAGGAAATGGTAAAATAGAAAAGATAGATGTGGTAACAGTCTCTCATTTCCACTTCCCAGTTCAGCTTTCATCTACTCTGGAAACTTCAAAGAACCAGCAATATTCAAAGATGTAACATCCAAGAGATTTAGGGATTTCATGAAAAGTGGCTTGCCTTAATAATAATTTTCCATTTTGAGTTTTTGGCTGCTCAGTACTCCTTTTTGTGATCCCTGAAAATTGATAAAGACTGGCACAAACTATATAAAATACATTAGAAAGGAATCCTACTTGATTTGAATCTATTCCGGATATTTGCTTAATCAAAAATGAAGATTTTCCTAAGTTACATGTAGTGAACAGCCAGAGACCTGGTGTGAAGGTGTTTTATGGTGGGAGTAACAGAGAAGGGAGCAAGAATGAGGATCAATAATCATGTCACTTCAATTTTCTAGGTTGAAAAAAAATCATAGACGCTTAATGTTGATGGTTTTATAAATAAAAAGATTTGGGACAAGAAGTTCTTTCAGAAGATGGGCAGTAGGGGTTTTCATGGAATCCTTTCTAACATATAAGACCAACCAAATAAAACAAATCTTCACATTGACTATGACTGAAAAAATCATGTCAGATTCCATAACTTTAATCTAAGGTTTTTCCATCAAACATGGGAAGCATGATTTATCTCTAATTCTCTGGAGTCATGGTTGGTCGGTGCACTTACTAACTATAATTCTTAAGTCTTTACATCATTGTGTGAATTGTTTTTGTTCTGGTCACTTTGCTCTGCATTAGTTCATGCAAGTATTTTCAATTTTTTCTGAATCTATGCTTTCCTATATAATAATATTCAGTTACATTTCCATATATGTAACTATATATTTCTATATAGTATTTTTGCAGCTACTCAATTGGTATGTACCCCTTTAATTTCTAATTTTTTCCTCCAATGAAGAAACCTGCTCTGAATAATTTTCTACTTATGAATACATTTCCTCTTTCTTTGATCTCATTGGGGTATATACCTAGCAATAACCTAGTCTAATATTGTTGGATCAAAAGGGATTTATAATTTAGGACTTTTGGAGTAAAGCTTCAATTTGCTTCCCAGAATGTCTGGAAAGCTCCAACAATAGGGTACTAAAATTTGCCTGTCTTTCTTTATTCCCTCCAGCAATTGCCATTTGCCTTTTGTAATCATTTTTGTTAATCTCATAAGTATAAGGTAGAACGTCAGAGTTTTTAAAAATTTGTAATAGCAAAATAGTTCACTACAAACATGATCAGGGTTAGAGTGATTCTACTAGATGGGGGAGAAGGAAAGGGGAAAGGATAGAGGGAGACCATAGTTTCTCCTACCAGAGATAGTTTTTATTATGGCAGCTCAGTGATGTGTAAAGGTGCAGGGAATTTGCAACTTCAATGGCCTTTGGGCAAATGATTTACTGTTCTTACATTTATATTTGTTCTTTAGCATTTTCAAAGAGCTTTTATATGCATTAGATCATCACATTCTTATAACAGTTCTGTCAAATAATAAGTGCAGGTATTATTATCCACATTTTTCCAGAGGCTGGAGTTTTTTAGAAACTCGCCTATGTGGCCAGGAAGTACTGCTGAGGGCAGAAGCCATTTTTTTCAATCCAGTATTCTTTTTGATGTATCACAGCTTGTAATCCTACATGGGTGGATATAGGAAGAATTCTAGTGAGAAAAATAGCTTCCTCTCACACCAAGAAAGTCTACAAAGAGAAGCTTGATGTATGGGTGCCCTGAGGAAGAGCTTCCTTTATGTCTCTAGAGGCAAAATTTGACAGATTTCACAAGGTTGGGATATCTCAGAAGAATACAAAAAATGTTTAGTTCACAGAATGCTTGTCCCGTCATGCCTGTCACTACAAGCATAGGTTCTTTCAATTAGGCTCCTCTAAGTGATCAAAAAATAGTCAGCATGATTTTTGACTTGGAATATTCCAAATCTACAACTATAGAACTAAGATGCTATTTTAAAACAAGCTGACCTATGGCTTCATTAGTGTAGGGAGTTCCCAATAAAGAACCTCCTTTACCAATACATATTGGAAACTTCTCTACAACTTATAGACTTGGAACCAAGGTGTTTAACCTGGCACTCACAGATCCCCTTACCTACTTCCTCTCTCCCCCATGGGGCAGGGTTTCTGTAAATTTCAAGGGCTTTGTGAACATGGATCAGAAACTAATTAAATTTTATTTTTATCAACCTCTAACTAAAATTTAACATTTCCTTAATTTATTTAAAAATAGTACTACGAGAAGGAGTGCATAGATCTCTCTAGACTTCCAAAAGGGTCTATGACACAAAGGAGATTAAGAATTTCTGTGAGCCCTGAGAAATTAAATGAATTCCCCAGTATGTGTTAAGATTTGGGACTTGAACTAAAGTAGTGTTGAGTATTGAGACTAAAGTCTTGCTTCATCTCACCATACTGCTTTTCTAGGTCTATGCTAAGCATTTGCTTCCTTAAAAAGAACAGTTGGCATATTTATTCAGCTTAAGTATGTCAGTATAATGGGGAAAGAAAAATAGTTGGTTATAGAGGTAGACAAAGCTTGTAAGTGGAGTCACAGGCAGCAATAAGAAGCCCCTAAGAGATTGAGGTCCTATTTTGTGTCTTTGAAAGGCTGTCTGTCCATGAATGATGCAATGATGAATATTAGTCCAGTCTATGATCAAATGTAGCTTGAATCAATAGGGTGTGTGTGTGTGTGTGTGTGTGTGTGTGTGTGTGTGTGTGTGTGAGTTCAATAATGGCAACTTTATCGTTTGCTATTTCTTTTTCTCTTACATAGATGTACATCTGAAGTACGTATGTATTTACAAGAGGAAAGGAAATAGAAAGACTTCAAGGTAACAATATTTCACACTTGATGGTTGAAGCCATCTGTTGGGAGTTTCCTGGATCATTTCAGTGATATGTTGACCAATTGACTTTTTAAAATTGGTAAGTTCCCAGTGTATAGTGTTTGTTGTCAGTTAATAAGTTTGGCTTTACAAAGTTACTCCTTCAGAAGGTGGTAATTTCCTCCTATTTATTGCATTTCCAATTTGGATTGTTGTCACTGGTTTGGTGCCTAAGTATGCCTGTGTAGGACAATAGGTTAGGGTTTTTGTAGACATAATTTTGGAATCAGATTATGCCACATAATATATTAAATTATACATTTTCTATAAAATTCCATTTAATAAATACAGCTATCATCAAATCACTCATTACAAAAATTCATTATCCTAAAAAATTACCCCAATTATAGGCAAATTTAGAGAAAAACAATCACATAGGAATAATTCCATATTTTTCCTATATTTCATTGTTTAATTTATTTTTAATAACTAAAAGCTCAAATTGCTGTTAAATAATAACAGTATATTGCTATCTAATTAGATTCACAATCTGACTCAGAAATTGAGCAAACAACATACCTTGAAACAGTCCACAGCATACTTGCTAAAGGTGTTTAACACTGTGATGAAAGCAATGCAGTGCCAAGCCCTAGTTAAAGATGGCTTTTCTGTGGAAAAGCTCCAGTTTGCAGATGACATTGTACTAGTTATATCAAGACCTGAAATACTGCAGAGGCTCCTAGATAAGATCCACATCCACTCAAAGGAGTTTGGTCTGGCTATTTATGCTGAGAAGGCCAAACTGATCGTTTCCATTGTCCAGATTATAGTATGAAATTGGATGAACAATTGGAGACTTGTTCATAAATACGTATTTCTTAAAAGTATTATCATACCAAAAGTATGGATAAATAATGAATTGGGCTAAGGACTAAACAGAACAAAGACTTTAAAATACTCAAATTACTTAAAAAAAGGACATATGAAGAAAGACACTATCTGTGCTCAAAGAAAGAACTGATAAATTGAAGTATGTGTATAGAATAATTACACATACATATTACACATATATATGTGTGTATGTATATATAGACACATATTACTATTTTTGTCTAATGATAACCATCTCTAGAGTGGGGGAAGAGGGAAGAAAAGAAGGGGAAAAAAGAAATTTACATGATAACTATTATAAATTTAAAAGGAATAGCAACTTGTATATAATAGATTTATAGTTTTATGAGAAATCATCTTTTTTATTATACTGTGTTATGAAAATGCTTATTGTATTCCATAAATTAAAAAAATTAATTAATTTTTTTAAAAAGAAGAAAGAGAACAGATGAATTTCCTTCATAAAGCTCCTTTAAGGACTCCAGATTTGTCTTGAAAGTAAAGTTTCATTTTTATTATGTCAGTATTCCAGTATTATTGTCCTTTGATTGTGAGACAGAGCACAATTTCTGAAGAATTGTAAATGAGTATGTCACAGAGGGCAATAGAAAGGTACATGGTGGGGTGTGGGTAGGCTCCAATATGTAATCATAAAGAATTTCAGAGAACAGGAGTAAGATGTCATCATGGCAACATATTATATAGAAAGAAGATAGGTGAGTCACATATCAAGGATGAGGGATAACTGCTGAGTTCTCCACTGGCCTCTTTACTATGTCTGAAAAAAAAGTGAGGAAAGGTTCCTGCAGTGAAAATTATGGGGGGGGGGGCATGGACAAGAGCAATGTAAGATAAGCCAATATGACTGGGTTGCAACCTTTGTTGTTGAAAGTTTATCCAAAGCAATGACATCACAAATCCTTTTGAGGGCATAAATACACATATTGTTTCAATTGATAGAATGTAAGATCCTCAAGAGCAAAGACTGTTTCCTCAACAATGCCTAGAATATAATAGGTATAGCTAAGTGGCACAATGCATAAAGTGCAGAACTTGGACTTAGAAAGACCAACTGTACTATGGAGTAGCTGTGTGATGCTATGCAAATCGTTTAAATTCACTTATGTTTTCCCATGTGTAAAATGGGGATAAATAATAGCACTTATCTCATAAAGTTGTTGTAAGTCTCAATATATGTAAACTGCTTTATAAAACTTAAAGCACTAAATAAATGCTAGCTATTATTATTTTTTATTAATTATAGTTTTTAATTACCAGATATATGCATGGGTAATCTTACAACATTGACAATTGCTAGCTATTATGATGAATAAATATTTTGGTATTGAATTTATTGATTATTCATACTATGATATAAATTGTTAAAAGCTTCAAGCATTACTTATCCCATGGGCATTTGCATTTTAGCAAGTATAAAAGCCTTCTATAAAAGGGATGAAGTTTTAATATGGACTTTCAGAATAGTCATGAAAAGCAAGATTTCTTAAGACACCATGTGTTTCTATGCCAAAAAAAATTCATCATACTGATTGAAAATGCTTTAGTGATGTAGTATTTGTCCTGGCTGAGTCCAGAGATCTGCTCAAGTTGGGGCTATTTGTCAAGTTTCTCTCTCTCTCTCTCTCTCTCTCTCTCTCCCTCTCTCTCCTCATTCTTACAGGTATGATTATATTTTAAAAATCTTCAGTGTATTGTTTATACTATTTTTTTACATCCTTAGAAGTAGTAACCTTCAGTCTCCTTTCTTTATATTTTTGAGATAAATATGAATTATGGCTTCTCAGTCTACGTTTGAGAGTTTTTCTGCTGGGAGAAGTAATAGAAATATTAAAATTGGCTTGGCCAAGAAGAAAACACAAGTCCAAAAAGTATTTTTGGTAAAATGAGGAAAATGATCATCTCATCTTCTAAATCTGTAATTGACAGGGATAAATACCTAGAGAAAGTTCCTGGGCTATTTTTACCACATGGGCTATTTTTCTTTCACCACATGAAGGAAATCAGGGTGAAAGGTTGGGATTGGAGGCTCATTTGAAGACCATACCCCGAGGCATTTCCTATCCACTTTTATAGTGTGGCCTCCCAGAAAAGTTTTTTTAGTAAACAGAAAGGCATATGGAAGGTTCAGTGAATAGACAATGTAGAAACAGGTAGTTTCAAATACAGTCCAAATATTCACTTTTGCTTGGCACAGATTACTATGGCAACAGGGTTGGAATAGCTGTTTGCTTTTTTATTTCTGAGTCCATTCATCAGCCAACTCTGTCAATCCACTATTAATTGCTAGTTCACATTAATTCAACTCAATTTACAAATATTTATTACATAACTGCTATGTATATATCCCTGTGGTCCACTCTGGAGACAGAAAGACAAAAAGGAAAGAATATCTGCCCTCAAAGAGGTCCAAAATCAGTTATTGCTCTTGTCTCTCTTTGTCGAAGTCAAAGCAAGGCCTTTCTTTTGAAGCCCCAGATGCAACTTTTGGATCTAAGTTAACAATTCTTCCTTTAAAATAGGGATTGTTAACCTTTTTTAAAATCATGAACCTGTTTGGCAGTCTAAGGAAGACTATAGTTCCCTTCTCACAATGTTTTAAAATATATGGGATTGAAAAGAAAATTAATTATATTGAAATAATTATCAAAATGTAAAAACAAAAAGTTCACAGACATCTTTTCTCCTTTTCCTTGCCCAGGTTAAAGTTAAGATGTTCTAGAATTAATTAAGCCCTGACTCAGTTGCTGCTCTAGAGTCTATTCCAGTTTCAGAAATTTGTCCCTACAAAAACAAAATACTGTATAAATGTTTAAGAGAAACTCTTTACATTCTTTACCAATTCCTTTGTGAACCTAATTTTGCAAAAAAAGGTTTCCTTTTTATATTTTATTAAATAAATGTGTTAGTTTCACATTTCACTATCCAGTCATGATCAATGGTGCCATCATTTTTTGGAATTCATATAGGACATTGCTTTCACTTATATGTCTCTATACACTTATCATATATATTGTATTATTATTATTAGAGTCAGATTCCACTACTCCCAAGTCTGTAAACTCCATAAGGATAGAATTCTAAATCAAATCTGAGTTTCTTCCTTGCTAGTTCTCTTAGAGTAGTTTGTATCTCTTCTTAATCTTCCTACTTTCCTTTGTATAACATGCCTGCAAAGCAGAACGTACAAAATAGGCTAAATAATTCTGCTCTAGAAAGAGATATTTAATAGGGATCATCAGAGTATATAGATTAATAAAAAATTCTTAACTCAGCAATAAATATACCAGAATTTAACACAGTAAGTTGAAGAAGCACATGGACCACTAGGGAAATCATTAGCTTAAAAACATACAAATCTATAAATAATGATTCGTATATACTAAAAATTCTTTAAAAGAATTCTAGAGATATAATGAATCCAATTATTCATTTAAAGAAGATTGTGATGGATTAATATAAACACCTATCCTGCTTCCAGCAAGGCTTTCTTAGATTACTCAGGCTCCAGAGCCAGAAGATTTGTATCCTATCTCCCGCACTTCCTACCAATAGCCAAATCATTTAAACTCATGGAGTCTTCGTTCTCTCATCAGTAAAATGAAGGGCCTCTGAAATCCTTTATGACTTTTGCTCTATAATCCTATTCCTTCTCATCCCCTTGGAGAGTAAGAGAAAAAGAAGTTGTAGAGTTACTTGGTTCATCTCAAAATTAAAGCAGATGTAGGAAAGCAAGTAAGAAAGACCCAGAGCTTTCCAGAGTCACAGAAAGGAGAGAGGGAAAAAATGCTCCACCAATAAGAAAAAATAATAATAATAGAAAACAAGGTTATGGACTAGATTGCACAAGTCCTTTTTATTACTTCTGGCCAAATTAGTTCATGTTACTAGTCAGATTGGTTTCCCATCTGCCTCCTTGAGAATAAGGCAATTCTGATCCACTCTGAAAATTTTGCTAGGAAGTAAGCCCATTGCATTTGTGTATTACTTTTAAAGATTTACAAAGATATTTAACAATGCTATCTCGTTTTATTTCTTGGAGGTAGATTCTATCATTATCCCTTTTTTGCAAATGAGGAAACAGAAAGTGAACAAAGATTAATTTCCCTTCTTGAATTCAGAATGATCAATAAAAGGTGACCTGTCCTATATTTATAAAAAGAAATGTTGATTTAATCCCTGACCTATTTGGGGAACTTCTCCACTAGTCAGAAATAAGTAGGAATGGTGAAGGTTGACAAAGTGGAAAGAATGATGTATTTGGAGTTCTGCTTTTTCTTACCTATGTGACCTTGGGAAAGATATTTAACCTCTCAGAGTCTCATTTTGCCTAATCTGTAAAATGAAATGTTTGACAAAGTAGATGACAATTAAGTTTTCTTCTGTTTCCAAATCAGTATCCTATGAATCAGATTATACTTGACTTCTCTTCCCCATCCAAACAGCTATACTGCAGTAACTACAATTAGAGAAAGGATGAGATATTCATCTATTTTTATCTTTATTCAAACATCCAAAAGGAGTCAGTTGTTAACTATGTCATTATTAAGGAAAGTAGGAAGCTAGAGAGTCCTTAAGACACTCTGTCACTGATGGGTTGATGATTCATATTATCATGGCTAACATAAACATTCAACATGTAGGAGGAATTAAAATCATGACAATAACCTTTTTTCACTGTTAGATTGCCTTGAGGGCAGGCTGTCATTTTTTCATTTTGTTTCCCCAGTATCTGATAGTAGTATTTAGTAAATGATTGTTTAATTGATTTTGAATCATCACAGCCTTTAGGGCTTATATAAAGATCATGTTAAACTCTTCTTCAAGCCCACATACAACTGACATTGTTGTCTTTGCAGAACAAACATCAGTGGGTTAATAAAGTAGCAGTGAACATGAACCTAGGAAGATGTAAATACATTAAATCAAGTTACAAAAAAGTCACAATAGCCTGGAAAGATAGATTGTATCCAACAAGATGAAATTTGATGGTTACAAGTGAAATGGCCCATAGTTCCCCTGAAAAAAATTCAACAGCCTAAGTATGCTACAAGTAAGATGTAGCTAGATAGCAGTTCATGTTAAAAAGAGTTAGAAATTTGGTTAACTGTGAACTGTGAGTTGATTGTAATAGTGTGATATAGCTTTCAAAAACCTTAATGTATGTTAAGATTGTATTAATAATAAAGATTATATTAATAATAAAAATATAGTACCAAATGAGATAAATAGTTCTGAACTATGCCCCTCAGACCACATTTGAAATACTATGATCAATTCTAAATAGTACATTTTAAGAACTGTTAGAAAAGGATGATTAGGAATATTTGAATTATATTCATGTGAATGTTGGCCAAAGATGGAAGATGTTTAGCATGGAGAAGAAAAGAATAGGTGATCAAATATTTCAAGGGTCATCACATGGAAAATAGAACTGATACATTCTTTGTTGCTTTTCAAGACAGGGTAGGGGTCAGTAAGAAGAAATTTACAGACAGATGGAGTTTTGCTTTAAAGGAACAATTTGTTTTTTAACAAGGAGTTATCTAAAAAATATGGTGCTTCAGGAACTTCTCAATTCATTGAAGGCATGCAACCGGAAGTTAGATAATTGAAAACTTCTGAGAAAGTAGTAAAGAGAATTCTTATGTTCAATAGATGTTTAAGTGAAATGATTCTAAATATCTATAATTTTAAATGTCATAGAAAATATTATTTTTAGGTTGCATGTAGTTATTACTTCAATTAGGATCTGACATTCAAACTTGGGAGAGATTTAAAAGTCATAGAAAACATAGAAGGCATCTAATTTTATAGATGAAGAAGCAACCACAAAGATTATTGAATGACTTGCCTAAGATCATGAAGGTGGTCACTGACAAAGCTAAAATTTAAACCCAGTTTCTCTGACTCCAGATTCACCACTCTTTTTATTATACCAATATTTCCTTAATTGATATTTATTAAAAAGTTGACTCATTATTTTGGATACTCTACTATTTTATATCCCAGTTTTTACTTATGACCTATTTGGATATTTTGAGCTCCTTCTCAGTGCAAGTTGGTTTCTGATGTGGCTTTTCTCACTTCCTCAGGCTGTGTAGATGGTTTGATTATGATGTTGGATGTCTATTCTCCTTTTCTACCTTCTCTTTTCTGGCTCCAAATTCTTCCTCAGCCTCCCCTTTCCATATCTTTATTGGGGTGTTTAGTCTCCATAGAACACATAGTTTCCACCCAAGTTTGTTGGGCCCTTTATTCACATTTCCAGAGAGTCACTGAGTGGATGTTTGTACACTTTTTTAGATCCTCAGGTAGCTCAGCATGTCTGGTAGTGCAATATCTTAACCTTGTCTGAAGAATTCCCATTTTGTCCAAAAGATAGTTGAAGAGAAAGGGATTTAATTACTCCACTGTGCACCTGTCTGGCCATGTCTACCATGTAGAATTAAATTCATTAAGTTTATACTATTTCCATGGTGTTCTGAGACAAGTCTGGATATGATTCTTTTTCTTTATTAGAAAAAGTTGTGGGAGGCAGGAAAAGATGGAGATAAAGGTAAGAAAAAATAGAAAGGAAAGGGCAAAATCATGATTAATATTAAAGACAAAGAAGTTAAGGATCAGGGAGAAGACTTGTAAAATTAGAAGTCTGTGTAGTCATCTAAGTGAAATGTTCTTTTCTTGGTATCTTAGCCATTTTTGAAATAAAGTAAATACCAATCTAATATTTCACAAAGGATAATGGTAGTCTAGTTGAAGTATAGGAATTTTGAAGAAGAAACTGTCCCAGAATATTAGAATGATAAAAAACCTCTATAGCTATCTACTCCATACCATTCCTAAAGAAGAATTTCTTTTATAACATATTGGATGAATGATCATTCAGGTTGTTCTTGAAAACACCAAAATAATGAGAAATCCACTTTCTAAGATAGTCCCATTCCACCATTTAATAATTCGATTTCTAGAAAGTTATATTTTGATACATCAAGCCTAAATTCATTTCTCTGAAGCATTCTGTTTGCCATCTTCTGGATTCTCTTTATCATATCAATTTCCTTTATAAAACGAGGCATTCAGAACTGAACATAAAATATTCAAGATGGATTCTGAACAAAATAGAGTGGAGTGGAATAATCATCTGCCTAGTTCTGGACATTATGTCTCTCTTTATTTAACCTAAAATTGCCTGTCATATTCTCTGGGCCTAAGTCCATGACCATGACCTCACTCAGTACCTATAGCCTTTTTTGTTGCTATAATATGCAACTTAGCAATTTTAAAATTGGCAATAAGACACCCACAACTTGAAAAGGAAATCATAGTCTCTTATTAGTATCAATTTGCTTTTGGAGGAATGAGGCAGATTATAGCATTTATAAAGGAGGAAAGCTCAAATTAAAAAGTCTTTGTTATTACATGCCAATTGTGTGGTGATATAATTGTTTTATGTCTTTTTCTCCATAGATATAAAGGCATTAATACTCAAAAGAACTTGAAATGACAATATGGCAATTGTAAAAATATGAAAGTCTCTGTTCTATAATAAATAATAGTTTTTAAATATTAAATACTTCAGCAGAACAATGATGTCAAAGCTACCCCTACATAGATGGAATAGATAGCAGTGGAAGAATGAGTATCCAGCTTACTTTAATCAAACAAAGAAGGACTGAATTCTCAGATGAAACAATCAACAATCTCCTCCCCATCTTGTAGGGTTCTGAGACACATTCCCCCACAAATATAGACAGAATTCAGAATATAGTGGACTCAAGTTTAGAGAGCATATGTAGTAAGAAGGAAACTCACAATTCTTGGTTGAGTGGAAGTACTTAATTTCTTTTCTGAGCTTCTATGGTTTCTTCCCATTTTAAACCTATGATCCTATGATTCATCAATCAACAATCATTTCTTAAAAGTGTACTATTAAGTGTATGCTATTTATTAAATTCTAGGCATTCTAATAAGCACTGTGGTCACAAAGACAAAAGAAATAATTTCTGATTTCAAGGAGCTTAAATTTTAATGGGATATATAATGTGAAAAATATTTTATGATATATGCAAATAAATGTGAGATAATTTGGGGAGAAATTGTCCTGGCATCTGGGTGGCTGAAGGAATCCTTCACAGGAAAACTTCTCATCAAGACTGGATTTACCTAAAAACATTACAGCAAAATCCTAAAAGTCACACCACAATGAATAATAATCAAGAAATCCAACGAGAAGCTAAAGTACATGCCTTCTTCTACCTGAGATCTGTACTAAAAGTTAGCCAGAACCCCACAGGCAATAGGAAAGGAGGCTGCTAGCAGAGTCAGTGCCAATCGCGGCAAACCAGATGGCAGACTCCCAGCATGATCACACACACACACACACACACACACACACACACACAGAGAGAGAGAGAGAGAGAGAGAGAGAGAGAGAGAGAGAGAGAGAGAGAGAGAAAGAGAGAGAAAGAGAGAGAGAGAGAAAGAGAGAGAGAGAAAGAGAGAGAGAGAGAGAGAGAGAGAGAGAAGAGAGAGAGAGAGAAAGAGAGAGAGAGAGACAGAGAGAGAGAGAGAGAGAGAGAGAGAGAGAGAGAGAGAGAGAGAGAGAGAGAGAGAGAGAGAGAGAGAGAGAGAGAGAGAGAGAGAGAGAAAGGCCAGAGATACTTATATGGCTCTGTTTCTGGAAACAGCAAAAGTAAAGGACAAATCTTGAGAAAGGCCTACAGTGTTTGGAAAATCATAATGGGGACTTTGGAAGCAGAGGGGAAAAGCTTTGACCAGTTTGGCCACCAGAGATCTCAGACTTCAGCACCTGAGGATTAGGAACCTAGCATTCTGTCCAGAAATACCACAGAGGGCCTTGAAGAACCATGAATGTACTTCAACAATCCAGAGGATCTATTCTTGGGAGGTGAAGATAAGTGCAGGAACCATTGTGAACCACTTTGAGATCAACCAGGGTTGATCATGTCACCAGAAAGTACAGCAAGAGCATGGCACAAAACCTCATCTTAGCAGCTAAGGCCAGAGAGATGAGCAAGTAGATGACATAGACCACTTTAAAGATTTATAACAGATCCAAAGATATCCCAAAAATGTACTCTGGAAGGAGAAAACTTCATAGTAACTACAAGCAGAGGCTCAAAAGAAAAAACATATTTTCAATAGAACTGCATAATACCTAGAAAGAGTTAAGAGATTAAAAAAATTAAACAAAAATTCTGAAGACAAGAATTGGGAAGAGAATAAATAGAATAAAAAGTGACAAACCTAATCCAAAAACAAATTTTCTGAAAAATAAGAATAGACCAAACAGAAACCAATGACTTCATGAGATAATAATAAAGACCAAAACAAAATAAAAAGATTGAAAAAAAAATTGAAGAAAATATAAGGCATCTGCTATTTAATGAAAAAAAAAAAACCCAACCCTGATGAGAATGATAACAAGTGAAAGGGAGATAATATAAATATCACTGAATTCTTTGGGGATAAAAGATTAAAAAGCCTGATGACTATGTTTCAGGAAATCATAAATTAAAACTGCCCAGGTCTATTAGAATCAGAGAACAAGGAATATATATATATATATATATATATATATATATATATACATATATATATATATATGTAAAGAATTCACCTCTTGAAAGAAGCTCCAAAAGGAAAATGTCATCACCAAAATTGATAGTTCCCACAGATCAAAGAAAAAAAGTCTGCAAGCATTGAAAAAGTGGTAGTTCAAATAACAAGAAACCAAAGTCAAGATCACACAAGGCCTGGCAGTTTCTACCATAAAAGAGAATATAGTGTTACAAATAACCAAAGATATATTCTCATGACCATGAATGACTTACCATGCAAAACTGAGTATAGTTGTATGGATGGAGGGAAAGCAAAGGGAGAAATATTTCTTTTACTCAAACCAAAGACTTTGAAGAATTCCTATTAAGGAGTTGAATAAGAAAAAAAATAAGAGGATCTGGAGGGTAAATTGTTTCTGTTTGAGGTTCCAAATTTTTCTACCTTTCTCTTCAATTCCCCCCTCCCCTATACAACAAATAGTCCAATATAGGTTAAACAGCTCTTTTAACTTATCAGTTGTGACATTATGAGTTGTGCAAGAGGATGAAAATTATCAGGACTTAGGAAAAGATTATGTCCTTACTCCTTACTTTCCTCTTTGTAGATAGACCTTGGCTTACTGTTTAAACTAGCATGACAGTTTTTAAACCACTAGATTCTATTAAGGTTGCTAAGGAGTTTCATGAAGAGAAGTTTAATAATACAAAAGGGATAGGGTAGTGCACTGGGCAGCTATGTTGAAATTACACTCAAGAAAACTTAGGTTCGAGTTCCATTTCTCACATATCTGATTGTGTGATTGTAGACAATATCTTTAAGCTTGAGGCAACTCTCCAATATTATATTCCAGATTACAGAAAGTGAATTACAGAAAGATTGCATTTAGAAAATGGTACAATATTATCTTCGGTGATCCTAAATTCAGCCAGAGAACACCATTGGCTATACTCCATATGATCTATTTCATTCCATCTTATTTTTTGATCTGTTATTTATGCATGGGAAGCAAAGTGGCACAATGGATAGAGTGCTAGGCCTGAACACAGGAAAATTCATTTTCCTGAGTTCAGATTTCAGAGTTATTAGCTATGTGACCCTGGGCAAGTAGTTTAACCTGTTTACTCAGTCTTTTCATTTGTAAAATGAGTTGGAGAAAGAAATGGTGAACCACTTCAGTATCTCTGCCAAAAAAAAATCCCACATGGGGTCAGGTATGAATGAAAATAATTAAACAATAGCAATAAATCCAGCCAGAGGACATCATTGAGTATCTTTTATACCTTCCTTCTTTAAACCTTTCTCCAATGGCCCCAGGCTGAACTTTAATGAGCCATATCCAATCACGATTTCCCCTTCCCACATTATGCACCAGGACCACCAGGCTTTTTCATCAATCCTACAGTTGTGCTTTCTTATAGTTGCTCTCTCCTCCAATAGGAATCTTAGCTCTTTGAAGCAGAGACCATCTCACTTTTTTCTTTTTTATTCCCAGTGCTTAGCAAAGGGTTAGGTACAAAATAAATCTTTAACAAATACTTTTCCATTCCATTCCATCAATAGAAACTTTTTTTTTTTTTTTTTTTTGGTCATAGATATGATTCCAGGATCTGCAGTCTTTTATTGTAGCTGCTGTTAAGTACTGTACTATTCTGATTGTGGCTCCAGCATATTTGAGTTGTTTTTTTCATGTTTCTTGCAAAATTTTGTCTTTGATCCTGAGGTTTTAAAACTTAGTAATAATATTTCTTTCTTTTTTTAATTTTTTTTATTTTGCTAAGGCAATTGTGGTTAAGTGACTTGGGCAGGGTCACACAGCTAGGAAGTGTTAAGTGTCTGAGACCAGATTTGAACTCAAGTTCTCCTGAATTCAGGGTTGGTGCTCTATCCACTGCTGCACTTAGCTGCCTCTGGTGATAGTATTTCTATGTTATTTCCATACAGGACCTCTTTGAGGTGGTGATTGGTGTGTTTTGTTTTGTTTTTTTTTTCCTATTTCTACTTTCCCCTCATGTTCTATCATACTCCAGAACAAATTTCTTGGATTATTTCCTGCAATATTGTGTCAAAGTTCTCTTATTAGTCAGAACTTTCCAATTATTCTCTTCTGTCAATTATCTTAGAAGATGTTTCACATTCTGTTGTATTTTCTCATTCTTTATAATCTATTTTGTTATTTTTTGGTCTCTCATAGCTTTATTAGCTTCCCCCTGTCCAATTCTAATTTTCAAAGCATTATTTTCATATTTTGAGACTATCTAACTCTTTTTCTAGTTAATTAACTTTTTTTCATAAGCTTCTTGTTTTTCTTGGTTGGTTTTAATTTTTTTCTTTAGTTTTTTTCTCAATGTCTCTCATTTGATTTTTGAATACTTTTTTGAGTTCTTCTATACATTCTCTCTGGGTAGAGAGCTATTTCACATTACTCTTTGGGGTAGAAGTTTTGAATCCTAGTCTTTCTGTTCCCATAATGTTTCAATGGTAAGGTTGTTCTTTTCTAGTTTTTTTTTTTTCTTTTCTTTTTTCTTTCTTTCTTTCTTTCTTTCTTTCTTTCTTTCTTTCTTTCTTTCTTTCTTTCTTTCTTTTTTTAAAATAAGAAGTATTAGTGTAAGAACTTCTAATTGTGGGATGGGGGGATGGTGCCTCAAGCTTTCCTTCAGCTCTCCATTCTGACCAGGAACCCCAATCAAGAGCTTCCTTCTCCTGCAAGAACCCACAGCCGGTAGTGCTTCTGCTTCCACTGCTTCTGCACTCACCCGGTACTAGTTCCTTCTTATCTGGCACCGGGTCTCAGCAGTACAGCTGGGTTGGGCATTCCCAATCTGTAGAAGTTTGCTCAGTCTTCCTTGACTTAAACCCCAACTCCACAAACAGTCTGGGAAGTGAAAGTCTCTGGGGTTTCTGAGGCTTCAGCCACACCCAGCTAGCCTTAGGAGTCCCCACTTGCTATTTCTTAGCCTGGAGGTGTCTGCTCTTCAGACAGCTTAATCCCCAGCCTGGGATCTTTCTTCAGATCTTCTCAGGTTGCATCTAGAGGACCCCAGTTCTGTCCCAAGTCTTCTTGATTTTTCAGGAATCTATGTTCACCATGAGGTGAAAATTTATTTTATCTCTGGGAGAAATTGGGAGAGCTTGAAATTTACCATCCTACTCCATCATCTTCCCAGAATTCTCCCTGGAAACATATATTTTTAACACTAATATTTTCCTGCAGATGCCATATGACTAGAATCAGAGAATAGTACAGACTGTGAAGAATAAAAATTCCATGTGACCCCAAGGGAGAAATATATATACTTGTCTAATTCTACCTCCATCTTATACTTCTGAAATCATTTTTTTTTAAATCACAAAAGTAGAACTTTACCTTATTTTCAATTGCATTTTACTTTTATATTTAATCATACTTTAGGATCAAATATAAAGTTTTCTGTTTGACTTTTAAATCCCTTCACAACCCAGGCTTTTATCTATTTTTCTAAGCTTATTATTCATTACCACTTTCACACATTCTTCAGTCCAGACAAACTAGCCTTCTTAGTCCTCAAACAGGACTTTCTGTTTAGGTCTTCCTTTGTATAAGCTCTCTGTCCACAAGTGCATTTCATTTCTTGATCAGAACTTTACTTCTGACTCTTAGAAACCCCAGCTTCTTTCAAAGCCCAATTCTCTTATTTGGTACCTGATTTTGCATATTCTTATATGTATATGTGCCACTTCCCTTGAGTGTATATAAGTTCTTTGAAGGCAGGACCCATTTTGTACAAAATCAGGCTTGTCTTTGTGTCTTTAGTACCTAGTACAATTGAGTAATGTTTTTCAGTCATATCTGACTCTTCAAACCGCGTTTGGGGTTTTCTTGGCAAAGATACTGGAGTGATTTTCCATTTCCTTCTCCAGCTCATTTTACAGATGAGTAAATTAAGGCAAACAGGGTTAAGCGACTTAGCTAGGGTTACACAGTTATTACATATATACATTTATGGAATATGTTCCTACTAAACTGTAAGAAGGACTACGTCTTATCTAAACTTTGTATCTCTCCAAGAGCCAAGTACAATGTTCTGAACTGAAGATATTTAACACAATGTTTGTAGAACTGAATTATTGAATTAATTCAATAATTGCTATTATTGGTGTATTTGTACATTTAGCTATCCTTCTTCCCTATTAATTTCTAATCATTTTAAAGTTTCTAAACCAAGTAACTAACTTAGTTAGGATTATGTGCAAACCTACTTGTGTGCAAATAGGCTATGACTAAAGATCTAAAGAGCTTTTCAGCAGCTAAAATGCATGAGCTTTACTAAAGTACATGAATTTTATAATATCAATATTTAATATTTACTCAAAGTTCATATTCCTTTCTGGGTTCTTAGTTATGTTCTACTTAGGTCAGTTATTAATATTTCACTATGTCTGTTATCTAGTTATTTTCCCCAGCAAACGAGACTTTTTTTTTTCTCATTTGCTTTTCCTTCCATGTCACTGCTCTCATTGTACTTTATTGTCTCATCTTTGTCTTGAGTAATTTTGCAGTTATTACTTGTTCATCATTAAAACTTTTAACTGCCCTCTCCAAACAGTGAATTGACTTGTTTTAAGTCACAGATACAAAAATAAGCAAACATTAGATATTGAATCCAAGGCTTTAGGGTAAGGGAGTGGATCTTTTTGCAAAGTCTTACAGATAATCAAAATAAACAGGTTCATTTGATAAAGTGTAAGCAATACTAGTCTCTTGGTATAATGCCCTCCACAATTCCTTTTTAACTAAGCACAGGTATATTTACATTCATATTGTTCACTTTACCCCTGCTACTTAGCAAAATAATGTTTGTACAATATTTTCTGTATCAACTTTTCTTCTCTTCCGGTCAGCCTGGCATTTTCTCATCATTAAGGAGTAACCAAAGCTATGCACATAATCCCTGTCCCACTATGCTGCTTGATAGTCCTTCAAGCTGCAGATTCCTAGTGACTAATGAAGGGCAGTGAACTCATGTTTTCCATTGTCCCACCCTGCCCAACTGGAAGAAGAGAAGGGAACAAGGTCTGTGAAGCAAAAAGAATTAACAGTACTTTATTGGAATCACAATAGAGCCTTCGAGTTGTAAAGCACTTTTAACTTTTCAAAATGCTTCTTTATCTATTATTTCCCATTTTATCTTCATGAAAACAATCTTGTGTCAGATAGCCTAGGCAGATGGCCTAGAGGTGAGGAAACTGCAGTCCCATGAAGTTAAATAACTTGCTCCGGATCAAAAAGTAGGGTCAAGACTGATGCTCATGTTTCCTATCCTGACATCTTTTCATTTTCATAATATATTTCTGGATCTAGAAAAAAACCAAAACAAAACAGGGAACTAGAATTAAACTTTACATAATGGAACAGATATTCAAAGTTGGCTCTTCAATTTGTTAACTGTGTGGCCATGGGCAAATAAATTCATTTCTCAGCTTCTTCCTTTTAAAATTGAGGGGAGGCAGCTAGGTTGCACAATGGTTAGAGTATCAGTCCTGAAGTCAGGAGGACTGCTGTTCAAATCTGGTCTCAGACACTTAACACTTCTTAGCTGTGTGACCCTGGGCAAGTCACTTAAACCCAATTGCCTCCTCAGCAAATAAAATAAAATTGAGGAAGGTCTAAATGGCCTTCAAGTTCTCTTACAATTCTTAAATCTATGTTTTCTATAACTAAGATATATAATACTAATGATTATATTAGTTTGTAACATGAAGGACATAGGACAGAGAATCTAATCCAATCTCGTCATTTTACAAAGAAGGAAACTGAGCCCCAGAGATATAAAAAACTCACTATCTATTAATGGCAAAATCATCTTAAGTACCACAAAGGATTATAAGATCCTAGAATGAGAAGGAATTTTAAAATGATAATTTTATACCATCTAATCCAGCAAACATTTATTTATTAAGCACTTGACATGGGGTACTTTATGCTAGGTGCTGGGGATGTGAAAAGATAATACACATAGATATAATGTACATAAATATATACATACTTACACATATGTGTGTGTGTGTGTGTGTACAGAGAGAGAATGAGAGAGAGAAAGAGAGAGAGAGAGAGAGAGAGAGAGAGAGAGAGAGAGAGAGAGAAGAGAGAAACAGAGAGAGAGAGAGAGAGAGAGAGAGAGAGAGAGAGAGAGAGAGAGAGAGAGAGAGTTGCTGTCCTCAAAAGGTTGCTTTGAGTCTAGCTCCCTCATTTTACAAATGAGTAAGCTGAGACCCAGTTGCTTTAGGTATGCAACACATAAATGGCAGAGCTGAGATTTTAATCTCATCTATGACTGTGGTTCTAGCCTTCTGTCCACCAATGGACATGGAACTCATCTACATCTTAACAAATAAGACCCAGGGCAATACCTAAGGTGTATCAATGTTCTGACTTGCCTAACTTAAACAAAAGATAATTATGAAACTTAAATCTCCCTAACTCCAGGTCCATCTATCCATCTATCTATCCACTTGGATAAATTGTTGGTATAAAGGGGAAAATGGAAACTGTAAAATAACAACATTTGACCATCTCATTATTTTTGTGTTTATCTCCCAGTTTCTGGTTAGTTTTTTCCAATCCCATTTGTTGTAAAGACTCAAATTTTCAAATGATTACCTGAAATTAAATCAGTAAATAGGGAAGGTAGGTGATACAATGCATAGAGGGCCAACTCTAGATTCAGGAAGATTCTTCTTTCCAAGTTCAAATGGGGTTTCAGACACTTACAAGCTGTGTGACCCTGGACAAGTAACTTAACCCTATTTCCCTCAGTTCCCTCATTTATAAAATGAACTGGAGAAGGTAATAACAAAACCACCACAGTATTTCTCTCTCTCTCTCTCTTTTTTTTTTTTTTTTTTTTTTTGAGGCTGGGATTAAGTGACTTGCCCAGGGTCACACAGCTAGGAAGTGTTAACTGTCTGAAGCCAAGTTTGAACTCGGGTCCTACTGAATTCAAGGCTGGTGCTCTATCCTCTACACCACCTAGCTGACCCAGTATCTCTCTCAAGAAAACCCAAATGGGGCCAAAAAGAGTCAGACATGACTGGAAAATGACTGAAAGTTAATAAGAGCTGGACTTGATTCCTTACTATTGAATGTTAACATTTTAAATTTCTCTTCAGTACTTATGAAGGTCATTACATTGTCTGTGCTTGGCTACAGAAACCTCACTTTTCAGGCTTACCCCTTCTTCCCTCCTTGTCTTCCAAAAAACTGCCCCAGCATTTTACTTGTGTGTGTGTTACCTGACGAAGTTCGGCAACATTTTATTTTACTGCTAGAGACTTTTTCTTCTTACCGTTGGTCCCCCACCCACTGTCAGAAGAAGAAACAGGGACAGCACTCTCTGAACTCTCTCTGCAGGACAAAACCAAAATAGAGCATTTCCTCACACTTACTCTGTTGGATGTAAAAGTTTGATGTTCTAGGAAAGCACTATCCAGAATCCAGGGAAAGTCTGAATGGATGAAGGTATGATAATAAAGAATTTATTAAATTTTGACTATGTTCTAAGCACTGTGCCATGGACTGGTGAATATAAATAGAAAATTATTAAAATAGCTCCTGTTATCAAGGAGGATCTATAGTGTTTTAATGATTATGCCAGCTTATCATGTAATGCTTTCCTAAAACAATCCTGTAATGGTAGGGGATAGAAATATTTTTCTCCCTTTCTTTTACACATGAGGAAAATGAAGTGAAGAGTTGGTAAGTGACTTAATCCATGTCACATTGTCACAGCTTTAGGGGGAGGACATAGGCCCCAGGAAAAGGACAGCATAATGTTAGGACCTCTGAGGATAGGAACACAGGGGTGATTATATATATTGGTATTGTAGACAGAAATGTGGAGGACTGTGTGATTATATATATTTGTATTATAGACAGAAATGTGGAGGACTGTGAAGAGAGAAGTGGAGGTAGCCATCACCAAATCAATCCATTAATCAATAAGTACTTATTTACTGGGGAATCAACTTTATTGAGTTGCTTTAGAAGACAACTTGATCTAGTCCTTGTAAGATACAGCTCAGAAAGTAGGTAGCATACATTTTATTTTTCACATTTTACTGATGAGGAAAGTGAGTTTACAAAGTTTAGTGGCTTGTCCAAGGTCACATTGCTCATATTAAAATTGAAATCATGATATTATTGTTCTGTAAGAAAGGACCAGCAGGATGAATACAGAGAGGGTTGGGGAGACTTACATGAACTGATGCTGAGTGAAATGAATAGAACCAGAAGATCGCTGTACACTTCAACAACAATACTGTATGAGGATGTATTCTGATGGAGGTGGAAATCTTCAACAAAGAGAAGATCTAACTCAGATCCAATTGATCAATGATGGACAGAATCAGCTATACCCAGAGAAGGAACACTGGGAAATGAGTGTGAACTGTTTACATTTTTGTTCTCCTTCCCAGGTTATTTTTACCTTCTGAATCCAATTGTTCTCATGCTACAGAGAACTTTATGGCTCTGCACACATATATTGTATCTAGGATATACTATAACATATTTAACATGTATAAGACTGCCTGCCATCTAGGGGAGAGGGTAGAGGGAGGGAAAGGAAAAGTCGGAACAGAAGTGAGTGCAAGGGACAATGTTGTAAAAAATTACCCATGCATATGTACTGTCTATAAAAAGTTATCAAAAAAATTAATTAATTTTTTAAAAAGAAAGAAAAAAAATTGAAATCATGGGACAGCTAGGTGGTGCAGGGGATAGAGCACCAGTCCTCAAGTCAGGAGGACCTGAGTTCAAATGTGGCCTCAGACATTTAACACTTCCTAGCTGTGTGACTCTGGGCAAGTCACTTAACTCCAATTGCCTCAGCAAAAAATAAGATAAAATAAAATTAGAAAACTTCAGTGGATGTCAGTAGAAAGCATCTTTACATGAAATGTGCATTGAGTCCTCCCCTTTAAGAAAAGAAAAAAAAAAGAGCTAATTCTCCATTTTCCCACTGTAAATCATTTAAGAAAGAACAAGTAAAAGACTATGCTTCTTTGTATCTGGAAATGACTGGATACAGTTCACTGTGGTGGACTATGTGGTGGACTTTTCCTAGTGCTAGCCATCTGAGGGGAGAAGCTTCAGCATCACTTAGCTTATGTGTGTACCTACAGGAGTGACTGCTTGCCTGTCCTGAAACATCTCTTTCCTAATAATGAGAACTTCTGGAAATCTCTGCCAAGGCATCCATCAAATCTCTTCCTTTCCTGTGCAGCCCTCTGGTCCTGGGAGGGTAGCCTTGCTCACCACTTTCCTCCAGGATGCAGGAAATGCAAAGTTCAAAGCTTTCTCTGTCAAAAGAAAGCCCTCCTAATCCAGTATAACATGATTATGTGACAGGCCGAGCAATACCAGGAACACTTGATTGTGGGTTAGGGCTCCCTCCCTCTCAATACTTGCCTTTCTTAAAAACTGGTTTACCATTTCCTTGTTCAGCTTAAAGATGCTAACCCAAGTTTAAAACTATTAATGGGTCAAAGGGCAACTGGCAGCTTTTGGATGTTGGGAAGATGGGGTATTATAATGAGATTGTGGTGGGGTATCTGACAGCTAGATTGGGAAGGTGGGAGTGTGAGACAAAAGGAAGAAGGCCTATTCCTGGGTGAATATCTATATAATCATCGGGTTTGTATCATTGCTATAAAATAAACCCAATTTTGCTTATGTTAAAGCATGGTTAAAAGGAGCCATAAATCTTTATGAAAGTTGAGGATTCACAGAAAACAAGACTGATGTCTTTTACATCTGTTTTAGGTTCTCAACCTTATCTCATTCAGCTGCCTTTTCTCTTTGTGGTGGTACACAAATACCATTCCACAAAGTCCCTTTGCCTCGTGAGTGGCAGGTATAGAGTATCTATAAGCACTGAGGATGAGGGACTGAGGAGGGGTTATGTGAGAGTCCAAGCAGCAGACAAGCCCCCAAAGCCCGGCTGATTGACATTGTAAATCTAGACAGAGGGGTTGTTTGAGGGGAGTCTGTCAGATTGACAGTGTAAATGTGTCACACACACAGCCTGGGAGAGAGGAGCCTGGCGGCGGGTGGGAGAGCGCTGGCTGAGTGTCGGTCACACGGAGATTGAATTACAGCTGAATTAGATCAGAGCTGTGGGAAACAGCACCTCCTAAACACACACACACACACACACACACACACACACACATACACACACACACACACACAGAGTCTCATAGGAAGATGTGTGCAGAGGGGAAGAGGGGGGAGCTGGAGAGATGGAGGAGGGCAGCTGGGCAGCAGGCCTGAGAGAAGGGAACAGAAGCTAGCCACTAACTTAATTACTGTAGACCGCTCTACAACATGCTTGTCAGAGCTGGTAGATTCTAGGGTTTGAAAATGAAAGCCTTCATGTTGTCAGACCCAAGATGGGGTGGTCAGCAGTGAGTCTGTGCATGGGTGTTTAATGGTCTGAAGTGTTATTAAGAGAGGAGAGGAGAGGCATGGAGCTTTCAGGCCCACAGCTGTGGAGGGCAAACTCCAAAGGGATTTTGGTAGGCTTAACTGGTACCTTTAAAGTTTGATGTTTTATAGCATTTCATTAATGTGCAATGTGAGATCTTAATGCTCAAGCCACACTTTCTCTGGGAACCATCACCTTAATCCTTTTATTTTGGTCAAAAACCCAGTGCCATATAGGGGGACCCAGAATGCCAGTTTTTTCTTGGGAAGCATGGCAGGAGTGGAGAAGTGGGAGAAAGTCTTAGAATTAAAACAGAAACACTTGCAGTCCTATTTAAAAAAGGGCAAGAAGTCTGCTGGCTTTGAAATGAACTTGCTCAGCAGGGGTGAGGGAGGCTTTTCCAGTAGACAGCGGGAAAGCATTTGTTTTCTAAGCTGGCACCAGAGTGGCTCACAGCAAAGCAGCATACAGTGCTTGGCATTCTGTGTGGAGGAGGGTCACTCAGCTCCTGGAGCCATCAAATGATCCCTTTTTTCTCTGTCACTCAGCAAGATTCTGGGGGTGGGAGGATAGAAGGGGTGGCAATCCTTACAGAAGCTTTCACTGGACCAGGCAGGAAGCAACCCTCAACACTCTGCATGGTTTCTTTCCAGAATCTTTGGGGTTTGCACACTCCTTTGGGAGCCAGGGGCAACTGGGATGAGGAAATGACCTAGAAAGAACAATACCAAGAATGAGATTGTCATGATATGCTGTCCACTCTCTACATGTTGCCTTTCTTTCAGTCTTGCACTTTTTGTAGCTTTGTCTAACCTCTAGGTCTAGTCCAGTCTAGGAACTGGCCAGGACAACCTTAGTAAAAGGAATTACCAGCATTTGCTCTGTAATGAAAGTCTAGAATGCATTGGGGAGAATTCCATCTGAGTAATCTCTGAGGGCTCCCAGTGTTAGAGTTGTCATATCTCACCAAAACAATTATAATCTTGACAAGCATCCAAGTGTTTTGTTTGAATATACTATTGATGTTACAAAGATTCCCCAAATGCAAACTCCCTTTAGTCATGGAAGCCAGTAACTAAAATGTCCTTGGCTCCAGTGGACTGTTGGTTTGAATAAACAAAGCGCAAGAAAAACAGGAACCAATAAAGAGTGGCAAAAAGTTGAACTCATGTCAAAGCAGAATTTCATCTCCTGGCTGCTCCTTGACTACGTGAATGGGTTGTACTTCCTTGGAAAGAGCTCTGCCAGACAGAGATCCCCTGATTTATGACTCAATCTGCACAACAACCATTTATAGGGTTCTAAAAGAATTTAGAATTGGAGAACACAAAGAAGACATCATGCTTCTTCTCTGAAAGCTGATCTTTTAGTTAAGAAAAGATAAACATCTGAATACAAAGGGACTGGACCAACGATTTCATTAGTAGAGGGAGCTCCAGGGTGATGGAGGTCTTACTAATGCAGATCAGAACCTTTCCAGCAATTTATAGTCTTACAGAGTTATTTAGATCAATGAGACTTTAACCTGTATTGTATTGTTTGTTGTCTAGGGGAGTAGAGTGAAGGGAAGGGAGGAAGAAAAACTTTGAACACTGGGTTTTTAAAGGATGAATGTTGAAAATTATTTTTGCATGTATTTTGGAAATCAAAAACTATTATTAAAAATAAAATATAGAAAATGTTAAAACAAACAAACAAAAGTTAAAATGGCTTGTCTGAGGTTACAAAGCAATATGTGTCAGAAATGGCACTTTAATCCAACTTTTCCTGGCTCTGTTTTTCACTGGACGACTAAGTGCTGCAGTGAATAGAGTCCTGGCCTTGGAGTCAGGAAGACTCAAGTTGCTGAGTTCAGATCTAGCCTCAGGTACGTAATAGCTGTATGAATTTGGGCAAGTCACTTAACTCTGTCTCACTTTACTCATCTGTAAAATGAGCTGGAGAAGGCAAACCACTGTAGTATCTCTGCCAAGAAAACCCCAAATGGGATGACAGAGAGTTAGACATGATTGAGCAACATCACTAACTATATTTACTATAGCATTTTTGCACATAATATAGAAAGAACAAAGATTTATTTATTTGTCTTTTGCCTACTTAGATATGAACTCTTAGAGAAAACGCTAAACATTGGGAATAATAAAGGTTGCCTCATATACCTTATGAGCTCATCTTGAGATAATACTCTCAAGTTGAAAAATTGCTACCAAAAACTAGAAACAAAATAGATACTCATTGACTATGTAATAGCTAAACAAATGGTGGTACACCAATGCAACAGAATATTACTATGCTATAAGAAACAGTGAAAATAAAGAATTCATAGAAGTATGGGAAAAGAAATGAACTGATATGAAATAATCAGAGCCATTAAGTCATTAAGTGACTATAATCACGCAAACAGAAAGAACAGCAACCAAAAAACCCCAAACTGAATGCTTGGTACTTATAATAGCTAAGTTTGTTCCTGAAGAAAAGATTTATCTCTCTCCCTTCTTTCTAGACACGGCCTTGAGAGGAGGAGAAACAATGAATTAACTCAGTTAACTTTCTTTTGTTGAACTGGATGTTCTCTCTATATGTGTGTATATATGTCTTTGTTTTGTTCTCTGGGTAGAAAAGGAGAAAGATATGTCTGAAAATGAAGATGGTATCCAAGTAAAAAATATCACTTAAAAAGCCCTGAGAAAAAATGAACTTGCATTGTTAGAAAAAAATAGAATTAGAAGTTCTAGGTTTTCATCCAGAATGCAGTTTACTCTCTGTGTGATTTTAGATAAGTGACAACATTTCTGGCCTTCAGTTTTGTCATCTGTAAAGGAAGAAGGTTGGACTAGATCCATCTTCTAAGCCCTGAAAATCCTATCGCAAAAGGAAGAATTTTTTTTTTTTAAGTCTCAGGGTGTACCGAAGCAAACTGCCAACTGTGAACTCTTCAAACCCTAAGTACATTGTATCCAGAGGGGCGTTGGCAAACTGAATCTTGTTCCATGAATGGAGGGGGACTAGAAGGGTGAGAGAATTTGAAACCCTGTCACGTGTAGAATAGTTGAAGGAACAATGAATTTTAAGCTTGGAAAAGGGAGACTTAGATAGGAAAGGAGTTATCTTTAAATATTTGAAGGGCCATCATGTGGAAGAAGAAATTAGGTTTATTCTGTGTACAGGAGAGGTAGATTTCAGTTCAGTAGAAGGAAGAAGCCTTTAAAATTTAGAGCTAAGAATGAAACAGGCTGGTTTATGGGATAGTGTCCATCACTAGTAGTGTTCAAGGAGAGTCTGCTTCATCATTTGCTGAGGATTTATTTTGCAATGAGTCCAGTTTGGGGTGCTAGGATACGTTCCACTTCAGTGTTTCTATGGGTCTATGAATTATTTAGTATGGAGAACTATTTAACTTGGGTGATATATTACAATATTTCCTCATGTCAGAAGACTCTGGGTGACTTCTTAAGAATTCTTCCAGTTCTGTGGTACTTTAATTCTATCTCTCCTTGTTCTTAGAGGCAGCTAGGTGATATAACTAAAAAGAGCACTGGGCCTAGAGTCAGAAAGCTCTGAATACAAATTCAGCCTCAGACATTTACTGGCTATGGGACATGGAGCAAGTAACTTATATCTGTTTGCCTTAGATTCTCCAACTATAAAATGGGGATAATAATTATGCCTACTCTTCTGGGTTGATGTAAGAATCAAATGGCATATTTATATTGTACCTGGTGCATGGTAGGTGCTTAATAAATGTTTCTTTCCTTCCTTATGCCTCTGTAGCAAGGGAACAGTACTGGTAAAAGGTATAAGTGCCATTGTAGACAATCACTTGCTCCACAGGCACTTTTGTGCATGACTGATTTTTATTATTGCTCTTAATTATCCAAACCAAATTAATTTTAATTCCAAGGGAGAACAATACATTTTGCACAGGGGAAGTTCCTACCTATCCATGTAATTATAGATCACAGTCTATAAGCAATATGCATATTATTAGGAGGAAGGGTACTTTGAAGTCAGGTTCTTTGGTCATTTATGGGCTAAGCAGGGGTCCATTTTTCCAGTGGATACACTGAAATTTTTTGTGTTTGTAAGAAGACTTCCACAAGAAAGATACTGACTATATCTTTTATTATCCTTAGAGGATGTGAAATCAGATACATCTAGTCAGAAGAATAATAGTCAGCTTATATGTATAAGGGATCTGAAAGCTGATTTAATTTAAATTTTTCAGTGGAAGCATTTATACTTCAGAAATTGGCAAATGCTATAAATCGGGGCTTGATTACATTGTTTTAATTATTGGTTAGATTTAGAAAGTGATAGAAAAAATGAAAATAATGTAGATCATTTAAATTTATATTATAGAGGCAGCTAGATGGTACAGTGGATAGAGCACCAACCCTGGAATCAGCAGAACTTGAGTTCAAATCTGTTCTCAGACACTTAACACCTAATAGCTGTGTGATCCCAGGCAAGTCACTTAGCCTCTACTGCCTTGCAAAAAAACCCAAAAAACCCCAAAACAAAAAAATTATGATATAAGGACATTTTGCCCCCAAAGATGGAGTTGTTAAACAGTATATCCTTGCTTTAGTGCAAATTGTGATTTCATGGTTGAGATGTATATAAATCGAATTATAGTTATCAAATTTTCCAAATAATTCCATATATATATGTACACAGATATATGTGTATATATGTATGTGTATATATATTCATGCATGTATATATGTATGTATATATGAAACATTTTCCAAGTCTTAAGAACAAAATAAGCAATCCATTTAAAAGAGTTATGTAACAAATGGAATGTGTGTGTTTGTATGTGTGTGTGCAAATGCGTGTAAGAGATCTTGGTTCAAATCTCAGTTGTGATGCATTGTGACCACAGGAAAATTTCTCTGAAACATTTCCCACCTTACATTATTGTTGAGAAGAAAATAATTTGTAACTCTTAGAGTACTATAGAAAGAGTATTTACACAAACATATCTCTATACATGTAAATATGCTTATACAGACACATAGATACATTTAGTAATAGTGGGGAAAGTACTAGAAATGGAATCAGAAGAGCTAGCTTTGCTTTCTAGCTAAACTGTTTACTAGCTATGTGGGTTTGGGCACCTCTCTAAGGTTTTAACTAAAATACTTGTGCCTCAAACTATTCCCCTGAGAATACTCCAGGTTTAGGGTTTAGAACTACTCATAGTAAGGTGTTCATGAGGTACCAACTTCTGAATGGTCTTTTTAGACTGATTGAGGTTTATCATATGATTTACTTAAAATAGAAATCATTGTCACATCAAGGATGTACATTATCAGCAGACACTCTCAACGCCTGTTGTCCAAGAAAACCACCCCATCTTCTCCTAATCTCAAAAGGAATAGAAGGTTTTAAATTTAGCTTTGTTTTATCATTAGTCCTGAAGCCAGTCATGGAAATCTGGAAATGATGAAATAACAACTTGCCACTTAGATGATCATGAACCAATCAATCAACAAATGTTTGCTAAGCGATTAACAAAAAATAGTAATGATCATTTATATACTTTTTATATGCTATGTATAGTATGCATATATAGTACATTTATATGCTTTTCATTTATGTACTTTAAGTTTCAAAAGCACTTTATAAATATTAATTTGTCCTTACAACAGCTCTGGGAGATAGGTGCTATTATTCTATCTATTTTATAAATAAGGAAATTGAGGCAACCAGCAGTGAAGTGACTTGCCCAGGGTCACTCAGCTACTAAGTGTCTGAGACCAGACTTAAATCCATATCTTTCTGAGTCCAGGTACAATTTTCTATGCGCTATATCACTTAATTTCCCCATGATGTGCCAAGATTTGTTCTAGGCACTGAGAATACCTCTCCCCCACTAAATGGAAGGGAAGAAGTAAAAGAGAAAAGGGAGATTTTTAAACAAGTACCAAAGAACCCCTTTCTCCCATTATAAAATGTTGAAACTTTTTTTTAATGTTTTAAATACATGATTTCTTGATATTCTTTTTAAGCATCATTTTCACTTTCAAATGAGACATAGAACTCTTCATTATAACATTATAATGTGAATCAAGAAAAATCCTCACATTGTCCATATTTGACAGAGTATGCCTTATTCTACACCCAGAGTTCATACTTCTTTTTTTTTTTTTTTTTTTTTTTTTTTTTTTTTTTTTTTGCTAAGAGCTGGAATGACCATGACAAGCATTACACAGAAGATATCCCTTGAGCTAAATCTTAATTGTGTCTTAATGTCTGGAATGTACTTTCTAATTCATCTACTGGCTTGTGGAATGATCAGAAAATGGCTACTATTGTTCCTACTGTGAATGAGTTGAGATCTGTCCAGAATAAGGAGAAAAAACAACCACATTAATTCCTAAATCAGACAAAGGTGCAAAATTCATGTCTGAACAGTGACTGCTCTCCTCATATAAAAATATATAAAATTTCAGGGGGGAGATGAATCCTTCTCTCTCAAACCTTAAGGGGTATGATAACATTGAATGTCAGCAATATGTTCTTCCTTTCACTGCTTCCTTCTTCCTTTTCAAATCTCTCACTTCTGTGACTCAATCTTCCTCTTTCTTTTCTCCCTTCACTACTTAGGAGACTTTCTATCAGTTTGGCTGGCCCAATTCCATGACATGCAGGTATCAAAAGTTGTCCATAATTGTCAGCAGCTGAAATGTATAATAAAGAGAAACCTATATGCATATATTTTTCCTATATATATATATATTTTTTTTTTACACCACTTCTTAATAAGTAACACAAAGGTAATACTAAAACTTCACAAAGTCATTGTAAGAAAAAGTTCACCTAAACATGAAAATACTACATATAAATATAAGCCATTCATCTCACTTGTGAGGAGGTGGTGGTGGTAGTGATAGTGCAGGGAATGGTGTGCTAGGTTTAGATTCAGGAAAACTCTTCTTCATGAGTTCAAATCAGGCCTCAGGCACTTACTAGCTGTGTGACCTAAGCAAATCACTTCATTCTTTTTGCTTCAGTTTCCTCAGCTATAAAATGACTTAGAGAAGGAAATGGCAAACTACTTCAGTATTTTTGCCAAAAAAACCCTAAATGGGTTCACAAAGAGTCAGACACCACTCGAAAAAAAAAAGATTGAATAAGTTATTCAGCTCACTTGTGAATATCTAATGTGTATTCTTTCCCATTTTCAGATTTTCCATGTTTCCTTTTCTTGTTGTTGTGACTATTAAAACCAACTTGTGGTTAGAAGAAATGTGGATGGCTTTCAAATATCTGTGTCTTCTAATGATGATCAAAAGTTGATTGCTCCACAACCTCATAATTCACAGGAGCTGGAAAGGAAGAGAAGAATTTGGTTACATTGAGGCCCAGCACTGTAAGACAGACGTGGAATTTGAACCTGTGTTATCAGTAACTGCGTCTTTTCAGTCTGATTATTCCCTCTGTACTTTGGTGTTACAAACCAAGCAATTTGCTTCCTTTCTTTGCAAGTAGAAAGAGATACTGCTGAAATAGAGACTTGTGTTCTGTTTGTTCCCTGTGGTATGACAGGCGCTCTTTTGACTACTCTGTCCATCAACACAGACAGGCTGGTGACATCAGGAAGCCCTAAGGATGCCCAGCTGTTTCATCTGTCCCATATCGAGTTGCTCCTTATTCTTTCAGGAAGTCAAGGTTGGGGGCGGGGGATCTTCCTCACAGGGAAGAAAATAAGGTGGATAGCATGAACTGGACAGTTTACCAAGATCTGCATTTCCTCCCAATCAGAGTAACACAAGTTTCAGAAGCCTTTGTCTTTTGATATGCAAAATCACTCAATTTCCTAAATTGCATCTTTATAAACCAAGCTTACTGGGTCCTTATTTTGCAGAAGGTAGGCCACTGTCAAAATTACAAAATGCATCCCAAGATTGAACAGATTTTCTTGAAGAAAAAGCACACTCTTTCTTTTCTAGAGAAATCAAAAGCAAGATGATAGTCTTTATTCTTTGCAACATCTCTCTGTATTTCTAGTGAATTTGTATTTAGCAAGAATGTCGAATAAACCCTGAATGATATTTTTGAGGCATAAAAAAAATAGTGTGGATGAGGGGAAGGAATACTGGAATTAGAAGCATTAGAGCTTAGTTCCAATTGTGCTGTCTGATTAGGAGTGAGCCTTAAAGTTTCCTTGCCTCAGTTTCCTGATTTCTAATGAGAGTGAGATCAAATGAGATATAGTATTGTGAAAGTGCTTTATAACCTATAAAAGGCTTTTTTTTAAAAAATAAAAAAAACAGTGAATTAATACTGAGTGAACAAATGACTTTGGAATGCAAGTTGTACAGAATGGGAGTAATTACTGATTTCCAAGTACCTAGGCATCTATTTTATGGGAACTTTCAGTTAATAAGACCTCAAAGAGGCACACAGAAGTCTTATCTACATGGCACAAAAACAATGGTCAATGCTCTGAAAGAAAGTAGTCAAACTTGTTTGACATCACACACACACAAAAAATCCAACAACTTTTCAACTAGTTATGTTGGCATGACAACTGTACATTTAGCTTTATCTCTACAGATATACAGAACTACAAGATATACAGAACTACAGATATACAGAACTACAATTCTTATAACTTATAAAGCTTTAGCAGTATGACCTATTTGACTGACTGGTTATCATACTTATTGGTAGATGTCATTAAGTATCACACATAGCTCCCTTTATTACCTGGCTAAGAAAATGACTCTGCTTGTGTATAACTGTTTTAATAGTAGCTACTCTTTGCAGTGTGATGTAGCAAACATGGGAGGCTTTCTAGTTCATTCCAACTATGTACATTAATTTCTCAATTTGAACTTTGTGTATTTGGGAATGGAGGAGGGAGCAATCTTGGGATATACCTCTATACACACATATGCAAAGAATATAGATATAGACATAAACATACACAGATCTACACATCTATGTCTACATACATTTATACATATAAATAAATACATATCCTTTTTGCAGGAAGGTTCTAGGGTATCAATAGTTGTATCTTTGCCATGAAGCCTACAGACTTCTCCCTCAATAATGTAAACAAAACACAGCAGAATATTCTTTCTGATAAAGCACAATGGCAGTAAGAAGAAGACATTCCAGACTTTTTTTTTTCTTTTGCCTTTTTCTCCCTGGGAATTCTGAGTATGGGAGAGATTGGTTTAAGGATATTCTGAATAATAAGATTGAAGATTTATAGTAGGGGACTGTGCCTAGAGATGGATCATCTAGAATTGCCTGTCTCTCTTGACAGGCTATAGGTCTCTTATAGTACACTTTCCCCAACATCAGTTCTCATTCTGCTCTCAAAAGTCTGATTATTAATAATGAAAATAATTAAAATATCTTTTAAAAAGTAATGCCTCAACTATTTCAGATAATATTAAAAATTTAACTCTCAGCTCAAAAAAACATTAGACTTTGAGTCAATGAAATTTGGAATCTTTCCAACTTACCAGCTATTGACTAAGTCACCTAATTTCTGGGTGCCTCAATTTCTTCATCTGTAAAATGGATTTAAAAACATCAACACTGCCTACTTTATAGGTTGTTGTGGGGAATCATCTGAGATCATAACTGTAAAATATAATGGCAAAATAGCATGTAAATATGATTTATTATGCTGTTATCTGCAGTTTACATAGTAAGAAAGTAGTTAGAAAAGAGAGCTTTTCTAACATAGGTAATTTTTAAAAAATGACTACAGCTAAACTAAGGTCTGACTATGGGTTGACTATCTCTGTTGACATGAGTGACGAAAAGCAAAAGTATTCCTGAAAGCTTGAGGGTGTCCTTTCTATAGGATCTCTGAATTCCAGAACAAATCATTGTTCCCCCATAGGAAGCCATCAATATGTAAAGCTGCACCAAATCTGGGCTGACTGAAACCATCAAAACTTGATAAGTACCTTTCTATATGGGCGAACCTGTTTCTGGTCACTGGGGAGATTTTTCTGGATTATGATGTTTTGCTTGGTATATCAGCATTTTCCTCTATCAGAAGACAGTAGTACAAAAAGAGAAAGGAAAGATTGAGGGGTAAAAATAGTGAATCAGGTCTCTGAGGCTTTGACCCAAATCAACCCCTTTTTTGTCTGAATGAGTTTTTATCATCCTCATCATTAGGAAAGTAACATGATATAGTAGATTAAATATTGGAAAAAGTTTTATCAGATCTGAAGTTTTCACTTTTTAAGAAAGCACTTTTACTTTATACATGAGAGTCTTTATTGTTGTGGAATGCCTAAACCCAGATATCCTAAGATACTCCCAGAGAATAATTCTTCTCACATTGGTCCATTTGTTTGGAGGTGAATAAATCAACATGCAAGGCTAGACAATAAAAAGTGTAAATAGCATCAGCTGATGGATATTTGCCAGGCAGATGGGATTGGACAAAAGGAAACACACACAGCCAATCAGGTGACGCTGCTCAGTCACTTTTCTTTTTTAGGAGATTAACAGAGACAACAAATTAGGTGATTTTGGGAGAATATGTTAACTTTGGGATTGAAATTTATTAACTTTAGGGTTTTAGGAATTGCCAAAGATCAAGTTTGTTTCTGTATTTAATCTCATCAGAATATTCTTTTGAGGCAGATCTCTAAGATAATGAAAACCTCCTTCAAAATAGAAATGAGTGATGATTCTGGTCAGCCTAAAGTTCTCTATTTACTCACTCCTATAGCTTTGTTTCTTTGATTTCTAAGATTATTTTTTCTGGAGAAATATTTCTCCAAAACTCAATTTTCCACACTACTGTCAACCATTCATTACATGCTCTGTTGCACACATACATACAATCAAAGGTGAATTTACTATGAATTACCTACACTTGGTTGGAAAAGGAAAGTTAGGAGGACTTTCTAAATCCAGGAAATGTATCCAATGTCAAAATCATCATTTTTTTTTCTTTATTAAGAAGATCTTTCTTGCATAAAAGCAAGACACAGAAAGGATGATTCTTTATGATTCTTAATCGAGCTTGCCTTTCTTATTCTCTTGTCCAGGATTATGAGAATCAGGTACATAAATAGAGGAATTTCTAACTCCTGGCCTGAGAATCCTCACACAGTCTGCTTCAGTTGAAACCTTGTGGTATCTTCCTTATTGGGAAGGAAAAAGCATGCTTGTTCCAGCTGGATCATCCACTGGCTTGAAGTTAATACTGGCTGGCCTATGTCAGAAAACTAACTACATCAGGTTCCCATTAGCTAGGCTAGAGGCACTAGTTGGTTCACATCATGACATGGTAACAATTAAGCCATTTGCTACTGGTTCTTACCCTAGAGTACTACTTATTCCCTTACTGATCTGAGTCAAACCCTTCTGATTTCCTCAGAACTTGATTTTCTGCAGATTCTCATTGTTTCATGTTTAATCTTTTGGGACCGCCCATTAGACCACACAAATTGTAACAATCTCTCTAACAGACTGAGTTCCAGATTTCTAAAGTGTAGAGGCAGAAGAATGTAGCCCATTGAAACAGGAGAATCCCACTGCCTTTAATCTATTGTCCAACATACCATGTTGAAAGTCAATTCACAAAAAAATTGAAGACACACAAATTAGAAATAAAAATTTTAACATTGTAGAAGAACGTCACCCTAAAACACTTCCTTTTTTCCTTTTATGTGCACATTTCAGTACAAGAATTTAAATCGTTTTAAGGGAGGTTTATCATGTATTGCCTTGAATAAAAGGGTGAGATTTGACAGATTCAAAGAGCATTACTTTAGCACTATATGGCAATAAAGTACATGTTGATTCAGTCTTTTCTTTTCTTCAAAAAAAGGAAGAGTTACTCTTGGCCCTTCTATGAAAATTCCTCTTTCATTTCTTTTATCTATTTCTTCTTCCTGGTTATAGGAACAAGGAGAGGAGACCACAAGTCAGTGAAACTTTGAGCATCTTAGTTATATGACTCTGGGCAAATCACTTACCTTTTCCCCTCAGTTTCCTCATCTGTGAAATGGTGACAATATTAGTACCTACCTCTAGGATTCTGAGATCAAGATCAAATGAGATAATAATTTGTAAAGCACATAACACAATGCTGATCACATTTTAAGCTATATACATGTTGTTATTATTGTTATTTTCCCTTGTGCTAGTGCCCACTCAAGTAGATCACTCAATTCAATTCAACATTCATTTATCAAGTAAGAGAATGTTCCAGAGACCATGATAAAGTTCTGGTGAAATAAAGACCAAAAAAAAAAAAAAAAAAGACCACAGGCCTCAAAGACCTTTCATTTCAGTTGGGGGTGAGGAAGAGAGAATTATCCTATAACAACAGAGCAGAAATACTCAAAAGTAGCCAAAGTATCATAGACAATAATAATCTAGTATATATATATATATATATATATATATATATATATATATATATATATATATATATATATACACATATATGTATGTATATTTATAATATATTCTGTGTTGTTATCATATAGAGGCAGCTTAGTTGAGTGGTTTGAAGGTTGGATTTGAGGTCAGACCTAGGTTCATATTCTGCTTCTGGTAATAAACTGAGTGTGTGACCTTGAACAAATTAACTAATTTCTACCTGCCTCAACTAACTGACAGAACTGATATCTTAAGTAGAACTTCTACTATTGTTGGTGGAGGAATTTCCCATATGGAAGTTTCTTAATTTTTCACATATGGTTTTTGGAGTTCTTTCATATGCTTTTTATATCAACTGAGTACCATACTGTTATTAAATGTTAAAAGAATCTGAGGGAAGACTAAATTGTGCTAGGCCTTATGAAGATATTAAGGAAAGATATGAACATGAATTACAAAGAATATGAGGGAATGAATGAGTTGAAATCTTTCTTCTTCTTGGTGGAATTTACCATATTGGTGAATGTATGGATTCATAGAAATGTATGTTTAACATGTAACATTCCTTTTGACCTTACCTATGAGGGCATTCCCTAGGGAACCTTAAGGAACTCAGAGTCCTCTCCTGTTGACCCAGTGAGATCAGCTTGCTCAGTATCACTTCAAGTTTCAAAATTCTTCCTGACCCTGAATTTGAGGAATGACTTTTAAGAGGATCCTGGAGAGGAACTCTTAGAGGTGACTGTAAAAAGGGCCAGTGTTACCAGAGCACTATTTCCTGACTGGAAAATAATGGTGATTATTTGAGCATCATTTCCCATCTGGCCATTCTCCTCTAGATATCCTCCTCAGGGCTCTGAAGAATCTCATCATTTGCAAGATCACATCAACCCTAAAACTCACACCTTGTCAGTACTCTCTACTCCTGGGGTCCTTTCCTCCCTCTAATTGGGGAGTGGAGGGTGGACAGTGAGGAGCTTTCTCCCAGATTCTTCATCAGAGGAGGAAATCTGGAACAGTGATCATTTCCCACCTGGCTGTACTCTATGACCTTCATGTTGCTCCACAGAGGATATCCTTTCCTCCTTTTCAATTTCTTAATCTTTTGCTTTTCATTGCATCCCCATTGCTTACTATAGTGCCTGGTCCTTAGTAAGTATAAATAAATATTTACTGACAGAGCTTGAACTATGGACTAAGCAGGAATTAAGGGAAGAGGGTGACATATCTTTTTCCTTGTCCTTTCTTCCTTTCCAGGAAAGAGCCTCATTTCTTGATTTGGGAATTTGTGCCAGGTTAGGCTCTGCCCCATTCTGCATTTTTGAATGGGGATAGGAATTGTTCTTGGGTATCAGAGAGACTAAATTTACCCCTCATGACGTTACTTTAAATATTTTAAGACAAAGTTTCCAAGAATTCTGGAATTTTCTCTTTTCCTGGTTAAACCTCAATTTCTTCAACCATTCTTCAAATAAAATGCTGAGTTTTCGCCCCATCTTGATTGCCTTCCCTTGGCTGTACTCATTTTTGTCAATATGACATCCCTAAGACAGTCTCACTAATAATAATAAGACATTTTATACAGTACTTTAAGATGATAGTGCAGAATAGATTGGAATTTTCAACAACTCCTCAGACAATAGGACAATAGGACAAAGAGCAGAAATGTATAGTACACCTATACATGTCTATTTTATAGGTGAGGAAGCCCAACACTAGAGTGCTGAAGTGACTTATCCTGATAGATTACTAGTTAGTAAAAAACTGATAGAACTGGAACTCAGGGCCAGGTTGTTTTGACTCCAGACCCACATTTCTCTAGATCACATTGCCTTAAATCATTTGGCTTAAAAGTGGTTTGAAAAAAGAGACTTCTAGTTAAGATGATGATGTGAAACATCATGGGGCAAACCAGTTCTTTCATTTATACTCCTGTAATGTTATAAAAATGGGACCATATTACATAATGATGAAGAAACCACAACAGTGACAGTGAATTCTGTTATCTAAGAGTACACAAAAAGACAGCAAGCAGCTTGCAGACACTGAAAAAGGCACTATGAAAGAAGACTTGAGGAATATAGGTAAGAATGCTGGAAGCCTACCAGCATTCTGACTGAGGATGGTCTAGGACATCTGGAACTTGCCAAACTTTTTCCAGGGGTCCAAGCAACCTGGAGTCCTGAGAAGGGAAGTTCAAGGGATTAGAAATCACCAGTGCTCTGATTGTTCTCAGATGAAGACAGGCATTACACTGACCAGGATGTCTCAGGGAGGCCAGAAGTCCATAGAATTCCAATCTGATATGTTGCTGAGAGCCCTGAAGACCACAGAATTCTGATGGTGGATAACTTGAGAGACTTAAACTTGCCAGGAGACAGTTTCTGTATACATGGAAAGAGGTGGAAGCAAGAGGCAGGAGCACAGGAAATTAAAATCAAAATCAAAAAGGACCTATAAACAGGAGTTATTCCTCAATAGACTGTTATTATTATGGTTATTTTATTTAATTTCATAGAAGCCCAACAATGTTTAAATGATAACATGAGTATAGGCAAAATTAATAGAAGTTTAACTTTCATATTAACTTAGATTGTGTTCTGTGGTTATTTGATGGGGGGGTAAAGACATGGTTTAACAGGAATTTAGTGAAAAATAGAAAAAGTTTTATTCTATGATTTGCTAAGAATATTGCTACATTTATTTTTATCTAAATAGATAAAATTCTTTAAAATATTTTTTCCTCCAAATTATGTTAAAATAATTTTTAAACATCTTAAAATAAGTTCTGTATTCTATCCCTCTCTTCCTTCCCTCCCTCCCTGAGGAGGTAAATGTTCAGATATGGTTTTTCATGTGCAATTATGTAAAATATTTCCATATTAGTTATTTTGTATAAGAAGATTTGAATAAAAAAAGAATGAAAAAAGGAAGTGAAAATAGCATGCTTCATCCTATTCAAACAATATCAATTCTTTCTCTGGAGGCAAATTGTATAGTTATCAAGTTGTCTTTTGGGATTATCTTATATATTTGTGTTGTTGAGAATAGTGAAGTCATTTAGATTTCTTCATCAAACTATATTTCTTTTACTGTACACAATATTCTCCTGGTTCTGCTCACTATTCTTTGCATTAATTCATTTAAGTCTTTCCAGATTTTTTTTCTGAAAGCATCCTGCTTGTCATAATCCTTGAAAAGAGCGTTTGAGTATTGAAAATAGCCAAACATAATCTGCAGCTAAACATGTTGAATAAAATAAGCTAGAATGATATGACTTAAGATCCAAAAAGCAAGGTGACTACTAAAAGGAATGATAACAATTTCCTTATGTAATTAATAAAATGGATCAAAAGGCAATTCCAAAAGAAAGGTTCTCAAACTGTTTTGAGTCATGAAAACCTCATTAAAATAAATGTGTGCCTGACTAGGATTACTTCTTATAAAGACAATACTCAAATGGGTATACTGGGGTATATCTTATATAATATGTTTAGCTGTAGATTATGTTAGGCTATTTTCAATACACAAATGATCTTTTCAAAGATGAAATTTTGAAACTACTTAGGATAATAGAATAAAAGAATTTTGAATTGGATGGGATTTTGGCACTAGGGTGCCAGTTCTCAGAATCATCCAGTCATTCTTCTTCTACCTGTTTCTTCTAAAACAGACACCCAAAAGAACTTGAATGCCCAATATTCAAATCTATCATACTATGTAGGATCTGATCCCGTAGCCTATACTATAGCTCTCCTTATAATGAGAATTGCATTTAAGTGAGGATCAATGAAGAGAAAAATTATTAGTGTTATAATGGGAGTATATAACTAAGCAATTTGAGGAAATAATGGTATCATGATTAGAGAGCTGGACCTGAAGTCAATAACATCACTGTTTGAATCCTGTCTAAATTATTTGCTGGATCTTTTAATGGCCTTCAGAGAATAGATATTTACCTGAACTCTTGTACTCTTATTGGTCCATTGTATCAGATGTGATGCTCCAGAAAAGAATTAAAAATTGTATAGAAACAGATTTAGTTTCAATATATGGGAGACTTTTTAATGATTTGCATTTTTTAAACATTAAATTGATTCCTGTGTGAGGTGATAAATTTCCCATTACTGGAGATATTTTTTAGGAGGTTGGCTAAGTACTTGGAGATAGATTATTGACCCTTGGCAGACATAGGTTTGATCACATGGCCTCTGAGGTCCCTTATAACTTTAAGATTCTGTAATTCTCTGGATTCATGCATATTTTTTTAAAAAAAACTTTATTTTTCTTGAGAGTTTTTTGGGAGAGGGATCTATGTTTTCTTTTACAACATAGCTTTTATGGAAATATTTTGTGAAACTTCACATATGCCTTCTCAATATGGGGGAGATGGGGATGGAGGAAGGGAGGGAATCTGGAATTCAAAGTTTTAAAAATGTATGTTAAAATTGTTTTACATGTAACTGGGAAAATATACACACACATATATATATAAACAGCATTGTGCACACGGTCCAATCTATAGTACTCTAATTTTAAAATGACACTGTCTCTTTTGTCTATTATCTGCTTAGTATTTTTGCTTCATGCCAATATTTTCCAAATGTTTAGTGTGGCTTTTGATCTCTGTGGGTAAATTATGAGATGAAGCATTCTATAGGGATTTTTAAAGATCAAAGTATATGGTGGTTAATTAAAAACAGCAATGATGATAATGATAATGTTACAACTATTACTAAACATAATGAGAGACAACATGAGATTGTAAAGAGAGAACTAGCCTCAAGCCCAAGGAGACCTGTATTCAAGTCTTGTCTGTGAAACATTACAAACTATCGACATGGGGCAAAATATTTAACTTCCTAGTATCTCAGGCTACTCACTATTATACTTCCAGAACAGTTGCTGAGATGGATTGGTGAAGAGAGTCTTTTGGGTATTCCTTATATTACAATTTGAGATCCTAAAACCCAAAGCTGTTGGTTGGCAATTATTTAGTAAGAACCTATGATGGCAATTATTTAGTAAGAACCTATGATGTACCAGGCACTATGCTAAGCACTGCCAGTACAAATAAAATAAAACAATCCCTCCTGGCAAGAAGCTTACATTTTAATGGAGAAGAGTAAAACTTGTTTATTTAGTCCTTAAAGACTCTTCCTGATTCCTTTTGGGGTCTTCTTGACAGAGATACTAGAGTGGTTTGCCATTTCCTTCTCCAGCTTATTTTATAGATGAGGAAAATAAGGCAATCAGGGTAGAGTGACTTGTCCAAAGTCACACAACTATTAAGTGTCTGAGGCCAGATTTGGAATCAGGCAGATGACTTCTTGACTCTAGCCCTAGCACTCTATCCATTATGTTACCTAATTGCCAGAGTGAAACTAAGGATACTAAACAGGTAAGATGGGGCCAGGAGGAGAGATGAATGACAATAGAAAATAATCTCCTCATACTGTCCTTCTCACTCAATTTAGAATGCCTTTCCATCCTCCCCCCATCATTGGAAGTTTTGCCTTTTTCTCCAGGCCCACTTCTCCCATGAAATCCTTTCTGATTACTTCAGCTGAAACAGTTCTTTACCTCCCAACTCCTGTAACATTTATTGTATGTACTCATGGAGCATTTAACTCAATCTGTCTTGTGTCATAGCTGTTTTTTATTTCTCCAACTTGATTGTGCACTCTGGGTGGATATCAGTCCTGACTTAACCTTGCAATGCCTCCCAATAGCTAGCCTGGCATAAAATGAATACCCAATAAATAGTTGTTGCATGAAATAATAAAATAATCAATTTACATCACGAGGCTAGGTGTTGCAGTAGACAGAATGGAAAACTTGAAGTCAGGAAGACCTGAGTTTGAATTCTACCTCAGTCTGAGCAAGTAATTTAAACTCCTAGAGTCTCAATTTCCTTCCCTAACTTGGGGAGAATAATAGCACCTATCTCAGGATTTTTATGAAGATCTAATTTTTAATGAAGATCATAAATAACATGTTTTGAAAATATTAAACTATACATGTATATAGTTGCTAGTTCTTGTTTTTATGCACTGTTTTTATAGTAAAAGGGAATTTACTTGCATTATCCCTTCTGCTCCTCTCAAAAACCCTGGGAACTAGATAGTGCAAATATCATTTTAATATTATTTTACAAATAAAGAAACGGTGGGGCAACTAGATAGCTCAAATCGATCTTGAAGTCAGGAGGATCTGAGTTCAAATGAGGATTCAGACACCTAACATGTCCTAGCTGTGTGATCCTGGTTAAGTCACTTAACCCCAATTAGCTTGCCAAAAAAACCCAATCCAACAAACAAAAATAGATCGGGGGGGGGGGGGGAGGGAGGGGAAAGGAGAGACAAATAAGGAAACTGAAATTCAAAAGTTAAGAATCTTGTCTAAGGCAATAATAAGTGGCAAAGCTTTGATTGGAACACAGACCTTTAGATTCTTTCTCAATCCATTTTCCCATCCCTTGCTCCCTTTTACTAAAAAGAGGCAGAGAGAAAAGATTGTTATTGAGAAACAACTGGATATATCTTTTAAAAAGCAAGGGAAATTATGTTACAGATATTTTGCTACATCAGTATGTAACTTTAAGTCATTTGACTTTTGGGGGCTTCAGCTTCTTCATGTGTCTAGTAGAGGAGTCAAATTCTATTATTTCTCATATTTCTTTCATTATATGGTAGGATTCTTAGTTATTTCCTATCTTATTTAATGATTCAGGGAACCAAGAGAGGGGAAATTGAAGGTCACAGTGATTGATTAAGGTGAAGATTTCAGAAATTCTTTCAGGCCATCTGTTTAGTCTGCTAAATTATTGTTTCATATATATATGTGTGTATATATATACATATACATATGTATATATATATATGTGTGTATATATATATATATATATATATATATATATATATATATATATATATATATATGCACACATATTTTTCAAGCCTAAAAATTCTGGTTGGAAGGTAGATCTTTTATGATGTCACATTGCATGTGTTAGAGGGAAAGCTGCAAACCTCTGGTGGACAGTCACATCAGAGGATGCATTTTTTTCTGTCCTTGCCTGGGGCACACAAATGCCTCTTCCCGCTCTGATCCTGTCCAGCTCCCTAGCTCCTTCCGAGATCCATCTGGCACACTAGATGTAGCCTTGGGCATTTCATTGGCAAAAGCCCATGGGTGAAAGGGCGAGAGTTCTGAAGACAGCCATTAAAGTGCTGGGGAAATGGAGACATTGATTTATGAGGAAAGATTTAAAGGCATTAAATATATAGAGCTTGGTTAGGTGATGACTAAAGAAAGGACATGACATCAGTCTGCAAATATTTGAAGGACAGGAACACCTGGAAAGAAGAACAATTTACCATGGGATGTGGGCTAGATTAGGGCAAATACAATAGCATAGAGAAAGACAAAACATAAAATCTATAATGGAAAAACATTCACAGATTATTTCATCCTATTTATTTCTATAGAAATGAGAAGCCAACATGATCTCATAGTGTCTTATATAACCCTAGAAAATGCCTTTTAAAAACTATTCTGTAATGTGATAGGATGAAACAAATGAGCAGTTTTAATTTGAGTTTTTCCATTGTATTCAAATTTCAATGGCTTTTTACCTTATCATTACATTATTATGAATCTGTTTTAAAATGGACTGCCTGACATACATCTCTAAGATGCTCAATGTGAAGTCTCATTGGTTTTTATATAAAATTGCCATTTCCCCCCTACCCCCTGCCATACACACATATATACACACAAATACCCAAAACACCCCCAAAATGAAAATGATTAACAATTGAACTGGCTATTTTTCATATGTGATATACTTTTCCCAAAAAGAAAATATTTCAATAATGTACATGTCCAGTATAGAGATATTTTAGTACACATAGTAAACAAGCTAATTTTGCTTGTTCTGAAGCAATAATTTTATCAATGTAGGCAACTTCTGGGCATCTTACACTGTCTTTGGAGAGTTTACCTGAGAAACTAGAAGTAAAGAGTCTAGCCCATGCTCATATAGCTAGGATGTGTCAGAGGAAAGATTTGTACCCAGACCTTCCAAACCACAAGACCAGCCCATTAACTACTATTCCATATTGTTTCTTGAGCAAGCAAATATTTTTTATCATTATCATCTTGATGCCAGTGGACACAAACCATAGCTGTATGAAGAGTTGACCCTATGAGAAAGTAGCTACCTACATGCTTCAATTTGAAGGGCACCCAACAAAATTTTCTCTCCCCTAAATTCTTTTTTTTTTTGTCTAATAGACTGAAGTCCCACAATTAGATAGAGCTAAAAAGTACCCCATCCATTCCTTAAAGATAAGGAAATCGGGACGTAATGAGTTTAAGTGATTTCTCTAAGGTTTTAAAGATAGAGATAGAAATTAGACTGAACACAGATTTTTTTGGCTTTAACAAAATGAATAAACATTCACGTTAATTTATTTTATTTTATTTTATTTTTAATTTATGGAATTTAAGACAAGCATTTTCATAACAGTATAATTTTTGAAAGATGATTATACATTAAACTATAAATTTATTATATATAACCTGTTATTCCTTTTAACTATATAAAGTTATGTAAATTACTTTTTCCCTCCTTCTATCCCTCCCCCTATTCCTCTACTCTATTGATAGCTACCATTAAACACAATATATGTATGTACACACACACACACACACACACACACACACACACACACAAACACACACACATTTATTTATTAAGTCAACAAGCATTTAGTACCTATTTACTAAAGCAATGAACTAAGTACTAGGGCACCAAAGAAAGGTAAAAAAAAAAAGTCCCTGCTCTCAAAGAGCTCACAGTCTTTGGAGGAGGACATCAGTTAAACAAGTATGTACAAATAATATAAATACAAAATAAATTGGGATTAATCTCAGAGGGAAAGCATTGAGATTAAAAAGGACTGGACAAGGAGAACATCTTGCAGAAGAAGGAATTTTGGCTGAAACTTGGAATCCAACATAGAAATGAAGATAGGATTTCAGTCACTGGTAATGGCCAGTGAAAATGCTCAGTGAAGAGGAGTTTCTAGCTGAAGGAATAACAGAAGGCCAGTGTCATTGGATTATAGAGCAAGTGAAAGTGAGTGGAATGTAAAAAAGACTGACACTAAAGGAGGAGGACAGATTATGAAGGTCTTTTATATCCAATAAGAGGATATCAGGATTCTTATTAAATTGCAAATACAACTGGAAGATAAAATACTTTAAGAGGTTATATATTTTTCTGGGAGCATTATGAGAACATTAATTGCTAGCAACAAAGATGTACTAAATACTGTCATACCCTGTAGTAGGTGCCAAAGATATAAAAAAGAAAAAGTTGACAAAATCCTTGCCCTAAAGAAGCTTCCATTCTACTAAAAGAGAAGGACTGTGGAGACAGATGAGTATAATATTAGATATAGTGTGATGTGAGGGTTTGGAGGCTGGGTGGGGAGAAAGCTCTAAATCAAGTGAGAGTGAATTGAGTGGGGAGGTAACTTTTCTGCCTTGGGGATCAAGAAAAGTTTTGATGAAGTGGAGCCTGGGACCAACTTTGAAAGAAGAGAAGAATTTCGAAATGTAGAGGTGATGAGAAAGCACAGCCCCAAGCTTGTACAAATGAATAGAAATGGAAGATGTAAAATTCATGAAGCAACTCATAGCCTATTCTAGGATAACTAGAATTGTAGTACATTGTGAAGGGCAATAAAGGGAAGTGGAACTTGAAAGGTAGATTGGAGTCCAAATATGAAAAGCTTGAGAGATATTCTGATAGGGATGACTATTATTTTTGGGCAGAACAATTCTCTCATTATTTTGCTGAATTAAATTACCTGAATGTATATTCTATCAACTTCCAGGACACTTATTTAATACTATGTTTTGAGTCTGGTAGATGCCATCAAACACCAGGGGACTGGATGCTGGAAGATAGTGCAAAAGCAATAGTCCAACTGTCCACTTGAAATGTTATTTCCAGGGAGGGGAGCCAGAGTCAGGACAAGCAAGTCTTTATTCTTAGTCTTTAGCAGTAGAAGTCAAGAGGAATGAACGCATAGGATCTGCTAGACCTCACCTCTTCCTCTCCCACCCAGAAGAGACTCTGGTTAGTCTCACTTCACTCTCTAGTCCCTCCCACAATTCTCTGTATACACCAAATGATTGGGCCAGCACAGGATAGTGGGAAGGGCCATTTTCCAAGCATATTCTTATAGAGTATTGTCCAATCATAATTAGCCTAGTGCTCGATTGTATGACCTCAGTGCATTAAATCAAGAGTTTCAGCCCTTTACAGGAGAAAGAGGAGTAGTTAGGGGGAAAGGGTAGGAATAGTTGTGTTAGAGGCATGCCCCAAGATTGGTTATTGCTACAAGAAGGGTAGGATAGACTAATTTTTTCTATTCCTGAAGGTGATGCTTCAGCTCCTCTAGAGTAATGCCCAAGAGACCACAGAACTTACTTGAGATACTATAATGAAAGACTATAGGAAGGCACTAAAGATATTTTTTAAAAATTTCCATATTAATCATTGTGTGAAAAAGATATAGATCTGGTGGGAGGAGGGGATGGAGAGGACTATAAAAAATAAAGTAAAAAAATTAGTACGATTTAGTCTACATTCAGACTTTTTTTTCTGTTCTTTTTCTGGAGGTGAATAATATTTTTCATTATGGGTCCTTTGGGATTGTCTTAGATAATTGTATTGCTGAGAATAGCTAAGTTATTCACAGTTGATCATCATATGATGTTGCTATTATTATGTACAATGTTCTCCTCATGTTCACTTTGTAAGATTTATTTGTCATTACAAAAAGAGCTGCTATAAATATTTATGTCCAAATTGGTTACCCCTGCCCTCCTTTGAAAAAAAAAAAGTCTTTTGGGGATATAGACTTAATTCCACTAAAGATTTTTGAACTGGAATCTCACATATTTTGGGAGATTATTTTGTTAACAATATAAAGAATGGATTAGAGAAGGAAGAAATTGGAGGCAAGGAGATGGGTTAATTAGTTATGAAGAAGGTATATGAGGTAATGTGTCTACATATTGTTGAAACAGTATCAACAAGACTTGGGAATTGATTGAATGTTAAAGGAAAATAAAATTAGGAGTGAAACAAGGTTGCCCACTATCACCATTATTATTCAATATTGTATTAGAAATGCTAGCTTGGACAATAAAAGATGAGAAAGAGATTAAAGGAATAAGAATAGGTAATGAGGAAACCAAATTATCACTCTTTGCAGATGATAGGATGGTATATTTAGAAAACCCCAGAGATTCTACTAAAAAGATATTAGAAATAATCCACAATCATCAGCATTTTTATACATCACTAACAAAATTCAACAAGAGATACTAAGAGAAATTCCATTTAAATTAACTGTCGACAGTATAAAATATTTGGGAATCTATCTGCCAAGGAAAGACAGGAACTATATGAGCAAAACTACAAGACACTTTCCACACAAATAAAGTCAGATCTAAACAACTGGAAAAATATTAAGTGCTCCTGGATAGGTCGAGCTAATATAATAAAGATGACAATACTACCTAAACTAATCTATTTATTTAGTACTATACCAATCAGACTCCTAAGAAACTTTTTTAATGACCTAGAAAAAAATAACAGCAAAATTCATATGGAAGAATAAAAGGTCAAGCATTCTAAGGGAAATAATGAAAAAGAAAAAAAAAGCAGATGAAGGTGGCCTAGCTGTACCTGATCTAAAACTATATTATAAAGCAGTGTTCACAAAAACCATTTGGTACAGGCTAAGAAATAGAATAATTGATTAGTGGAGTAGGTTAGGTTCACAGGACAAAATAGTCAATAACTATAGCAATCTAGTTTGACAAACCAAAAGACCCCAACTTTTGGTATAAGAATTCATTATTAGACAAAAATTGCTGGGAAAATTGGAAATTAGTATGGCAGAAACTAGATATACTTAACACCATACACCAAGATAAGGTCAAAATGGGTTCATGATCTAGGCATGAGATTATGCCGAGATTTAGGCATAAAGAATGAGATTATAAACAAATTATAAACAACATAGGATAGTTTACTTCTTAGACCTGTGAAGGAGGAAGGAATTTGTGACCAAAGAAGAACTAGAGGTCATTATTGATCACAAAATAGAAAATTTGGATTATATCAAGTTAAAAAGCTTTTGCACAAATAAAACTAATGTGGAAAGTATTAGAAAGGAAGCAATAAACTGGGGAAACATTTTTATAGCTAAAGGTTCTCCAAAATATATAGAGAATTGACTCTAATTTATAAGAAATCAAGCCATTCTCCAATTGATAAATTTTCAGGTGGAGAAATTGAAATTATTTCTAGTCATATGAAAAGATGCTCCAAATCATTATTGATCAGAGAAATGTAAATTATGACAACTACGAGATACCACTACATACCTGTCAGATTGGCTAAAATGACAGGAAAAGATAATGATGAATGTTGGAGGGGATGTAGGAAAACTGGGACACTGGTACATTGTTGGTGGAGTTGTGAATGGATCCAACCATTCTGGAGAGCAATTTGGAACTATGCTCAAAAAGTTATCAAACTGTGCATACCCTTTGATCCAGGAGTGTTACTACTGGGCTTAATATCCCAAAGAGATATTAAATAAGGGAAAGGGACCCATATGTGCAAAAATGTTTGTGGCAGCCCTTTTCATAGTGGCTAGAAATTGGAAATTGAATGGATGTCCATCAATTGGAGAATGGCTAGGTAAATTGTAGTATATGAATGTTATGGAATATTATTGTTCTGTAAAAAATGTCCAGCAAGATGAATACAGAGAAACTTGGAGAGCCATACATGAACTGATGCTAAGTGGAGTGGGCAGAACCAGAGATCATTATAAATTTCAACAACAATGCCATATGATGATCAATTCTGATGGCCATGGCTCAGCAATAAGAGGATCCTAATCAGTTCCAATTGATCTGTAATGAACAGAACCAGCTACACCCAGAGAAATAGCACTGGGAAATGAGTATGAACCACAACATTACATTTCCATTTTTTCTGTTATTGTTTGCTTGCATTTTTGTTTTTTCTTCTCGGGTTATTTTTACCTTCTTTATAACTCTGATTTTTCTTGTGCAAAAAGAACTGTATAAATAAATATATATATACATTTATATGTATATATATGTATATATATACATATATTGGATTTAACATATATTTTAACATTTAACATGTATTGGATTACTTGCCATCTCGGGGAGGCAGTGGAAGGAAGGAGGGGAAAAGTTGAATCAGATGTTTTTGCAAAGGTCAATGTTGAAAAATTACCCATGCATATGTTTTGTATATAAAAACCTATCAAAAAAAGAATTTTAAAGGAAAGAGCAGAATCAAGCACCAAGGTTTCTAAACTGGATGATTGATAAAATGGTAGGGCCTTTAACAGAAACAGGGAATTTGGGAGTAAGAACAGCTTTAGGGGATTAGCTCACAATCAGAAGATTAGTTCAAGGTAAATTTTACCAGGAATGGTTAATAATATGGATACTTGGAGTTAGTGAGAATAAAGAATGGAGGAAGATATCAAAGACAAGTTTTATCTTCTTCATATTTTGCATAGGAAAGGACTATCTTACGTCAATTATGACTTAAAAAATCAAAACCAAAAAGTAGATATAGGGGAGAGAAATGCAATCATTTGGTTAAATTGAGAATGGGTCTAAATTAACTGTATTTGACCAGCCAAACTCATCTAATAATCACACAGTATTTTGCTGCTTATTTTTACAGCATTTAAAGAAAGAAGATATTATGATTATTCAAATGCTCCATTCACAAGGAACAAGTTTTTAAAATAGAAAAGAGTAAAACAGTTATATTGGTTTCCCTTTATTACATTAACTATATTAATTAAGTAGCCTCCAAATTATAGAGACCTTAGTTCACCCCTCCATTATAGTCTATTTCTACATCAGAGGAGGGTCAGGGCAAGTTTATTAGATACATTCCTGTCTAACTAGTGACCCATTTAAGTCATTTTACATACAGGGAAATTTTCAAGTGTATCCTCCTCAATCACTTCAGGATGTTCAAATGTATGTGTGTGTGTGTGTGTGTGTGTGTGTGTGTGTGTGTGTGTGTGTGTGTATAATACTTATGACATTTACCATCAGTAAATAACTTTAGGTTTATAGACTAAACTTTTAAGGATTTTTGTTTATTTGTTTTAACTTTTAAAGTGCTGTACCCATGATTTAACTTTACATCTCTTCTAGTTATGCTGCCATCAGGTGGTAGCAGTATGTCATATCGACTGAAATCTGGCCACTGAGAGTTAAAAAAAACCACAGGCCATTTGCTTGAGATAGAGATAATTATTCATTTTCCTTTTTTAACTTAAAAGTTAAAAAAAAACTTTAAAAATGAACTTAAAGCTAGTTATCAAAATTGTTAGTCTTTAACAGTAGTTAATAGAAAATAAATATCTAAGGTACAATTCTTTGCTTTTCTCATTAGTTCTTAACTTTTCCTTTTCAGTTAACAAACTCTGGAAAGAACACAAAGACTCTGGGATTTATAGTTCTTTCCAGCTTCAAAAGAGCAGAAATTATCCAGTTTCAGAGGGGAGGGCAGAGGTCTTTCAAGTACAGTATATTGTATATACTGTGGGAGTTTTGAAGAACTTGAGGAGAGGAAGGCTAGGTAGAGGCTGCCTCATGGAAGCACTGCTACCATGACAGCAGGTGGGTACCACATCTATAGTTCCCTTCAAGAGCCGTGAGAGATGATATCCCCCACTGATGGAGGAAAAGAGAGCCACAAGAAAAAAGTAGCTTCTTTCCCATCCCTGCCTTATTCTTGCTTATTTTGTTTAAAGTTCTGTCAAATATGTTTTACATGATTGACATATACTTACTGTTACAGGGAATGGGGAGAAGACGAAGGGAGGGAGGAAAATTTGGAACTCAAATTTTTTTTAATGGAAAATTATCTTTACATATAATTGGAAAAAAATAAAATGCTATTTAAAATTATATTAAGGAAAATGTTTGTTGATTCAATATTGTTTTCCCAAAGACCTATGATTAACACTGCTCTTTTGTTTGTGGTATTAGGGCACTTTTGGAGCCATGTACAGAGTTGGGAGCTTAATCCTCAATCCATTGTTAGACACTTCCCAGTAAATTGTTATGAATGAAGGCAATATTGTATAAATCTATCTTGTACACATGAACCTAAGAGTAATTGAATTAGTGAAGAACTTTGCTTCTAAAGCTGTGTTCTTCCTTTATAAAAAAGCAGGAGAAATGTCCTTCTGGGTACTGAGGAGGGAGTGATATCTTTCTGTCCCTGAGCCACAGTTCTCACTATTTGGACTGCTGTGGTGGGAAAAAAAAAACCCTCATTCTCTTTAAATTGTGATATACTCAATGCTTTTGGAGAGCTGCGTAGTAGGGCAGTTAAGTGTCTGATGGCTTCTAGAAAGATGGAAGAGCAGCAAAAACCCATTTTACATTAATTCCCCAATCTGTTGTTGTTTTCCAACTTTCAGATCAAACATCTCATTTCCTCTTCTCATCCTATTTCCCATCACTTCCCAGTTTTCTTTTCATTGTAAGATTATATAGGATTATCTCATGCACCCTTATGACAGCTGCTTTCCCAAGATTCAGTAGAATCATTTAGTAGTTCCAAAATGAGAACATCTCTTATAAGAACCAAACCAATCAAAGCCTCATGTATGGTCCAAAATATTTTTATATGCCTGTTTCTTGATTCAAGTTTTCTAAGATATTTTATTTATTTATTTTTAAAAAACTGATTGACCTAAACCTTCTCTAGGTGACTTAAATTAAAAAAAAAAGATGGGAATGGAGCTGATCAGGTCCAATACAAGGACAAACAAGTTTAATGTCATAATTCAGTTCATTTAGTTGTTTCCTTTCTTGTTTGCATGATGAGGCATAAGCAGATTTTCTACTTGTTGGAAAAAAAAAAAAAAACATGAGTGACTAAAATACTGTATGTTATTCTCCTGTTATTCTTCCTACAGTCAAGATTCACTGAAGGAAAATTTTTGTAAGTCATTTTTTCAAGTTTTTCCAGATTTATTAGAAACTTAATCAAGAGTTTCTGGTTTTCTCTCCTCCACCTCCAAGGGGCATTTTATGAGCATCATTTCCATTTGCTAGACAATTGCCACTTCTTTCCTTTCCCTAGGTACTCCCACCCTCCTGGGAAGGCAGCAAAGGAAGGAGTTAAGGGAAAGGGGGAAAGAAAACCCCCAGAGAATTCTTCAGCCTGCCTGGATCCCTACAGGAAGTGATCTTTTTGCTTTTCGGCCAGACACACGCCTCCCAGCGAGCCAGCAGCTCTAACTAATTAGCACACGTGATGGGAATTGGAAACAAAGTAGCAAACAATAGTAGCGTGGGAACACAGTATAAACTGCAATTACAGCAGTTCCCTCTTTCCCTCTCCTCCCTCCCCCCCTTAAAAAATTAATGAAAAAATAATCAACAAGCAAACCTGGAGCAGCATGGGAAACTACACAAACCACACACTGTTTGGGGGGGTGAACATCAGGTCCAGCCTGCCAAGCTAAGCCGTTATTTTCAGTCCCATCCCTCAAGTATGTCGGAGAAGCTTCTTTCCATTTTGTTAAGCATTGGGACACAATGGAGGGAAAAATGTGTTTAGGGAATCTCAGCACTTGCCAGGTCACAGGGGAGGTCAGCAATCTTTTGTTGGGAGAGAGGGAGAGAAGAAAGAGGGCAATCAAATCTCCAACTTGAGACAGCTTACAAGCACATGTCCCATGCTGTCAGGACGATAGGCCCCAGTGTGACATTTGCAGCTTCTTGTCCCAATGCCAAGCTGAATACACTTGGTTTACATTATATATGTGAGAAGTGGTCACCTCCCTCCCTGAAGAACTCTGCTTTCAGTGGGCTACTGGAATGGAGCTATTGTAGGGAATGAAATACACTGGCAGTAGTCTCTTAACAAGAACTACTAGCTTAGAGACAATCATCACTAAGCTGGACTAAAGATAGCCCAGCTTGAACTATATTGATATTCATTCATAAGATTAGCATTTTAGTTTAAAAGGATAATTCAAGATTGCAAGCTGAAAGTAAGAAAGTCACTACTGAGTATACAGAATGGTCTGCTATTTGTTCCTTCTGGCAGCTTTATAAGGAAAGTTATAGTGTTTAAGACTTAAAGAAAGAATAAAAAAGGGCTTTTTTGGTCTAACAGCTGTTTTTGCAGCACTTATTTTTTAATAGTGATCCACCATAATAAAAAAAATATGGAAGTAAAAACAATTTTAAAGTTTTGTCACTATTTTAAATGAGCTCTTAAAAGTTCTGGTTATTTTCTTTTAAAATATATTCTAAAATGCCTTGGAAACTTAGGTTTTGTTACTTACTATTTATTTAGCTTTTGGCAAATCATCCTGCCTCAGGGTCCTCAGTTTCCTCAAGTGAAAATTTCAGGGTGTTGGAGTTATAATGTTCTCTAAGGACACTTACAGTTTTAAATCTAGGATCCTATGTTTATAATTCTAATTTTAAAAGTCTTATTTGTATTGATGTATTTCATTTTTTCATTATTTTAAATTCAAAATATATGCCCTTCTACTGTGCATACCCTTTGATTCAGCAGTGTCTCTACTGAGCCATATCCCAGAGAGATCACAAAAAAGGGAAAAGGACCGACATGCAAAAATGTTTGTTGCAGCCCTTTTTGTAGTGGTAAGGAATTAAAACTGAGTGGATGCCCATCACTTGGGGAATGGTTGGATAAGCTATGGTACATGAATGTAATGGAACATTATTTTTCTATGAGAAACAATCAGCAAGCAGGAGAATATTTGAAAGGTCTGAAGAGATTTACATGAACTGATGCTAAATGAAATGAGTAGAACCAAGAGAACATTGTTCACAGCAACAAGATTATGTGATGTTCAACTCTGATAGACTTGGCTCTTTTCAACAATGAGGTGATTCAGGCCAATTCCAGTGGTCTTGTGATGGAGAGAGCCATCTGCACCTAGAGAGAGGACTGTGAGGACTGAATATGGATCACAACATAGTATTTTTGCACCCTTGTTTGCTTTTTTTTTTTCTTTCTCATTTTTTTCCTTTTTAATCTGATTTTTCTTGTGTAGCATAGCCCCCTTTAAGATTCCTTGTCTGATCTATAACTTCCTTTGGGATTGACCTATGATTTCAAAATCTGATCAAAACTACCCTTTTGTATTTCAAGGGGAGAGATCCTTATCTGAGCCAGTTTGGGCTTGTACTCAGCCCCCACCGGATCTGAGCTGGCTTGGATTTTTCTCAACTCCCAGTATCTGCTCAGGTTTCCCCAAAACAGTTTCTTCCTTATCTGAAAAGCCCGCCAGGAATTTGGCACTGCCCTAGGCTCCTTGAAGCAAATAAAAGAGCCAAGGTGGAATCGTCCCTTGGCAGAGAGTTGAAAGATGCCAGCAACCATGCTTTGCATCACAGACTCTCTATCCCGCCACTTTTGGTATATTTCTTCCTCTATCTAATACCTTTTACTAACCAGACTTTAACCTTACTTCCAAACCCTAAAATAAACTTCTTTTTATCAATCTAGGTTTTCAGGCTTGTAAATACATTTACAGACTCTCCCTGCCGCTAGACCTCATTTAACTTTGTATCCTTCTGCCGTATCCAAAGGGTTTCAGGGGAGCTCCACTTGACTCCCTGTACCCTGAACCTGCCAGTAGACCTCAATTAATCCTAATTTTATTGAGGTATACACCTCATCATTAGGTATTTATCTCATCAAAAACTACCTTTCCATGTATTTTGAAAATTAAAAGCTATTATTAATATAAATATGTATACAGACATATATGTATAAATGTATTTCACAGTATTTTACATTTGTCCTCTCCCACACACAAAACCCTATTCTGCCAAGAGTGGATGAACATGCATTAAAAAAACAAAAACAAAAACAAAAACAAAAACAAAAACAAAAACAAAAACAACAAACTTCTATAAGGTCAAGCTTGGGCAGTATAATTATGTGTTCCAGCTTGGGTTTCTTTTTGTTATTTTTATTAAAATTGTTTTGTTATCACATACATTTTTCCTGGTTCTGTTTACTCCATTTTATATCAATTCATATAATTTTCTTGTGCTTTTCTGAATTCTTCACATTCATCATTCTTATAGAGGCAATGATGAGTACAGGAAAAGGAGAGAGAAGGAGGGAAGAGAGAGTAATAAAAAGAAGGGGGGAGAGGGAAGGAGAAAGGGAAAAGAGGGGAGAGGGAGAGAAGAAGGGATGGAAGAGAGAAGAGGAACTAAAAGAGAAGAGAGAGGAAGGAAGGAAGAAGCAGGAAGGAGGGAAGAAGGATAAAGGAGGGAGGGAGAGAGCCTGCTGATTTTGAAGGCACGAAGAATTGGGTTCAAGTCTACTTCTGACAGCTTCCATTGCAGTGATCCTGGACAAGTCACTGAAACTTTAAGTGTGCTAATAAATCCTCTAAGACTATAAGTTGCAAAGAAGGTATTTACCTGCAAAAGTAGTTTCCTCACCCAGGAGGTAACTATATAATTAAATCATAGGTTTAGGCCTTATCTCCATCTATCATTTCTTATGGTATAATAACATTCCATTATATTCATGTGTTACAGTTTGTTTATTTATCAGTCAATGATCATATACTCTATTTCCAATTATTTGTTGTCACAGATGGTACTTTTATGAATATTTTGGTTTATATGGAATCTTTCCTTCTGTCTTTAGCTTCCCTGAATTGTATGCTTAGCAGTGGAATCTTGGGATCAAAGGTATGGACATTGTAGTCACTTAAAAAAAAATCCACCATACAATTCCAAATTGCCTTATAAATTGGTTAGAGGTTTGGAATAAATTTATCAGCCCCACCCTTTTCCCCCCCACCAGGCCTGGACCCATCAGAGACTTTTGCTTATGAGGAAGAAATACCATTGTATGTTAGACTACTCGAAACTCAACTTTCTGATATGAGCTAGTGGAGATAAACATAAGGCTGCATTCTATTATCCCTGTTTTGTGGGAAACCAATACTATTTTAAATATGATTTTAATACTATTTTTAAAAATGATATTTTATTTTTCCAATTACACGTAAAGACAATTTTTATCATTTAAAAAAATTCTGAATTCCAAATAGTAAGCAATTTAATATAGATTATACATGTGTAATTAGAAGCCAAATAATATTGAATAAACATGAATCCCTAAGAAATTGTATGGAGAAAAACAATATTGTACCAAATCAGCTTCATAATGTTGTAAAGTTTTAAGGGCTGAACTTTATATGGCTTCCATACCTATTGGTAAAAATTTCATCTTTTCTCCTTCCTTCCCCATATTTTCATATTAAACTGTGGAAGAGAATGGGGATAAGGAATCATACAGCATTCAGATTCTACTGTTATCCTTAATAATATTCATTAAAATTCACTTTGCTATATTCAGAATATCATTCTAGCCTGTATTATTTTTTTTGGGGGGAATCTTGACTTTCTCTTTTAGCTTCTGGTCAGTAATAAATTTAACAAGCATAACATCTTTGTCTTCATCTATGTTGTTAATTTGTGCCTTGTATATAGCAGATACTAATAGATATGATTTGATAATTTTTAAATACAATATAGAACATTGAATCACTTTATTAGAAACTTTCCTCCACATTGATCTTGATCCATGAAAATGTACTTGTTTTTCAATTGAAGAAACTGATTCTTTGGGTTCAGTTATTCAATCATTTTGAAAGTTACCTAACTGTACTATCATCTAGTCTATATCTTTCCATTTCACAAGAGATTTTTGTCAAATTTCTCATGGGAATCTAAGTATCCTATATCTGTTCCATTTTTTGATCTACCTGTCTGAGAATCTTGTTTAAAAAAAAAGTAAATGAGGTTAATCTATCATAAATTTTTCTCATGTTAGTGTATTATATAACTACTTTATTTTCCAAGTGGTAGAAGACCATCTATTTAAAAATCCATTCAATATGTTCTCAAGCATTGAAATAAACTCTTTAGCTTATAATTTACAGACTCTACCTTCTCTTTTATGAAAACTGGTATAAAATTTTTATCTTTCCTGTGATATTTCTCTCATTCTTTAAGATTCCTCATTGATATCTCAAATGGTATTTATCCAATTTAACTAATGTAATTTTGAATACTCAGAATTATAGACCTTTAGTCTTTCTGAATCTTTGTTTCTCTATTGATTTTTATAGCTTAACCAGTTATAAAAAGGGCAATATTGTAGAAAAGGCTGAGTTTTTTGTCTCAGTTTTATTTTAGGATTTAATCCTGGGTGTATTTCACTCTAGATCATTCTGATTTATGTCTTTATCTTCTATGTTGCAGGAATTAGGAAAGAATCTTTACTACTTGGTTTCATTTTGAAGGAGAAGAGTGTATTTACCCACCCACTCATACCATGGGATATATCAATTAACCAAATAAATAAAAACAGAGAAGATTACAGTTATGTTTTGATTTTCCATTCAGATTTAGAACTTAAAATACCATCATTACAAGAGAAGATCTAGCCAGCCACTGCAATCCCACTCCATATTGCTGCTGTCTCCCACAGATGTAGGATGAAACCAACAGCCCTGAAATCCTAGGCCAAGGCAGCAGGAGGGGAAAGTAAAAAAAAAATGAAGGGAAGGAGAAAAATGATAAGCATTGATTAATTTTTTCCTTTTCTTACTTCAGGCAGTGGACAGCCAGTTATTCCTTTCAACCTGTTTTCTGACCAGGAAGAGTAGCACTTTGTTTAGGAAACACCTCTCATCATTAATAGTAATTGCTCTTTCAAAGCAAAAAAAAATAGTATATTATGTAGAATGGTGGATTATTCAGGGAAAACTTTTTTTTTTATGTTTCTCTTCTCAAAAGGTGAATGTGTTCAGGTTAAATAAGGAGCATGGAGTAATAGGGAAGTAAATATCATATTTACAAAGATTATTTAAGAACCTGTAGCCAACAGGCAGAATATTAGAGTCATTCTTATTATTTTCATTTAAAATAACAATTGGCCAGAATGAAATTAATAGTAATTTTGAATCAAAGTTTCTTTGCCTTTTGCAGTGACTTTGCACTACTATAGGCTACTTCCATTCATGGAAATAGGACTTACTGACACACAAAATATCAACTTTGACCTTGGATTTATAAAATCATTTTTGAATGTGGAGTACCTGGACCCAACTAGCTAGTCTAAAGAAGAATGAAATGCAAAGCATGTGAGAATTAAGCTTTGTGTTCCCCAACATAACTTGTTCCTTGATAAAGAAGCAGCTAAAATGTATGAAAGCAAATTATCATTAAAAAAAAGTCATTTGATTTGCATTACATTGGAATGGTCTAGATTGTCCCAGTCACAGGTGGGTCTCCTCTCTGCCCATCCTATCCCACTGTTAACAGCAGTTATGTTCCTGTGTCTTTGCTCTTTACTGTATGTAGTGCATCTGTTATTCTGAGACTTTCCTTTTCTGCCAAGAGTTATTAAATATGACCCTGCATCTTCAAAAACATCAGCTGGCAGGGAAATGTTACTCTGGTTTGTGTTGTCCAAACCCAAAGTTATTTTCCTGGAGCCAAAATGTTTGATCAGGTTTCAAGTTTATTTAGCTATAAGCATACATTCTCGTTTATAGGAAACTACTTTCATAATAACAGCTATAATGTTTCTGTTTACATGACTGCTGCAGATCACCAAAAGGGTGGGTTACCATGTAGCATATGAAAAACTCAGACAGTAGTTTGTATTTATAGCAATAGAAAGGGGAAAAATTGCCTCTTATTCTAACCTAGTTATTTGACAAATTCAGAAATGACTGTCATAATCTTTTATTTATGTCAATGTAGTACTTTCCTTTAGCAAAGATAACTACTCACAAATTCACTGTATAGAATGATGAAAGCAAATAAATATTTTGGTTGAAGCAGTATAAGAAACTTACATTTTAATGCAGATGAAAAGGAAAACTCACAAGTCATGCTTTCAAATTTTTCTTAACTTCTCCATTTATGTCAAAATATGGCACATCATCAGGACCTAAAATTGATGGGTGAATTTATATGTTGCATGTATATGTATCACAATTCAAAATAGAAATCCATTTTAAAGAAGGCCTTAGAGGAATAAACTCTCTCTTTGGTTTGATAATTACTATATATATCACAATTATATTATTATCATTAAATATATGTCCAGTTTTAAATTATCTTCCTTTTGTAGATTTAAAGAATAGTCTTGTTTCTGCTTTTGTCTTCAACAGCTCCATTTATTTGATTTTTAGCAGTATAAAAGAATTTCATTTGCCAAATCAGAAACAATAGACTCAATTCTTTGGTGCCACATAATAGACATTACTGAGGTAAATCTATTTTTAAAAAGCAATTACTTTTAACAGCAATGTGTTTAAATTTCCATTTTCCTGCACTGAACATGACAACACCACCTACAACAATCCCAAAGTAAAATCACATAAATTGAAAGCTCAAACACAACTTTATGGTCTGGGAAAGCATAAAACACATGCAAACACCAATGTATATCTATTTGGCTGATTTGATTATTCAAAAGAAAAAAGGAAAAGGAAAAAATTAGGCATCCCATTGCCTTCTCTTAAAAATATAACTGAAGATAAAACTGCTTGTATTACATTGAAATATTCCTTTTATTTTCTTTATCATAGTAGACATAGTAGACATAGTTGACTTTATTATAAACACAAGCTCAATTCTGCTAATTGTAAGCAGTCATTTAACTTCTCTGAGCCTCAATTTCCTTATTTGTGAAATGAAGAGTATGATCTTTCTCAAGTCCTTTCCAACTCCAAATATTTCTATGATGATGTGAAACTCTGTAATCATTTTTGACCCAGCAACAACCATTACTTCCTTAGTCAGTTGATTTATTGAATACTATTGCATTTTTCTTCAGAATATCTCCTATCTTGGTCTTTTCTCCATTATTGCAGCCATAGCTTCTGATCAGGTTATGATCCTCTCTGACCTGACCTTATATAAAACCTCTTGATTAGCACATTCTTCCCTCTAGCACCAACTACTATAGTTATATCTTTTGTATGCTACTTTAACCTTGTTGGGCGAACATATCAATGATGATGAACATCCAAAAGTTTTACCCTCTGTTTCATGGTCTTATATAGATGGTACAGAATTATCTCATTTTCTTCTGACAAGATCCTGCATAGTCCTTCCTCTCTGGTGGAACATTTGCTTAATGTCACTTTCTTTGGTTTAGCTTGTTTCCAACTCTTTCCCAGGTTAACACTTTAACCTGAATCCAACTTCATTCCATCACCCCTCATATCTCTAGGCCCTGTGCTTTCCTTCAATTATTTAACGAACTCCAGGAATTCCAGCTCTTCCAGGAAGCCTTTCCTATCACTATCAGAATACAAAGCAACAAATGCTTCCTAGCCTGATTCTTCCTAAACTCTGAATTTTTCATAATTTTTCCACTCAACACCTGACAAAATAAACCAGCTTCACTGTATATACAAAAAGTGTATAGTTTCCAGACTGGATTTTGCAAGTTTATATAAAGGCATAAGAACATAAAAATTCCCAAAGGAGTGTGAAATAGATCATCCTTCAGGAGACTTAGAGAAAGGGAGTATTTATCTTTTCTAGTAAGTCCTTATGGTACTACTCTTTGACTTTATGGAAAAAGGAGAATAAGGTGGAAAAAAGGCTTTACATTTATGATCAGTATTTATTATGAGATATATCAAGGGAGTTCAGAAAAGCAATGGTCTTGAAGTCAGAAGACCTGGGTTCAATTAAATCTCTACCATTATTGATCATCTGATCTTAATTAACTTTTTTGAATCTCTGTTTCTTCTTTTGTAAAATGGAAATAATAGATAATAACATTTGTGACACCTAGCTTACAGGATTGTTGTGGGGGGATCGAATGAGATAACAGATAGAAAGTGCTTCCTAAAGTACTTTGTAAACTGTGAGCTGGACCAGTCACTCTGACCTATGTCTTGCCACTGGATTTTTTTTTTTTGGAGGAGAGAGTGAAGCTGATGGTTTCATACTGTTCTGCCTCACTTAAATACCATTCACTTGCAAGTCAAGACATCACCCTCCTGATGTCACTGGTCTTTCTTGAAAACAAAAGACAAACAACAACAAACTATGAAACATTATATAAATGTACTATTTAGATTTAGATTTGGGATGAGCATGACTGTATATTAGCTATATTCATACATTTTTACATATGTACACAAAAATGTCTATACATGAATTGCACACATATTTATATGTGTGAATCTGTACCCAGATATAGATCTATATATCTATATATCTATATATCTATATATATATACCCACATATATGTGCATATATACATATAAAGACATAATACACAAGAACTTCTGTTTTCTCATTTGTTTTATACACACATATGTGTATATAAATAATTCATATGTATATACAAACATATCGTTTCCTATTATCTTTTTAAAGATGGTCTATGTCCATAAGTAGAAAAGAATCTATACTCTATTTTTTCAGGAGTTCTATGCCTATGCCCTATTTAGTTTGTTCTAAATGTTTATTCATTTAGAGTCATGGAGTTTTGAAACTGGAAGAAAATTGAGGCTCATATGTTATATTTTACTAACACAATGTAAGTTCCTTGAGGATAGGAATTGTTTTTTTTTTTTAATCTTTGTAGCCCCAGTCCTTGTTAAATATTTTGAACATGTGTAGTAGGCTTTTAATAAATTGTTGAATTGGATTGTATTTCCAATGTTGTATCTCTAATTAGTGATAAAGCTGTCATTAGAAGTTCAGTCCAGGACCAGTTTCCAACCTATGACACTTTCTTCTTTAATTGACTTATATTTATTGATTTATATTAACTTCAATAGAAACTAGGGAAACAAATACTTTCCTAATCATCAGGAAAGATTAAATATAGAAAATAAGATGTCAATCAGTTAATAAATATTTATTATGTGATTAATAGCTAGAAATTGTGCTAAGCATTAGAAATAGAAAGGCAAAAGGTAGTACCCAGTATATTAGTAAGCAACTGCTAATAAGTTAGATAAAAGCAATAAAAATGCTTCAATTAAATTTTAGAACCAGGTTATGAATTGATTAATGATTATAAACAAAAATGATTACCATATACTTAAATAATTATAGTTTCAAGGTTATTGAAGTAGATAAAATTGTCTATCCTATTTTAAATAAATAAATGAATGGTTTCTTTATTTTTTTAACTTCTTATATTTACTTTTCAAAAATTAAAAAAAATTTCATTCTATATCAATTGTCACTTCTTACTGCTGTCAATGTCCTCCATCTTGAGTTCTTTACATGAATTTTCCCCCCTTCTAATCAGCTGTAGAATAGAAAACTAGAAAGTCAGTCTTGTTAAAAATATTACTAAGAGAATGGTAATTATATTCTGAATGATGGTTTAAGGCACCTGAATTTTAAGGAATGGAATGGTATAGGGGAAAGAATGATAGATTTTAGAAAGAGAAGAATTGGAATCACCAAATATTGACTTTAGTATTTTATTACCTGTAAGACCTTGAGAAAGCCATTTAATCTCTCTTGGGTCTCAGTTCCTCATCTGTAAAATGAATGAATTAGACTCAATGACTTCTAAATTTTTTTCCATTTGAGTCTACAAAATCCTTTTTTTAATTTTTTTAAAAGAATAAATTTAAGCAAAGAAAAAAATATTCTATAGATGGAAAAACACTTCCTTGAAACAAAGCTTCTTTAAATTGAGTCCAAACACATTTTCAACTAATTTCAACCAGTTAGTTGAAAATATTTGCAGGCGACCTTAACCTGGGGTGAATGGACTTAAATATTTATTTTGATAATTATATTTCCAAATTTTGATTTCTATGGTAATCCTATGTATTTTATTTTATGTGTTTAAAATCATTATTCTTAGGACAGGTCTATAGACTTCACCAGATTGCTAAGGATAGGGCAAATTTATTGAATAAAACAAGATTATGAACACTTATAACTAGTGAAATTTGTTCAGCATAGGAATTTAAGAAACTTTAAACATTCTCACTTTAGCTTTTTGCTAGCTTACAAACAAACATTTAGAACCATGTGTGAAAAAGCTTTAGGAGGCATCTACTTTATAAAGGACCCAAAGCTTCTAATTCAAGACTGCAAAGTTAATGAATTGTTAGTCACATATGGGGTGAAGGAGGGGTTAGTGGTATTTTTTTGTTTATAAAAACAAAAAGAAATAAAGCATTTTGAATATTTATTATGACAAATTGTGTATGAACTAAGGAGATGATAAATGGCAAAAACTGATAACCATCAGCTAATCAAGCTGTTTTCATGTCTGAATGCATTTGGCTTTAAAAATCCAGCAAGGTTTTAAAACCTTGTGATAAATTCTGCTGACTCATCACCTTTTAGTTCCTTATCATTTTTTTCTTTTCAACAGTTGAAAATTTTTTCTTTTCTTTAATTTCATTCTACGTACTGTATACCAACAATTGCACTTAATTTAACCAACAGAAAACTGAAACAACTAAAGGATTTTCTACTTTTCACTGCTTTCCTGAAGGACGAAAAAAGTCTGTTCAGTTCTATGTTCTATTAAGATCTAAGAAAGTGTGTTGTGCTCATCAGAATGTATTATCAGGGAGGGTTAACGTATTTGGCCTACTGTACTTGTAGAGGTTGTTCTGTGAGTGCCAGCTCCACGAGTTGAATTGAGGAAGGTAACCATAGCAACAGTGAGTTTCCGGGATTCAGTCTGACAAGTTGATGGGCCTGTGCTTCAAAGCAGTGGTTCCCTTGGGACAGAAAGCCTTAAGGGAGGGAAGCAGGGTTAATTTGGCACACACACTAGCACAAGGGTCAGCAGAAGCAGGTCTTTCCAGGAGGAGTAGACATTTTCTTTTCCATGGCATTTTGATGGGCTTAAAAAGAATCACATAGCTAGTAAGTATCAATCAGTCAAGAAGTATTTATTAAGGGCCTACTATATACCAGCATTGATGACACAAATAAAGGCAAAAGACAGACCCTAGTCTCAAGAAGTTCGCAATGCAATGGGGAAGATAATATGTAAACAACCTAGCCATATACAGGATAAATTGGAGAACTGAGAGTTGAACCTAGGTCTTCTGACATCATACATTACTTCATTATTCCACTCTTGTCATTGGGATAAATTTGTGTTAAAAATTATTGGCTAAAATGTTTGGTTTCCTCTTCTCCGTTTAATTACTGATCTAGAAAATAAATACAGTTTGACTTTTAAATGTTTCAAAAAATGCTAATAATTTTAAAATAAAAATTCCTGTATGTGAAAATAAAAAGGTACTTCAATATTGCATAAATGCCACAAAATATTAACCATCCCTAAAATAATTTTCTAGTTCTTTTTTGCTAAGAATTTTTTTAAAATTCAGATTTTTTTAAAAAAAGAATATTTCTAAGGTCACATATGCCAAATTCCTGGAGGGGAAGTTGAAATGAAAGGAAAATGTCTACACTTCAATGTGTTGATGAAATGGTGAACTAGACCAACAAATGCATGTTCATTTATCATTTTAATGCTTGATAATTACATAAGAATTTTGTAATTTCAAGACTTTCTTAAAATTTTTCAATTTACTCATTAGCCAAAATGGCTAGCTTGGGGAACCTAGAAAAAGTCACTTTGATCTTAAGAGACTACTAACAAGTAAACTGATCAAGGTCAGAGTAATAGTGATTCTCCAAACTGTTTGGAGTTGTTGGAGTTGTTGTTTAACAACACCTCAGAATTCTGCTAATTATTTTCAAGGGTCTGGAAACAAAGTAAATTATTTAGTATAGGTTTTTTTTTTAACCCATTCTTTGTATCATTTTTTTTTTGGAAGAGGGGATTTTTCTATCATTATGATAGAGACAATGGGACTATTTAGGATATCAAAGTGGGTACAAGTGAATCATAACTCCATGGGGAGATTCCCCCCATGAAGCTTTTGGAGTGTCAGGGTCATAGTGAGCATATAATCAGAACAGAATCTAAATTAACAGAGAACTTCTTTCTGCCATGGTAATTGAGGGGAACCAGAAAATGGTAGTGGGGCTGGTATATCAGTGATATGACTAGCTAGTATTTTCTCTAGTGACAAGAAAAACTGCTTTGAGTATAGGTGAAAAGGCTGATGGAAGCAGAGTTAGGGCTTGTGTTTTTCCCCACTTCATTGTGATGCTTGAGGGTGTTTACAATACTGCTTTTTGTGGGTTTTAATTCTTGTAATTCCATAGCTCACATATAGTGAGCATCAGATTTGAAGGAGGAAGTGATAATGAAGCCATGGTTCAGATTTAGTCTAGAGTTATCTATAGATGGTTGGCACAGGTTAAGCCCTTGTCTCTACAGAAATGGTGCTGGGTGGCAGGTGTTTAGGTATAGAAATGAATTTTAAAAAGATTTCTGTAGCTATATAAGCAAAAATCAAGACAGTCTCTGTCCTAAAGGAGCTTACATTTTAATAGAGGATGATAATAGGGGAGTGGTTGCCATGGAGAAGTGTGCTGGTGAGGGAAGTTCCTGGGTTAGTGAATGGAATCATTGATAGACATTTTCTTTGGAAAAAATAAATGAATGAAAAGAAAATTATTAAATTCTTGCTGTTTGCCAAATAATAATGGGCTGAACTCTGTAAAATTATTAAGGGTTTGCTATTTGCCAAATAATAATGTGTTGAACCCTGTGGAAAAAACATAAAATGAGAAAGTAGCTTACATTATAACAGGGGAAGACAACACATATGGGAGATTGGAGGCCAGAGAAGGGAGTTTTGGCCTGGGTTTGGCCTGGGCACTCACAGCCGGTGCTGAGGTCACATGTATGATATGACCCCTTTTCAGAAATAAGGAACTATTGATTTGATTATTGTGTCCAGAGCAAAAGGTGAAAGGGGTTGGTAATAGTGTTGTGGTCAGGGCGTGGAGAGGTTTATTGGCAGATGGTGAGATGGCTAGATGGGGTGTGAAAATGAAGCATGGTCTGGTGTCTGGGGCCAGATGGTAGATATAGTAGACTAAGTCGGTTAGTTTGTACTATTAGTCACTAACCAAGGGAGTTGGACCCTGGGGATGGGGTGCGGTAGGATTGATTTCCAAAGATGAATAGATTAACTTCTTCAGAGGATAAAGTCAATGGATTGGGGAGGAGGGAAAAGAATACAGGTCTAGGTGGAAAGATGGGCAGCCAAGGCAGGTAAATAGCTAAATCTGAATGAATGGCTGAATGGGATATGAAAGTAAACCATTGGATGGCAGGAGTGATTTGATTACTGTCCTCAGAGCTAATCTTAGAAAGTAGGGGAAGAAGGAAGAAAAAAAGGGATTACAAAGATGGAAAGAGAGCAGAACCTCAAGCTTAGAGGCTACATCAGGCCTTATATTTATTTCAATTTGCTCTCACTCCATGATAAATACAAATATCCCCCTTTGTGCCTTACGTGGTGAAAATGTAGCAGGATTTTAAAAGCCTTTAGTGGCATTAAATCCAAATGCTTCAAGATATGAATATTACTCCTCTCTGCCACTATGTAATTTTCCTGGGTATGTATGAGGCCATTTGTCTCTATGCAGCAATCTCTTCATGTGAGAGTCATTTATAGCTGAGAATTAGAGAAAGCTTCACAGAAGAACTAGTACCTGGACTGGGCTTTGAAGGAAGAGATGCCTATTTCATTTTGGAAAACATTCCAGGAATGGGAAATGGTACACACCAGCAGTTCTTAAACTTTTTGGCCTTAGCTTCCCTTTACACTCTTAAAAAATTATTGAAGACCCCCAAAGAACATTTATTTGTGGGCAGTTGATAGAACACCAGCCGTGAAGTCAGGAAGACCTGAGTTCAAATCCAGTCTCTGACACTTACTACTTTCTAGCTATATGATTCTGGGCAAGTCATTTAACATCAATTGCCTCAGGGGGCAAAAGGAACATTTGCTCGTATGAGTTATACAAATCAATATTTATTTTACTATAAATTAAAATTGGCAAAATATTAAAATATTGACTTTATTTTAAGATAGCAATAGCCCTATTATATGTTAAAATATTTTTATGAAAAATAATTATTTTCTAAAACAAAACAAGGGAGAAGTGACATAATTTTACATATTTTTGCAACTTTTTAGAGTCTGATTTAATAGAATAAAACAATAGCCTCATATCTGCTTCTACATTAATCTGTTGAGATACATTGTCTTGTTTGAAGTATATTAAGGAAACTAGGCCCACACAGATATGTAGTTGAGCATTTTTTTTTGGGGGGGGGGAAGGAGCATTTTAATAGGCAAGTGCTTTAGTATTATTATGAAAATAGTTTTGACCTTGCAGACTAGGTCTCCTAGAGATTTGTGGATTGTACTTTCAGAATGGGTATAGGTATGACTTAGAAATATCAAAGATCATAATTTAGTTGGGAGACCATTAGTGATGGATATTGGTATGTGATGAAGCTGGGAAGAAAATGTTGAAGATGACTTAAATGAAATTGTCCTCACTGAATGAAAAAATATCAGTTATGAGACCTTTTAGCTATCATATAATTCAAGACTTTAATTTACAGATGAGAACACTGATGCACAAGGAGGTAAAATGAATCTTTGTGGAAGCCAAAAGGGAGGCTAGCTATATGAGAATATCTTCTCAAGTTAGCAGTGATAAAGAAGGGAGAAAACAGGCAGCAGGTCCAAGTTCAAGTAAAACTTCTTTAAGCAGCTGTTTATGGATTCCCATTGAGACAGTTCTCACACTAAAGGAGCCACCCACTGAATCCATTAGTTTATAATCTATTCCAGTATATATGGTCAGAAGAATAGTATACATAAACAAATTCAACAGCCTACATTAAAAAGTGAACTTATTTTTAGTTTTGCTTAAAATTATTTGTGGTTAATTAGCAGCAAATAGCTGATCTCATTTCATAAATACATTTAAAGAAGGTTGCTTTCTAATGATATTCAATTTGAATCTAAAAGTTTAATCTAAAGTTATTTTGATTATTTACTTTTTTCAACTTTGTGAGATATGCAGTATAATATGAGGAATTAACTCCTTACTGTCACTAACCCCCTTAAAGCTTTTATATTAACCATAAGTATTCCAAACATTGGATGATTATATTTAAAAAGATTCTTTGTAATGTTACTTATAATTACACTTTTATAGACTTCCAATTGAATGAATTTGAAAGATTGTGATTTGTCCAACATCTTCAACTAAGTCGGCCATTCAATTTTTCCCTTCTTAATGTAAGTTATCTTCTTGTACTTTGGCTACTCTGTATTTAATTTGAAAACTGTTATCAAGGTCATGACATAGCAAAATAGCTTTAGCAAAGGACCTAAACTACTTAGAATGGTTTCTATCTTGCAAATCAGTGCTTGGCAAAGAAGTGATGCCATACAAAGATGCTGGGGAACCATTGTCATTTACCTTTCAGATTTTTAACACAGAAAAATAATAGTGGCATTTACATAGACTTTAAAGGCTTGAAAAGAGCTCTACATATATTAATTCCTTTGATCCTCATAACAATCCCATGAGATACTATAGGTATTATTTTTCTTTTTTCTAATGACAAACTGAGGCTGAAAGATTAAATAATAGTATTTATGTAAACTCTAAGGTTTTCAAAAGGTTTTACTCATGATAGTTTCATTTCCTCCTCCACAATAACTCTTCAAGGAAGAGGCTATTATCTCCACTTTACAGAGGAGGAAGCTGAAGAGTGGATGTATCTTGCTCAGGATTATATAATACCTAATAATCTGTGACATTTGAATCCAGATCTTCTTGACTTCAAGTCTGGTAGAAAAATGTCAAAACTAAGGATTTTGAAGCAATGGCATTTCCCAGATGCTTGGTTAACACCACAGAATGAAAATGAATTTGGCAATTGTCTAGGTGATTTTAAATCTATTATATCTTAAACACGAATCTTTTGGGATTTTATCTCACTTTTTTATGTAATGGCATTCTCATACTAGAAGACTCAAGTCCTGTTGATGCTTTTGAAGTTTCCCAGAATATAGTGTAAAATCATATGCAATGGCAGATGATCTAGATAATCCAAATTCAATAATTACCAGGATGATGCAGTTTAAAAATGTTATAGACAATAGTAGGTTTGTTTTAGTGACTTGGTTTATATTATACAGCTTTGTCTCTTAAAACAATTCTTAAAAGCTATAAACCTGGAAGTCTGTTGCAAAATAGAAAGAATACTGGATTTGAAGTCAGAAAGCCTGGATTTTAATTTTTGATGTCAATATTGTTACTGATTAAGCCCCTTGACTTTTTTGAGCCAAGTGTAAATTGTAGTTAAAGACATTTGATTACCTTCTTTTCAATATTTAAATGCTGATTCATTTATATGACTTTCCTCTCATCATCAACAATATAGTAAATGTTCATCTGCATAGAAATAAAAAAATTTAAAGATACCAAGTATTATTTAATATAGTTCAGTACTTCTGTGTTCAGTTTCTAAGAGGACTACATTTACCAGCTGATAAAACATTTTTCATTAAGTATCTTATTTCTGTGGTTATTGAGTTGTTTGACTCTTTGTGACCCCAGGCAAAGATACTGGAGTGACTTGCCATTTCCTTCTCCAGCTCACTTTACATAGAAGGAAATAAAGTTAAGTGACTTGTAAAGGGCCACAGAGCTAATAAATGTCTGAGGCCAAATTTGAACTCAGGAAGAGTTTTCCTTACTTCAAGCCCAGCAGTAAATATATCTATATCTATATCTATATCTATATCTATATCTATCTATCTATCTATATATATGCATGCTTAACTGTAATCTGTTTGGAGGAAGTGAGGGGATGCAAAGAAAAAAAATAAAATAAAAAGAGCATAGCATAGAACAAAAGAATAACCTATAAGAAAGTAAGGAAAAGATGGACACTCAAGAACATATTTTTTTCTTTCCTTCCCTTTGACTTTCTTCATTCTTCTCTCCTTCATCTCTCCTTCCTTACTTCCTTTCTTCTTTCCTTGTTTCTTCCCTTCTTCCCTCCCTCCTGCTTTCATTTCTTCCCTCTTCCCTCCCTTCCTTCTTTCTATACTTTCTTTCTGTTGGTCTCTGTCTCTGGGCCACTGCATCTTCTATCTATTCCTTGTTAAACTATAATAGCGTTATTCCACTACAGTATTTTAAAGTTCACAAGTTAAATATTACCCATGACCCCTAAGAGTAAGTATGCTTGTAGTTATTGTAGTTAGAAAGATAAATACATAGTGACCATAGAAGAGTTACAGGTGGCAGTATCAGATGAAGTCATAGGCTATCGCTGTCAGGTTAAGGAAGTTTCCACTCCAGGGTTTCTATACCAATGGCATAAAATTCAAATAGAATTAGATCTCTGCTCCTGCATATTGCCTCAGAAAACACGATTCAATGTTACATTTTTTTATTATATTTATATTTTTTGTTCACTGAAGCCCACAAGCCAAGTTTGATAACTCTAAACTGATGAAGTTTAGGCTAAAAAAAAATCAGTAATATTGTGACATACAAATGTGTTATATGTATATATATATATATACACACACACACACACACACACACACACATATATATGTGGCCTAAATAAGATTAAAATATCATTGGGAAACCTATAACAAATATAATAAAACACTGACATTAATATGTAGTTTTCTAAATTGATACATGGCTTACAAAATCCTTACCTAGTTATTTGAATTTAGTAGTCCTGATTTCCTGAGTTTGATACCATTGCTTATAGAGGAGCAATAGAGCCAAAGTTGATGTAGAATTGTAGAGTCCACTGGATCCCATTTGAAAAATTAATCATGGTTTTAGTGTTCTCTTACACACAAAGCCATTTCTTTATTATTTTTTTCCTGGCAATGCTGTCAATCAGAGGAGTCTGGATTCTCAGAAGAATCCCAGTAATAGGAAATATAAATGGCAAAGGAAAGATCCAATATAGAATTAAATTGACCTTGTATAAGTCACTTAATCCTGTTTGCCTCAGTTTCCTCATCTGTAAAATGAGCAGAAGGAAATAGCAAACCAATCCAGTATCTCTGCCAGGAAAATCCCAAATGGGACCATGAAACTAAGCAACATGCTAGTGCTTCACAGATATCTTATCTAAGAGGGCAGTTCTAGCATTAATTCATTATCACAATAGCCCCTTAAAGTTTTAAAAGTGCTATACCTTATTTCACTTGATTCTCAAGACAACACTGTGAGGAAGGTATTATTAATATCTCCATTTCATAGATGAGCAAACTGATATCTGAGGCAGGACTGTTTTCTCTCCCTCATTTAAGTCCCCTACTCTGAAAATATTAACCAAACCAGAAGATTTTCCTTCAGGAAAAAAAAGCTAACAGAGGGAATGGGGATGATCATTCAATGTGAAAAGGTTTGCATGGATTGCATTCAGTTTGGACAAATTCAGATGAATGAAAATCATGGGTTCATGTTATGAATTACCATGTTATCACAAGAAAGTTTATGATGTTCTCACCAGATTAGGATTGCTTCACAGAATAATGAAGTGGCAACTAGAATTTTCAATTTTAAAGGGGAAAGGGATTTAGAACTAGAGAACTAGGAAGTTCATCTACTGCAAGGATTCGTGCCCTTTTTTGTGTGTTTGAGTCTGCTTTGTTAGTCTGGTGAAGTCTATATGAAACTGCTCAGATATGTTAAACAATTGAAGGAAATGCTAAATTTCAGTTACAGGGTAATGAAAATAGGAGTGTAACTTTTCTTCCATCTCAGTTTATATATTTCCTTAAAAATCTATATGGACCCTCGGGTTAAGATCTTCTGATTTAGTCCAACCGCTTCATTTAAAATGGAAAAGAAAAGAAAACTGAGGTCCCACGGTGATAAAATGAGATGGGCATTCAACACAGGTTACAATGGATTTGGAGTCAAGATCTGGGGTCTAATTACAAGCCTTGCCAAGGGGATAACCACTGCATCACAGGGAAACTCCTTCGATTGCAGAGTGGGAACAGGAGCAGGTTTAAACCGTAGTGAAATTTCGTTCCTGCTTGTTTCTCTAGCACTCTCCCCATTTGTGCAAGTAGTCAACTAAGACCCGGGATAGAAAGAGGTATCCAGGGTTGGGACTTGGGTGGGGATAACACGGGGAGGGGTGGGAATGGTCGGATGGGGACGTGCATGTCGGCAGCTCAGAGCAGAGTTCAGTCTCCACTGACTGGGAAAGGGAACACACACACACACACACACACACACACACACACACACACACACACACACACACACACACACACACACACACACACACACACACACACACACACACACACACACACACACACACACACACACACACAATTTGAGTATCCCAGGGGACCTTTCTCAAGTCTGTGCAGAGCAAACAGACGCCCCATTTCCCCGGGAATTAAATTCACAAAAGTTTTTGGAGTCAGGGAAGTCCCCAAAATAAGCGATAATGGTGATTAAGGGTCTGCAAAAAACTGCTTCCACTCCCCTTTGCCCGGTCCCCAGGGATGCCACGGTGCGAAAGTGAGGGTCTCGTATTTGGTGGGCAGGGTGCCCACAGCCAGGTGCACTACGCCCTCTGGGACGGCGGGGTAGCTAGAGGGGCGCAAGGCCCGCCACAGGCCTTCCCCTCCCCCCCGGCTCGCGGGCAGCGGGTGGCCCCAGTCGCCGCCGCCGGAGCCGCAGCCGCTCGCTCGTGGTGCAGCGGTGATTTACTGGCGGCGCTGAGCCGGCGGGGTTCAGTGCCCGCCCGGCGCCCGCTCGGCCTCCGCCGCTGCCGCCGCTGCTCGGCTGGGGAGGCTCAGATTTCAGGTTCACACGGGGGAGCCGCCGCCCGCTCCCGTCTCCCCCGCCCGCGGCCGGCTCCTCGCGACCTCCCCCCGCCCTCGCCCGCCCGCGCGCGCGGCCCCCCCGCCCCCTCCTCCATTCATCCCAACGCCCAGCGCCGTCGCCAAAGCGGCCGCCAGCGCCGCCGCCGCCGCCGCCGCCGCCCCTGGCGGCCTCGGATTGGCTGCTCGCCTTGGACCCAGGCACTTTCCCACGGCCCGCGGCGCGTGCGGCTCTCCGGTGGCGCTGCGGGGTTCGGCCCTGGCGCGCGGCCAGACCAATCCGAGCGCGCGAGGCGGGGCGGGGCGGGCCCCGGCCGCCGGCGAGCTGGTGTCCTGTCCACCCACCCCCATTCGCGGCCGGCGCTCAGCCGCCAGGCGGGGGTTGGGCTGGGCGGGGCGGGGCTGGAGGGTGGAGGTAAGGGGCGGGGTCCCACTCCCCCTTCTCCCCCTCCACTCTCGGCCACCTGAGCGACTGCCAATCAGTGGAGCGAGAAGCTGGATTGGATTTATAGGAGGAGAAAGTCGCCGGGGAGCCCCCTCTCCCTCCCCCAGCTCCTCCCCCGCCCTCCCTTGGGCCCTGGGAAGGGGCGCAGCGTGGGAAAGGGATGGTTGAGTTTTAACCAGAGGGCAAGTGCTAGGGGGGATCAGTGTGTGTGTGTGTGTGCAGCCGGAGCAGCGGAGCGCACTGAGGCGCCGCCGCCGCCTCCCGGGTTAACTCCTCCCTGCCCGCCCGCCTTCCCCTCCTGTGCGTGCCGCGGCTGGTGCCTGCTGAGAGCGCCAGCATGAAGCGTGCGCACCCCGACTACAGCTCCTCCGATAGCGAGCTGGACGAAACCATAGAAGTGGAGAAGGAGAGCGCCGATGAGAATGGGTGAGGGGAGAGGGGGTGCGTGCGGGGGTTCTCACGGGCGGGGGAGGGGGCTCCCTCTGGTCTCCCTGCCGCTGGCTGCCTTGAAGCAGGATGACCAGACAGTCACTGGCCGAGGATGTTGTCTAAGGGATTCCCAGGGAGACCGAGCTCGGGAGTCCTTCCAGCTCTGGAGAGAATGTGATTCTGAGTGTGGTGACAGCAAAGTTGACCTGCCCGACATGAGACACTGGGTGGCCTCTGGTGCGTGACTGCCGTGCCAAGGCTAAGAACAGGGGGCCCGTTTCCATGCATCCACTGTTTACACTAGGAACCAAGGGGTCCAGGATCACACCGCACCAGCTATTCAACTCCGTGGCAGTCACAGCCTGAGTTTAAAGCCTTAACTTTTCAAGTGTGCTGCTGTGGTCTGTGGGGCTGCGGGGAGGCAATAAGCCCTGTCCTTACCCAATGGTGCGTTCTTGTCTATTTCAGAAACCTGAGTTCCGCTCCCGGTTCCATGTCCCCATCAACGTCTTCCCAGATACTGGCTAGGAAGCGGCGCAGAGGCGTGAGTCTCCACTCTATTCCTATCTCTATCTCGGTCTCTCACCGTCTCAGTCTCCTTATGTTTGGATGGGGGGAAGCCACCAGAAGTTATGATACTGATGGAAATTCCTTTGTTTCGCATGCTTCCTGTTAGATCATTGAGAAACGCCGGCGAGATCGAATCAATAACAGTTTGTCGGAGCTGAGGAGATTGGTACCCAGTGCTTTTGAAAAGCAGGTAAGAAATGGAGGAGAACGCCCGGTGTGCCGGCTGGTGGCTAGTGACTTTCCTAAACTAATTGAACCTTTAGGGTGCTTAGAAAAATGCCCCTGCTTGTGATTTATAGAAGAACTGAATCTGCCTAACTTATTTTGAAGTTATCACCCAATGCAGATCCTACCAAATTAAACTTTTCCCTTTCTTCACAGGGATCCGCTAAATTAGAGAAAGCAGAAATTCTGCAGATGACTGTGGATCACCTCAAAATGCTGCATTCTGCAGGGGGAAAAGGTAAAGCCCACTAATGTTTTGGGTGGGAGGGGTGAAGGAAGGGGACTTCTTAAGGAGCCTTGGTACTGCCCAGTTGTGTTCTGTGCAGTTTGTTATCTTATGTTTACTAAGTATATTGGGGTTATAAAGATGTATATTGATATGTGTTTGTAAATCTGTGTGTGCTGTTTGTATGTGTATCAGCACAATTTTCACATTTTCTCCAGGCTTTATGTAGTGTATCAACATTTTATAGTGACTGCAAATTATACCAGTACAGAATATAAATAGAGCCTTCCTTTGGAAAATAACTGCTGTCTGAGGCTCTCCAGAGTTATGACAGCATTGAGTCAAATGAAGTGACTTTCATGTTTAATCCATAGTAATTTGGGGGGAGAAGTGTGTTTTTCCTTCTATAGTAGATGATATTTCTTTGTCCTTATCTACACATCCAGGAGGTTTTTTAAAAAAGCAAACCATGCTGTCATATTTCTTTGAAGAAAAAAAATCTAGTCACAGAAAGGACAGTGTAATGGAAAGAGATGGAAAAATAAAATAACTATCTATACATATGTAAAGTAGCAGTACTTGAATGAGGACTAAGTGCCTGTAAAAGCCCTATGATGATAACGTTGTGCTTCTGTGCATCGGATGACTTTCACTGGGCTGTGGAGGGTCTCATGTCTGGATGCATTTTTCTGGCACTGAAGTAAAGCATTAAAATGATTGAACATCATCTAGTGGTGTATAATTCCACTCTCTGCTTGGCATCTATGGTAAATGGATTTTGAACATAGGCCATTAGCAAGTATATCCTAGTAATTCAAAATGAAACATTCTTGTTTGACCTTAGAAGTTCTGAGGTGTGTGAGGAAATACAGAAAATATTTACTTGGAATTTCAATGGAACCTGTGCATATGGATTATGCACCTGCATTTGTCAGGAAGAAGTGTGATCTAGATGAAGCAGCATATTTGTAGCTGTGGCCTGAGGTTTTTCTTTTGTTCCTTTCTCTCAGGCTATTTTGATGCTCATGCTCTTGCCATGGACTACCGGAGTTTAGGATTTAGAGAATGCCTGGCTGAAGTTGCCCGGTACCTTAGTATCATTGAAGGGCTGGACACTTCTGATCCTCTCCGGGTTCGACTGGTGTCTCATCTCAACAATTACGCCTCTCAGCGGGAAGCTGCCAATAGTGCGCACACAGGCATTGGACATATCCCCTGGGGCAGTGCCTTCGGACATCCCCCCCACATCTCCCACCCCCTGCTGCTGCCGCCGCCTCCGCCCCAGAATGGCCACAGCACGAGCAGCAGCACTCCAGCGTCTTCCACAGAACCGCACCACCAGGGGAGAATGACAGCGTCCCACGCCGACACTGCTTCCTTGAGAGTGCCCCCTAATGGCAGCCTTGGACCCGTGCTCCCTGTGGTGACTGCCTCTTCCAAACTCTCTCCTCCTCTGCTCTCTTCCATGGCATCCCTATCTGCATTCCCCTTCTCCTTTGGTTCCTTCCATTTATTGTCCCCGAATTCACTGAGTCCTTCTGCACCAACACAGGCGACAAACCTTGGCAAGCCTTATAGACCCTGGGGGACTGAGATTGGAGCTTTTTAAAGAACTAAAGTTTTAGGAGGGATGGGGCAAAGCTTAAAAATCCAGCTGAGCTGGATTGTTGCCAACTTCACCTTAAGATCATAAGTGAAAGTGAAGGAAAAAGGTACAATTTTAGATAAAATTCGTTTAAGAACCTATAAAAATTGGATGGTTTTCTTCTCTTTTGGTTTTTACATTTTGTATTAGTTTTTTTTTTTTTTTTTAAAGTAGTTGTTAAATTTGTCCAAAATATTAAATTTCAGTGGTGGGTATAAACCAACATCCTGTGATGGGTTTGTACTAAGTGTCTAATCCACTTTGTAAACATGTATTATTATTTCCAAATTATTCCACTTTTGCTTGAAAACTTTGGAACTTTTAATTTAGTATTGTTATTTTTTTCTTGTTTAGATACAACTTATTAGATTTTTTTTTTTTTTACAAACCACTATACTCAACATTAACATAAATTCTGCTTGTGAATATTTTGACAGATTAAGATGTTCTACAAGAAATTACCACCTTTTTTTGGGGGGGGTAATCTATATTCTGAGTTATATTCCTGAACAAAGCGTTGACAAATCAGAACAATTAGCTTCATCCAAGAAAAGAAGAATGATCTGTGTTTCTCTTGTAGCAGATGGGTGAATTTTGTGGATACCTAATTTGGTTCCTTGACCAAACTGCTGTTGGAGTGTGGTGTGATTGACAGCTTTCACCTAGGGAATAGCCACTCCTAACCCAGCAGAAGTGTGAAATTCAGGATTTGGTGTCGGAGTGTAAACTATGGAGGGTGGAAGAAGAGGCAACTGGGAGCCTGACGTTACAGAATACAGGCCCTGGCCAATATTATGAATGTCTTTGTTCTTCAGAACTTCAAATTCATCTGAAACAATGGATAATTATCCTGGTGTGCTAGAGGTTATTCATTCAAGTTATCCTATGGAAACATTCAATGTTTAATCTTCTCTTCCCTACTCCTCTCCCTATGTATTCTTTTACCTGGAAAACTATTATCTGTCACTTTCTGGTGCACAGAAATTTGGTTATTGAGGACTTAAAAAGGGCTCTTTTGCATTCTTGTTATGGTTTGTTAATTTGGTTCCATCTGTGAAAGTAGCATTTTGAACAGGTTCATTTCTTTCAAAGATATATTTTTAAATGATCTCCACTGAATTCGGTTTGATCTCTGTTGTATTGATGTGTTGTGATTAAATAAAAAAAAAAGAAAGAAAATCTGTATTTCAGTACACATATGTTATACCATGCCAGCAGGAGGAGATTGTACTTTCCCACTTCCTATTCTTTTAGTCTGCTGAAAGCTCTCCCTTCTCTGTCTAGATATTCCTGGCTATTGTTCCATGCACTTCACCAACCCCCAGTGATTGGTGTGGAAAGTAGTTAAAAGACCTGGGTTTAAATGCTAGCATGTATGAGCTTGGGATCTGGGACAAGTAATTTAACCTCTAGGCTTAAATTTCCTAAGACATTGAACTCAGTAGATTTGAAGCCAGAAGATGTGAATTAAGATCCTGGCTTTTATATAGAATTGCTGGGTGACCTTGGACAAGTCACCCCACTGGTCTGATTTTCACTTTTCTCAAATGTAAAATGAGAGGCTTGGAGATGGATGGATTCCCAGGTCTCTTCTTCCTCTAATCCCTATCAGTTTATGTAAAATGTATGTTATTTCAACTAAACAAAGAGATTGGATTGAATAAGGCCTGACAAAGTGAATTTTTCAAAGACAGAACTTTGAGTTCTGTAGACTATGGACAAGTTCCACATGAATAATTAGACATGGATATGGCCCCCCAGAGGGACAAGATAATCTGGACATTACTCTAGCAGATGAGTGTACCCTGTACTAACTTATGTAAATGTATGGTCAGGCAGGAGTTAGGAAAACTCTTAATTGGAGAGGGGAAGGAGAAAAGAGGGTAAGTTTGCTATCTATTAAAATCAAATCAGTTTCATCTTAATCCCTTCTGTGTGCCTAGTTCTGTGCTAACAGTTTATAAAGGGGGGGCTTTTAAAAAAAAATTGCCTTTAAAACCCATTGCTGTCACTAAAGAACTGATCAGAGGCTGTGGAATCAGTGGCAGTGATTATATGTGGCAAGCTGTAATTCTGCACCTGCAGAGCCCCAGGAGACCTTCCTTGTCATATTTCGGAGGAATGTGCTTAACCCTTTTTTGTGCATTTGACTTTGGAATTATTAGTGCATGGTAGCAGGCATATGCTTCAGGTTATAACAAAGCCCTGTCAGAAGAGGGGCTGTTGGCTTGGTCCCTAGGGGTGTAGAGTGTCTTAGTCTTGCTTTAAAAGTGGTCTTCTATCCAATTAAGGACTGGCATCCACTGGAGCCAAGAGGACTGCTAGTCTCCTTTAACTCTGAAGGAGGTTTGTCTTGATCCTGGGGGTAGCAGGGGAAAGAGAAAACATAGAATGTGGCAGAGAATAGAAAGAATTGACTTTTTCCCCCCGACCATGTCCTTTTATTTTCTGATTAAAAACCACAAATCATTACCAGACATAAAGGCAAAAGGAAGAAGTTTGAACTTTGAAATTGAGCAGTTGCTTATGTATCCCTCTGGGAGAATTAGGGATAACACTTCCCTACATTTGAAATGCTAACTTCTGATTCAAGAATCTCTTGCCTAGTATCGTTTTGTCCACTATTTAATTTCCAGTCCTAGTTCTGTCCTTAAATAGGCCTCTCTGCAACAAGTTGTAGCATTTTTGCAAATATTAATCTTGTACCAAAAAGGTACTTTTTGGGAAAAGCATGCTGTTACTTTAACCCCTATTTTATATGTCTAAATCAGTTTCTAAGATGGTTTTTTCAGCTTGCATTACTGCTGCCCATATTTATTTATGGCTGCCTGTTATGTTGAAGGAGATTTAATATCCTCATTATGGTATGTGCACTGAATGTTCTGTGACAGGACAGAATAATGATAATAATAACATTTATATAGCTTTAAAGTTTTAAAACACTTTATTTTAGTTGAACCTTACAACAATCCTGGGAAGTAGGAACTTTGGGTATTTTCACCACTTGACAGACAAGTAAAGTGAGCTAAGTTACTTGTTCTTGGTCACACAGCTAGCAAACATCAGAGATTGAATGTAAACCTTCTGACTCCAAGCCTAGCCCTTGGTAGAGCATATTATAAAGCTCATCAGAGATACCAGCTAGGTTGATCACATAGTGCCAGCTTCATTTGTTTATCATTTTCAACTAAAATAAAAGAGTCTCTTGATGGAAAAAAGTATTGTGCTTTTAAAAGATTTACAAAATCTATAAAATTTATACCACCTTTAAGTGCTGAGTTTTGGGGTATATATGCCATTAATGGAGATAGCAAGTGTGATCATCTTCACTTGAATATTGGATAAGATTGGGATTATGGTATAGTCTACTATAGTGTAAGAAATTCTGCATTAAAAGAAAAAATGTACCTTTCAGTCATTGATATTGAAATAAAAGTCTAGCTTTAGGTTCAGCTCACTATGTAATTCTACTACATGTGTTATATATGTGTTATATACACACATAGATCCATGTATTAAGCTTGATTTAGAAGAACTGAATTTGAATTTCAGCTCTTCTTCCATTTACCATTATGTGACCTTAGATTAATACTGGGTACTTAATATGGGATCTGTAAATTTATAGAGTAAAAAATTACATTTTTATTTCAATATAATTGGTTTCCTTTGTAATTCTATGCATTATTGTATGTATTTAAAAACATTCTGAGGAGTTCATTGGCTTGACAAGATTGCCAAAGTGTTCCGTGGCACAAAAGGGTTAAAAACTTCTGGCCTATCTGATTTCTAAGGTCATTTCTGGCTCCAGAATTCTGTAACTAATAAATCTCTGTATGTTAAAGGAGTTGAAAAAAATAAGTAGCTTAGAAGTAGTATACAGAATAATAACATTGATAATAAAGAATCTCATTTGATGTAAATTAAATTCAATCAATTAAGCATTTATAAAACATATGCTGTGTCAGGCATTATGTTGGGCACTGAGGATAGGAAGAAGGAAAAAAATAGCCCCTATTTTCAGGGAGTTTATATTACTAGGAAGGCTACAGTTCAGGAGAGATGTGATAAGGATTTAAATTGTATGGATAGAGAAAAGAGAATGGATATTAGCTATGGTGAAGGTAGAATGACAATATTCTTTTAAAAAGCAGTGCATATTCGGTTTGATGGCTTTTTGAGCATAGTTTCGGATTTCTCTCCAGAATGGCTGGATATATTCATAATTCCATCAACAATGTATCGGTGTCCTAGTTTTCCCACATCCCTTCCAACACTGCACATTTCTTTCCCTGTCATTCTAGCCAATCTGGTGGGTGTGTGGTGGTATCTCAGAGTTGTCTTAATGACTTGGAGCATCTTTTCATATGGCTGGAAATAGTTTCAATTTCTTTGTCTGGGAGTTGTCTGTTAATATCATTTGATAACTTATACCTTAACATTTTTAACATGTATTGGTCAACCTGCCATCTGGGGGAAGGGGTGGGGGGGAAGGAGGGGAAAAGTTGGAACAAAAGGTTTTGCAATTGTCAATGCTGAAAAATCACCCATGCATATATCTTGTAAATAAAAAGCTATAATAAAAAAAGAAATGAAGAGGAAAAAAATAATTAGATTGCAAAGGAAAAAAAATGATAAACAGGATGATTTCAGAGAGACCTGGAGAAACCTACATGAACTGATGCTGCATGAGATGAGCAGAACCAAGAAATCATTGTACATGGCAACATCAATATTATATGATGATCAATTCTGATGGACGTGATCGATGAGATGATTCAGGCCAGTTCCTATGATCTTGTGATGGACAAAGCCACCTGAACCTAGAGAGAGGACTATAGGTAATGATAGTGGATAACAACATAGCATTTTACTTTTTTCTTGTTTGCATTTTAGTTTTTGTCATTTTTTAAATTGGATTTTTCTTGTGTAGCATGATACTGTGGAAATATGTATAGAAGAATTGCACATGTTTAACATATATTGGATTACTTGCCATTTAAGGGAGGGGAAGGGAAGGAGAAAAAAAAATTTGGAACACAAGGTTTTGCAAAAGTGAATGTTGAAAATTATCTATGCACATTTTTTGAAAATAAAAAAAAAACTTTTAAAAAAAGAAAAAAAAGCAGTGCATATTCTTTGATAACTTGTCTATTGGGCAATTATTTTTTGTTCTTCTGTTTTCAAGGTTTTAATAATAAATTATTAAGCACCTATTATGTACCAGAAACTGAGATATATGCCTTGAATCTACAAAGAAAGGCAAAAAAATACCTGATTTCAAAGAGCTTATAGTCTAATGGGGGATGGTAGAAAGGAGGGAGAATATTATTCGAACAACTGTGACAAACAAACATATATAGGATAAATTTTAGATAATCAACAAAGAGAAGACACTGGCAATAAGGGGTCTATACTTGCAGGAAGAATGACTTTGGCTGGGACTTGAAGTATGGGGGATATGGGATCTCCCTCTGCTATCTTTTTGTCTCTCTCCATCTCTCTGTCTCTCTTTGTTGTTGCCTATCTGTCTCCTTCTTTCTGTCTGTCTGTCTCTCTTTTTTCCTCTCTCCATCTCTGTCTCTGTTTCTGTCTCTGTGTTTCTGTCTCTCTCTCCCTCTGTCTTTTTCTATCTCTCTATCTCTGTCTCTATCTGTTTCTGTCTTTCTATCTCTGTCTCTGTCTCTGTCTGTCTGTCTGTTTGTCTCTCTAATAAGACTGGAAAGGTAGCAAGGGACCAAGGCAGTTTATGAAGGTTTTATAAGGTGAAGAGAGCATTTTATATTTAATGCTGGAGACAACAGGAAACCATTGGTTTTTTTTAAATAGATGAGTGAAATGATCAATTTGTGCTATATAGGAAGATCAGTTTGGCAACTGAATGGAGGATGGATTGGAGTGAGGGGAGACTTAGGTAGGGAAACCAAACAGAAGGATTTTGCAATAGTCTAGAAGATGAAGGCATGCACAGGGTGGTTGTCATAACAGCAGATAGAAGGAGATGTTATGAATTTAGAAAAGATAGGCTTGATACATGATAGAATATGGGAAGGGAGAGAGAGTAAGGAATTGAATATGACACTTGGGTTATAAGCCTAGGTGACTTGAGGAGAATGGTAACCACAGTAATTGGGAAGTTTGGAAGAGGAGAGGGTTTGGGGAAAAGAGAATTAATTTTGTTTTGGAATATATGTTGAGCTTAAAATGTCTAGTTGCATATGTCTAATAGAGGTAAGAGAGAGATCATTAGGGCTGGACAAATACAATTATCTTTTCCACATGGTAACTTCCCCCATTGTGTTTTCAATATATCACAGAATGGCATAAGAAATTAAACAGGAATTTTTTGGGAATTTTGCAGAAGCTGCAGATGACACTTAAAGTTTAGAAACTCAGGAATGCATAAAATATATGCATGGTATTATATAATATCAACCCAAACTTTGAAATAAAGTACTGTGAACACTCCATAAAAGAAAAAAAGAAAAAAATTCTGACTTCTCTGGTATGAGGAAGACCAGATTTTTCCAGATCACAAGGTGAGGGGATAGGTGTCCCTAACCTCCATGATGTGGAAGAGATAAATGTAAATCTGAATATCATCTGAATAGAAATGATAATTGAATCCATAGGAGTTGATGAGATCACCAAGAAAAATAATGCAAAGCAGACAGAACCTTGGGTTCCACTGTTAGTGAGTATGATGTAGGTGAAGATCCAACAAAGAATGCACAGGAGTGGTTAAACAGAAAAACCAGGAGAGAGAAATGTTATAAAAACCTAGAGAAAAGAGAATATTAAAGAAAAGAGGGTGATTGGCAAAAAGAAGGGTCAAGGGAATGGGCATTTAAGTGTCTAGCATTTGGCACGCACTATGTTAAGTGATTTATAAATATTTTCTCATTTGATCCTCATAGAATCTTGTGAGGTGGGTGATTTTCTGATCTCTCTTTTACATTTGAGAAAATTGAGGTAGACAGAGATGAATTGATCTACTTGGGGGTCACACAGTAGAAAGGCCACATTTGAACTAAAATCTTCCTGCCTCCAAGTCCAACAATCTATCCATTAAGCCACCTAATTGCCTCATAGAGGGCTGAAGATTAAGAAGAGACCATTAGACTTGGCAATAAAGAAATCATTTTTTGCTTTGAAGAGAACAGTTTTGGTTGAATGTCATCAGAAGCCAGACTATAACAAAATAAAGAAGTGATATGAGAGGAAGTGGAAGAATTGATTGCAGATAGCCTTCTCTAGGACCACAGCCACAAAATGAAGGAAACCTAGAGATCAACAGCTAACAGAATGGACGGAGATTTTTTTTTTCTTTTTTAGAATATGGAGATGGGTTTGTAGGCAACTGGGAAGCAGCCAACAGACATGGAGAGACTGAATAGATATGTGAGAGAGTGGGAATGATAAAGGAAGATAATGACTACAACAATGGAAATGAAAATTATAATAAAATGAAATGGAACATTACATAATTATGATGAAAGCCCTGAAGAAGAGATAAAGAAATAACTTCTTTTCCTTTTTTGGAGAGATGGACTATGGAATATTGCATGAAATATTGGATTACTTGCTGTCTAGGGGAAGGGTAGGGAAAGGGAAAGAAAAAAAATTGGAACACAAAGTTTTGCAAGGGGGAATGTTGAAAATTATCTATGCACATGTTTTGAAAATTAAAAAAGCTTTAATCAAAAAAATGAAGAAAAATATTGCTGAAATATTGTATATGTTAAACAAAAGGATTAAACGAAGAGATTAGTTTATATCTAAGTCCTCTTCCAGCTTTAAAATTCTGTGGTTTAATTTGAATGTTCCCCCCCATCCCCTGGTTAGAATTTGTCTGATATCTGTGTCATATATTGTTATTCTCTCAGCTTAAGAACATGTGGCTAAAGGAAAATTAACATCAATCTTGTCTCTCAGCTGCCCATCTGTAACTGTATGTTGTTTTGAGGACATGATGGGAAAATTTCTGAAAATGTCTCAGATGAGGGAAACCAGCCAAGTTTCTTCAAGGAACAAATAAACTATGTAAACACAAGGTGAGATCATTTTTCCTTTTCTGAAAAAATGTTTTTGGACATTCCCAGGAACCTCTTCAGAGGTTCCTGAAAAGGAAGGCTTTTTGAGTGTGGCTTAGGCTGTCTACGTAGTAAGGGAGGTTCACTAACCTCTAAAACACAACATGTTTTAGAAAGCCTTCATTTAAAGTCCTGCATGAAAGGGTTGAGTGGGCAGTTTTCCTGATGACTCAGCATTGTACTAATGACTGCTGTACTGAATATCCACCATCTGATGATGTTCAGGAAGTAAGAAGTTCAGTCAACAAGCAAGCTTTCTTGCTTGCCTTGATGCTGATGAATTGTTGTGTTTTTCAATTAAGCTGCCTCAGTATTCTGGATGGGGGGTAATGGGATGGGATGGAAGAAATAGATTTAAACCCCAATAAGCAGAAAAAAACCAGGCCTTCCTTTTTGAATTGGTTGCTGGAACTAAATGAAATTTTTAACAGGATTCTTTAAAAAGCTACACAAGTCCCAAAAAAGTATTAATATCCAAATTTTAGTGGAAGCTAGGAATGGGGAGGAGGCTTGAGGTGCAGACTAGGTGTGGAATAGGCATCAATCTTAAATCTCTTTATGGTTGTACAATTCAAGTTTTCTAAGTTGCTATCCTGGACACATATACAGATTTATACATAAAAGTACATATAAAAATAACATTTTAAATACAATTAGGTGGCACAGTAGGTAGAGTGCTGGATCTGGTGTTAGGAAGATCTGAGTTTAAATCTGGTATCAGACACTTACTAGTTATGTGATCCTGAGCAAGTCACTTAACCCTGTTGATTTAAGTTCCTCATCTATAACATGAGCTTTGAAAGTAGCACGTTATATTTGTTGTATACTTTAAAAAAAAACCATGTTGCACAAATAGAGATTCATGGTTTTACATATAATTCTACCTTTCTGTTCTATTTTATATGTTGAAATGATCTTTCTTGGGTGTTTATTAAGTTCAGAATTTTTAAAAAAGCATAACATTTAAATAAAATTTTTGGCTACCTCAAAACTTTGACTTCTTTGAAGAATTCATTTCAGCAAGTTCAAAAATGATTCATGACTTGAATTCAGAAGAAAGGGAATTTAGTTGGGGGCAAATTCTTGAACTGAAAGTGAACTGAAATTGGCTCAGTGGATTGAGCATGAGCCTTGAAGTCAGGAGGACTTGAGTTCAAATATGGCCTCAGATGCTTAACACTTCCTAGCTGTCTGACCTTGGGAAAGTCACTTCATTGTAATTGCCTAAAACCCCCCCCCCCAAAAAAATGTAATAAATTTATGTATCATTGAAAAAGGGTTTAGCCATATAGCTAGGAGACTTGCCTCCACACTTTGGTATTGGGGGAATTTTCTTTAGGATATGGCCAGTTCCCAGACCATATATTTTCCCTATACCAAGTGTACCAGAGGCATGGTCTTCTCTTGATCTGTGCCTCTAGTCTGGTCTTCAATCTGGAGACCTGAAGCTTCCTTCCCTTTAAGACACTTGAGTCTTGCTTACTCATGACTTCATAGCCTAAAGGCAAATAGTCCCAAGCCACATAGTCCATTTACTCTGCTATTTAGGCAGAGTTATTGATTGAAACCATAACCATAAAATTATTTTTCTTTTGGCTCAGTTCCTTTCTAAGAAAAAAAGCACAAATCTTGGCATTTGGATCAATCTTTATCCTGTTTAGTTCCATGTATTCTATGCTAGTCATTGACTTCCTTCATTATAATCAATCTTCCTTCCTCCTTCCTTTATTTATGGAACTAATTAATAGACATGAGTTGCAGAACATTTATGAATGATCATAGCAGATAGGAAACCAAACCAGGGGTTAGGAACAACTTTAGAAAATGGAAAAAAATTAATTTAGAAAATGTCTGCAGACTGTCTGTTAGCTGGTTTCAAGGATCTGCAACAACCAAAGTTTCAGTCCATTTCAGCCATTCTCATCAGAACATTTTTCTAATGAATAGAGACTTTGGCCACTGGGTCAAACTTGAAATGCATAACCTATCTAGTATCAGAGCTCATGTTGCAAGTTGCCTGCAGGGCCTTCTCTTGAACAAAAAGTCTGAAAAACTGATATAAAAGATCACTGAACATTTAACAGAGGTAGAATCTATTTCTTGATATCATATATAACTTGTCATTCAGTTGTGTCCCAACTCTTTCTAACCCTGTGGATCATATTGTGCATGAGGTTTTCTTGGCAAAGAAACTGGAGTGGTTTGCCATTTCCTTCTCCAGATCATTTTACAGATGAGGAAATTGAGACAATCAGGGTTAACTAACTTGCCCAGTGTCATACAGCTAATAAATATTGGGTCTTCCTGACTTCAGGCCTGCCACTCTGTTCAATGTGCTATCTAGAAGCCCTATGGAGAGTGCCATATTCAAGTTTAGAGTAGGAGAGATGACAAGAATAACAATGGCAGCTTTGTTTCTGATTGGGGCTGACTGCAGAGCCTTTTCATTCTGTCCACAATGAGCAAGTCAAGATTGAAAGCAGTCAGAATCAGTCAGGCATTGAGCATTTATTAAGTACCCACTAAGTGCAAGATTCTGTGCTAAGTTGGGATATACACCGTGCTTTGAAGGCACACTCACAGTTTAGTGGAGGTGTCAGCAAGCAAACAGCTATGTCTGACATATGTCTCAGAGGGGAGGCACTAAGATGCAAGAAATTCATCCTCTTCATCTCTGCCTCCTGACTTCTAAACTCTCACCTTCTACAAGGTTTTTTTTTTAAACCAATTCTTCTTGATATTAGTGAACTTCCTAATCTTAGTTTTTTAAGTTTTTGAGAATTCAAAATTCTTCCAGTGATTCTACTGGTATTTACGCCTTCCATTGGAGGATAAAAGTAGTGTTAGGTCTCACTTTCTGAAGTCTACATTTAGCTCAAATAACTAAATCCTATATAGTGTCTGATGTGTGTTTTGCTAATTCAAGTCAAATCAGGTGCCTTCATGACAGTCTGTATTTACTGGGGTCAATGCAATCTCATCTAGGCTTCAAACTTCATTTCTCCTTTGATGATTAACCCCAGGAAACAAGTTTTTCTAAATTTGGCCAGAGCAATGACAAATGGCTTCTCTGCAAACACCCAAATGTCTCTGCATCAAGGTTTTCAGATTTTGGACTGCACACTGGATCATAAACTGGTCCTAGGAGAGTTTTTGGTGGTTCCTGTAAAATAAGAATAATTACAGCACTTACCTTTCAGGGTTGCTGTGGGAATCATATAAGATAATATTTGTAAAGCACATATAGTACCTGGCATATAGTAGTTGAATGAACATAGGCGCTATAAGAATGTTTATTCCTTTTCCCTTCCTCCTATATTTCTGGCTTATGCTGCCTGCAACAAAAATGTGATGGACAGCACCTTCAGACCTGCTTTTCTTTACAAGAGTATTTTTAATCTCATTGTTATCCTGTCTTTGGTATGGGGCTTGGTGACCAGTTTCCAGATATCCTCCCTCCTCTTATCTCTCTCTAGGGATGCTGTTACGTGCCACCATTGCAGGTAGTTTGCAGACTATCGATAGAACTCTGTCTTTCTGTAATGTTCAATAAGCATTTTACGTCTCTCCAAATCATTCACTGTCCCACTCAGTAATTCCTCTGTATTGCATGTTGTCTTAAGGATCATCTGGAACTTGATGAATGTCCCTGGTGGAGCTAAAATTCAAACACTTTTAACATCCATAATACTCATTTTAGCTTAAATCATACTCTAATCTATATACAAAGCAGCAAGTAACAGTACATTAGCACATAATAAGCAAATCTTGTAACTGTAGCATAAAAGAATTAGATCTTACTCATTTGCATGCATTAAGGTACTATACTGAAGTGGAAAATAACAGGAGAACTTAATTAACATAAATTCAAGCTTCAGTAATATGAAACATAGATAAACTATGCATATTAATATCACAAGAGGATATTGGAATACAGGTAGAGGTGCTTAGAAACACAATAGTTAAATTCAGAAGTTTCCCAGTAGGAAAAACAAAAAACAGAAAATTTTTACTCTCAAAAAAATTTTAAAACTTTTTTTCCCTAAATATGAGTACTGTAAATTTATAGAATTTCAGGCCAATCTGTAGACTTCTCTTAAGAAGCTTGGAAAAAGAAAAAAATTCACCAGAAAAAAAATCAATCCCCTATGAATTCCTCACTTTTAATTATCAGGTGAATTGATTAACATTATCTGTCTCAGGTCTGGGATTGTGCTATAACCTGGTCATTTGTACAAGCCCTTTTTAGGGATGGAATGAGGAAGAAATGGAAGTGCTACATAACCACATTGCTCTCTCTCTCAGGCAGCTTCAAACACAGACAAATCTCACTTCTCATATGACCTTATTTTTCAGAGATTGCTTACTTATGTGACCTTGACATCACGAAGTCTATTTTACACAGAATCTAAAAGCATGCTTAGATACTGCTTGCAGCATTTATTCAGCATAAAAGCAAAAAGCAGATCAATAATACATAAAACAAGACCACAATGAAGAATAAAATAAAACATCCAGTAGCTGAGAGCTCACCATTTTCCTAAACAACAGAAAAACACCTAGAGGGTTTTCTTTTCTTTTCTTTTTGGAAGAAAATTGTTCAATTAGAAGGATAGTAAGAGGAAAAATAACAGATACTTAAAAAACTTAATAATATCTGATTTTCCATAACTTCACATAAAAACATTTTTTAACATTCCTTTCTTAAAATGACTTTTTTTTTCCTGAGGAAATTGGGTTCAAGTGACTTGCCCTGGGTCATACAGCCAGGAAATATTAAGTGTCTGAGAAAAACTACTTTTTTAAAAAAGAAAAAAAATGAAGGAATCCTTTCAGATAAAGGATCAAGGTCAACCTAGAAGTTTTAGAACATGCACGGTTTGAGGTCAGTGGTTGCTTCTCTTGTGATTTGATAAAGGAGAATAAGCAATAATTTTTACAGGATGTTCCACTCACATTCTCAATAGAGGTAACCATCAAAAGTAGAGGCAAAGACTCTGGACCTAGACTCATGACACAAGAAAGTGAAATTCAGCATCTGTTGTAAATTGGAACTCAAGAGAGTTTGTACTTCCCCTAATTTCAGATGTCTGATCATTAGAAGTAGTAAGTAAGTAGTTTCTGGCTACTTCTGGCCTTAGCTAGCCCATGATGGAAAAGAGTAGAGGATGACCGGACTCAGTAGAAAACTCCAATGAGGAATAGTACTGCCATTGTAAGTTCTGGTGCCCCTCCCACTCTGAGGAGTAGACAAAAATAAAATGAGTGATTTATGAATATCTTCATTTTTATTTTTTAAAACAGTTATGCTACTTTCCTGCTTCATGTTCATCTTCTGACTAGTAATAACTTTTGGGTAATCACAAAAAGGAAAACCAATGTTCATAGGAAATGATAGTTTCATGTGTCATGGAGGGAACTATCAAAGACAGATTTCATCAGGCTCTTGGTTGTCATTATGGGGTTGTCAGTATGAGCTCAGAGTGCATTTCACATTAGGTGATATGTACTAGGGAATTTTATTTTATTTTTAAAAGTGCACCTATTTTTGAATAAGACATCATCATTATTCTAACAAACTAAAGAAATGAAAACAAAATACAATTTTTAAAAATGAGGCTTCAATAAACCAAAAGCATTTCTTACATGATTACTGTATTAGATACTATGCTCAGCACTGAGAATACAAATATAAACATAAAATTTCTGTTTTCAAGCAGCTTACATAGAAAGTAAGTAGATGAGGATACATACATAGGAAGGAACTAAAAAGCATGAATAGGTGGAGAGAAGGCAATCTGAGGATGTGGCAGAAAAAGTTCAGAAAGTCAAAAGTATAATTCAGAAAGGAATGAATACATGGCTAGTTTGGGTATTTTTCCTTAAAATATAGGCTCTGGGAGGAAACAGCCAATCAAAGGAAGGGACTGAAGGATATTTTTAATGTAAAAAGTCAAGGGGTAGATTGAACTTCCAGGATTAGGAGGGTTTTTTTTGAGATGGTAGAGAAAATCTGCATGGTCAGTAGTATAACCAGGAGAGGAAAAAAATGCCAACTTTCTTTTGAAACCTAAGGCTATATGCCTACAAAAGCCATGCACAGATTATACACAAAGCAAATACAGATGATCCTGGATAGTGGAGAATAAAAGTCAAGGACAGAAAAACTTAATTTCAGAAGCTCCCATCAGTGTATTTCTAGAGACAGTCCTGGGTCTGAGTACTCCAAAGTTTATGTCCAAGTTACATAAGCCACCTTGGCTGAGAACATGTAGTTTTTTAGTTCACAGGCTTATGAATAGAAAGTAATGAGGCTTACTGTCTACTGAGGCTTGGCCATGGCGTTTAAACAATATTATGATGAGTAGAGTCAGAAGCAGATGGATCACATTTTCCCTTTATGTATGCTTGTGTTTCAGAACCAAAGGGAAAGAAATTCTTTTTTTTTTTTTTCCAAAAGCATTGTCCGAGTTTTGCTTAAGTCCATATGCTTGATAAAGATGCCAAGATTTCCCAAGCCCAATTCTTTACTTGGTCTTTAAATGTGCCAAATTCTGGTTTCAGACATATGCCTAGTTCTCTGGAGATTTTAGATTAGATATGGAAATAAATTAGGCTGACTGATTCTCCCCACTGTGAGGAAAGGGAGAGAGAACCAGTGGCCAGCTGACTGTCTTCTATGGGGGTTTTCTGTAGAGGGCAGTGAATGTGTTTTCAGTGGTACTTGGGTGCACTGTTACTATATGAAGGCTGGCTCTTTGGCAGATTGGGAGGAAGGGGGGGAGAGGATGATCACAGAACCTTGAAAGCTAAACAGAGTAGGACTAGAAATCTGGGACTAGAGGTATGAATTATTTGAGTAGAGAATCCCAGAGCTGAGGTTTGTCTAGGATCAGATGAATCTGAGGATCATACAATAAATTCCAAATATTGAGTTGAATTGGTTAATGCAAAATCTCAGGTGATTGTCTCAGTTCTTTCAACTATAAAATGAGGGGGTTGCACTTTATGACCTTTTCAATTCTAATCTATAATCTCATGAATATTCTCGTCTATTGATATATGATATATATGGGTCAACAATTTTTAAAAGAATATTGATGAAGAGACAACAAGATGTACTTAAAAATTGGACTCGTAAAAATCAGTACCTTGGGTTTAAATGTTATTAACTTGTTAGCTATATGACCTCACATAGCTTTTAAATATGAGTCCTAACTTTTACATTTATAAAATGGGATAACAATATCAATGCTATGGCTAATATGGAAAAATGTATTGCAAGTCTGCACATTTATAATTTAGATCAAATTTTTTGCCTTCTAATGGAGAGTGGAGGAAGGGGAGGGAAGAAAAAAATTTTTTTTTTATTCATTTTTCCAAATTATCCCCTCCCTCCCTCCACTCCCTCCCCCCGATGGCAGGTAATCCCATACATTTTACATGTGTTACAATATAACCTAGATACAATATATGTGTGTAAATACCATTTTCTTGTTGCACATTAATTATTAGCTTCCGAAGGTATAAGTAACCTGGGTAGATAGACAGTAGTGCTAACAATTTATATTCGCTTCCCAGTGTTCCTTCTCTGGGTGTAGTTATTTCTGTCCATCATTGATCAACTGGAAGTGAGTTGAATCTTCTTTATGTTGAAGATATCCACTTCCATCAGAATACATCCTCATACAGTATTGTTGTTGAAGTGTATAGTGATCTTCTGGTTCTGCTCATTTCACTCAGCATCAGTTGATTTAAGTCTCTCCAAGCCTCTCTGTATTCCTCCTGCTAGTCATTTCTTACAGAGCAATAATATTCCATAACCTTCATATACCACAATTTACCCAACCATTCTCCAACTGATGGACATCCATTCAACTTCCAGTTTCTAGCTACAACAAAAAGAGCTGCCACAAACATTTTGGCACATACAGGTCCCTTTCCACTCTTTAGTATTTCTTTGGGATATAATCCCAATAACAGCAATGCTGGGTCAAAGGGTATGCACAGTTTGACAGCTTTTTGGGTATAGTTCCAAATTGCTCTCCAGAATGGCTGGATTCTTTCACAACTCCACCAACAATGTATCAGTGTCCCAGTTTTCCCACATCCCCTCCAACATTCATCATTATTTGTTCCTGTCATTTTAGCCAATCTGACAGGTGTGTAGTGGTATCTCAGAGTTGTCTTAATTTGCATTTCTCTGATCAGTAGGGATTTGGAACACTCTTTCATATGAGTGGAAATAGTTTCAATTTCATCATCTGAGAACTGTCTGTTCATATCCCTTGACCATTTATCAATTGGAGAATGGTTTGGTTTCCTATAAATCAGGGTCAGTTCTCTATATATTTTGGAAATGAGACCTTTGTCAGAACCTTTACTTTTAAAAATATTTTCCCAATTTGTTACTTCCCTTCTAATCTTGTTTGCATTAGTATTGTTTGTACAGAAACTATTTAGTTTGATGTAATCAAAATCTTCTATTTTGTGATCAATAATGATCTCTAGTTCTCCTCTGGTCATAAATTCCTTCCTCCTCCACAGGTCTGAGAGGTAGACTATTCTCTGTTCCTCTAATCTATTTATGATTTCATTCTTTATGCCTAAATCATGGACCCATTTTGATCTTATTTTGGTATATGGTGTTGGTATATAAGTGTGGGTCCATATCTAATTTCTGCCATACCAATTTCCAGTTTGAGGGAAGAAAATTTGAAACTCAAAATTAAAAAAAATGTTATATATATTTTTATCATATTTAACATATATTGGATTATTTGCCATCTAAGGGAGGGGGTGGGAGAGAGAGGGGAAAAATTGGAACACAAGGTTTTGCAACGGTTAAGGTTGAAAAATTATCCATGCATATGTTTTGAAAATAAAAAGCTTTAATTAAAAAAATGTTAAAAATTGTCTTTATATCTATTTAGAAAAAATAAAAGATGAAAATAAAAAAATAATACCAATGCTACTTCACTGAGTTGATAAATGTGAGGTTTCAATGATACTATGTATGTCATGCATATGTTAAATACCAGATGTAATTATTGATATATTAATATAAACATTAATAACTCATATATAATAAATTCAATTATTCAATACAATTTTATCATTCTTTGTTGATTTGGAAAGTTTTTGAGAAGTCAAAGTCTTATATTGCTTTAGAGCAATTATTACAAACCTGATTCTCATTGAGAGACAGTCTGATGTAGGGAGAAGATTATTGTACTTTGAGTCAAGGGTTCAAATCCTGCCTTTGTCTGGTATGTATTGTTTTGCAATCATTAAATGATCACTTGCTTTTTCCCTTGTGAAAAGAGGAAAATATCTCCTATTTTCTCTACCTTATGTGATTTTATTAAGGAGAGAATGCATATAATCACTGGGGCTTTCTGAGCTCAGTTGTATGTGAAAATGGGGATAAACAATACCTACATCACAGTATTGGCACAAGAATCAAATGAGGTACTACATGGAAAGTTATTGATAACTCTCATAGTACCAGAAAAATTTCAACTCATATACTTTAGGATTGTGAAGAACTAGTAGATTGTCCTGAATTTGTATGATGTGTAACTGCTTTATGTATCATTTGAAAAAGTAATTGCTTATATTGGGCTATTTATTTGTCATTTGTCTTTTGATCATGAAATATAGAGAAATTTCTAGTTATTTGTATCTTTTGAGCGTGTGAATTTTGAATCAGTTAGTATTCATGGACAATTGCCTTCAAGTCAATGGACTTCATGTACACCAAACATACATAGCTGGTGATCCATGTGGTTATGATTTTCACTGATTTTTTTGGCTTCAATTGGTATAGCTTTTATTTTTTGTGGGTTTGGGGTTTGACTCCCCTCCAAATACAAATGGTCTGGCCACTAACTCAATCATCTATAAACCTATCTCCTCTATATGATTTGTAAGACCTTTCCCAGAGATCAGCATTTCTGATGGGGAACTAAAAACTAGGCAGGAAATCACAAATGGAGAAGGATGGTATGAAGAAACAGAGAGCTTAGACAAAAATGATTTTTATAGTGAGAAGTCAGATTTGACAGGGCATTACTTAATACTTACACATTAAAAGGATGCTTTCATTGTTCTCCATAGTTCAGATTAGGTCTAGTCATCTGCCAATATGCACCCCTACAACACTCTTTTAAATCCCTTTTCCTCAGGTATTTAATCATAGACAGGAATACTTTGCATCTGTTTAATAGTTTTATGTGTCATCTCCATAGAGAATGCAATTTGGTTAAAAGTCAGACTTCATGAGGACAGTGCCCATATCTTCTTTTTTTTGTGAGCCTTCAGCAAATATCAAGCTATATCTAGACACATAGAAGGTTCTTCATAAATATAGAGATTGAATGAGTATGGGATGAATAAATGAAAATGATAGCATTTTTGGAAATAATCTAATATACCAGAGCTATACTATAACTATCACAAAGAAACCAGGTCTTTGCTCCATGGTACTAACTTCTGGGAAATGTGTTTCCTCCTTCTAGGGTTCCAGTACATAAATATAAGACGTTTTTAAATGACAGTGTATAAAGATAGAAATAGGGCTCATCTAGTTAGCAAAAAACCTCCCAAAAAACCAGGACCCTTTCCCTCTTCTATTCCCATAGATATTAGTTTTTATTCCCATATTAAAAAACCTCACAGTAGTGGGGATATCATAATCATATGATTGTAATAGGGAACTTTAATGAAGATAGTTTTTGTTTTCTCTCATGGTTTGTTTCTTTTGAGGTTTTGTGTTCAGTTGTGTGCATGGTTTGCCACGTGTCCCTCTCAACTCTTGCATCTTAAAGTCCTACATATCTTCTTGGAAGAGCTAGAATATTGGAATTCTCATTCCCTACTTACTTTAGAAAATTATTAACCACATAGCTAAAACCCTAGCTGCTATTGCTGGCACTCACTTTTCTGACTATGTCTTTAGCTCCCAGATAACTAGACCATCCTTGAGCATCTTGACTTGTCTTCTTCTTAATCCTTGTTCTCTTCCAATAAATGTCTGTACTTCGTAGGCATTATAAGAAACTGATTTTTTTTCTTGTGTACTGCAATCTCCTCTCCTTTAGAAAGTGTATAGAACTTGTAAATTACAGTCAGTAGGTGAATATTCTTTGTGCAATATTCATCATATTATATATAGTTCAGTTACATGCAAAGTATACTATGTACATAGAACAGTACCCAAATCATAGAATATCTCTGAGTTGGAACGAACCTCAGAACTCATCTGTTTTAACTCATAATTGAACAAGTCTTCTATAAAAGTGGTCATGCAGCCTTTACTTGAAGACTGAGCAAGAGCCTACTGGGTCAGTCTAGTTCGCTTTTTGGACTGCTCTAATTGTTTAGAAATTTTTTTTATATGGATCTGAAATCTGCTTCCCTTCAATTTCTACCTATTGTTCCTAGTTCTGCTCTCAGGCAATCATCAAAACAAAAAATAATGCTTCTTCCATCTTACAGCCCTTCAAAAAAGTTAAGGTAGTTGCCATTACTCTACTAAATCTTTTCTCCATGCTTAGCAACTCCATTTCTTTCACTGGATCCTCAGTCAATCCTGTCAGCATCTTGACCATCCTCTTTTATATGCCTTTTGGTGTGTCCCATATTTCTGTGTCTCATTAGAATAGAGTTCTTGCAAATAAACTGATTTTGACCTCTTTGTGATTTGAATCACCACTTGCATGTAGATAACCTATCCAGTGACATCTCAAATCTCATCCTTTTACCTTTTCTAAAGTTGTATAACTTCTTCAAACAGTACTTTTGCCCTAAGTTCCTTTGATGCCTAAAACTAAACATGCACCCACATTGAACTTATTTTGTCCCTATTAAACCAAAACTCTTTTCTCTATCTTCCTGTTGATTTCACCACTCTGGATTAAAAATTCATTTATTCTTACCTTTGTAGGATAGCTGTCTTCAAAAGGATACATATCTGTAAAGGAGGGATATTTGAAGAGTGGAGCAAATGCCCCATTTAAGGAAGAGTATCAGTAAAGTTTTCTCATATAACACTCTAGGTTAATGGAAATCATGGGACAGGCATTTCACCCCTCTGAAATACCCTCAGTTTCTCCATCTTTAAATCCTAGCTAAAAGAATAAACTTGAATAGCATAAAGGGTTTTGGGTATGACAAAGAAAGAAAAAACAGATGAGATATCCAGTCATCCATTGTAGGAAATAAATGAATAAAGTATGAGAGAAACTGCCTTTCTCTCTAAAAATTCATGTGAGAATGATTTAAACATGTTTTTAAAGGAACAAACTGGAATGTGTGTAGAGGAAGATGAACAGAATGAATAAAGGATCCATTTTTAAAAAAAAATTGAGATGTTTTATACAGAAAATAAAAAATGTTGATGGAATATTATTGCTAATTTGAAATATTTGACAAATTGTTACTTATATGTGGCTCTAGAAAAGAGCATTATATCCAATAAGTAGAAGTAAAAAGAGGCCAATTTTTACTTAATTTAAAGTAGAACTTTCTTATTAGAATTTTCCCTAAATAGAAAATGTTGCCTTTTAACATCACTTCATGTTTTAGAAAATTTTCAACAGATGATGTGACTTTGTCAGTCATTTTTAAAAATGAGACTGAATTGTGTTGGACAAGATCATCATAATAACAGTTAACAGTTACAGAGCCCATTAAAGTTTACAAAGTTTTATGCATATTATCTTATTTTTGATCTTCACAACAACCCTAGGAGGTAGGCACAGTTATCATCACCATTTTGCACATGAGGAAACTGAAAAACACCAAGGTGAAGTGACTTGCCCAATGACACATAGTATACATCTGAGGTTGTTTTTGAACTCAGTTTTTCCTGACTCCAGGTCTAGCACTCTATCCACTATATCTCTAAATGTTTCTTGAAGTCCTATACAACACAAGATTTCATGACAGATGATTGGGAATCAAAGCATGGTCTCCTAACTCCCAGCCTATTCTGTGTCAAATCAAATCAATCAATTAAAAACATTGATTAAATGCTAACTACGTGCCATGAATTGTAGTAAGGGTTGAGGACAGAGATTTATGTAAATCACTTCTTATCCTCAAGGAATTCGCATTATAATGGAAAGACAACACAAAAGGGATACATAAGTCTATATAGAAATTTGTACAAAATGAATACAAAATAGTTTTGGAAAGAAGCTGGGGGATCAGGAAAGGTCTCCTGGTGAAAACGGCACTTGAGTTGTTGCTTTCACGAAGGGAACCAGGGATTCTAAAAGTAAGAAGTAAGAGGGAGTGAATTCTAGGACCGGATGGACAAGATAAAGTTGCTAAAATGGGATTTGGAGTTTTGCATGTGCAGAACAATGAGTAGGCCAGTATGATTGGATCTCAGAAGAAGAAAAGGCGAATAAGAAGGAAGGGACCAGATTGTGAAGAAATGTAAACATCAAACAAGGGAAACTATATTTAATCTTAAAGTCAATAGGCAGTTATTGAAGTTTATTGAAGAGGATAACATGATCAGATATTAGCTTCAGCAGATGTGTGAGGGATGGATTGGGGTTGGAAGAGGCTTGAGACAAAGAGATCAATCTAGGAGGCAGGAATAAAAATCAAGGGGGGAGGGAGGGAGTGTGAAGGGCAGACATAAAACTATACAAGAGAATACCTGAGGGCTACTTATTGATTTAGAAAACCACACATTACCATCATCCATGTTCTTTTGCATTTTATTCATTTTGTTAAGTATCTGTCAATTACATCTTAATCTGATTCAGGCTTCACCAGGGAATGCTGGTTCTGCTTCAGGGGATTATTTGATGTGGGCTTGAGCTAAGATTATAGCTGTATAAGTAGAGAAGAAGGTACATATATGAGTGATACCATGACAATAGGAATGACCAGATTTGGCAAAACTATAAAAAGCAGAAAGGTAGAATTATAATGGTCTAAGCAGAGACATATAAAATAAGCTAAACACCTAAAAAAAAGAGGATATGCATTATAGATCAGGATTTCCAGCTGAGAGGATCTTTAAAAGTCATGTAGTTCAACTCTCCTTTTTTCTTTTCTTTTTTAAATTAAAGCCTTTTATTTTCAAAATATATGCACAGAAAATTTTCAACATTCACCCTTGCAAAACTTTGCTTCCAAAATTTTTTCCCTTTTTCCCACCCCCTTCCCTAGACAGCAAGTAATCCATTATATGTTAAACATGTACAATTCATCTATACATATTTCCACAGTTTCATGCTGCACAAAAACAATCAGATCAAAAAGGGAAAAAATGAGAAAGATAAAAACAAGCAAGCAAACAACAATAAGAAATTAAAAATCTATATTGTGATCCACATTCAGGCCCCACAGTCCTCTCTCTGGGTACAGATGACTCTCTTCATCATAAAATCATTGGAATTGGCCTAAATCATCTCATTGTTGAAAAGAATCATGTCCATCAGAACTGATGATTGTATAATGTTACTGTGTTCTGGGTTCTCTCTACTCATTTCACTCAGCATCAGTTCATATAAGTCTCTCCAGGCCTTTCTGAAATCATTCTGCTGATCATTTCTTATAGAACAATACTATTTCATTTCATTTATATACCAAAACTTATTCAGCTATTCCCCAATGATGGGCATCCACTCAGTTTCCAGTTCCTTGACACTACAAAAAGAGCTGCTGCTTGCACTTTTGCACATGTGGATCATTTCTTTGGGATACAGGTCCACTGTAATGGATCAAAGGGTTTGCCCAGTTTGATAGCCTTTTGGCTTCTAAATTTTTCTCCAGAATGGTTGGATCTGTTCACAACTCCACCATCAATGTAGTAGTGTTACAGTTTTCCCACAATCCCTCCAATATTCATCATTATCTTTTCCTGTTATCTCTGCCAATCTGAGAGGTGTGTAGTGGTATCTCTGCCAATTCTCATTTTTACAAAGAAAAGAGGCTTAGAGAATTTCATTGAGTGGCCTGAGATCATCCAGATCATGGCAGAATTTGAATTTGAACCTTATTAGAATGATAGAATCTTAGAATTGGAAGGCATTTCAAAAATAACCAGTTTGAGCAGATGAGTTAGAGAAGGGTGATCAGGCACTCCCCTTTTCTTCTTCCCCCAATCTTTGATTCAAACTTCCTAGATAAAAGGAGTATTGGTCATTCGGAAAGTAGAGTAAAAGAAAAAGGAAAATCCAGCTAGTTAGGACTGAGGCCAAAGAGAGGAGGAAAAAAAAATGCCAGGGAGTTAAGTGCTTGGGGCTTCCTTGGACCCCGGGAGGCAAAGCAGAGAAACCAGACTTAGACATGATCACTTTTACCTTTGCATTATTCAAAACTAGTGGAAATGTAACAAAGAAAATCCCTTGGAAGTTCTACCCCCTCATTTTTCGATCTCACCCATCCCAGCCAAGAAGTTTTTTTTTTCTTCTTCAAGGATTACCTTTCTTTTGATCCTTTTGTGTTTGTGTTTACATGTGTGCATGTGTGTATGAGGAGGGAGGGGGACAAAAGAACAAAACAACTCCCTGGGGACCTCTGGGAGAATCTTTGCAGGTCTCTGGAATAGGAAGTTCCCTCAGAAAGCACCAGCCACTTTAATTCCCACCGAACAACAAAACACGTGCAACTAAGATAAAAGCAGGAGAGGGAAAAATAAGCCAACCCTCCCCCCCTTTGTTTAGGGAAGCAGGTGCACCTTGTACAAACAACATCATTTTTCCCCCCTTGTATTAGGTCTGCTGGAGGAGGGAATTACTACCTCCGGGAAATCATAGGTCCTTGACTTATGGATATATTTGGCCAGCTCAAGCCCCCAAACTTTGAAACCTTCTTTTCCCCACTGCCGACAAATCAACTAAACAAATAAAGTCCCCACAAAATTACCACACAATCTTCAAGGCAGATGATATAATTTGGCTAAGGAGGCTGTCAGAAACAGGTTGCCAAAAAAAGAAAAAAAATTGAACAAAATTATCCAAAAGAATAGAAAGCTCAGTACTATATAATACCATTTCTGCATAGTTTATGAGGTTAAGAGAATTCAGTTTTATTTAACAGCTCAACAGGATGGTGGCTACATTTAAAGCAATTAAAAGATAGAAACAATGTTTTATATTTGTGTTGTGGCAGAAATAACGGTTTATACAATGTAATACGCTTTTCATTTTAAATCCTTGATTAATATTGAGTATTAAACCTATTGAAGTGTTCTTACAAGGAGAGACAGGAATGCCTCTGTGTAGAACAATGTCTAATCCTCTTCTTCCCTTCTCCCCCACTCCACTCACACACACTCCTTAGCAATTCAGAGGGCTGTTTTAGGATAGTGTTTATCAGGAGTGAAGGACTGGTGTATGGTATTAAAAATGACTTTCCAGGGGACTTAGGGAATACAATTCTGATACTGTAGCCCTGAGGGGGGATTTCCAGGTTAAGTCTCTATCATTGGCAGTAATTATCCATGGGAAAAGAGAACTTTCCTGTTCTGATTTTTACTCTCTGGGCAAACCTGGAGCCAAAGACAGTAGTCTTGAATAAGTTGCTCTTCTCTCACACAGGTTCCTTATTTTGCAAAACATTGGCTATTATGTCACATATTTCATTTTTAACTTTGGCCAGATAATTAAAAGTACAAAGTTCACTTTAATTCTTGAAGATGTAGGGAATTTCTCTCTCAAAGTCCTAATTTTCAAAGTCTGGATAATGTTAGCTATTGTTATTACTGTTATTATTCTAGGTTGCTCAGTGAAGATAGTTTTGGACATGAAGAAAGGAATTCCTAAGTTCAAATCCATCCTCAGACACTAATTGTGGGACCCTGGATAAACCATTTAACTTCTACCTTAGTTTTATCATATATAAAATGGAGATAATAATAGTGCCTACTTTCCAGGGTTGTGGTGAGGACAAAATGATCTGTAAAGTGCCGGGCACACAGTAAGCACTAGATAAATGTTAGCTTAGAACTTGAAGTTATTATGTTTTCATGTTTTCCCCAGCACTTTTTTTGGCACTCCTCTGGTGTTTCTGTAAAATGTTTAGCTAGTTCATTTTAAAACCAAGGCAAGTCAACATTTATAAAGTACCTACTATGTGCAAAATGCATAGTTAGGTGCTGAGGTTGCAAGACAAAAAAAACATTCTCAGTCTTTAAAGAGCTTAGTGTTTGTTTTACTGTATAGGGATGGATTTGCAGATGGCTCAAAAAAGCTAATTAGAAAAAAAAGTGTGGTTTAATCATTGGGAGATCAGGGAAGACTCCATACACTCATAATACCAGACTTCATTCTTGAAATAAAATAAGAATTTTGGGAGACAGCAGATAGTCATGGATAGAAGGGTATGAGTATGTGGTGAAGGATGTGTGAAGGCCATGAGTGCCCTGGGGAGGGGAGTTGGACTGAACTGTTTTTAGGGAGACTGGATGGGTGTATGTGTGTGTAGGAAGGAGCTTGGGAGTGGGGAAAAATGGGAGATTTGTTTGCTGAGCTGTCTGGGACGGTGGTGAGAAGGTAGGAATAGAGAAAGAGAGAAAAAGATCTGAGAGAGTGAATTAGGGTGATATATCCTAACTGAATGGATTCCCAAAGCTGAGCTCACAGGGAATATTACCTGCTGTGGTATGTGGTTAAGGGAGGTTGTGGAAAAAATATGTGGATGTTGGGGGTGGAATGTATGCTTATAGTATACAGGGGAAGGATTACCTATAAGATGGGCCTGAGTTGAGTTCTGACCTGAGGCTGCTAGCTAGCCTTAAAACTGTGAATAAAAAAATGGTAGAGATTAGGGAGAGCTACTGGAGAGTGAAAGTAGATATGGAAACTATAGGGTTGGCTTGTGCTAAGTCTTCAGGGACAATTCTTCGTAGGGTTAGAAGCTAAGGCAGAGAGAAGTCAATAGAGTTGGGAGGGATGTGGTAGAGTGGGGTCCAACACTTAACACAATGCTGGGCTGATAGTAAGTACTTAATAAATGCTTGTTGATTGCCTGGAATGAGGTGAAAGCTAGCCTGAGCTGTTTTCAGGGAATAGTTCTTGTTTAAGAGAAAGAGGAATCAAATGAACCTTCTAGGAGCTTGTGTTTGGTATTCTCCAATAGCATATGATCTATTAAAATGGAATTGCATTGGAATAAACCATCGATTTGAAGTTTAAAAAAAAGACCTGGGTCTGTTACTGTATATATATAGTTTGGTATCAGTAGAGAGGACCTCATCCATGTGAATCTGGGCAAGCCACTTCCCCAGGGAATAAATATGGTGCAGAAAGGAAGGTGGTAGTTGGATTCTGAGTAAGTAGGTCCAAATCCTGATACATTTACTAGCTGGGTGATCTTGGGGAAATCACTTACTCTTTGAACTAGTGGGGGCAGCTAGGTGGTGCAGTAGATAGAGCACCAGCCCTGAATTCAGGAGGACCTGAGTTCAAATCTGGTCTCAGACACTTAACACTTCCTAGCTGTGTGAACCTGGGTCACTTAACCCCAGCCTCAGGGAAAAAAAAAAAAAAAAAAAAAGAATTGAACTAGTTTATTAACTCCAAGGTACCTTCCAGACAAAGATACTCTGATATTCTGAACTATATGATAATCTTAAAAGTTATTTTTATCTTTAAATCTTATTTTCCTAAGAGCCACATTAACCCTTTAAAAACCCCAGGAGAAATAGTAGATGTTTGGAGTTGAGTTCAATAGCTCTGGTAGAAATGAGAAAAATAGAAAACCATACTCTTCCCGTGTACTTTATGTAATCTCCAGTGATTTCTCCTTTTCCTTTAGCTCAAAGTAATCTGGTGATCTCTCTCAGTCTCACTAACCTCTCACTCATTGCCTTTCATTATTTTCCAATCTATTTATTTATATATATATATTATATATATTTATAATACAATTTATTTTTGTATTATATGCATTTCTTTCTTTCTTTTTTTTTTTTTTTTTCCTGAAGCTGAGGTTAAGTGACTTGCCCAGGGTCACACAGCTAGGAAGTGTTAAGTGTCTGAGACCAGATTTGAACTGGGGTCCTCCTGAATTCAAGGCTGGTGCTCTATCCACTGCGCCACCTAGCTGCCCCTTATTATATGTATTTCTACTTCTTTGGTCTTCATGTCCCTTTCCTTCGACTGAGGGATCTACTACCCTTTATTTATTGCCCAGCTTCTTCACCAAGACCTTATATATTTTGGGCAAATAGTGAGATTTGTTGAATAGCTATTACATATCTATATATCTATATCTATGTATAAACATACATAGATAATAATAGCAAAAGTTTAATATGTGTTTAGGAAATTAGATTATTGCAATAGCTTGCTAGTGGGTCTAACTGCTTCAAGTCTCATTCCACTTTAATCCATCCTTCATTCAGCCATAAGAGTAATTTTTTCTAAAATATGGGTCCAATTTTGTCACCAGAAAAATCTATTGGATTCCTATTGCCTTCAGAAGCAAATATAAAATGCTCTGTTTGGTATTCAAAGCCTTTTATCACCTGCCTGGCTCCTAACTTTCTAGTGTTCTTATACCTTAGTCCTCTCCCCAACATTTTTTGGGTACAGTCATCCTGGCCTCCCTGCTGTTCTGTAAACAAAATGTTGCTCTTATCAGCTCTGGGTCTTTTCTCTGGTTGTCCCCCATGCGTAATGTTCTCCCTCTTCTGCTCCAACTACTGATCTTTCTGACTTCCTTTAAATGCCAACTCAAATTCCACCTTTTAACAGGAAACTTCTTCGATCCCTATTAATTTCAGTGTCTTCTCTCTGTTAATTATTTCCTGTTTATCCTATATATAGCTAGCTTCATTATTTGCGTATTGTTTGCCCAATTGGTTATAAGCTCCTTGAAGACAGGGGCTGTCTTTTGCCTTTTCACAGTGCCTGGCACATAGTAAGAACTTATTGTTTATAGGTTGATTGATTATATAATGAGAGATATTTGAATAACTGCTAGCAGTGGGGACTTGCTCATTTTAGGGCTCTTGCACTGTGATTCCTAGAGGTAGACACCTTAGCTTCTATGAAAGTTGGAAATCATCTTCCTTTTGTGTACATGTCTTTGGAGATGGCTAAGTGATTGTATGTTGGAGTTGGAATTAGGAAGAACCAAATCTGAATCTTACCTTTGGAACCTACTAGCTGTGTGACCTGGGAAAATAAGTTTACTTCTTTTAATCTCATTTCCTCATCTGTAAATATGGAGAGTTTTTATTATTGATCATATTATTAATGTAGCACTTTATAGGATTATTATCAGATTAATGAGTTATATATGCATATACATATCAATATGTATAGACATGTGTGTATGTATATATACAAACATAGCACTTTGCAAATCTAAAAAGGTTGATCCACAGGCAAGTATACAAGTCTGAAAATTGTAAACAGTTAAGCTAAAAGTTTCACAGTTCTGTATTATGAGGTTTGGCTAGATGAGAGCTTACAGAATTGGGTCTTAAACATATCCTACTGCTATTGACTTATTTGTAGGAATTTTTGACTTTGGGAAGGTACAGATTGTGATTCTGACTATATATAAAACACATTGGGGAGACTTGTAAACTTCGGGGGACCTATTCTGTTCTTTTTAAAAATAGCTCCACTCACTCTATTGCTTTGCAAGGAAAACATCAATTAGAGTGAACAATGTTCCCTACATAATGTGGATGCCAAGCTGTCTCTAGATAGCTCCTTTGAATTTGCTTTGGGCTGTGCTGAGTCTTCTGTTAGGAGGAAATTATCAACAACAAGAGGAAATCCTGTACTAGTTTTGAATAGTCCTTATTTTAAAGGTACTTCCCTTCTTGTGGGAATTCTGTGTAATCAGAATAACACTATAAGATATTGGAATTATTTTAGAAGGTTGCATTTCAGCCCTTATTTAAAAAGAGAGAGAGAGGAGGAGGAGACAGACATTGTGCATGAGAAAGAATCAATTGTTGGCTTAGATGCTTCCCAGGTTGCCTGGACCTCACCAAGGTGGGGCAGAGTTTAAGGCATTGGTCACAGGAAATTGAAGCTCCTTAGAGACATCCATGTTTTCTGGAGCACACAATGACTAATAAATGCTAAAATTACTTTGGAAAGTGTACTTTGTGTCACAAACATTTACCCCTTTCCTTGCAGGACTGATCCATCTGTCAAGAGCAGGATGAGCTGGGGGAAATGGATCAGTCCTGCCTGTAATTCTCCATCTGCTGGGCTAACTCAGCCAAACATGGGGATGTGAAGAACAACTGGATCTCAGAGAGAGGAAATCTCAAGGCAGTTTTAAGAACTCCCCTTTTTCTTCTGATAAGATTCAGATTTGTGGGCAAGACTACTTTGAAAATTCTGTGGCCAGTTCTGGACACCATATTTTTAGTAAGCACATTGAAAAGCTGAGTTGTTTTTAAAAGAAGGTGACAAGCATGCTAGAGTCCAGGATCTTTTACTCTGGACCACAAGGATTTGGAAATTTTTGATAGAAGCCTGAGACCTTATAGAGGGACTAACAAGTTGTCCTTAAGACTGTCTGAGCTCAAATAGGATGGTGACACATTATTATCACTGACTAGCCCTTTGGTGTATGCTGTGCCTATGACCTCAGCAGCTACAGGCAGAGATTGTCAATAGGGCCACACACAGTATGAGGGAACACAAATATACACTCAGAAAAAATCATTCAGATAGCCAGATTTCTAGAGCCGATGCCTCTGTAGCAGTAGGTCCTACCAGGGTATTTTTTCTTCTCTCTTAATGCATGTAGCTCTACAATTTAAATACTAGTTTTAAGAAATACTTGTCTAGAAGCTTGTGCTGTCTTTTATTTTGTAAATTGCCTATAGAGAGAAGCAGACACTGGTGTTCTTCTTAGGGCTATAGGCAGGAGATACTAATTTTATGCCTAACAGATTAATTGTTCTGCTTTTCTAGTTATAGTAATGGTGGAGCTGGTTTGAACTTATTCTTTTTTTTTTTTTCAATAGTGTTTTATTTTTCCAAATATTTGCAAAGATAGTTTTCAACATTCATCTTTGCAAAATCTTGCACTCTAAATTTTTCTCTCTTCCTTGCCCCTACCCTCTTCCCATTCAGCAAGCAATACAGTATAGGTTAAAGAACTGCAATTCTTTTAAATATATTTTTATATTTGTCATGCTGTGTAAGAAAAATCAAAAGGGAAAAAGCACAAGAAAAAAACCAAGCAAACAAACAAACAATAACAATAAAAGGTAAAAATGCTATGCTTTGATCCACATTCAGTCTTCATAGTTCTTTCTCTGCATGCAGATGGCACTTTCCATCACAAGTCTATTGGAATTGCTTTGAATAACCTTATTTTGAACTCATTCTTTATAAAAATTGGTTGATTGAACTAGGGATGATTATCCTAGAAAAGAGAAGATTTGAGGGGTAAGATTTGGAGGGAGATGATAGTGGGGAAAATCAATGTCATATACTGGAAAAACTGCTGGGATTGAAGGCAGAGGATCTGAGTTCAAATCCCTTGGCTCTGCAATTTATTTCCATTGTGACCAAAACAAATTATAAGACTTCTTAGTTTCTTACTTCCTAAAGGGAGGGGCTTGATTAGATGATCTATTAGACTTCTACCAGCTTTAAATTTTATGTTTACTAAGTACTTGAGAGTTTATCCTGTAGGTAACAAGTTGACTAGACATTTAAGTAGATGGTGCAATAGATAGAGGGCCAGACCTGAGGAACACCTGAATTCAAATACAGCCTCACATAGTTACTAGTTGTGTGACTCTGAGCAAGTCATTTAACTTTGCCTCAATCTCCTCATCTGTAAAAAGATTTGGAGAAGAAAATAGTAAATTACTTCATTATTTTGCAAAGAAAACCCCAAGTAGGGTTACTACTGAAAAACAAAAACAAAAACAAAACAAAAAAAAACAAAAAAAAAAAACAACAATCACCACCTACATGCCAGGCACTATGCTAAACGTTAGACAAATTCAACTTTTTCTGTTTCAGGAAGGTGGAATTAAGAACATTATAGGAAGACAGATTTTAACTCAATATAATTGTTGCTGTTGTTGAGTTGTGTCTGCCTCTTCTTGACCCTCTGGACCATCCTATGTCAATGCTTAGCAAAGATACCAGAGGGTTTTTTTTTTTTTAACCATTTCTTTTTCCAGTGATTAAAGCTTACACAGCTACTAAGTGTCTGAGATTGGATTTGAACTCAGGTCTTTCTTACTTCAATTCCACTGCTCTATCAGTTCAGTGGTTAGTGAACCACTTAGCTGCCTAATAATTAGGATTATCTTCAAATGTAATGAACTGCTTCAAAAGGTAATAATAGATTTTTCTGTGTTTAGAAGAATACAAAAATAGAAATTGGATGATTGACTATCAGAAATATTGTAAAGTGGATTTGTGCTTTAAGAAGGCGTACTTAATATCCTTGTAATTCAGATTCTCCTTGTAAGTGTAGTGGTAACACTAAGATACTGAGCCATGGGAGTGGATAGAAACAGCATTGTGAATGAAAGATTTCCTCATGAGATGATTCCATGGAAAAAGCTCACTTGAAGTATGACTAATCACACTATATTATTTACAGGAAATGAATAACAGAATGGGTGCTGGTCTATCTTGTTCTATGGGTTTATACTAGATGGTGAGAATGGTTGAAAATAGGAGGTTAAGGCTGGCAAGAGTCATCCAGTTGCTACTATATTTGGGGGATATTCACAGCTGTCTATAACAGTTAAAGATTGTGTCTCAATCTGCTCTAGAACCCCCATACAATATATCTCAGAATTAAGGATGTATATGATTCTAGTCTGGGTGGGCTGGGTCATTTCCCAAGGAGTATGGCTATACTGAAGATTATATATATGCTGATAAATGTTTAACTGGCTCAAACAAAATAAAACATTATATATGACACATTTCTAAATTCAATCTGCATATTAACATTTTCTTTATCACTTTCTTAAGCGTAGTTTATAAAACAATTAATCAAACCCATCTTTATACTTTGCTGATTTCTGAGGTATGTGCCCTCATACTGAAAATTTAACAATCAACTAGCTGGTCTAGTTGGCTCCAGAACATCTGGGATCTAGACCAGTAGTGTCAGACTCAATTAGAAAAGATTCCCTGTGGACTATATATTGACCTATGAACATGATTATTATTATTGGTGAGGCAGTTGGGCTTAATTTACTTACCCAGTATGACACAGCTAGTAAGTGTCAGATGTCAAGTCCTCCTGACGCCAGAGCAAGTATCTATCTATTGGCCACCTAGATCCTTAAATTAACATTATTTATGATGTATTATATTTTTTATTTATTTTGTTAAACATTTCTCAATTATGTTTTAATGTGGTTGGACCTTATTCAAACTGACAGAGAGTTTATATCTTTACTCTAGAATCTTTCCTTTCTCAGATGAGAGGGCGACTACTGACATCATCTTGAACCTGAAAGGACTAATAATTTGGATATGAACGAACAGAACAGATTTTGTGACTCTCTTGGATGTACAAACCTGAGGTAAAAATGAAATGTTTTTTCAGCAGTTACTTTTTGGAGAGATCATAACAATGACTTATTGTTTTGTTTTAAATGTTTATAAAAAAGTGAGTAATCTTTTAGTAAGCTTTTGTGGTCCAACAAATAAATAACTATTTATTTGTTGTTCAGTTGTGTCTGATTCCTTGTGACTCTATTTGGGATCTACTTGGCAAAGATATTAGAATGGTTTTCCACTTCCTTTTCCAGCTAAGGTAACTGAGGCAAATAAGGATACCCGAGAGCACACAAGTGTATGAGTCTAGATTTGAACTCAGAAAAAAGAATCTTCTGTCTCCAGTATTGGTGTTCTATCTTCTACCTGCCTCAGAAGTCTTATGTTTGAATTCTATTTTGCACTTTGAATATCTTTTCTTTTTCTTTTTAAAAGCTTTTTATTTTTAAAATATGCACGAATAATTTGACAATATTGATCCTTGCATAGCCTTGTGTTTCAGATTTTCTCCTCCTTACCCCCACCCCCTCCCCTAGATGGCAAGCAATTCAATATATGTTAAACATGTTAAAATATATGTTAAATCCAATATGTATAAACATTTATACAATTCTCTTGCTGCACAAGAGAAATCATATCAAAAAAGGAAAATAAATGAGTAAGAAAACAAAATGCAAACAAACAACAACAAAAAGTGAGAATGTTATTTGTGATCCACATTCAGTTTCTACAGTCTTCTCTGGGTGTAGATGGCTCTCTTCATCACAAGATCATTGGAACTGGCATCAATCATTTCACTGTTGGAAAGAGTCATGTTCATTAGAATTGGTCGTAGTATGATATTTTTGTTGCCATTTGTACCATGATCTCCTGGTTCTGCTCATTTCACTTAGCATCAGTTCACACAAATCTCTCCAGCCTCTCTGAAATCATGCTCCTTATCATTTCTTATAGAACAATAATATTCTATAACATTCATATACCACAATTTATTCATCCATTCTCCAATTGATGGGCATCCATTCAGTTTCCAGTTTCTTGCCACAAAAAAACCCACAACATTTTTGCACATATGGATTTCTTTCCCTCCTTTAAGATCTCTTTGGGATATAAGCCCAATAGTAGCACTGCAGGATCAAAGGGTATGCACAGTTTGATAACTTTTTGAACATAGGTCTAAATTGCTTTCTAAAATGGCTGGATCCATTCACAGTTCCACCAACAATGTATCAGTGTCCCAGTTTTCCTGTCTTCTCCTGTCATCTTAGCCAATCTGAGATGTATGTAGGGGTATCTCAGAGTTGTCTTAATTTGCATTTCTCTGATCAATAGTGATTTAGAGCACCTTTTCATATGATTAGAAATAGTTTTAATTTCTTCATCTGAAAATTATCTGTTTATATCCTTTGACCATTTATCAGTTGGAGAATAGTTTGGATTCTTATAAATTTGAGTCAATTCTCTCTATAGTTTAGAAAAAAGCCCTTTATCAGGACCCTTAAATATGAAAATGATTTCCCAATTTATTGCTTCCCTTCTGATCTTGTTTTTTATTGTTGTTTATACAAAATCAAACTTGTCTATCTGGTGTTCCATTATGAGTTCCATTTCTTCTTTGGACACAAATTCCTTCCTTCTCTACAGATCTGAAAGGTAAATTATCCTATGTTCCTCTAATTTGCTTATAATCTCACTCTTTATGTCTAAATCATAAACCCATTTAGATCTTATCTTGGTATATAGTGTTAGCCCTAATTTCTTCCATATTAGTTTCCAATTTTCCCAGCAGTTTTTGTCAAATGGTGAGTTCTTATCCCAAAAGCTGGGATCTTTGGGTTTGTCAAATTTTAGATTGCTATAGTTATTGACTATTTTGTCCTATGATCCTAACCTAGTCCACTGATAGACCATTGAGTACTTTTCAAGAATCTCAGACCCAGTTGGAAAAACTCTAAATATTAGAGCCACATTTAAGTTTTGTTTCAGAGATTTCCCCCAGAGTTCTACTCTGGAGCAAGGTCATGATGAACAAGAGAAAACAAGAGAAACCTGATTCCCTTTTTTGGGGATCAGATTTCCCTTCCTGCCCTACCATGATGTAGGCCAGAGCCCCTTGTGGGAAGCCACCTGTTGGGCTGCCAGTGACACAACGATTAAGGTTCTGGTCAGATTAAGCATAGAATCACAGGCCACATTTACTCAAAATCTCCTCCTCTGGAAAGGGTGTGGGAGTGGGAGGAGGGAACCATCCTACATAGGGGAAAGAGAAATGGAAGGTACTCATGTGGGCTTCATATCTGCTTATTCTCCTCATATTTATTGTGACTGAGATGGAGTGTCCAGTGGGTAAATATATATTCCAGGTTAGGCCTACACAAACCAATTGGGAATGGTTTGGGAATCTTACCTGGTCAAATCTCTTACAAAACAGCTGCAATGCTTCCCATTCCTGGGGCTTCTGGGGATTCCCAGCAGGGAAGAAAGCTTAGTTAGCAGCTGTCTCTCACCTTCTCTCTGTCAACAGCATTTTACTATCAGCAGGGTATGGGCTCTGAGTCTCCACATCCTTAGATGGAGATTAAGAATTTAGGGAAATCAAAAATTAAAAAATGGTAGACTGCTACCCAGAATAGTCTCCCAATGCTGAGAACCCATTTCCCTTTTTCTAGCACTGCAGCAGCATGCTGGTACAAGAGCCATAGCAGGGCATATCTCTAGCAAAGTGATTGCTAAACGTGTAATTTGGGGAAAATATTATATATATATTTTAAAAAGTGATTGCTAATTATTTCCTGGAATGTGGCCTCTTCTTTTCAATATTTATACTAAAGTTTCATCATAATTAATATTTCTTACCATTTCCTCTCTCTAGATAGGCTTATGTATTGGTGTTTTTGAACTAGTGCAGTATTATATAATATAGCTTGGCTTTCCCTCAACAATGTTCATGGGATCATGGGATCCTAGATCTGGAGCTGAAAAGAATCATATAGTCCTATTCCTTAATTTTATGTGTAATAAAGCATATGATCAGAAAGGACAGTTAGTTGGTACAATGGATAGAATTCTGGGTCTAGTGTTAGGAAACCTCAGATACTTCCTAGCTGGGTAACCTGGATAAATCACTTAACCCTGTTGCCTCAGTTCCTCATCTGTAAAATGGAATGGTAAGCTACTTGTTTCTTTGCTAAGAAAACTCCCATATGAGTAAAATAAGAGTTGGAGATGATTAAAAATGACTAAATAGTCAAGAAGTCCTGACAGGTTAAACCTTTACCTGGGATTTCATAGGTGTGGTAAAAACTAGAATTGGAATTTGAACTCAGCTTCTTTCGCTCCCAACGCAGCAGACTTTTCAAAGTGCCCTGATGCCTTTGCTATATTCCTGTTAGCTCCATGTCCCTCATCAGACTAAATTGAGGGCTAGTCCAGAGCAGTTCCCCATGTTCTATTTTCTAAGGAAAGAAGATGCAAGTGCAATAAATGCCAGCTAATTCAGAAACATCTGGGAACAGAGTATGTTCTGGCGATTTCACTAGGAGTAACAGCAATGTGTTGGAGTGGGGGGGAAAATCACTGGATTTGATGTCAGAGAATCTGGTTTTGAATGCAGGGGATAGAATGCCAGGAATAAAGTTAAGGACACTGGTGTTTAAATACAGCTTCAGAAACTTACTAGTTGTGTGATCCTGGGCAAGTCACTTAATTTTTCCCTCAGTTTTCCCAACTGTAAAATGGGAATAATAATAGCATCTACTTTCCAGAGTTGCTATGAGATATTTATTAAAAACAAACAACACTTAGCCCATGTTATTCCCTCTCTCCTCCTCCTCAGTGAACATCTCTAAAACTTACAGGTTATGTCTTAGGCAACTCACATAATTTCTGAGTCTCTTTTTCCCCTTTTGTAAAATAGGAGTGAGAAATTTGCTTTTTGCACAAGATGGTAATGGAGATCAGTGATAATTTAGTGGATTTGATTTGGAGAAGATTAGGGTTGTAATCCCAAATGCTATTTATTTCAGTGGTTCCTGACTCTCTGTGACCCCATTTAGGAATATCTTGGCAAAGATACTGGAGTGGTATGCCATTTCCTTCTCCAGCTCATTTTACAAACGAGGACACTGAGGCAAATGGGGTTAAATGACTTGTCTAGGGTCATATAACTAGTTTCTGAGACTGGATTTGAATTTAGAAAGAGGAGTCTTCCTGGCTCTAGGCTCAGGGCTGTATCCACTATACCATATTATTTATTATCTGTATATTTTAGAACAAGTTGTTATACTTCTCTTGGTCTTATTTTTTCCATCTATAAAACAAGGGAGGGGATTTGGACTAGATGATTTCAAACTCAAGGTGGGGGCACTAATCCATACATGAATGTTCCTGTGGCCACTATTGACTTAGTTTTAAAATGAAACATTATTTATGTTTTATTGTATTTTTATTTACTTTGTTAAATATTTCCCAATTGCATTTTATTATTCTAGTGTGGGCTTCACTTGAGAGTGCTGCAGGTTGTTTGTGGGGCTGTGAGGTTTAACATCTTTGAATTAGATGACTTTTAATGAACTTTTCAGTGTGAAATCTATTTTCTCTGATCCAGGCAGGTTATATGTCCTTAAGGGGCAGGAATTTGTCCCTATTGCCATTGCCTTGATCTGGATACTATCAGTGTTTTGCTTTTTCATTAGGGATCCTACACCTAAAATCACAGTTTCATTTAACCATTAATTAGCCTTTGTATAAGGATAGTCACATTGCAAGAATACATGCACAAATATTTTCTTCGTAGTTGTGGGACACAATCTTCCTACTCAACTTTAGTCTTTGATGGAGTAGGTTCAAAATATAGTTCAGATTCTACTTAGTTTTTATCCTACCAAGTTCTTGTGTGGATGAATCTTTCTGTTGGGATGAAGTCCTGAAGATCACTATTTATTTCTCAGACATAAATGCTGTGCTCATTGCCAAAATCAACCTGGATTCCAACTTCTAGATTTCTGTGGTTTATCTTCCTAACCAAGATTAGAGACTCCATTCTCTTGACTTAGAAAGGCAATGAATGAATAAAAAGGCCATAAACTGAGGCCTTTTTTGGGGAGTTATTTTGGGGAAGAGAGAGAGAAAGAGAGAGAGAGAGAGAGAGAGAGAGAGAGAGAGAGAGAGAGAGAGAGAGAGAGAGAGACAGAGAGAGAGAGACAGAGAGACAGAGAGAGAGAGAGACAGAGAGACAGAGAGACAAAGAGACAGAGACAGAGATAGAGACAGAGGCAGACAGAGAAATAGAGAGAGAGAGACACACACACACAGAGACAGAGAGACAGAGATATCCCTAAATATCTTTCAGGTCTGTTTTGAAGATTTTGATGTAACTAATTGAAAAAGGCTCCTTTCTACCTCATGGATGGCCAACCAGAATCATTTATAGTCTCCCCAAGGATTGTTGTAATGATGTCATGTCATAATGATCCTCCAGGCTCAATGTTTCCAGCTTCTCCACACAAAGAAGTTATAGCACCTGATCAAGCTATTGGTGTCTGTCTGCATTCCAGATTTCTATTTCATATGATCTGATGATTTCTAAAATTCCATAAACCTCTAAATCTATAATAATAAGTTATACCAAGTATGTGAAGTGCTTTATAAGTATGGTAGGATATTTTGAGCATCCATGATTTTTTTAATCTGCCTGGTAATTCCCTCTATTAATATAGATAGTAACACTATCCTATTAGTGTTTCTTAGTAGAAATTTTAATAAGTAACTGAGGGTTTAAACCATTATCTGATGGCACCCTTATGATGATGAGCCTGTGAAAATTTAATTAGGCTGATGCTCAGATGACAGAAACATAGTTCAGAGTCATACTTAGCCTATAGAATTTAATGTCTTTGTCACTTAATTATATATACCCAACCTTGAGCTCTATTGGGACAACCTTTGAGAATTCAGGGTTATCATCACACTAGATGAAGCATTAGATTAGGAGTTTAGTGGACAAAATATACAAATAACAATATAAATATAAATATTAGTTCTGATGTTGAATAACAGTTATTTTATTTATTTTATTTTGTGCATATGGAGAACCTATTTAGTTTATTGAAACTTGGAGAGATTTGCACAAACTGATGCTAAGTGAAGTGAGTAGAATCAAAAGAACATTATACATAGCTACAACAATATTATATGATGATAAAATGTGATGGACTTGGCTCTTTTCAACAAGGTGATTCAGGCTAATTCCAATAGACTTGTGATGGAAAGAGAACCATCTACATCCAGAGAAAGGACTAGAGACAAATGAATGTCTCTGAATGTAGGTCACAAAATAGTATTTTCATGTTTTTATTGTTGTTTGCTTGCTTTTTCTCTCTATTTTTTTTTCTTTTTTTTTAATCTGATTTTTCTCATGTAGCATGATAATTGTGGAAATAAGTTTAAAAGAAATGCACATCTTTAACATATACTGGATTATTTGCTGTCTAGGAGAGGGGGAAATGGGGAAGGAGGGAGAAAAATATGGAACACAAGATTTTGCAAGGATGAATGTTGAAAACTATCTTTGCATATATTTTGAAAAATAAAAAACTATTTTAAAAAGTTTACTCAAAAATGAAAAAAATAAAATCATATTGAGCTAATTTTTGAATTTAATTTTCAATTAATAAAATTTTTCTTTCATGATTCAAGAGGTACTTCAGACTTATTCATTGCCTTCTAAATGTCATTTTGTTTTACATAAAGTTGTACAAAAATAATTGTGATTACTTGAATTTTCCATTTTGGTTTTAAATACTTCAGAATTTATATTATAACAACAGATATAGCTTCATTTAAAATCAAATGTTCTTATATTTTAAATCAAACTTATTTGTTACTTTTAATGTTTCATATAGAATGTTTTCAGATGATTTTTGTCTAGGCTCCTATCTCCCTTGATGTTTTTGGAAAGGGAAAAGACATGGCAAGCCTACTGCTATCACAAAATAATGCTCTCTTCTATAGAGGAATTATATTAACATTGTTATTGCCTGATGCCTCATTGCCTTTCGCTGTTCTTTTCATAGTGTTACCTGACCTATCCCATGCTGACCCCTCCGTTCCCTCCTCTCTTTCTTCCTGCTTGACTGCTCTTCCAACATCTGTTCCACAAACTCTTGCCTAATCCTTTGGATCTGTTGACACTGGTGAACTCTTTGGCTTGACCCTGGCATGGCATTTTGTTTGTCTTTCAGGTCACAGCTGGAACTTAAGTTCTTTTTATCCCAGGTGTGTTCTCTCACTCTGGGCTTGTTAATTGCCCTTAATCACCAGTACACACACAGACACAGACACACACACACACACACAGCAGACTCCATCACTCTCGGGGGATGGGGAACAAGTCCCCAAATTCTCAAGAAAATTAACTGAAAAAGATTTTTTAATAAAGTTTCTTTTCTTAAAAAAAAACAAAGGCCAATAGAGTTAATCCTAAAAAACAGTTGAATACATATCTATTTGTGTAAATGGATAATATATGGGCATCAGTTTTTTTCCACTGAAAAATGAGAAGGTTGGATAGCTAACTACCAAGGGCCCTTGAAATGTTAAACATGTGTTCCTATGGAAGTATATTAAGAAAGTTTGTTCTTTAAAAGAATCCTATGTTAACTTCCTTGTAAACTGAAGAACCATTTGGTAGTGTTAATCTAGTTTCTAAATTCATACTTGCATCTACATATTTAAATATAACAAGTTTTTCTTAAAAGGTACATTTTAGCAATTATAACCCAGTGGGTCTAAAACAGAATTTAATTATATTTCCTAAACCCACCTTCCTTTTCCTATTTCTAACTAGAGCATCATTATCTTTTCAATTACCCAAATTAGTAATCTCAGAATCATCTTCAATTCCTCTCTCTTTTTTCCCCTAGTATCTAATGAGTTAACACGTTTTACCAACTCTACACCCATAATATCTCTCATATCCCTTCTCTTTTTCTCCCTTACTTTGTCACTATTCTAAACTTTCCACCTCTTGCCTGAATTATTGAAATAAACTTCTTGTTTTTTTTTGGGGGGGGTAAGACAAAAAGTTAAATGACTCACTCAGGGTTATACAGCTAGTAAGATGGATTCTTAAATATGAGGCAGACCACTCAGTTTCCATATCCACATTCTAGAAAAACCCTGAAGTTCTCACCAGATGGAATAATGATCAAGAAATCCAATGAGAAACTTCAATAAGTGATTTATTTCTTCCACCCCAGAACTGCACAAATAGCCTGAAGTCCAAGAACATTAGGAAAAGTAGTCATTCTCAATACCAGCCTCAATATAGGATGGATTCCTAGTACAGATGGAGACTAAACATATAGAGTCTACAAGCTCTATGTTTATGGGTAGCAAGAGAAGAAGACTCCCATATAAAAAGTCACAGTTGGTCAGAAAGTCCCAGGGTGGGAAATTTGGAAGCAGCAGCCGGCATTCAATCACTAATGTGCTGGGGCAGTATTCAGATGCTTAAATCAGAACAAAGATCAAGGTCAACCTAAGAACCCAGAAGATCCAAGGGAGGAACAGAAGTTGGTTCACATAAAAGCATAGCAGAGGATGGTTCCTAACCCTTGCACAAAGTCTCAATTCCAAAAGGCAAAATTCTCTTGTTTTAGAATATAGTTCTACAAAGAAAAAAATACTTAATAAAATAGAATACTTTCAAACATTTATGATAAAAAGATCTTTGGTAATCAGAACTCTGTCATAAAAACACAATAGTAAAAATAAATTTATTTGATGAATTGGAAAGAGTAATATGATGATTTAGTGCAAATATTTTTCATTATTCTTTAAAATTTTATTTATTTTCTTCCGAACTTAAGAAATATGCATCTTTATAACATCACAAAATTGAAAAAAGCAATGCTATTACTAATGCTAATATTCTTATGAGAAAGAAGAAACAAGAGTCCCTTTAGGGTCAATGTCTTTAAAGACTAATAAGAGAGTTAAATAAGAATGAGATGAGTTGATTCTATTCTAAGGGTTTGAAGATGGCAAAGAGCAGGGAAAATAAAAGGAATACAACATAAGAAAAAATAAAAAGAATACAACAAGGGGGGAGAAAGAAGGGGGTGGAACTTACAATTTCTTGCCAGTGGGATGTGTGAAGAATATACAAACTTGGAAGAAAGGACGATGGGAAAATCAGAAGAACTTCAATCTTAGCTGAACTGGGCAAAGCTGAGCTCATGCACTTGTAAACATATAAATATACAATTTCTCATAGAACTACATTGAGCTCTTTGGAGAGACAAGAGGAGATGGCAGGAGTGGGATGGAGATGGTTAGGAGAGAAGTTAATTACAGAATGAAAATAGTTGCAGGCAAAATAAACTTTCTGCTTGAGGAGTGGAGACTTTTAATCTAAAGAGGAGAAAAAGGGGCAGCTAGGTGACGCAGTGAATAGAGCACGGCCTTGAATTCGGGAGGACCCATGTTCAAATCTGCTCTTAGACACTTAACACTTCCTAGCTGTGTGACCCTGGGCAAGTCACTTAACCCCAGCATCAGGGGGGAAAAAATAAAATTAAAAGAAAAAGAGAGGAAAAAAGCTAAAATTTAATTTTTTTTTCTTGGATTGCCTTTTAGACAGTTAGGAAAAAGTAGCACAAAATATTATATAAATATAATGGAATATTAAGGTGCCGTAAGAAATTTTGAAAGAGATTGTTCCAGAAAATCCCAGCTTGTAATTAACTACTGATGCAACGGAGTAGGCAAAACTAGGAGAATGATTTGTCTGAGCACAGGAACATTTTTATGAAATGAAATCTTGAAAGAATTCTGATTATTGTTGGAAAGATCCAGTAAGATATGAATATAAATTATTTTGTCCTTTTTAATATGACCCTCTATTCAATTAAGTTAGTCCATAAACATTTATTTAATCCTTACTGTGTTCCAGGAACTGTGCTAAGTATTGAGGATGTAAATAAGAACGTCAGTCCTTGCCCTCAAGGAACCTAAAATCTAACAGGGGAGGAAAGAAAGTACTGACTGGGCAGGCAGGCATGATGGAAAAGTTCATAGAAAACCCATAACTCCCAGTTTAAGAGAGCTCTTCTTCCTTAAAAATCAGCTCATAGGTCCCTTTGAGAATCACACAGCATCAAACATAAAGAAAACAATGATACAAAATTGACAACTCATTTCCTACAGACATGAGCTCATACATAAAGCAAGGAGAACAGCTGGGGTGTAGGAAAAACAGTTTTCAACTAGGAGCCAGAAGACCTGAATTCTTGTTCTGATCTTGTCACATTACATTTACATGATTTGGGGTGGTGGTTTACTTCCCTCATCCATATAATGGGAGCAATAATCTCTGTTCTGACTACAATATAGGCAAGTATTCCCCATATTTGAAAAGATGATGTGCTATGTAATATGTAATATAAGCAAAAATATTATTATTATTAACTTTATGATTATAAATGTGAAAACACATCCCATTCATTGTATCTATTTATTTAGTGTAAAAAATCTTTAGGTATAGAGAAGCACTTACTCTACCAGTATTGGTTTTGACTTGTAATAGATTGATTTCCAATCTAGTTTTTCCAAATTCTAGTTTTAGGTTATAGATATTATACTTTAAAATATTACTTCTATATCATTTGTATCACAGTCATTTCCATACTCTCTCTTCCCCTTCCCCCAAAACTTTCCCTTATAATAAAGAAAAATAGGTGGACAAAACCAATCAATAGAACAACTGAGTCTGCCTATATTAGCCACATTTGGAATATGTAGTCATATGGATTCTGGATTTAACAGTAGTTTGAGTTCAGTTAACTTATTTTTAAAAAATGTACATTTTTGTGGGTATTCTATATATTATTCCCTTGCCTCTGCTTGCTTTGTGTTATAACAGTTTAAAAAAAGGTCTTTTGATTCTCTAGATTTTTCATATTTTTTTCTTATAACACAATAATATTCAGTTATATTCACATAACACAATTGCTTTGATCATTCCCCAGATGCTGGGTACCCACTTTATTTCTAGCTACTGTAGTAAGTCTTGCTTTGAAAATCTTGATCTATATGGGAACTTTATTTTTGTTTGTTAAAAATTTCCTTGAAGTACATACATATGCAGTTGTGGATTAGCTGGATAAAAAAATTCTAGAAAATTTAGTAACTATTCTCACATAATTTCAAATTGTTTTCCAGAATGTTTGAACAAGATTGTACCCATTAATGTGCCTGATTTCCTATAATCCCTTTAGCAACAACTATTTCAATCTTTGGTATTTTTTGCCAATTTTACAGGACTGAGATAAAAAGTCAGAGTTGTTTAAAATTACTTTTTTATGATAGAATCACAATATGGAGAATTCAGTGGCTATCTAGTCCAACTTGTACCTCAAAGGAATAACCACCATAACATATCTGACAAATGATTATAATAATTATTAGTTACCATTTATTTAGTGCTTTAAGACTTAATAACCCTGAGAGGTAGGTACTATTATTACCTCCACTTTACTTTCCTCTGTTGTATATCATCTTTGGCTTTATTGCTCACTTGTATTAGACCAGGAAAAACAAGAGATGGAGATGGAATCCAATGGAGAGATGTGTTCCTTCAATTAGATCTATACTTGAAAACTTTAATACATATTCCCATGTATAATTGCTTAAAATAATTGTTTGTTGTACTCTTAGCAGGATTGTTGATTTTTAAAACTGGTAATTTCAAAATTTCCTTTTGCACATTGTTTGTTGCATTTCATTTGGGTAAGATAAGGAGACTAGGTCAGACTCATTGTAATTTATTGTCAGCTCCATTTCCTGGTTCTCACACACACCAGACTGACATTGTTGTGTTTGGATTCACAATATCACAGGGGGATGTTTATGTCCCCACCCTGACAGCTGTGTTCATTGAAATAGAAGGAATGATGACGATGTTTATTCCCAGACTAGTTAAACATGAAGCCCCTAGTCTCTCTAAAAATAGGTAGTCATTTCATTTGGAAATGTCCTAAAACAGTTTACCTAAATTCAGAATGACCTTAAAACAGTTCCTCTAAATCAGGGCAACTTGAAACAGAATCTTGCATTATTTTGGGGATGTCTGAACACAAATGACTGAACTAGTTCATCTTTGGCATTTTGCATTTTGGGCTTCTGGCATAGTCAGCAAATTCTGAATCACAAGTTAAGAGACTCTTTTTGTGTCTGTCTTCTGACTTGGCCAAATCTTAGAAGCCTCAGATGTACCCAAGTCTTTTCTCAAGAGATCTGTAAATCAAGATGCTTGGATGAAGGCCTGAACTCTGACCTTCTCTGAGGCTTTTTCAGGATAGACTTTAATCCCAAGTCATTCTAAGCTCATTTCAGAATAAAGCAAAGGAAATGGGTACTGAGGACTCTATTTTCCAGTAAAAAGCCTTTTTTACTGATCCTTGGGGAAGCAAAATAGGTCTCAGTAGAATTACTGTTTAAAATGGTAGGCAAAATGCTATCCATCTCCAGAAAGACAATTGATGAACTCTGAATGCAGACTGAAGATTTTTTTTCAACTTTTGTTGAGGGGGGGCTTTTTTGCTCACATTTGCTCTACTTTTGCTTATATAGAAATATATTTTGCAGAACTATATATGTGTAATGAGTGTTGTAATCCTTGCCTTTTCAATAGGTAGGGGAAAGGATAGAAGATGGGAGAGAATTTGGAATTAAAAATAAACATTTAAAAGAAACAAAGAAAAAAAAGTTAAGCAGACTTCCTCCCATATACCCCCTACCAACCTACTCACACAGGTAAATTCAAATCAGCTCTGTATTTTTAGCTGGCCTTGCTTTTGTAAATAATTTTTTCCCATAAAGTCTTTGATCTCTCCACTCCCATTTCTTGAGATTCTGGAGGGACTTCTGGGCCAAGAATATTGCTCTCCCATCCCTTTTGTTCTCAGGTTCCTACAAATTTCCCAGGTTAATCAACAATGAAGCTAATGATCTGCTATAAGCTGTTGGAAGAGATTGTTTTGAAAGAAAAAGGGAAAAAATTTTTAATCTTACTAGACAGGAGAGAATGTTCCCTCTTACAATCTCAAAGTATTATTTAAAAATGCATGTATGTATAACCTTTTAATGAATTGCTTGCCCAGTCATTAAGGGGAGGGGACAAGGAGGGAAGAAGTGTGAGAATCTGGAGCTAAAGTTTCAAAAATGAATGTTCAAAATTGTTTTTACATGTAACTGGGGAAAAATAAAATATTAAATAAATGAAAATCTAACAATGCATGTGTACATGTTCACACACACATACAAGCATGAGTCTGCTTTTGGAAGTGTATGATGATTTTTAATGGAGGGGCATTCAGAAGATGTATAGATATTTTATGCCTATTCTCTATCTACTGACTTGAGGCAAATAAAAAAAAAACTTTAACAAATAACTGAGCTACAACTGAGTGTATATGTACAAGGTTTTAATAGAGGAATTTCACTTTTTTCCTAATTATAGAGATAAGAACTAATGGGGGAGAGAGTTGTAGAGTTAATGGTCTGCTCTCTTAGGAGAACCAACATATTATCTTCAAGCATGGTGTTTTTGTCTCTATTGTACCTTATTTTTCCTTCTCCTAACCCAATGAGAGCAAAAGATTGAATGCGCAGAAAAAAGCAATTTGTTCCAACTGCTGTGAATATGGCTGAAGTAGCTCACTCATTCACAATCGGTGCATGGAATGTATGCACATTTATGGACAACACAAAATCCAGTAGAAACAATTCTTGAAAGACAAACAATTCTTGTGAGAGAACTCATCAGGTATTGCTTCCAAATAGAAATCGTGAATGAAACAAGGCTGGCAAATGAAGCTTACTTACCAAAGTCAGAGCTAGATACATGATTTTTGTACTTGCTGCCATGAAAAGGAGTGATTTGCAGTCTAAACTATTCTAATCGAACAAGTTTATAATCCTACTGAAAGAAATGAATGACAGGTTCAAGACAATGTGTTTACCACTTGCAGTAAAGTACCATGTCGCCATTATCTGTGACTATTCTCCCACCATGATAAACTCTGATAAAGTCAAAGAAGTTTTATGAAGATGTGGAGACTCTCATCATCAATGTGTTGAAAGAAGAGAAGCGTATAATTCTGGGTTTAGTGTGAGAATAGGCACAGACTGTCAGTCATGGCAAGGGGTTCTTGGGAGGAATGGAGTTGGAAAGAGTAGCAGCAATGCTCACTTACTACTGAAGACTTGTGCATTTCATGGTCTTCTCATCATCAACACTTTTTATTTCTCTTAATATGATAAAACTTCATGTAGCAAACATTGGCATTTAATAGACTATGTCATTTTAAGCAGAAGAGACAAGCAGGATGTGAGAGTGATGAGGGCAATGTGTGACAAAGAGTGTTTGGACTGATCACAGACTTATCCTTTCTAGGCTAAATATTTGCATTCAACAAAATCAGCAATTCCAAGGCAAAATGACTACTGGAAGATTTAATATCAACAGATTAGAATTCTTCTCCAAGCAGTTTGTTGCTAACTTGAAGGGAAAATGGAGCCAGCACACAATTGGTAACAGTAGAGCAAAAAAAGAGTAGGAAGCTTTCAGAGATTTAGTATACAGCACTGCATTTACTCAGCTGGAGTAGAACACTTGGAAGCATCAAGAGTGGTTTGACAAAAATGATGAGAAAATTCAGAAGCTGCTGAATAAAAAACAAGAACTGTGCAGGGTTCACCAGCAGATTAGTTCATCTGTCTCTAAGAAGATAATATTTAACTACATCAAAAGTAAAGTGCAAGCAAAGCTTAGAAAGATGCAGGTTTTTTGGCTCAGTAATAAAGCAAATGAAATTCAGTTTTATGCTGATAATAACAACCCAACACGCTTTTATGATGTTTTGAAGTCTATTTATGGGCCAAAGACCTATGATATATCTCAACTACTCTGTACTGATGGTACCACAGTGATCTTGGAGAGATAGGCTGAACTTCCATAGTGTTCTCAATAGATTGTTATCAATTCTGAAGGCACTGATAATTTACCTCAGGTTGAAGTCAATCCCTCCCTAGCTGAAGTTCCAACTGAAGAAGAGATTTTCAATGCCATTAGGTTCCTTTTGTGTGGCAAAGCACCATGCTGATTTATTTAAGCTGAAATTTATAAAGCAGGAGGTCCATTCCTTTTATAAAATTTGACTGAAATTTTCCAGATTATATGGCAAGAGGATGTAATTCCCCAGGATTCAAGGATGCCTCTATTGTCCATCTCTATAAATATAAAAGGAATAGATTGTACTGTGACAATTACAATGTGTGTGTGTGTGTTTCTTAGTCACTTATGTCAAGATTCTTGCTCTTTTTAATAGACTGATTCTTCATATGGAAGATAGTTATCCACCTGAGAGCCAATGTGGCTTCTGAAAGGACTGAAGAACAGTCAATATAGTATTTGCTGTCCAACAGTTCCTGAAGAAATGCCAAGAGCAAAATTGAAATCTGTAACAACAATTGTTGATCTGACTAATGCCATTGATACTGTTAGTTTTGAGGGCTTATGAAAAATTATGGCATTTGATCACCTGGAGAAGTTCATCAATATTATATATCCATTTCATTTAAAATTCTTTTTCAATAGTATTTTATTTTTCCAAATAAATGTAAAGATAAGTTTTCAACATTCATTTTTATAAGACTCTGTGTTCCAAATTTTTCTGCCTCCATCCCTTATCCCCACCCAAGGCAGCAAGTAATCTGATATAGGTTAAATATGTGCAATTCTTTTAAACATATTTCCATATTTATCACATTGTGCAAGAAAAATCTTGCCAAAAGGAAAAAAATAATTAGAAGCAAAAAAAACTCAAGCAAATAAAAAGTGAAAATACTATGCTTCCATAAATATTCAGTCTCCATACTTCTCTCTCTGCATACAGATGACATTTTCCATCCCAAATCTATCAGAGTTGCCTTGAATCACCACATTGTTGAGAAGATCCAAGTCCATTAAAGTTTATTATTGCATAATTTTGTTGTTACAATGTACAATGTTCTCTTGGCTCTTCTTATTTCACTCAGCATCAGTTCATTCAGCATCATCTGAAAAAAAAGTGTTTTCAGGCTTTTCTGAAATCAATCTGTTCATCATTTCTTAGATAACAATAATATTCCATTACATTCATATGCCCAACTGATGGGCATCCCCTCAATTTCCAGTACCTTGCCACAACAAAAAAGGACTGCTACAAGTATTTTTGCATGTGTGGGTCCTTTTACCCTTTTTTATATCTCTTTGGGATACAGACTTAGTAGTGCTATTATTGGATCAAAGGATATGCACAATTTGATTGTCCTTTGAGCATAGGTCCAAATTGATTGCCAGAATGTTTGGATCAGTTTATACCTCCACTAACAGTGCATTAGCTTCCTAATTTTTCCACATGCCTTCCAACATTTGTTATTTCCCTTTTTCTGAAATATTAGGTAATTTGATAGATATGAGGGGGTAGCCCAGAGTTGTTTTAATTTGTATTTCTCTAATCAACTATGATTTAAAGCATTCTTATATAACCATATATAGTTTTGCTTCCTTCATTGGAAAACTACCAAGTCATGAATTTTAACTTGGAAAGAACCTCAGATGTCTAAACTGTCCTCTTGATTTTGATACACTCAACACTATATCTCCTATCCTCATGACTTTGCAATAGCTGCCCTCAACTCCATTCTTAGGATATTTTTCTCCTTCCTCACTTCTACCTCCTAGAACATCTCTCTTTTTTCAAGATTCTGCAGCTCAAGAACAATTTGAAACCTTTCCTCATCTCAAATACTAGTGTTTTCCCTCATGACTTCCCTCATGACTCCCTACTCTAAATTTGACTTCTTTGTATTTATCATTTTTACATTATTTATCCTATATATGTCTAGTTATAGCTATCTTATTTCCCTCATTAGTATGGAAGTTCCTTATGAGTAGAGGTTAACTTATTTTATTTGTATAATTGGGGCTTAGCTCAGGGCCTGGAATGTAGTAGGTACCTAATATATTAATTGATTGACCTTGTACAATTTATTCATTTCACAGATGAGGAAACTGAGCTCCAAGGAATCTTAGTGACTTGCCCAGAGTCATGCAGGTAGTAAACAGTCAAGCCAAGATTTGGAACCAGGCACTCTGACTTCTATTCCAGCCTTCTTTTTGTGCCACACTTTTTCTACTGTGGAAAACCTTTTAGAAACAACAGCATGAAGCAAAATGGGTTTTTCAGAGTGGGAAAATGTATTGTGCATGTGTTTTCTCTATGGGAATGGGAAAGGGAGAAATGTGGTTTTAATTCTAAATCAAAATGGTCAGAAGGACATTTTCATTCAATCCCTCACCAAAAGAAAAGGAGAAAATGGTCTCATACTCAGGAGACATAGAGCTCTGGTCTATTTTTTGTTGTGGTTGAAAACCTAAAAGATATGACCCCTAATAATTTTCAGACTGTTTTTATTTATTCTTCTTCAAGACTGCTCCTATTGCTTCTTGCTAGTTGCTAGTTGATCTCTGTGTAGAAAAAGGACGAAGAGGGAAAGAAGTTCCTTCTCTCATGCAGAAATTACTCTTCTACCCCAATCACTCAAATACCCATTCAGAAAAGTACAAAAAGATCACAGACATTGGAAATAGGAAAGAATAAACCGGTCATCCAGCTTTTCCTTTGGGGACCAGTGGAACATCTTTTTGTAAATTCACCATGTCTTTTCCCACTCCAAATTAAAATGACCCTTTAAATGAGGCTTCCATTCCCCCCTTGGGATATGTTTCCACTCTCATAAATTTTTCCATAAAGACAATTTTAGGAAAAAAATGATCTTTTTTTGGTTGTTCTTATAGAGAAGTTCCAGATGGGAGGTTGCCTATGCAACTGAATTGCTGCCTAGAGGAGAATGGCTTTCTGAGATTATGAGGGCCAGGAATGTGGAAAGTCCTCTAGAAGGACTCTACTTTTTGAAAAATTTCTCCAACTCTCATCAGAGCTGCTGCTAAGAAGCAATCAGTATCAATAGCATAGATCCTATAATAGTTACCTTTGGAATCATTTGAATGTCTAGTGTTAGGATATCTGATGTGTTATTATGTCACTCCCTTACCTAGGATTTATTATTGTCTATCATGTCAAATCAAAAGTCCTTTAAATTGAAAACTTTTAAAGTCCTTCATAATCTGGTCATATTCTATTCATACAAACTTACTGTTCCCATTCCATTGTTACCATAGCACATATAATCTCTCCTTCTGGTCAGACAGGTCTCCTAATTCTTTCTTACCTACATTGTGCTTATTTTTACCTGCAAGAATTTGATAATAGTTTCCCCTCACGAGGAATATTTTTTCCATTCACTTCAATTACTCTGTCAGTTGACAATGAACTCTTCCCTCACTTATAATATGTAGCAAATAGTTTAATATCTATTTTTCCAGTTTCTTCATGTTTGTTAATTTTATTTCAACAAAATTGTAAGCTTCTGGAGTTGTGGAAAATATATTTTATAGAGCATAATGATCAACAATCATATATCTTAAGTATATACTGAAAATAGATATTGAATTGGGCCCATAATAGAATAAGAGAGTGTACTTGATTGCCTTTGGGGAATTTTAAAGTCCGCCGCATACAGAACCATCTTTTTAATGACCACATTTTCCTAGTATTATTATATGTCTATTAGTCATAGAACCACTTAAATCTCTGAAGAACTGAAAATGGATATCCATGCATATACATATAAAAACCTACATCAAATTGTTTTTCTGATTAGGGAGAGGAGGGAGGAAGAAAATTTGGAAGTCAAAGAATATTAAAAAATTATCTTTATATGTAATCGGGAAAAAATACTCTTTAAAAGAAAAGAAAACAAAACAAACAAAAAGAAAGAAAATGGATATCAATCAAATAGTAATGGAGAGGTAAATGGTAAATTAGAGTAGGCTATAGCATATAATAGACATGGAGTTATAAAAAGAAGAATGAAGGATATTATCCAAGAAATAGCTAGTCTAAAAAAAGTTTTACTGGCTACAGGACAACAGTGAGACACAACCAATGGATATTTGTTCAAATGTTCTATTAAGATTCTAATAACATTTTTAAAAAGTCAAGAAGATCCTCAGCACATTGGATAAGCTTCCTATGAAGAACTTATGGAAGCACATAAATAAGAATTGGACAGTTTGAGAATTGGATAGATTGTGATCTGTATGATTTAAAGAAAGCATAGATTCCTTTGTGTACTTCAAAATATGCTTTCTTTATTTGAACTTTATTTTATTTTTCAATATTAACTTTTATAAGACTTTGTATCCCAAACGTTTTCTCCCTTCCTGCCCCCTGCCCCCAAGATGGCAAATAATTTGATATAGATTATACATGTACAATCATATTAAACACATTAGTCATGTTGTAAAAGAAGAACACAAGGGGAAAACCATGAGAAAGAAAAAAAAAACAACAGAAAAAGTGAAAATAGTATACTTGAATCTACACTTAGAGCTTATAATTCTTTCTCTGGATGTGGATAACATGTTCCATTATGAGTTTTCAAATTGTCTTGGATCATTGCATTATGTATAAGATCTGCTATTATGGTCCACCATTTTAAAATGTTGTTATTGCAGTGTACAATATTCTCTTGATTCTATTTCACTCGGAATCAGTTCATGTAAATCTTTCCAGGTTTTTCTAGAATCTTCCTGTTCACCATTTTTAGTAGCACAAAAGTATTCCATTACATCCACATACTGCAACTTGTTCAGTAATCCCCAATTGACAGACATCTCTACAAAGTACACTTTCAACAATTATTTTTTTGATCAGCTGACTATCAAGTGCATCTTCAGTTGAGTTTAGTCATAAATATTAATCTAGTCCAGATTAGTGGTCATACAATGAAAATAGAAGCCTCTCATTCTCGAAGATATTATGACAATCCAGGTAAAGAGTGAGCTTTGTATATCCTTTGCAAAGGTCTGTGGAGATGTCAGACAAAAAATTCAAGGCTAAGAGGCTCAATGTGGTAGGATCAGGGGAAATACTTTTTTTTTTCTTTTTGGTAAGACTGTTATAAAGTATCACCCATTTCTCTATAGCAGAAGAAAGCTGAGAGGACCTGTGATATAATATGAAACAGTATAAACTGGGGGAAAATTTTTGGACAACTCAAGCCTAATTTATGTTCAATGTGGTAAGTTATAAGGTATTTTCTAAGTTGCAAGCAACATGAGATTTCAGCCATTCTTTTGGGTACAGATTCTACTTCTTTACTCTCACCTGAGCCCTTCCTACATCCTTCACTTGCTCCTGCTTCTCACCTATCCCCTAACAACAATAACAACAAAAGACATCTAGAAACTTTGAAGCAGAGCAGATGCACTAAGAGTCTAAGTGGTCAAAGGAAGATAGACCTAGAACTGGAAGAGGTTTAGAGATAATTTATCTCAACACTTCATTTTACATATGAGAGAACTGAGGCCAGCAAAAGTTAAAAGATGGACCAAATCATAAAACCTTGAAGTGGCAGATTTGGAATATGACCCCAGGTCATCTTGAAGTCATTTTTTTTTCTGTGCCATGATGAATACTTGTCAGATATTCCTTTTTTATGTAATGTTAATGACAATTTCCTGGTAGCTGTTCACTTCCCAGAATTGATAGAAGTCCCCTCATTGGGTCAATTAGTTTCATCAACAAGTAATTCTTATTCAGGTACAGGTTGAACTACATGGCCTAAACAGAGCTAAGGTTAAAGTCACAAAAGCAACATTTGAATCCCACCTCTGCTAGTTACAAGTTGTGTGAACTTAGGCAAATCATATACCCGTTGTGGATCTCATTTCTTCATCTATAAAATGAGAGGATTTGAGAAGAAGACTTCTGAGGGACTTTCCAGATTTAAATTAATGCTTTTGAGCTTCCTATGCTGAGATTCTGTGAAAAAGAATGGCTCCTCAGTCTCTTATCTATCCTTCATGGCTCCTATGTATAAAGTCTGTCATCCATGTCTCTTGTGCTCCCTGTTTAGATTTCTGTGTTTCTTAATGGGATGAGGACGGGCTTTGGAATTTTTGAATACCCAGAACAGTGTCTCGTTGGGCACTGAAAAATCTTTGTGGACTGGTGGACTTTTTTTAAATCAACTTCTTGGCTGCCTTCTGGTTGCTATGGTGATCACAAATAACCCTTTCCTGCACTTGCTTTCTTAGTTCTTAAGATTATTGTTCACTGTGCCTTATTGCAATAATGGATATCCTCTCCCCAGAACAAGAACACTAAAGAACACTAGATAACACTTTCTATTATTTTAAAGATCATATTTGCAATTTTTTCTGTTTTTATTATAATTTCAAATCAGTACAAAAACCCAACCAAACCAAAATAATCCACAGATTTTTATTATCAGAATTTCAAATTTGGTATTTAATTGGGGGTTTTAATTTGTTCTTTTTCTAGATTTTTTAGTTGTAAGCTCAATTTATTGATCTTCTCTTTCTCTTTTCTGAAAGTAAGCATCTAGAGATATAAAATTTCCCCTAATAACTGCTTTGGCTGTATCCCATAAATTTTGGAAACTTGCCTCCTTATTGTCATACTCTTGATGAAATTATCAATTGAATCCACAGATTTTTTAAAAGAGAAATTGGATAATTTCAGCACCCGGGGAACTACGTCTTTGGTTTCTAGTCATCTCTTTTATGGTGTCAGAGTTATCATAACCTGGGAAGGAAAATGTGAGATTGCCTTACAAGCAGGGTAAATGTGACTTAGAACATGACATTATTATTTCCAGACATTGAGAGCAGGCTGTGTTACCTTATAAACCCGCTAGAGAAGGAGGGGTGGGCAGGGAGCTACTTCACAGGGGAGAGTGGGTAGCATTGACTTTGTGGAGTGATATACCAGAGTTCCCAGAATGGAAAAGTCATTATGGTTTGCCTATCCGTAGAGCTGGGTGTTATAGTGGTAGAGAAGGATACGTGATCCTACCGGCAAGAATCTCAGCCAGAGCCTGGAGCTGAAAGGTGCCGGGAGATGAAGGAGTCCGGGTGTGTGTGTGAAGTCCAAAACCCTCTAGGGGAGTGGGATAGAGAGGGGGGAAATCTGCCACCTAGTTAGTGGTCCCGGCGCTTGTCAATGGTTGAGCCATTAAATTATGTTCACCTGGAGTATGGGGTCTGACTTCTCAGCGAGAGAAAATCCCACACTGTCAGTTAATACAAGGGAAGGATCGGTGGGGGGTGGGGGCAGGGGAACCAGGAAGTCAAGCTTATTTCTGAGAAGAAAAAAGGACAATGCTGGAGCCACCTGTGCAAACCTGTAAAAGAATGGAGAGTTTTTTAGGCAAGCGGGCTGATAAACAAAAACAAAGCAAAGTAAACACACACAAAATCCCAACACACAAACACATCCGTATCCAAACACCTTATAATGAGAGGATTTCAGGGTTAGTGAGAACCTTGAAGGTTATGTAGCAATAATAACAATAATGATAAGCAATGGCATTTATACAGTTTGTAAAGGGCTTCTACAACTGTTTTTTTTTTTTTTTTAAATTATTTGCCTCATTTGGAGATAATCCCTTCTTCAGTGCAGACTGTTACTTGTAATGCAATTTCTAATCTTAGTGAATTGCCGGGAACTCAGATCAAATGGCTTATTCAGAGTCATATTGCCAGTATATAATAGAAGTTGGACTGGAACACAGCGACTTATAACTCCAAGATTATTTCTCTCAATTCCTCTCTCTGTGTGTGTCTGTCTCTCTGTCTCTCTGTGTCTCTGTGTATCTCTATTTCTCTGTCTCTTCCTCTCAGAGCTAACAACTTATTAACTCTGCGAAGGAAATGCCACTGGTGAACCCAATACATCTTATATTAAAGGATCCAGATAAATTGTCTTGCTCCTGCTCTCTAGGATGTTCTTGAAACACCGAAAAGCTAGTGAATGCTCTTACTTTGGTCACTATTCAATTGTTCCTCCATGAATCCTTAGCCTCAATGACTGTAGACAGTTTCTCACAGAATAGGAACAATCCTTTTCTATCATTGTCTTCCAATCTTTTTTGAGCAATAAAAGCCAAGACTCAATGCTAAATATCTGGCCATATGTGACATTATTATTATTATAATTATTATTATAAGTTTTTTGAGGGGGGAGAAATTGATCTCAAATTCAAATATTTCTGAAGGAAGGGTTTTTATCCATTTTGTCCCACGGTGTTTTCAAAATTCTATTTCAGGTATGAACCATCCAACTATTTAGTTAACAGTTCGTTTGTATGGTGATAGAGGTGAGTGATAGAGATCATGCTACACTCAGCTTTTACCACAGAGAGTATCATTTCTCCTCTCCAGTGGAGAAAAATGACCTCAGTGGCCATTGTTCGATATTTACTTCAGTGTGACACATCCACCCAGCTTGGAGCCTGACTCAGATCCTTCAGCAGCAATGTGATTGTCTCACATTCTTCCTAAGTGAAAAAGCAGTGGAGCCCACAGACCTAGTGAAGACAGACATTAAGTTGGTCCAAGGTTAGTGCAGGGTTAGAAGAAGGTCACATTTTACTAGAAGAATATCTGCCAGAATACCTAGATGGACAAGCAGATGGGTATAGCCTGATGTGGGAACCCCTTAAGAGAACATAGATTATGACTACCTGACTTAGGTAAATATAAGTTCAGGGTTTAAAAAAAGAAATTGAAACATAATGACAAGGATTCTTTTATGAAAGCGTGTCCACAGTCATTGAGGCAGATGAGTAATGACAGGCAGGATTGCACAGTGGGAAAAATAAGAGTTGATCTGAGTTTTAAAAAAATGGATTAGAGAACGAAATTAGCAAGAAAATGGCAGAAGTATCTTGACTTGCTAGCTACTATATGTCTTGAGGGATATAGTCTTGTGCCTGGCACATAGTGGATATTTAACACATATTTATTGAAATAGTTTGTTTGAACTACACCATGATTTCATTCATGTATGCTATTTCCTATGAGAAAACTCCCCTTACCAATGCAGATTGTTATCTGTAATGCAGCAACTTATTTTCTTAGAGAATTGTTCATTTGAAAGGAGCACTGAGATTTGTCCAAGGTAACATAGCCAGCCTATTATGAGAAGCAAGACTTAAATTCAGGTTTTCAAGATTACAATATATTTACTATATACCAAGCTGCCTCTGGGCTAGAATAATATTTCAAAAAAATAAGCAGTGGAGATATCAGCCTTTTAGTTACCTATCAAGAAACCCTGAAAGCAATAGGGCTGTCAAAGCTTTTCAAAAAATCCTAACTGCCTCTCTCCTCTCACTATTTAAAACAATTAAATATGAATTTTCTCTTTTGAAATAGTTGAAGTTTTATTTTTATTTTTATTTTTTTGCCAGTAACATTGATAGTGTGCAGCTTGTTTCTGTTGGAGAAAACTCTAATCCAGTTTCCTAGGTCATAATTATTGCCTTAAAATATGTTATTATGTTTAATATATATATTGGATTGCTTGATTTCTAGAGGAAAGGTGAGAGAGGGGAGGGAGAAAATTTTGGGGCACAGGGGTTTGCAAGGGTGGATATTGAAGGCTATCTCTGCACCTATTTTGATAACAGAAAGCTATTATTTAAAAAAATAAAAAATAAATAAAAATTCCTAGTATGTGCCAGGAAAAATATTATTATCTGTTTTTGCATTAGAACAATAGTGAAAAATTAGTTTAGTTGGGATACCCATGACTTTCCCTTCAGGCACCACTTTTGAAAATCTTTCAAAAGAAATGTGAGCTAATGTGGTCAAAATTTATCTGATCATATAGTGAATGGATAAGGTTTTGAACTTGATGTCTTGAACCCCTTGGGATCAAAGCCCACCTTAGACATTTCCTAGTTCTGTGGATATTTAGCCAGTCATTTAACCCCTCTCAGCCTCAGTTTATTCATTTGTAAAATGGAACAATAACATCTACCAAGATTGTTGTGAGAATTGAACGATGTAATATATATGTGTGTGTGTGTGTGTATGTGTGTGTGTGTGTGTGTGTATGTACATACATATACTTTCTATGTAATTAAGAAAAAGTAAAATAAAAATGACCCTAAAATTAGATGATATATTTAAAGCATTTTGCAAATTTTATGCCTATATGAAAGTTTCTTCATCTTAATATATCTTTAATTTCACTAAGAGAAAAGATGTACATTATAGTGGGAAAATGAGCTCAGGACCTAAGAAGATATGATTTCAAATCCTTTCTGTATCAATGATTGTGTGACTCAGGGTAAGTCACTTTTATTGTCAGTGCACCAAGTGATAGAGTGGATGGGTGTAGAGGCAGCCAGGTGGCAGAGCGGATTACAGCCTCTGGGCCTAGGAGTCACAAAGATCTGAGTTCAAATTCTGCCTTCGATGCTGCCTACTATATGATCTTGAGCAAGTTACTTTACCATAAGAGTGATCATAAGGGCACCTGCACTTCATCAGGAGAGACTATCTCCAGTAGGTAGTCCAGGACCTGGAATTTAATAAATAATAGTCACTTAATAAATGTCAATTGATTAGATCGATTGAACCTGACAACTGGCAAAAATTTCCAGTGGTTATATCTTACTTGATCTCTTGCTAGCCTGTTCTCTGTGATTTCTTCTTTGACCCTATGTCATCATAAATCTTGGGCAAAGCATTTTACCTGTATTTTTTCTCCTGGTTTCTGGCTTTCATGGCCATTAGTTCTTATTCAGACAATTTGTTGTACCACCTGGCTGATTTTGGCTCTGACTTAAGGGGCTTGTGGCCAATATGAGTTTTTCTGAGCTATAGTGATCACCCATCATAATTTCTAAGACAAGAAGACACCGTGAGTTTATCATGCTGGGAATCTCCTGCTGATAGCCTTTTAACAGAGATAAGATCTCCAGCTTTGCCAAGATGGAATTTTGTTACCACATTTTTATCTCAGTCTGTTTCAGAGTGACACAAGAGTAAAGCATAGTGACAAAGAATACTTGGGACTGGTAAATTAAGGAAGCAAGTCTTTATCTTTTCTTCCCATAATAGAAGTCACCCAGAAAAATGGGAAATAATTGAGCTTAATGTGGAATATTTCCAATCCATTACATCTATAAGGCAGCTATCTGGCCTAGAGGATAGAATACATATATAGAATATAGAATACTACAAGTCAGGAATCTTCCAGAATTCAAATTTGGCCCCAATCACTTACTAGCTGGATGACCCTGGTCAAGTCACTTAACCTTTTTTGCCTCAGTTTTCTCATGTAAAATAGCTGGAGAGGGAAATGGCAAACCATTCCACTATCTCTGCCAAGAAGTTCCCAATTGGGATAACAAAGAGTTGGATCTGTTTGAAATGACTGAATTATGACAACATTATATATGACAACATACATAATGACAACATTATACCTTCCTCCTTCCTTAATGTGCTAGAGATGACTACTATTAGATATAAAAATGTATATATAACAATATATATATATACATATATAAAATTGTTCTATACATAATTCTATTTATCAGTTCTTTCTCTGGATGCAGATACTGTTTTCCTTCATATGACCTTTGTAATTGTAATCATCAAAATTAGTCACTGAGTTGTTCTTAAACCAATATTGCCATCATTATATAAAATGCTCTTTTAGTTCAATGTTTATTTTACTCTTTGTCATTTCATGCAAGTTCATCCATGTTTTGTTAAAATCAGTAAGCTCATCATTTTATAAAAGAATCCTCTTAGATTGGGAGTCTGTCTTTAAGTGGCATTGGGGTAGTTTCAGAGGAGGCCATGTAGTCCAATCCATACCTGAATAATATTTCCTTCAACTAGTGTTTGTTTGGCTTCTGAATAAAACATCCAATGAGAGGAAATCCAGTACTCTATGAGAAAATCTGCAAGCATACTTCAGAGATAGGGTTCAGTTTCAGAACACCACAATAAAGCAAGTTGCATGAAATTTTTTGTTTTTTCAGCACATATAAAAGTTATCTTTGCATTATACTACAATCTTTTAAGTATTTAATAATATTAATCATAAAGAGAATCAATGTATATACCTTATTTAAAATAATTTATTGTTAAAAATACTAATGATCATATGAGCCTTAAGCAAGTCATAATCTTTTTGCTGGTGGAGGATCTGGCCTCGGGATTGATGGCTGCTGACCAGTTTGAGGGTTGTTGAAAGCTGGAATGGTTGTGGCAATTTCTTAAAATAAGACAACAATAGGGTGTGTTGTGTCATTTGACTCTTCCTTTCACTTAAACACTTAGAGGTCAATGTAGGGTTATTAATTGGTCTAATTTTAATAGTGTTATATCTCTGGAAATAGGGAAGAAAGTAGAGGGAGAGAGAGAGAAATGGTATGTAGGTAGAGTAGTCAAAATACAATGTTTATTAAGTTTGTTTTCATATATATATATATATATATGATTCTTAGTGCCATTAGACAATTATAATAATAACATCAAAGATCATTGATCACAGAATAATAGATAGTGAAAAAATAACAATGAAAAAATTTGAAATATTGCCAGGATTACCAAAAATGTGTCAGAGACTTGATGTGAGCCCACTTGAGTGTTGGAAAAATGACATCAATAGACTTGCTTGATAAGGGGTTGCCACAAACCTTAAATTTGTAAAAAAAAATACAATATCTTAGAGGCACAATAAAGTAAAGCACAATTAAATGATGGTACGCCTGTATTCTACTTTGGGATAGATGTATTCTATTCATGGAAATCATTGTTTTAAGATTAGGCCTGATGTTTGAAGTTATCATAACAAGTCTCTCCTTAAGGAAGGCTATAAACTTTAAGAACAGACTTGTGAAAAAATATTGCTAATAACATTTTCCAAAAGTTAGTACAGCTAAGTTTTGTGTTCTCCAATAAATATTTTGTATATAATACCAACTTCCTTTTCTCCTTAATTGCAGCCCCCAAAATAATTTTTTCGCCCTTACTCCTAATATGCATTTTGGCCACCTGATGTGTATATGTGTGTGTCAGAGTATTAAAAACCCATTTTCAGAAGGACACTTTGGATCACACTCTCCCCTACAACAGGAGCACACTTTCTTGCTGAAGCACCCCGTTTCTGCTGAAAGGACCCGTGTCTGTCCTGTCCAATCTAACACTGTCCTTATATGAGTTATACTCTACATTAGTTTGTGTGCCTGAGTTTGAAGTTGGATTCCCCTTTCCTTTTGTTCCTTTCCTTTCTTCCTCATGACTTGTAATAAAGTTTTGTGTTGAACTGATTCCCATTATTTTAGTTATTCACAGCACTCACACTCAATAAAGTGTCCTTTTTGGACATTCCCTAATGTTTCTTGCTGGCCAGTGGGACTTTGTATGGAGAGTTGCACCTAGACTGGGGGAATATGGTACTTTGAGCCCAGTTGTAGAAAGCCAGAGTTCATAAAGGAACCCTATATCCTCCCAGAGGGACTCCTATATGCCAGATGACTATTAAAACATTATACTCTCTGTCTCTGTTTCTCTCTGTCGTTTTCTTTCTGTCTCTGTCTCTGTTTCTCTCTGTCATTGTCTTTCTGTCTCGCCTTGTCTCTCTGTTTCCATCTGTCTTTCTGTCTTTTCTCTCTCTCTGTCTCCTCCACTCCTTTACCCTCCCCCATATGGGACATGTGATTTCATAGACATTGGAATCCCCATATAAAGAAACTTCTCAATATAGTTCATTGCTTCCTCTGTTACTTATAAACTTAGAACATTGTTGGGGGTGGAGTGGAGTGGGGAACTGCAAGGTTCAGTAACTTTTCCAGGGTCACAAAGCCGGTATGTGTCAGAGATGGCACTTGAACCTAGGACTTAGTGACTCTGAGAAACTCTCTAAACTATTTCTTTATAATTGGACCATTGAAGAAATGTCTCAAACTAAAATCAAGGTAGATTTCTTTTTTCCAGAGGGGAGACCATAGCTTCACCAAAGTCCCACAGAATGTAAGAGTTCACCTTAAAGTCTCAATGGGATCCTTATCATTATGCCTTATGGACTTGTAATGAAGCAGAGTTACTCCCCATATTACTTAATCCTTATTGAAAACCCTTCCAGAAGAATAAATCCCCAATATCCTTTGCTGACCTGCTCCAGGGATTTGCTAGCTTGACTGTCAAAGAGTGTCTAACTCCCCGCTGTTGACTTCTTTGTTTTTTCATTTGACCATCTGGTAAGATGATTTTAAATGTACTTGCTTTTTTGTGTGTGCAAGGTTGTTGGGAGAATTCATTGCTATTTATAAAATACTTGAAGACCTTTGACTAATTACCTTTTATAGGGTACAGCAAGCTGCTTTCTAATTTTGATGCTCTTTGTTATTTGTTTCACAATTTTTCAGAAATGTACATGTCTGTCCACAGAAATGTGGAATTATAATGATAACTAATATCTTCATAGTATTTTAAGAGTTATTATGTGCTTCACAATGACCTGACCTGGAAGAGATAACTATATATATTTTATATGTACATATATGTATATATTTATATTATATTATATTTCATGTACTTTTTAACATTATTAACTTATAAAATAATATGTAACACAATTATATATGAGATGACATATAGACATATGTATTTGTGACACATACATACACACATATATTTATTTATGAGAGACAACAGTGGTTTTATGGATAGAGAATTTTCCTCTCTGATATATACTGCTTCTATGACACTGGGAAGGTCACTAAATATCTCATTTTTGGTGCTCCCTCCTCTCTTCTTTGCAATTCTCTAAGGTTATAAATATTAAAAAAGTGATGAAACACATTGGGGAGTTTCCTTATTTGGGAGTTACTGTGTCTAGATAGATAGATAGATGGACAGATACATAGAATGAACATAAATAGATGATCAGGTAGCTGGATGGCACAGTGAATAGAGTACCAAGTCCAGAATCAGGAAATTTCATCTTCATGAATTCAAATCTGGCCTCAACTCTGGGTAAATCACTTGGTTGCCTCAGTTCCTGATCTGTATAATAAGCTGGAAAAGGAAATGGCAAACTATTGTAGTATCTTTGCCAAGAAAACCCCAAATAGGGTCACAAAGAATCAGAGATGACAAAATTTGACAATTAACTGCAGAGAGGCAGAACTCTGGAGAAATATACTTGAAACACCGTGCTAACTCAATGGAATTGATGAAATGATGGTTCTCTAGTTCACATATATATACTTAGTACTTAGTATAGTGATTTAATGGTTCTCTAGTTCACACACAATCAGTATACTGTCATGATGTAATTGTAATAGGGTATATAAAGGCTGAGAAGGACTGGAAAGGAGATATTCTGTCTTTGACCATCCTGGTGGCTCTTTTGCCTCCTCCAATAAGACCAAGGACTCGGGCTGGTCCCCAGATCCTCCAGAAAGCTAGCCTGGACATTACAATTAACAGATGATAGCCATGAGATAAATAGAGGATAGATTGTTAGATAGATGATGAATAGATAAATACAAATTAATATCTAGATGATAGATAGATGGAGATATAGATACATATGTAGAGTTATGCTACCATCCAGCAGCAATTACATGACTATGAGGTTACTTTCCTCTTCCCTTGCCCCACTTTACCATTCACCCTGAAGGTGACCTGTTTTCTACTTGCTGTTTCACCTAATTAGGTTATGAACTCCTTGAGATCAGAAACAAGATTTTGTATTTGTATTCCCAACATTTAGCAGAGTACTTAGCACATAGTAAACACTTAATAATTATTCATTCATTTTATATTTTTGCAGAACCTGGCTTGAGAAGGTCTAGGAAACCTCTTAGAAATGTGAAGGCTTCCTCGAATTTCTGTAAGAGTCCTTTCAACTGATTCGTTTTTGAAGCAAGAGTTTAAAATGCTTAAAGGATTTGTATCTCATACCTATTAGATTGACTAAAATGATAGAAGAAGAAAGTGACAAATGTTGTAGGGAATGTGGAAAAATTGGGACGTTAGTGTACTGTTGTTGGAACTGTGAACCCATCCAACCAATTTAAAAATTATGCCCAAAGTGTTCTAAAACAGTATATACCTTTGACCTAGAAATACCGCTATTAGATTTGTTTCCCAAGGTAATCAGGGAAAAAGAAAAAGAATTTTCATGTTCTAAAATTATAACATCTTACTTTATAGTGGCAAAGAACTGGAAATTGAAAGCATGCCTGTCAATTTGGGGATGACTGAACAAGCTGTAGTATTTGATTATGAAGAAACACTATAATGTCATAAGAAATGTTAAGTTTTTGGTTTTAGAAAAACATGGGAAGACTTGCATCAAATAAGGAAGAGTAAAGTGAATAGATCCAAGAGCATATTGTATATAGTAATAGTAATGTTATCTGAAAAATAATTGTAACAACCAAGTTATTGGTTATTATATCCAATCAACTAAAAGAGACTTTTGAAGGAAGACATATCTACTTCCAGAGAAATAATTGGTAAATAGATATAAGCATAGTATAGTTTTACCTATATCTATTAATCTGTGTCAAATGGCTTTCCCTAGTGCAGTCTGAGGAGTGAGGAAGGGAGACAATATAGAATATGAAATATAACAAAAATTAAATTAAAAAAGATTTTGAAACTTTTGTCCTTCAGGACAACTTGTTTTGGCACTGGCCTTGAACACAATTGCAGAAAAGAAAACTAATGATCAATACTATTTCTACCCTGTTTCCCTGTAGCTGTTCACTTTGTTCCCCCAAACAACTCTCTCTCTGTCTCTCTGTCTCTGTCTGTCTGTCTGTCTGTCTGTCTGTCTGTCTCTCTCTCTCTCTCAGTGTTGTAGTCACAATACTAGATAGCCCTCTAGTAGCACATCATCCTTAATTTATGGGCAAGAGTAAATAGGTTCAGATTAAGGGAAGTGATTTATCCAAAGTCACAAGGCTAATTGGATCATAGTTGAGCACAAGGCCCCTGATCTCAAGTACAGAACTTTTTCATACTAACTACCTAAGAGTTATATAACATGCTTGAAATTGCAAAGTACAAAATACAAGGCAACTCTATATGGTTAATGTTAATAGGATCACATGTCATAGCTCTAAAGCCAAAAGAAACTTAAAGCCCCTCTAGTTCAATGTCTTCATTCTTTAGATGAGGAAACTGAAGTCCAGGATGTTTAATAACAAGTATTCTCATTTTGGCTTAGACAGAATTAAGAACTGCTTGGGCAGAATTCACTGAGACACTTCGCCATGATACACAGTCATCATTAAATATTCCCTGCACTTATTGGCCATGGAAAGTCTATTTACTAAAGGAAAGAGATGTGAGTTGTTCCCTAGTGGGGAATGAGGGAGGGAAAACCAGTTTAAGTATTTCTGCAGTTCCAGGTCTGGTATATGTGTCACACAGTTTATTTTTCAAAAAGTGACACATAAAACACTTAATTCAATTTAACAACAAGGGCTGGCTTCCATGTAGCTTCTTGTATGTGACTTCAACAGATTTTCCCGGGGGTGGCTCCCACATGCTTGTAAGGAGGTATGGCCTGAATTAACTGAAAATTAAGTGTTACCCTGCTGTTTACGCAGTTATATCCCTCAATGCAAACCCCCAAGGAAGGTCTGCTTCTGTCATGAAGTGGTCTAACCAGGGCTCTCTCTTGTATTCTTTTATTCCCTAACATTAGAGAGAGAGGGAGTACACAAAACACATGAGGAAAAACTACACACTTGAGCTCTGGCTTCCACTATTATCTCTGAGGAGTGGTCATTCATTGCTTCTCTCCTCCAGAGGTCTTATAGACTTTGCTGCAAAGGAAATCCTTCCTGCCAGGTTGCTCAGCAACATATTGGAGTCTCAATAAAGGGAGACTATTTAATGCTGCATTACAAAGAAAATCCTCCACTCGATGGTACCCTGAACAATATACTACACAACTGTAGTTATTTAAATTAGTTAGCAGTATTAGCTTTGTGGTTTATTGTTAGGCATAAGACCTGGTTAGGTTTAATAATATGTTAACCCTCTGAATTGAGAGAGGCGCTTGATTAGCCTTGTTCCTAAGCAAAATAAATAGAATAAGCACTATATTTGGAGCCAGAGGATGTAGGTTAAAATTCCAGTTTTGTCATTTACCAGTAGTGTGACCTTGAATAAACAAATCACATATCTTCTCTGGACTTCATTTTCCTCATCTGTAAAATGGGGCTGGGTGATTTAGATAATCTATGAAGTCTATTCCAACTCTAAAGCTGTGATTGTAGAGCCCTGACTCCCCAATAAGTAACTCCTAGCTTTCTAATGCCTCCTTTCTGCCTTTTGGATATCCAGAATCCCTCATTGTTGCTCCTCTCCAAACAACCTTCAGGCTTACTACCACTCTCTCCAAAATTACCCTTTTATTCTCTTCCTCTTCCCCCAAATTCCACTCCCTTTATTAGGAGCAAACCAAAATGATTAAAATAATTTACACTTAGGAGTGAATAATAATGGTATGGTTTAATTTGCTTAGTATCCTTCAGGATGTTTGCATTTTAAAAAGGAACTCTAGTAATTCCTAAAACATAACCAGCAATACAGATTTATCACATTGAATAAATTTAACAAACATTTATTGAATGAAATAGTAAATGGTGGTATACCAAGCACCAAATTGGAAATAGGCTGGGGAAAGATGTATAATAGGCAATGGCTCTTTCTGGAGGTTATGTTTCCTTTTCTTAGATACACACATCTATATATCTATATGTGTTTTATGGAACCAGTAGATTGAAGTTGGGATGTTACTTTATATCTATAGAATTATGGGGATGGGTGTAGAAAAGCAATTAGAATTGGATATTGTTGACTTATGGGTTTGTGGCAAAATTCTACTATAATAATCAATACTATTTGTTTAAGGCATTGTGGTAGGCACTTTCACCAGGCTACAAGACATTTTACAAGACTTGAAGGAAAGTCTATAATAGTTTATAAGCTGTCACATACAAGGTTCAGCAAAAATTTTTTCTCCTAAGCTCATGTTACAGTCTTACCAGAAAACTAAGTCTGTCACCAGTGCACAGATAAACTCCATCACTGCCCAAAATGACATAGTCTTTTTCTTATTATTACATTTGCAAATAAAAGAATCCTTGGAGGTGTTCTTCTACTATGAATGCCAGTAATATCCATCTGACTGAAATTAAACTAGTAAAGTTTGAACCTTCTTGTCAGTGTGAGAAATCTAAGTAGCAAACATGTGGAGATCATTGGTAAGGCTCATTGAAATCCAAGGCAGAGGAGCAAAATAATATCTGGGTTCATAGATCATAGCTAAAGATGGAGGCATTTGTGATAGGCAGATAAAGTTAGTATCTGACAGATGTCAGTGCAATTTCAACAAAGAGTAATCTACAGTTTTACCAAAAACTAACCTAATATGGAAGCTAAATTGTAGGAACTTTGTTTAACAACAATCTCCCTCCTCCTCAAATATACCACGACATTCTATTAACAATGTGACTAAATGTGAAAGCACATTTTTTTTTTCATCTGAAGACAGTTTGAGAGATATATATACATGGAGGATGTGGGTAGATTATAGTGAAATTTGACAGATGTCTATCAGAAGGACTTAATATTGAGATATTGGGTAGATCCAAATCTCTTTAGATAAAAGTGGGCTTGGGTGGAGGTGAATGTACTTATAATTTGGATTCTGTGGTAATAATAAATGGGAGAGATTATGTTTAAATGGTCAATTTGTTTTTTTTTTCCTTTGCCTATTTTTGTCTTAATTTTTGTTTTATTGACTTTCTTCTTCTTTTTTAAAAACTTACTCTAAATTCACGAGTCCCTTTGCACTAATCACAATATATAGTGACTGACTGAATGTGATAGGGTCCAGTGATCATTTAGTTTTAAAGACATTAGGGGAAAAAAGTAGAGTGCTACAAAGAACTTGTGGGGTAAAAGGTAATAGAAAGGAGAGAATTTGGAACTGAAGATAAAAATAAGATAAAAAGTGGAAAAAGGAGGGAACTCTAAGGTTATATTCTAAACTCTTTATTTTATTTTATTTATTAATTTTTATAATTATAACATTTTCTTTGACAGTACATATTCATAGATAATTTTTTTACAACATTATCCATTGTACTCCCTTCTGTTCCAAATTTTTCCCCTCCTTCCCTCCACCCCCTCCCCTAGATGGCAGGCATTCCCATACATATTAAATATTTTATAGTATATCCTAGGTACAATATATATGTGCAGCACCGAATTTTGTTGTTGTTGTTGCAAAGGAAGAATTGTATTCGGAAGCTAAAAATAATTTGGGAAGAAAAACAAAACAAAACAAAACAAAACAAAACAAAACAGTGCTCACAGTTTATACTCATTTCCCAGTGTCCTTTTTCTGGATGTAGCTGATTCTGTCCATCATTAATCAATTGGAATTGGATTAGCTCTTCTCTATGTTGAAGATATCCACTTCCATTAGAATACATCCTTATACAGTATCATTGTTGAAGTGTATAATGATCTTCTGGTTCTGCTCGTTTCACTCAGCATCAGTTGATGTAAGTCTCTCCAAGCCTCTCTGTATTCCTCCTGTTGGTCATTTCTTACAGAACAGTAATATTCCATAACATTCATATACCATAATTTACCCAACCATTCTCCAATTGATGGACAGCCATTCATTTTCCAGTTTCTAGCCACTATGAAAAGGGCTGCCACAAACATTTTGGCACATACAGGTCCCTTTCCCTTCTTTAGTATTTCATTGGGATATAAGCCCAGGAGTAGCACTGCTAGATCAAAGGGTATGCACAGTTTGATAACTTTTTGGGCATAATTCCAGATTGCTCTCCAGAATGGTTGGATTCTTTCACAACTCCACCAACAATGCATCAGTGTCCCAGTTTTGATTGGGGAATGACTAAATCAATTGTGGCAAATAAATGTAATGGAATATCATTTTGCTGAAAGAAATGATGGACATTAGTGAATACAGAAAAGCATAGAAATGCATGAACTAAAAGCAAAGTGAAATAAGCAGAGCTAGTAAAATTATACCTAATGAAAATAATGTGTATAGGAAGATAGACAATTAATAAAGAACTGAAACTAAATATTGTGAAATTATAAATAACAGGTTTGACCAGAAAGAAGAGATATGAGATGATAACCTTTATTAGACTTTTTTTTTTAATAGGTTGAGGTCCATGGGTATGAGAAATTGCATATATTGCATCAAATTATTTTCCAGTGTGTTGATTGAATTTGCTAATTCTGCCCCTCCACTCCATCTCTCTTTAAAAAATTCTATGTTATAATAAATAGGTCTTTGGAAGGGCAAATCTCCCTTACTGCATTTTCATTCTACTCATTCCTACTGTGCTTATTTCCTGAATTTTTTTTCCTGGTCCTCTTCTATCTCCATAGAATGGTTTTTGGTAATTTCATTAACTTCTATGGATTTAATTTTCATCTCCATGCAGATAATTTTTTTTTATTCATTTATGTTCATTCACCCTCTCTCCTGGTAGCCAGCTGATACAGTGGATCAAGTGCTAGGACTACAGTCAAGAAGATTCATTTTCCTGAGTTCCAATTTGTCTTCAGATACTAGCTGTGTAACTCTGGCCAAGTCACTTAACTTTGTTTACCTCAGTTTCCTCATCTGTCAGATGAGTTGGAGAAGGAAATGGCAAGCCACTCTAGTATCTTTGCCAAGAAAACCTCCGAGTGGGGTCATGAAGCATCTGATACTGCTGAAAAAAAAGCACTGAAGCACAAACCCTCTTTCCTGACCTAAATCTTGCATTTCCAGTCACCTATTGGAAACAACAATCCAAAATGTCCAGAGTTGAGTTTACTATCTTTTCTCCTTTTCTAATACTTACTTCTTCTGAACTTGAAACTTAGTCAATCCTCCATTTTTAAACTCTCTTTCATTCTGATGTTCAAATAATGCCTATCATTTCTCTCTTGGTAAAATCTTTCATGTTTGACTCATTCTCTCCTCTCACATTGCTACGCCTCTGGCATAAGTCCTCATCACTTCATAACTTCACTTTTTGCAATAGTCTTTTCATTTATTTTCCTGACTTGTTTCTCCTCAAACCAGTCCATCTTTCACTCAATTGTTGAACATATCATCTTTAAACATAAGACCATGTCAGCCCCTATTTAAAAATCTCCAATGGCTCCCTATTACCTCTAGACCAAACATTAAATTCTTTGGCTTTTATAGCACTTAATAATATTCCTACCTTCACAGTCTTATATCTTATTCCCCTTCATGTTGTCTACAACCCAGTGACATTGGTCTTCTTACTGTTCTTCTCACATATAACCCAATCTCCCTAATCTGAGTATGTTCACCGGCTATCTCCCATTCCTAAGACTGCCTTCATATCTATCTTCTGACTTTCCTGGTTACCTTCAAGTCTTCGCTAAAGTCCATATTCTACTTTTTAAAAATTCTGTATATAGTTTATTAATATATATTTAGACATTGAAGGTACATAAAAGATTGCGCTTAATCTATGCTAACATAAGAATATATTCAGAAAATACGGCTTTATTATGTTTTCGGTCTTTCTTTTTAAAGCACACATTGCTTTATGAATCATGTTGGGAAAGAAAAATCAAAGCAAAAGGGAAAAACCATGGGAGAGAGAAAAAAAAACAGAAAAAAACAAGTGAACATAATGTGTGGATTTATATTCAGGCTCCTTAGTTCTTTTTCTGGATGCAAATGGCATTTTCTGTCCAGTCTATTGGGATTATATAAAGCCCATCTTCTACAAGAAGCCTTTCCTACTCTTTAATCTTAGTGTCCTCTCTCTGAGACCACACCCAATTTATATTGTCTATACTGTATTTTATACATAGCTTTTTGTATATTTTTGTATATTGTCTCCTATGAATTCTTGAGAACAGGAATTATCTTTCACCTTTTTTTTTCCTGTCTTTATATCCCTAGCACTTAGCACCCTGCCTTGTATACAGTACATGCTTAATAAATGTATGTTGACTGACTGAGGGGAAAAGGATAGAGGAGGAAATGATGATATAAAAACAAAAGATATTGACTTAAAACACAAATACTTATTTAAATCTAAAAAATATTTAAAAATAAGAAACAAAATCATTTGGACACACCTTATCTTTCACAAATTACACAGCTGCTTATAACTCTGAGGTTTGCTCTGAGGCTTCCTACATAAATCTATGATTTCTTGAGTCTGGCTGAGATTCAGAACTGGCCCAGATGAAGTTCTGGTAAATCTGGCTTTGGCTCTGAATCTAAATCTTTACTTTTTATTTCGTCTTTATTTGAAGTCCATTGAATTTCTTGGGATTGCAGGGGGGGTTGATGATGTTAGATGGATATTTTCAGAATATGTGGTTTCCTTCTATGTGTTTTATTTAATGAATTTGTTTAAATTAATTAAATAAGCAGTCTGAGAAGTGACTTATAGGCTGTACCAGATTGCCAGAATAGTTCATCTCACACACATACATACACATACACACATATTAAGAATTATTACTTTACTCATCTCTACTCTATTCTTAGTTGTGCTTTGGAACTCAGACTAAGTCTATGACATTGAGACTGGACTGCTTCCACAGAACTTGGACTATTCTAAAGGAGAACAAAATACTCGTTCTTTTTTATACTGGGATGCTTTAAGCAGTTGGTGGATGGTTATAAGACAGATAGGATAGGAAACCTTAAGATGGAGGAGCCTGTATCATGCTTTGGTAGATGTGGATGGGATCATATTGATAGACCAAATTGTAGAATCCATGGAAGAAAATTTCTCAGGTACTGTCCTTATAAAATGTTTTGAATACTCAGTTAACAAATGACAGTAGGAATGAGACTGAGATGAATTTAGGCCAAGGCAAGAGACAGGATTTTTTTTTCTTTAAAGAAAGGAATTGGAAGGATTTAGATTGGAGGACTGGAAGAAAAGTTGAATCAGGAAAAATAAAAATCAGCATTTTAAGAAAAGGTTACTTTTCCTCAAATTCCTTAATATCTGATAAAGAGCTTTCATTCATAAGTGTGTAACATATTAAAAACATATTTAAGAAAACATATTTTCCCCTTCTTAGCATTAGATTCTTTAATCAGTTAATTAAGTATGTGTCTACATGGCTCCAACCATCTGTATGAGGAAATAAAAGATCTGGACTATATATATATTCTCTAAGGTCCTTTCCAGCTCTAAATCTATGAGCCATAATCTAGAAAATAAAGTATTCCAGATGTTTCCAAATATTTGGGAAGTGAACAATATGTAACATAATGTCAATTATTACTGTTCATTTAATTGTGAGTGTCATCTAATTTCACTGGAGAAACCAACAGTATTACCCCAAAGTTCCAATTATGAAAATGAAGTCCTAAATTCTGATGTTAGTTATCCAGTTTAATGTTTTTTAAGATTCAAATCTGGGATGTAGGGTGTGTTTGGGGAAGACTAGTACTACTGGTTTGAGGGCTACTGAGTTTTTTTCAACCTGTTTTCCACCTTTGATGTCTACCTGATCCATCTAACTCTCACTTGCAATTCCAAGAAATTACAACATGTGCAGAAGCCACACCCTGGTTAACTATTTTGGCAGATGAACTAACCCAGGTTGAGGATGACTGAGGAGGTCTCAGATCTGTTGGTGAGTTGGGCGGGGGTTCAACTCCAAGCATATTAAAAAAAAAAAAAGACTTCCCCTACTGGAAGGGGGAAATAAGAATAATTTGTTCCAGCTGCCATGAAGGTAGCTGATGAAGGTAGATGATGTAAGCATGTGGAATGCTTAGGACTTGGTTAAACATGGAAGATACAAGGCTATCTACTGAATGAAGTCATCATCTGTCATCTTGATTCTGTCCTGCCACTGGATTGTGATGCCTCTGGAAGAGATACTGAGTTTGAAGACTTCATTCAATTCTGCCTCACTTAAATCCAACTTATGCACAAATCAGAAAACATCACTCATACCATTTTACCATTTCTACCTATCTCAAAGTCCCATGATGATAGATAGTAGTGAAGGAGCAGGTATGGATACATTGGGAGCTGTAGTCATAGGTAGCCCTGAAAATACGATCGTGTTTTCACTGGAAGCAGCAATGAGATTTAGCAGCCTCATGGGTGTCTGGGCAGAGGTTTTTTCCTTTAATTTTATGATTTTGTTTTATTTATTTAATATTTTCTCCCACTTACATTCAAAATAATGTTTTTACATTTGTTTCTAAAAATTTTAAGTTCTAGGTTATTTCCCTTATCCCTACTCACAATTAAGAAACCATTTATGAGATTTTGCAAAACATTTCCATAAAAGTCAAGTTGAAAAAAAAACATAGATCTCCAACCACATGAAAATAAAAACCCTCAAGAAAAATTAAGCTTAAAGAAAGAGAGAAAAGAAGACAATGATTCAGTCTTTATTCAGACACAATCAGTTCATTCTCTGGGTATGGATAGGATTTTTCATCAAAAGTTCTTCAGAATAGTCTTGGATGATTGTGCTATTGAGAATAGGAAGGCCATTCACAGTTGGTCATCCCAGAACATTGCTATTACTTTCTATACAGTACATTTAACTTTGAATTCATGGAGGATTTTTTAGTTTTTTTTTTTCTTTTGAGAACATCCTGCTCATAATTTTCCATAGAACAATAATATTCCGTCATAAAAACCACACCACAGTTTATTGACCCATTCCCAATTGATGGACATCTCCTCAATTTCCAATTTTTTTGCTCTGAGAAGAGATTCTGTGAATATTTTTTGGTACATATAGGTCATTTTCCTTTTTTTCCCCCTGAATCTCTTTTGGTATTCATGCAAAGTAGTGGAATTGTTAGGTCAAAGGATAAGCATGAATTTATAGACCTTTGGGTACAGATCATATTTTTTGATCATTTATCAATTGGGGCATGACTTTTTTTTCTTTTTAAATAAATTTGACTCGATTCCCTCTATGTTTGAGAAATGATGCCTTATCAGAGAAACTTGCTTCTAAACTCTCTTTACAATTACTGTTGCTAACTGTATTCCCCCCATTTATTCTCTCCTTTCACTCTTTCCCTTCTCAAAAGTGTTTTGTCTTTTATTATCCTCTCCCTCTTCCCATATCCTCTTCCCCTCCTATTTTCCTGCAGGGTAAGATATAGAAATCTATCCATATTCTATTGAGTATGTATGTTATTTTCTCTTTGAGCCAGTTCTGATGAGAATAAGGTTCACTTTCTGAGCAGCCTTTTAAGGAGCACACTGCTCACTTCCTGATGTGAGAAAATGGCTAGAAAAGGTACCCTAAAAATTATCTGCTTACCCAATCATGACCTGATTACCATAGCAGGTGGATATCTCATCCTGTGGTCAACCTCCCCCCCCCAATCCAAAAATGTATTCAAAGATGATTTTACTCAGCATGGTATATGAAATGTGTGTATAATAGTAGAAAACACAAAATCCAATAGACATGAAAAACAAATAGCTCTTACTGTGAGAGAATTCAGTAGGTTTTGTATCCAAAAAGAAGCCCTGAATGAAATAAGACTGGCAAATGAAAGCCAGCTTACCAAAGTCAGGACTGGATACATGTTTTTTTCTGTAGTGGCTGCCATGAAAAGGAGTGATTTTCAATCAAAATTATTCTAGTCAGTAAGCTTACAATCCTATAAAATAAGCGAATAACAGACTTATGACAATGTGTTTGCCATTTTCAGGAAAGTGCCAAGTCACCATCATCAGTGTCAATGCTCCCATCATAAACTCTGATGTCGTCAAAGAAAAATTTTATGAAGACCTGGACATCCTCATCATCAATGTGCCAAAAGAGGAAAAGCTTATAATTTTGGATGACTTTTATGCTAGAATAGATATAGACTACTAGCCATGGCAGAGAGTTTTTGGAAGAACTAGAGCTGGAAAGAGCAATAGCAATATCACTTACTACTGAAGATTTGTGCATCTCATGATCTTCTCATTACCAACAATGTCTTTATTTCCCTAAACATAATAAAAATTCATAGATGCACCCTTACAGTAGACATAGGCATTTAATAGACTATGACATTTTAAGCAGAAGAGACAGGCAGGATGTGAGAGTGATGAATGTGACAAAGAGTTCTGGATTGATCATAGACTTAGCCTCTCCAAGTTAAAGATTTGCAGTCAGTGGTTCTATGTCAAGACAGCTACCAGAAGACTTAATGTCAACAGATTAGAATTCTTCTTCAGGCAATTTGTTGATAACTTGGAGGAAAAGCAGAGCCAGTACACAGTTAGCAACAGTGGAGCAGAACAGGAGTGGGCAGCTTTCAGATATTTGGTGTACAGCATTGCATTTACTCATCTGGATCAGAACACTTGGAAACATCAGGACTGGTTTGACAAAAATGATGAGGAAATTCAGAAGCTGCTAAATGAAAAACAAGAATTCAGTAGAGTTTAGCAGCAGGTTAGTTCATCTGTCTCTTAGAAGATAGTATTTAAGTCCATCAAAAGTAAAGTGCAAGTAAAGCTTAGAAAGACGCAGGTTTCTTAGTTCAGTAAGAAAGTAGATGAAATTCAGTTTTATGCTGAAAGTAATAATCCAAAGTGCTTTTATGATGCCCCCAAAGCTATTTATAGCTCAGAGACCCATAGTGCATTTAAACTATTTAGTGCTGATGGATCCACATTGATAAATGATAAGGACATAATCTTGGAGAAATGGGCTGAACACTTTCATAGTGTTCTCTATAGATTATTATCAATCAATGTTGCAACCATTTTGCTTCAGGTTGAAATCAATCCTTCCCTTACAACTGAAGTTATAACTGAAGAAGAGATTTTTGAACGCAGATAGGCTCCTTTTGTGTGACAAAGCACCTGGTGCTGATTTTATTCCAATCAAGATTTACAAAGCAGATGGTCCATTGCTCATACAAAAACTGACTGAAATTTTACAAGTTATATTGTTATCCCTCAGGATTTCAAGGACACCTCCATTGTTCATCTCTAAAAAGTAAAGGGAATAGATTATCCTGTAACAAGCACAGGGTGGTTTCTCTCTTAGTTATTGCTGGCAAGATTTTTGCCAGAGTCCTCTTTAATAGACTGATCTTTCACCTGGAAGATGATTGTTTACCTGAGAGCCAGTAAGGCTTTCGAAAGGGCCAAAGGACAGTTGATAATGGTTTTTTGCTGTCTGACAATTCCAGGAGAAATGCCAGTTACAGAACAGAAGTATTTTATGGAAAACTCACACAGGGCAAGCATTCACAGAATAGTCAGAAAAAGAGATATAAAGACACTCTCATGGTCTCTCTTAAGAACTTTAGAACCAATTGCATGATATGGGAGACACCAGGATGGCACACCCCCATCAAAGGGCATGAGCAAAGCAGAATTGAAGTAGCTCAAAAGAACTGTGAAATGCACAAATTTAGAGAATCCACCCCAAATGCACATATGGTAAAGAATTCTGAATTTGAATTGGTCTGAGCAGCCACAGTGGGATACAATATAACTTGACTCTAACAAGAGAATGAAGGACAACAGCTAACCATCATCATCAAGGTTCAAATCTAGTTCTTCTTGCACTAGTCATTGCAGGAGACATTCAGTCTCTAGAAGAGTTTGTTTTCTTAAATTTTTATCATGTCCTGGATGCCTTTAGTAATCTGGCAGAGTCTTTGGATCCCTTCTCAAAAAGGGATTAAATTAAATTTAAATGAATAAATAGATAAAACACTAGATAAATTAACATATATAAATAAATGAAATAAATTAAAATTAAAATAAAATATAAAGAATAATATTATATTGCATATAATATATATTTATACATAAATAAAACATAAATATAAAAATACATTTAAATTAAAATAAAATAAAACAAAATATACTTAATTAGTTATCAAAATAGTTAAAAAAAACCCCACAACATGTTCACATGGTGAATGGTAAGCACTACTCTTCTAAGAGAACTAGTGTATTCCACAATTTAGAACAGAGTACATTAAAATCACTTCTTAGATTTTCAAGTGAAAGTGAAGGGGTAGTCAGCAGAAGTGACAGATGGGCCACAGAAGTGTCCAATAGCCCATGCCTGTTGACAGTCCCAACAGATGGGCAGCTGGATTCTTCATGGTCTTTCTGGAACTCTAGGGAAATTTGATTGACATTTCTGAGATTATTTATATAATAGATCCATGTGAATATCTGAATGAAGAGAAATGAGCTTTTGCTAAAGTTTATTTAGCATCTCCAGAAAGTATATGGAATAAGTAATATATTAGTACAATGCATTGCATTGAGAAAGACTTCCCTAAATGATATTGACTGATCAAGGTTGGATTTTAAGAAAATAGCCTTACTTGTGTTCTAAGTTATTTTTATTTGATTCAGAAACATTTGTTAAGCACCTATCATGGACAGGCACAATATAAAATCCAAGATATGAATGTTAAAAAAAAAAAACCCAAAACATGCTAGACTTAAAGATAATACAACATCCTAAAGGAATTGCAAATAGCTGAATAGTTTTGGGCAAAACTCCCGGGTTCTCAGGCTGTTCATCTGTAAAATGAGAGGGCTAGGGTTGATGTTTTCCATGGTTCTAAATTTGCAATGAAAGGGGAGAGGGCATCTCAGTGTTTTGGGAATTATTTTGGATTAGGAAATCAGAGACTCTGGGTTCAGATGTTGGCTCTCCCATTTGCTACCCATATGATCTTGGGCAAGGCACCTAGCTTTCTTGGCCCTCACTTTTCCCGCCGTAAAAGGAAGAATCAGAACAGATGATCTTTAAGGTCCTGTGGATTCTAAATCTTATGATTCAAAAAGGTAAGGAACAGCAAAACAAAACAAAACAAAACAAGTCTCTGTCCCTCCTCCACCAACTTATTTTGTTTTACTTCTAGGAAAAATATTCCAAACAGATTTTAATGGCAATTTTAATTTACCTCAAATTCAGTAATGCTGAGTTAACTCCAGAAAAGCCAATGAGATGTAAGTGTGCAATGTAATCTCTCAGTTGTAAAGGCCAGGGCTATTTTGAGCAATAAGCACCCATGGAATAAGGAGGTGATAGGTAGTTTAAGAATCTCTTTGGTGTCTCTGGGTTGAGAGTGCCTGCTGCCAACTTTATCTTTATACTTAAAAGATGAAAACAAATTAGGATGATTTATAAGAAAAACATAAGGGTAATTAAGAGGAATAGAGATTTACTTTATGATGAAAGGTGAAAGAAAAACTACATACACACACATATATAGTATAGGAGAGATAGGGTTGGACAAGGAAAGAATTAGGATGATGAATATATCGTTCATTTATTTATTACTAACCTGCTGGTCACTTTTAGTTAATGGGGTATAAAGATACAAATTTGGAAAATAAAATATAGATAAAAACAAATGGTGAATCAGTTAATAAGCATTTAATTAATCATTTACTATAAATTAAAACTATCTTAAACATTTGTTCACTCTTGTTTTCTAAGAGGATAAATGACATTATGGAGTGATATCTTGACTCATGTGTGAATTGGATTTAAGTGAGGCAGATTTGTACAAATTCCTCAAAGCTTTGTTCTCTCTTCCAGAATCACTGAAATCTAGTGTTAGGATGAAAGTCAAAACAATTGATGATGGCTGAGTGAATGCAGTATGTGACATCGATATATTTGATATATAATGAAGCTAAGTTTTTGACCTCGATGGTTCTTTAGAACAAATTGTTCTTATTCACTCACTCTGCTAGATGTGACATGCTTGGGGCAGACAGTTCCTAACAGGCTTCAAAAAACTAAACCCTAGGGATACACAGAAAAGTAAAAACAGTGTCTGCTTTCAAAGAATTTACATTCTAATGGGAGGAACATGTGAATAAAGGTATATTATATATCTACATGTGAATATGTATGTATATATATGTCTCTCTCTATATATATACACATGCCTATTTATACACACAGAGCAAAAATAAGGTAATATTAGAGGGCAATACACTAGCAGATTAAGGGTGGGGTGAGCAGGAAAAACGTCTTGTCAGAAATACATATACAGTACATGAAAGGTAATACTAGAGGGAAGAGTACTAGCAGCTGAAGAGACTGGGAAAGGCCTCCTGCTGAAGATGAGATTCAGCTGAACAAATCCCAGCAGTAGAGAATTATAATAATAGTTGGTAGTGTTAAAATGCTGAAATTCATATTTACACAAAATAAGTATTCTTTAGCTTTGGAAATTTTAAAAGGATAGAAACGCTTTTATTTTTCTTTTCCCCAAAATAAATAATTAGCAAAAATTCTATCCAGAAAGAGAGGGAAGACGAGATGAGATTTTGAAATTATCTCTAAATATATTATTTTATGAAGTCTTAAGGACAACAGGAAAAAAGTTAAAAGTTAGGAGGTAGGTTCTGGTAAGGATTTCGCTTAATATTAGTGGAGAGAATAAAATATTGAGGAGACAGAAACCATCTATGCTGCTTCTTTTCTATTTTACATGTTTGCGTCTCTCTTTCCTTTGATTATCTTACTTTGCAGTCTCAGGTTCTGTCAATCAAGCTAAAATAATGTCCAGTCCTTAGGCAAGGCTTCTAGATATTTGTATTAATTATATTTTTATGGTGGCACTAAGAGAGGAGTACCTTCGGAGGGAAAGGTTATTTCTATTATTTGATTATTATCTATTATAGATACTTCTATAGAGAGGTGGACCTTAGAGACTGGGTACCAGAGCTTTTTTTCACTGTCCACCTGGAAAAATGTGAATTGTGCTCAGTCAATCCTTAGTCAGAGCTGTCAAGGAAAACTAAATTAAGGAAATTCACATTTACCCAGAATCAGCTTGCTACTTTAGCCTGTTAAGTCTAAGGATTTTGTTGGAGATACTCTTTTCTACTGCTATTATCTCTAGTCTCCACCCATTCTAGAGAAGCAGTAATTAGTTTTTCTTTTCTTTTCTTTTTGGCCTTCCTTCCTTCCTTCCTTCCTTCCTTCCTTCCTTCCTTCCTTCCTTCCTTCCTTCCTTCCTTCCTTCCTTCCTCCCTCCCTCCCTCCCTCCCTCCCTCCCTCCCTCCCTCTCTCTCTCTCTCTCTCTCTCTCTCTCTCTCTCTCTCTCTCTCTCTCTCTCTCTCTCTCTCTCTCTCTCTCTCTCTCTCTCTTTCTTTCTTTCTTTCTTTCTTTCTTTCTTTCTTTCTTCCTTTCTTCCTTTCTTCCTTTCTTCCTGGACTTGAATTAGTAGCAAGATGACAAGTTTAGAAGTGATGAGTTTATTCTAGGAGGGGCATTTTGATTTATGGAGTTGAATCCAGACAGGGCAGTAGAAACAAAGTGGAATAAGCTGCCTGGATCACCTAACCAAGTCATCAGTAGATATTCTTATATTCTCCATTGGAAGATGTCTTCCTAATAAAGGTTTGCACTCTGTATTTTTATCAGATAGTTTAGGGAGTTCATGAAATTGATCAGAATTGTTCCTCTGATTGATAACAAATCCCCTGATCCTACTTACAGAAATGTTTTCTATAATACACATAAAATTTAGAAGTATAATTTAAAGAAAAACAAGCAGAAGAATAAGACGTCGTATGAATAGAACTGACTTTTAAAATTACTCTTTCAGGACCTTTTTGAATCTAAATGCACCTCAGTTTTTGTCCAAATTGAGCTGAAGTTTCATGGAACTTTAAGGGTCTCCAGAATTCATGATTACTCAACAGGAACTTGTGTATCTGGTAGCCATGGTAGAGTTTTAGCTGTGATTTGTTTCTGCTGCGGGTGGAACAGGTTTGAAAAGCCTGTATTTCTTTTCCAGAATGTCCCCATGTCCATTAAAGAGTTGATTGAGATCTACCTCATTGATTATAAATAAATTAGAAGTACATAGGATAGTTAATTGAAATTGAAACTATTTCTAGCCATATAAAAAGATGCTCCAAGTCATTATTAATCATAGAAATGCAAATTAAGACAACTCTGAGATACTACTATACACTTGTTAGATTGTCTAGAATGACAAGGAAAGATAATGCTGAATGTTGGAGGGGATGTGGGAAAACTGGGACACTGATACATTGTTGGTGGAATTGTGAATACATCAACTGTGCATATCCTTTGATCCAGCAGCATTACTACTGGGCTTATATCCCAAAGAGTTTTAAAGAAGGGAAAGGGACCTGTATGTGCAAGAGTGTTTGTGGCAGCCCTCTTTGTAGTGGCCAGAAACTGGAAACTAAGTGGATGCCCATCAATTGGAGATTGGTTGAATAAACTGTGGTATATGAATGTTATGGAATATTATTGTTCTGCAAGAAATGACCAGCAGAATGATTTCACAAAGGCCTGGAGAGACTTACATGAACTGATGCTGAGTAAAATGAGCAGGACCAGGAGATCATTATATACTTCAACAACAATGCTGTATGATGATCAATTCTGATGGATGTGGCCATTTTCAACAATGAGATGAACCAAATCAGTTCCAATAGAGCGGTAATGAACTGAAGCAGCTACACCCAGCAAAGGAACTCTGGGAGATGACTATGAACCACTACATAGAATTCCCAATCCCTCTATTTTTGTCCACTTGCATTTTTGATTTCCTTCACAGGCTAATTGCACACTATTTCAAAGTCTGATTCTTTTTGTACAGCAAAATAACTGTTGGGATATGTATACATACATTGTATTTAACATATACTTTAATATATTTAACATGTGTTGGTCAACCTGCCACCTGGGGTAAGGGGTGGGGGGAAGAAGGGGAAAAGTTGGAACAAAAGGTTTTGCAATTGTCAATGCTGAAAAATTACCCATGCATATATCTTGTAAATCAAAAGCTATAGTTAAAAAGAGATCTACCTCATTGATATTTAAATACCAAAAAAAGATTCTCATCTCAAAATAGTCAGGACTCTTTAAATCAAATCTGCAACATTTATCTAGTATAGCAGAAAGAAGATAGGATTTAGAATCAAAGGACTTGAATTTGAATCCCAACTCAGACATCTCTTAGTTATGTGACTTTGGACAAGTCCCTTAGATTCTTTTTTCATCTGTAGAATAAAAGGATTGAATTAAAAGCAAGAGTAATATCTTTGAGGTTCAGTGCACCAAATACTGAGATTGATGTCAATACCAGATGATGAGCTCGAGGAGAGAATTTGGCATCAAATATTGGATTTGGAAACAAAGGTTGGTTTTCAGTCATGTGAAGAATTCACAATGGTCATTCTCTTTACCAAAAGGGTATTTATTAGGAAAAGAGGTTACAGACAAAATGAAGAGATACAATAGACACCAAGAGTGATACACATCAAACAGTTCACAGTTCCTATATTGTAGATGAATAGGATTTTCATCCTTTCTGGAAACTCTGACAGTCTTGTAGTTTTAGAGATATAGCTTCTTTTATCTATGCAGCTAATTGAAAGAGGCCATTGCCATTCATGTGATAGGAGAATGAAGAATGAATGTCTTCTCTGAGAAGTAAGGTGCCTCTAGGTTAGATGATCTGGGAATGTGCAAGAAAACCCTTATTACATTGAAGATATCTAAGAATTTCCAGCATCAAGATTCTATGACCTTATGTCCTAGGAAACCTCTAATTCCTAAACCTCTCATTTTTTTCTGTGGGGTTGTTCACCCAAATATTAAAGAAATGCCCATGGTCAACCATTCAATCAGTAGCTCAGTTTCTCAGAAGTTTTGATTTTTGATGTTCCTTGGCTGATAGAATGCCCTGGATTCACTTTGTCCTGAAGGATGAGAATTCACTTTATATCTAGTTAACCCTAGAACCAACTATGATTTTTCATTATGGTCATTTTCATACCTGCTGCTGCTTTCCTTAGTACCTCCTTGTTCTAGGAATTATAATTGAATCAACAAGACAATTACTTCTGGAAAGGGTTGGTCAATTCACTGACCTTTTGTTCCACTCACCAATCCTGGGATTTACCAGATCATTATTACCTTCTCTAGTCATTGCTTTTCTATGTGTGTTGCCTTCCTTTATTACAATGGAAATTCTTTGAGGGTAGTACAATTCTTCCTTTTATACGGTGTCTCTGGCATTTTCACAATATTTGGTTCTTATTAGATGCTTAATAAATTGTTTTTCAATCATTCCCTTATCCTTTTAGTATGAACAGTATAGTGGAAGTAGCAGTGGCTTTGGTTCTGGGTTCATAATGGATTGTACCACTTATTTTGACTTTAGCTAAACCTCTGGTTTCTCTAAAACTCAAAATCTTCATTTGTAAAATGAAATGATTAGACTAGAGTAATCTCTAAAATCTTTTTCAACTTTCTCTCTTTTAAAAATTAAAAAGAAAATTTTGTTATTCTAAACTTGACAGACATTGATAACAATGAATGTTTCATATAGAAATAACAATAAAAAAGAGAATTGCATAAGATCCAGCTTCTTAAATTATGGTTCAGGATCCCAAGATGAGATCCTAAAACTGAATGTGGAAGTTTGTGAAATTTTGATTATTATTAGTAAATTGATTTATAGATACCTAGGGATACATAAAAATTTCTTGGCTGAAATGGGGTCACAAGTAGAATAAGTTTAAGAAGCCCTAGTATAAGAAATTGATTTTAATTGTTTCAACTTTTTAAAACTCTTTAATGGGATGGGTAGGAAGATAATGTAATCTCCCATGTAGAAAAGACTGATGAACCTATTTTAAGAAAGGTATGGTGACCACTATTGGAGGTAATAATGGAAATGATTATGAAAATGGAAATGGAAAAGAGGGACAGCTGATGGGTTATATAATAAGACTGGAATGCATTCAAGAGGCACTAGCCAGCCAAATTCAGTTTCTTAGCTTTGACCTTTTCCTGCCTGACATGTTCAAGTGAAGAGGCAAGTGGGGAGAGGACTTTTGGCATTTATCTCCCTATACTCCAAGTAATCTTTGTGAATTGCATGGTGATTACATGGTTAAGCAGTTGCTTTATTTTTAGTTCAATTCTACATTTTTTTTTAGTAGAAGAAGATTGGAAATGCCTTAATCATATATGAGTTTCAAAAAGTGAGGAAAGTGGGTTACTGGTTCAGGAACTAGGTTCCAGGAAGCTGAATCTGCAGAGTGAAGTCCCAAGAGATCTGCTTGACTCAGTCCTACATAGTGGAAATTGAGACTCACTCATCCATCTGCTATACCTATTTGGAAGTGAGCTTGGTACGTGAATGCTATCAAGAAACTATTTTAAGTCTGAGTCTACTCTTCCCAAAAATAAATGTAATATATAGAGGAAAGTATGGCTTTAGATATTGGGTAGCAGTGGGCAGTTTATACTTCTACTTTCTTCTTTGCTAAATCACTGCAGTAAATTTCTTTTTACAAAAGTTAATTGATATTAAATGGAACTGAGACATTAATCATTAGTAGGTATGAGAGACATGAATAGGGGCCTGAAACAATAGCATTAGAGAAAGATTTACGGAACATCTCAGGAATGGAGACAGCCTTACTTTTTAACAATAAGTTCTTAATTCAGCACTTTAGTTTCAAAGCTGCCTTATGTAACCACGAATTGACCATATCTGAAAATGTATGTTTCATTCTTTGTCTCTAATTTATTACTTTTTTGCCAAAGGGCAGGAGACATCCTTTATTATTAGTTCTCAGAAATTGAAGTTGGAGAAAACAAACACCAAATGAAAAGCATTTTTGCATCCATGGTAGGGCACAAAATATTATTCTCTATGAAATACTGGAATTCCATTTCATATCTTTTGCTTTTGTGAAGTGTATAATTTGGCATATTATTTTCAAAATTGTCTTTCTTGTTTCCACTTTCTTATCTTCCTTCCCTTCTGCATACTTTAAAAATATTATAATTCTTCCCTAACCTCTGTTACATTTCTTTTGCTTGCAAAATCTCCAACTCTCACATTCATTATCCACCATTAAAAATTGAGAATAGGAAAAGGAAAAAAAAAAAGAAATCTTGCCACAAGTAATCATGTCCACACAGTGGCCTGTCAAAAAAAAAGTATACATCTGTACTTTCAATATCTTTCAATTTTCTGTTAGAGGTACTTTATCATAGTCCTCTGGAGATATGGGTTGATTAGAGTTCTTAAATCTTTCAAAGTTGTTTTTCTTTGAACATGTTCTTCATGTTCTGCTCACTCATTCTGCATTCATTACTACCAAGGATTCTAAGAAATCACCTCTTATAATTTTGCATGGTACAAAATATCCCATTATGTTCCTATGCCACATTTTGTTTAGCCATTCAGAGTTGTTTTTCTTTTAAGTCTTGTAGTTAGTTTATAAAGTGTTCTCCTGATTCTGATCTCATCTGTTTTAATTCACACAAATCTTTTCAGATTTCTCTGAAACTATCTTTATTTCTTATAGCACAATAATTTTCTGTCAGTTTATATGTGATAAATTATCATTCCTCATTTTAAAAGTATGCTCTTAGTTTCTAGTTCTTTGATACAACCAAAAGCACTGTTATATTTTGTATGATTGAATTCTTGCAAAATTTAATGACTTTTGGGCAGCAGTTCCAAATAAAGTTGAACCAACTCACAATTTGGCCAACTGTGCATTCGTGTGCTGGCTTTTCCACAAACACTCTCAATTGTAATATATCACCTTTTTTAATGGTGATTAAAAAAAATTAATGATTTAGAACATTCGTTCTGATGTTTGTTGGTAGCTTGCTTATCCTTTTTAGAGAACTGTTTATTCATCCTCTTTGGTGTTTTGAGGAATGGCTATTTTTCTTATATATTTGAACAATTTCTCTTTGTTGGATATCACACCTTTATGAAGTTTATCTTTATTCCTATAAAAAGTGGGTGCCTTTTTGGTTATAATACAACAATTATATATACAATATGTATTATATATATATACATATATATATAAATAATACATATTGTATATATAATAAATATACAGTACAACAATCATATAATTCCTAAATTTCTTTTGGTAAATGGATTTCCCAACATTTTATATAGTTTTTTTGAATGACATTTTTCTTAGTATCTTCTCTTTTCTTTTTGTGGTTAATGCAGAGAAAGACTGATATTATGTGCAGATTTGTTTTATATTTTACTTTTGTGAAGTTATTGTTTCATTGAATTTTTAGTAGACTCCCTAGGGTTTTCTATGTAGACAATTAGATTACGTGCCCAAAGTGATAATTTTGTTTTGTCTATGCTTATGCTTACTGTCTTAATTTTTCTTTCTTATCTTTATTGCTACTGCTAGCATTTCTAGAATTATACATAAAATATAAAATGATAAAACACCTTTTTTATCACTGTTCTTATTGGAAAGGCCTCTAGTACTTTTATAGAAAATTCTAAGTTTTAGTTTAGCTCAATTTTATTTATTATATTGCAGTGGATGGAATTCTGGGTCTGGAGTCAGAAAGAACTGAATTCAAATTTGACCCCAAATACTTACTAGCTATGTGATCTTAGGCAAGTCACTTAATTATGTTTGCCTCAGTTTCCTCAACTGTAACATGAGTTGGAGAAAGAAATGGCAAACTACTCCAGTGTCTTTGCCAAGAAGATTGAACAACTAAAACTATCATATTTTATTATTTTTTACTTTACTTTTTATTTATTTTTTTATTATAGCTTTTTATATGCAAAGCATAAGCATTCGTACTTTTTCAATATTGACCCTTGCAAAACCACCTGTTCCAATTTTTCCCCTCCTTCTCTCCCACCTCCTCCACTAGATGGCAGTTAGACCAATACATGTTAAATATGTTAAAGTATATGTTAAATACAATATATGTATACATATTTATGCAGTTATCTTGCTGCACAAGAAAGATTGGACTTAGACATAAAGTAAAAATAACCTGAGAATGAAATCAAAAATGCAAGTGGATAAAAACAGAGGGAGTAGAAATGCTATGTTGTGGTTCATACTCATTTCCCATAGTTCTTTCACTGGGTGTAGCTGGTTCTCTTCATTATTGAACAAATGGAACTGATTTGGTTCATCTCATTGTTGAAGAGAGCCATGTCCACCAGAATTGATCATTATATAGTATTGTTGTTGAAATACATAATGACTTCTTGTTCCTGCTCATTTTACGTAAGTCTCCCAAGGCCTTTCTGAAATCATTCTGCTGATCATTCTTATAGAACAATAATATTCCATAACATTCATATACCACAATTTATTCAGCCATTCTCCAATTGATGGACATCCATTAAATTTCCAGTTTCCAGCCACTATGAAACACCACAAACATTTTTGCACATGTGGGTCCATTTCCCTTCTTTAAAATGTCTTTGGGATATAAGCCCAGTAGTAACACTGCTGGATCAAAGGGTATGCACAATTTGATAACTTTTTGAGTATAGTTCCAAATTGCTTTACAGAATGGTTGGATCCATTCACAACTCCACCAACAATGTATCAGTGTCCCAGTTTTCCCACATCCTCTCCAACATTCGTCATTGTCTTTTCCTGTCTGTCATCTTAGCCAAACTAACAGGTGTGTAGTGGTCTTAATTTGCATTTCTCTGATCAATAGTGATTTGGAGCATCTTTTCATATGGCTAGAAATAGTTTCTATTTCTTCATCTGAAAATTGTCTGTTCATATCCTTTGACCATTGTTCAATCGGAGAATGGCTTGAATTCTTATAAATTAGAGTCAATTCTCTCTATATAATTTTGGAGATGAGGCTTTTGTCAGAACCTTTGACTGTAAAAATGTTTTCCCAGTTTATTGCTTCCCTTCTAATCTTGTCTGCATTAGTTCTGTTTGTTCAAAAGCTTTTTAATTTGATATAACCAAAGTTTTCTATTTTGTGATCAATAATGATCTCTATTTCTTCTTTGGTCCTCCTCCACAGGTCTGAGAGGTAAACTATCTTATGTTCTTCTAATTTATTTATAATCTCATTCTTTATACCTAAATCATGAATGCATTTTGACCTTATCTTAGTGTATCTAAGTATGGGTCAATGCCTAGTTTCTGCTAGGTGGGTATTTCCAAAATGCCTCTACAGACAATAAGAAGTGGCAGTGGGACAGCACCCAGAGGCTGCATTGGAATTAGCAGTTGTGCTGAAATCAGCAGTAGTGGAAAAACAGTATCTGCACTGGGAGCAGTGACTGTGGCTGTGCTTTGGTTGCACTGAGTCACTCTGGGTACTGGGTGGGTGTGGCCAGGTCCTGAGAGACTCTAGTATTTTGGGGCCTTTACCCCTATGTTTATAACTTCTCTGCTGATACACTGGCTTGGTGCCAGGGCAGAGTAGCTCACACTGAGGTATTGTTCTCCCTGCAGATTTTCTGCTGGCAGAGACCTCAGCATGAGCTGTTTTCGGTGCTCTCACTGCCTGCCTGAATCTGCCTGAGTCTTCCTCTGAGTTAATCCTGTTCCATCCCTGTGCTTGAGCAAAAACAGACCTTTTCTGGTGAATTATGAGATTATCTTTGGTTGGTAATGTGTTGTACTCCCACTATTCATGGGTTCTGACAGTCAAGCACTAATTCTGAGGCTGAATTTTGTTAAAATTGATTGAGGGAAAAGGAGAGTCTAGGAAGACATGTGTGTCCTCTCTGCCATCTTGGCTCCACCAACCATTTATCATATTAAAGGAAAGTTGATGTTTTCACATTATTTCTAATTTTTTTTAAACAAGAGAAATTAGCATTAATTATTAAAACCTTTAAGAGCATCAAGTGAAATAATCACATGAGTTCTTAATAATGGACTACAGTATAGTTTTTCTAATATTAAGTCAATTATCTCGTATTTCTGGAACAAAGCTTACCTGTTCAAATCTATAATCTTCTAAATTTGCTTGTGCTGTCTCTTTGCTAACATTTTATCCAGTATAAGTCTCAATATAATCTCGATGTTCATTAAGTACATTGATAAATAATTTTTTCCTCTTGACTTTATCTCTATCTCATTTATATATCAAGACTACATTTGTATTTGTGTTTGGTAGGATATCTCTCTTTCTCTCTTTTTGCAGCTTACATATTTTTTTCTTTTAAAAATAATTTATTTTATGTAGTGGATAGAACACCAGCCCTGAAGTCAGGAAGACCTGAGTTCAAATATGACCTCAGACACTAAACACTTCCTGGTTCTGTGACCTTGGGGAAGTCACTTAACCTCAACTGCCTAAGCAAAGAAATATATATATACATATATATATGTATGTATTATTCTGATTTTAAGAATTAAAGCAAGCAGTTCTATAACAGAGAATAGAAAAAAGATGATTGATCATGAAACTACAAATCTATTATGTATAACTTACTATTTCTTTTAAACATGTAATAAAATTATCATGTAACTTTTTTATTTTTCCGGTTTTTCTTCCTTCCCTTTCTCCCTCCCCCTAGAGATGATTACCATTAGACATTAATGTGTATGTATATATATATGTATACACACACATGTAAAATCATTCCACACATACTTTTATTTATCAGTTCTTTTTCTGAAGGCAGATAGCATCTTCCTTTGTATGTACTTTGTAATTAAATTGGGTTTTTAATGTAATAAAAATGACTTTGTCACTCAGAGTTGTTCTTAAAACTATATTGTTGGGGCAGCTAGGTGGTGCAGTGGATAGAGCAGCAGCCCAGAAGTCAGGAGCACCTGAGTTCAAATTTGGCCTCAGATACTTAATACTGCCTAGTTCTGTGATCCTGAGCAAGTTACTTAACCCCAATTGCCTCAGGTAAAAAACAAACAAACTATATGGTTGTTATTACATACAATATACAACAATGGTTCTGTTAATTTTGATCTTCATTATTTGGTGTAAGTCTGTCTATTTTGCATTATTTTTGTCATTCTGGAGTTTGCATTAAATGAAAGCTTTCAATAATTTTAGGTTCTTCTTTCTTCAAATTTGAGTAGTTTCTTGATTTCAGTTCTGTCGTAGGATATGGTTTTAAGATTGAAGTAATTTCCAAGTTGCCAAGTTATTGCCAAGTTGTCTATAAACAGATCTGGTACATATATGGTATATAATGAAAAAAACCATATTTTCATCATTGTATTGCTAAGAAGAGCTAAGCCATTCATAACTGATCATGACACAATGTTGCTGCTACTATGTACAATGTTCTCCTGGTTCTGCTTACCTCACTTTGCATCAGTTCATGTAAACCCTTACAGGTTTTTCTGAAATCCACTTACTCATCATTTCTTATGAATTTGATAACCCTTTGGTCATAGTTCCAGATTGTTCTCTCAGAAAGTTGGATCAGTTCAGAACTTCAACAGTGCATTTGCATCCCAATTTTCCCACAACCCTTCCAACACTTATTGTTTTGTTTTTCTGTCATATTAATCAATCTGATAAATTATTTTAACTTATTTTGTTTTAACTCTTTTAAAGAGTAGTGATTTCAAGCATTTTTTCCTATGACTATAAATAACTTTGATTTATTTATCTGAAAATTGCCTGTTCATAACTTTTAGACACTGATCATTTGGAGAATGATCTGTATTCTTATACGTTTGAGTTAGTTATCTATAATTTTGAGAAATAAGTTCTTTATTAGAGATATTTGCTGTAAAATTTGCTTCCCAGCTTTCTGTTTTCCTTTCAATCTTGGTTGCATTGGTTTTCTTTGTGCAAATCCTTTTAAATTTAATATAATAAAATCTATCTATTTTAATGCTTGTTATGCTCTCTATTTCTTGTTTGGTCATAAATTCCTCCCTTATTTTATGTTCCTCTAATTTGCTTATATTTAAATATTTATATTTATATAAAATTAAGTTCCCATTTTGATCTTGTTTTGTAAGATTTTAAGCTATACCTAATTTCTGGCATATTATTTTCTAGTTTTCTTAGGAGTTTTTTCACCGAATAATGAATTGTTATCTCAAAACCTTGGGTCTCTGAGATTAGCAGACACTATATTACTATAGTCATTTACTACTGGGTATTGTGGACCCAATGTTTTCTACTGGTCTACCATTCTATTTTTTAGCCAATGCCAGATTGTTTTTATGATTACTGCTTTATGATACAGTTTGCCAGGGCTTGGCCACCTTCCTTCACATTTTTTCTCATTAATTACCTTAATATTCTTGACTTTTTTATTCTTCTAAATGTATTTTGTTATTTTTTCTAGCTCTATAAAGTATCTTTATTAGTTTAATAGATATAATATTAAATAAATAAATTAATTTAGGTAGCATTATCATTTTTATTATATTGATTTAGCCTACCCATGAATACTTAATATTTTCTAGTTATTTAGCTCTGAATTTTTTGTGTGAAAAATATTTTGTAATTGTGTTAAAAAATAACCTTCTACACAAAATCTGTTTTGACTCTCCTAGTATTTAGTGCTCTAACAAAATTTTCTAATATTTACCTTATGCTATTATATACATACATATTTTCTCCCTCAACAGGATGTAAACTCCTTGAGGTCAAAGACTTTTATTTTTGTTTCCCTATCTTGAGTGCAGTGTCTAGAACATATTAATGAAATACTCAATAGATGTTTATTAATTGATGATGAGGAGGAGGATATCATTCCTGAAAGTATCTAAGAATACCATACTGGGTATCATCATGATACAGAAGAAAAAGTAGTACTGTGGGAATTGGAAGACCTGAATTTGAAAATCTGTTTTGGCTACTTACAAGCTGTTTGAAGCTTAGTAAAGGAAGTGAAATGGCACAGTGAATAGATAGAGTCTAAGCACTGGACTTAGATTCAGGAAGACCTGAGTTCAAATGTGATACTAGCTGTATGTTCCTGGGCAAAGTTTGCATTGCTTACCTTTCTGTTTACTTTGGTTTCTTTACTTATAATATGGGGATAATAAAAGCACCCATTACCCATGGTTGTTGTGAAGTGAGATAGTAATTGTCAAGCACTTAGCACAATGCCTGGCAAAAAGTAAGCTTTATATAAATGTTTAGTAATTACAATTATTAGTAATAAGTTATAGCCTCCCTTTCTTCATCTGGAAAATAGGGAAATATTTAAAATATCCTATCTTATTATGAAAAAATTGCTTTGTAAAAGGCAAATAACAAATTTGACCTATCATTTGGAATTTTAAAGGTAAAGAAGAGTCCCTTTCTTAAATTTGTTTAAATGTATTATATTGGGTAAATTTAATTTTGATTACAACATATTTTTTTAGACTCCAAAGCAGTATCTATTGACTTTTTCTATTAAAGAATGACTAAGAAACCCTTTGATTAGAGATATCAATAAGGATTGAGCTACTCTTCCTATGCTGAGACATTATGAAGGGATAGAGGAAAACAAACATTTCTTCAAATCAACTAGCTTTTAAAAAATCTCAGCTAAAAAAATTCATTCCACATACTGTTCTTTCAAATTAGAGCTATCTGAAAAATATATACAAGCATGTCGTAAGTTTACAAGAAGATTCACTGATTTAGGAGATCAAACTATATGCCTGATAAGGTGTTGTCATGTTTCAATAGTCCATAATTTTATGAAAAGAAGAAATTACTAGATTATATATTCATTAAAGTTGGTGTGTAGATTTCATTTAACCTTTTTTCCCCTCCCAGACTCCTTCCCTGTGATCTTGTCCAATGTTTTACAGATAAAAGCTGCTTGACAAAAGTTGGTTGAAGAGAAAGAAAATTCAAACATGAGCATAAATGATGTTGCATGGGAGTTTGGTTTCAGGTTTTCACTGACCAATGAGGAAATTTTGTAGCTGTTAAAATATGATTTTTCAAACTAATGAAAGAACAACACTTTCAAAAGTGAATACATACATACAAATATATATATATATATATGTATATAAGTGTTTTTTAAAATTTAAGGCATATCACCTTTAACTAGGGCATAGTCTTTCCCACAAATAGTGGCTACTAAAGAGATCACATTTTCCTGAGACATAGTTCCTGGCAGTATAGCTTTCAGCAGGTGTGATTTCAGTGTATTTTTAGCTTTATAGGTATCCTTAACTGGCCTTATTCTCACTTTGAGGTGAATGGGGTGGGGAGGGAGTATAAAGGTCACACTGTAATTCATTTCTATAATGGTTTCAAAAAAGGAACTTCTAAGAGGGTAGGATTATTAGATCCCTAGGAGTGACTTTGGCCAAATACCTCAAAGGCTTTGCATGCATGACCTAATTAATCCCACCACATTAATTTGAAGGAAGCAGGGTATCTTTTTTAAAGATGGAGAAACTGAGACTTGGATGAGTGATATTACTTTCTCAAGGTCACATAGAGTTTGTGGTAGAGACAGAAATACTGGCCAATTTTTCTAATTCCCTACCTGCCTTTATAGATTAGACTGGCCTTTTATACTCCATCACAGTCAACTAGTCTTCATTTTTTGCCCAGTAGTTGTTGCCTTTTTTTCTGGAATAAAGTGTTGCCCCTTTCTGCACTCTAGGTCCATTGATAATTCCACTTCTAATCCTTTACCTTTAGAGATCAGGAATGCTCGGAGGCCCAAGTCACTGAGACTCCCTGGGATCTTTTACCCTCCTCTTCATCTTTGCACAACTATTTTCCACACTACTGTCCTTTAAAATGTTCCTTCACTTCCATTTCTACTTCTTGTAAGAATTTGGTAAGCAAATTAGCACTATGATGTTTCTGAAAAGGGAATGAAAGTTGACTTGATTTGTTGACATCAGCTAATTTTTTCTCAAATGGGACTTTTTTATTCATTTCTATCCCTTCTCACCCAACCCAAGTGGTTCTGTTTCCAACATATTAAATATAAATTCTTATTCCTGACTTAATTTCTTATTCATTTTGAACTTAAATACAAAAAGACAAATTTCTATGTATACATATAATACAAAAAAGGGTTCAATATGAATCTCCATTTTACTTTTTTTTGAAAAATACATATAATAAGTACACACATTATTTCAAAATCACCATGCTTTTCTGTATTTCCTTCTGAGTTTTCTTTTGTTCTCTGCTGTTATTTTCTACAACATTTTTTTATTTTTTTCTGACTTTAAAAAAGAGTCACGTTCTAGTTCAATTTGATCTCCCTTAAGAAACTATTCTGATCATTCTAGTCCTCTAACTCTTTTCTGAACTCCTACAATGCTTGTATTAGGTACCATATGAAGTAGCATTTACTCATACATTGCTTTTTGTTTTTCATTAATCATTTCCTGGTTTTGTTTAGTCTCCCTAAGGAAACTCTATAGTCCTTTAGGAAAGGAACTTTGTTGAGCTTTGGAGTCTCCCACACTGTGCTTAGCAGAGTCCTGAGCTTAAAAAAGCTCATGTATTTAATAAATATCTTAGGCTAAATGCTTGTAGGGAATGTGTCCAGGTAGGTTTTATAAAAAGTAAAATGATTTTCTACTATGTAGTCATAAGTAATATGAACATAAGAATTTCTGGAACTCTAAATCTCTTTTCATTTTTTGAAGTAAAATTGTAACAAGTATGAATAGCCAAGCAAAACAAATTCTTACAAAAAATATGCACCTTAATTTGGATTTGATCTACTGCCTCTGTTAGGAGGTGAGCAGCATGTTTCATCATGAACCCACTTGAATTGTGGTTACAGACCTTTGTCTTCAGTATATAAATAGACTGGTCACTATCTCTATTTTGTTATTATTATTAAGTCGTGTCTGATTTTTCATGACCCTATTTGGAGTTTTCTTGGCAAAAATAGTGGAGTGGTTTGCCATTTCCTTCTCCAGATGAGGAAACTGAGGCAAATATAATTAAATGACTTGTCCGGAGAGACACAATTGAGAAGTATCTGAAGCCAGATTTAAAGTCAGGAAAATGGGTCTTCTTGACTTCAGGCTCTGCAGTCTAACCACTGTTCTGCCTAGCTGCCCATAATAGCTCTACTTTGCTTGTTAATTGCTGGAAACTATGATTATTGAGTCCATTTTTTGAATTTTTGAAAGATTATGAATAATAGGAAAATTACTGCAGGAGTGGAGAAGGGTAGAAATAATGATTTTCCAAAAAGGGAAAAGATTAGAAGCTGCACATTATGAGTTTGACTTTGATTCCTGGCAAAATTAAAGAATATATTACTAAAAAGATGAGTAACAGAGAAGTGGTAGAAATATTATTATTCTTATTTTATAGATGAAGAAACTGAAAGTCAGAAATTTTAAGGAACTTTTCTATGGTCTCACAGCTTGTAAAGGATCAGGTTGGTTTTGAACATAGGTTTTCATAACTCTGAGCCTCACACTGAGATCCATTATGCCAGGCTTCCTTGGTATGCTTGGTATATTTGGCATAGTACCTGTACATAGTAAGTGTTTGACAAATGTTTATAGAATTAAATTTTAAAGTTTTTTTGATTTCTTTTGTTTTTATATTACAAACATTTATTGATATCCTTCTTTCTCCCTACCCTATTCCTTCATTGTAATAAAGATAAAGAATTAAGCCTAAGCAAAGTAAGCATCTGAATATCTGGGAAGGTTAGCCAGAGAAAAGAAAACTTCTAAGTGACATAATAATTATCTTCAAATATTTGAAAGAATCATTAAACTTGTTCAATTTTGTGCCCAAGGTTAGAATTAGGATTTATGGGTAGAAGATATAAATTTAGGCTTGCTGTCAGGAAAGACTTTTAACTCTAGGCACTTAATAAATACTTATATTGATTTGACTTGAACCTTAAATGGAAGGAGTTACCTCAGAAGATACTCTCTTATTTAAGTTGGACAGTTTCTTGTTGGGAATGTTGGGGCTTATTTTTCCTGTATAAATTGGACTACCTACATAGTCAGTGAGGTCTTTTTCATCTTTAAACATATGATTCCTGGGAAAACAAACTTCATGACATCAGTGATTGTTAGGAGGAAGTCTTTACGTACGTGTTTTTTGATTTTCTGTGACAAGAACCATATTTTTACAAAATTACAAATTACAAGCCCTGAAGAGCACATGGTCATAGAGATGGTAAAGCTGCAGTGCTTAATTGGGCCAAGAGTTCAGCAGCCTGTGTAAGGAAGCCCAGATACCTAAGGATATAGAAGATCAAATGACTATGGACTATTCCAATTCTGTCACTGACCAGAAGAAATCATTGCTGGAAAAACTCTTCACTACTGTGCTCTTCCTTGATTTTCTTGTCATTCAATTGAGAAATAGTAATTGCTTCTAATCTAAGTTGGAGGTATTCTGAGGCTAAAACTAGGCTCTGTTAAATATTAAAGATGAATGAGATGGAAGTATTGAGCAACATGAATTTCAGGCAAAGAATGGAAACCGGAAAACTTTTCCTCACTAAATATTAATGCGAACTACATCTGTGTGATGAAAATAATAAATAATAAGGAAATGTAAGTTTGTTCTCTCTTAGGTAAGGATAATTATAGTATTATGAATATGAAGCTTCAACTCCCCCCACCCCTTTCCTTTTCAGGGTATTAATCCAGTTACAGTACCGTGCTATTTGTCATTTTAAAGGATTATGTGCTTTATTAGTTATATAAAATCAATGAAGAGCATTTTATGTATTTTTTTTCTTCTTCTTTCCATCCTGGAGTCATCAAGCAGGAATTTTGGCACCTAACAAATGGTTAGTTATAAAATGTTGAGACACATATAATCATAGGTTGCCCTCTGGTGGACTACAATGACTTCACAGTTGGTCTTGAATACCTCAAGGCCCATTTGAAACAGAACTGTGTATAATTAAGCTCCCTTTCCTTAAAGTATGCACAAACACCTTCCTATTCCCTCCTCTTCTCCAGATTACCATGTGGGTAATATAATATTTTAAATTGTCAGGCTGACATTTAAATTCTGATTTTTCCAATGTAAACCAAATTCTAATTTTTCCAATGCAAGAATGAAAGGGAAAGGAATCAAAGTATTAGACTAAGTTAGTAAAAAACAGACAAGAAATAGAGGGAACATCTGCTCAGATGTTTTCTTCAAAAATAAAAGGACAGATAATGTTGAAGAATCTCAATTTCTTGTGCTTATTCTAGATTCCCTCATGTATATTGTTCTAGAACTACTTATCAAAAGTGGCTTAGGTGACATTGAAGACATATGCAGAGGATTTGGGGCTGTATTTTGGTCCTTTTCATCCTATAATCATAGTATTGTTGGATTAAGAGGAAGAAAGAATTTCATAGATCTTTAGTCCAATCCCCATTTTACAGATGAAGGAACTGAGGTCTAGAGATATTTATCTTTCACAGGATCTGCCAGTATATGACAGAGCTAGGATTGAGTCTTGGTCCTTTTGCCCCAAACTCCTTCCATTACACCATGTTGCCTCTTGCTAATGCAGTCAAGTAGAAAATTACAGAGAATTAACCATTAGGTAAGTGTTAGTTAACACATTTTCTAAGGTTCTATTTATGAAACAAATGAGTTGAAAATAATTCCAAGATGAGGAAACATCTCAGAAACAAACAGCTTCTTCCTGTTTTAAAAATGCTTCATTCTTTTGGATTTTCTAAAGATGAAAGGCATTAACTTTGAATTTAGATGGAAATAAAAATCCATTCTTGCAATTTCCTCTTTGTGTTTTTCCTCTTTCAGAAACCTTACTGAAAGGTATAGATTCAACACAAATAATTCACATGGAAATGATTTGGCTTTCCTGACTTCTCTTAAGTCCTTACTAACATCCCACCTTTTATAGGAATCCTTTCTTGATCTTCCTTAATTCTACTAAATTTCCTCTATTCATTATTTCTTATTTATCTTATACATGGCTTATTTATCCAGGATTGTTTGTATCTCAACTCCTAGAGAACAGGATTGGTTTTTGCACAATGCCTAACACATAGCAGATGTTTAATGTTTTATTTTTTTTTACTGTTATTTATTAATTCATTGGATCATTTTCTGATTTTTACTAAATAATTATAGAATCTCAGAGTTGAAAGGAACCTTACAAGACTGAGCAGGAATTTATTCTAAATTGATTTTATGAATATGTAGTCATCAGAGGACTTACATGAAGACCCAGACTCCTGAGCCATGGCACTGTGTGATTCAAATGAACTAATGGATATAAAACACTTTGTAAACTTTATAGCACTATATAAATGCCAGTTATTGTTATTCTTATTTTTAACCTCCAGGCAACAGGCCTCCAATCTGGTAATGACTTAATTCCCAGAACCTTCTATTGTACTCCTCAGGAGCTCAAGCAGTATTGTTAGGGTGATACCAGGGTGTGTGCTAGTAAATGTTTAGCAATCTGATTCTCCAGGGACGAAAATATGCATGTGCACACGTATTTTAAAAGTTTAATTGTGTTATTTATACTTTAAAAAAAATCTAGTTAATCAACAAAACAGTAAATTAGGCCCTGGTTTATAGCTAAATTTTGAGGGTTAAATGCTCACTTTAAAAAATTAATAATAATAAAAAAGAAAGTTTTCTTCACAAGTTGATTAGAGCTGGCTCTAGCACCCGCCTATCTGTAGGGATACCCATTCCATCCTATAACTTCTATCCATTGCTCCATCCCCTCTGAGAAAGCCTATTTCAAACACAGGAAGCTGCAGCTTCATGTGTAATGCTAGAGAAACTTAGGCAAGATAGAGATTAGAGAGTTTTTAATATTTTATTTGAGAGGGAGAGATTGTGCTGGGGAAGGAGAGATTTTTGCCCCCAGGGTTGATGTCTCAAAGCATCCAGTAGTGAATGTGAGTTTCCCATGAAATATATGTGTGTGTGTGTGTGTGTGTGTGTGTATACACACACACATGGCTCTAAGCCACTGGAGTAGACTGAAGCAGGGGTGGAGTCTGAAAACTGAGATAGGGAACAGACCATCAATCTGGTTCTGACAGGGTGGGGGGTGAGGACAATAAATTCTGATAAATTGAAATTAAGAACAATGACAGAATGGGGGGAGGCACAGGACATTCTGATAAGTTGGGAAGGCCTGGAGTCGTGATGTCTAAGATAGAAGGTCATTCTCCTTATTTGGATTAAACTTTTATTAAACTGTAATCTTAGAGTAGCCATCCCTAAATGTTAATGATTAGGAGGGAGAGATGGTGTTGCAACCAGGGGGATTGAGGCAGAACAATTCAAGGAACTGAGGCAGAACAATTCAGGGAAACTGAGGCAGAGCAGTTCAGGGAAACTAAAGCAGGACAATTAGGAAAACTGAGGCAGAATAATAAAAGGGAACTGTGGTATAACAAGTGTAGTAGAGTACCAAATCAGAAAGATTCAAATTCAAATCTCAGATACTTATAAAACCAGCAATAAATTGTTTAATCTGCCTCAGTCTCAGTTTTTTTTTTAATCTGTAAAGTGGATATTATAATAATAATTAGGTGAGAAAGCACTGTTTTCATTTTCAAAATACTATATAAGCAGCTGCTACTTGAAAATAATCAATCTTTATTTTTCTCAAGTCTTCTCTTTAGGTTAAACATCTCTAATTGCTTCAACCTTCCTAGTTAAGGCATGGTCTTGAATCTCTTCACCATGCTACTGCTTTCTTCTCTGTGTCCTTAGCATATCTTTAAAACATGATACTCAAGAGATTTATTAGGTCTGACTAAGGCTATGGAGAGTTCTTGAAGGCTAACAAACTTTTCTTTAAATTGTCTAGATTCTATATGACATTATCCTATTATCTGAGTGAACACACTCTGGGCAGAGTGGAAACAACCCTTAGCCTTGCAGTTAAAGTGTCTGATCTCCAGATCTGGATTCATCATACCAGTCATGTGACATTGGATAAGCCACTTCCCCATTCTGACTCTATGATTCTTTTCTGCCTAATGTGATTACTTTACTTGTTAGCAGGTAGTGGATGAGTGGACAGGAGGCAATGCTGATATTTACATAAATTTATGTCTTTTATTATGCAAATCATCCTCACACAACTATATGTTCCTGCTAGATTGGACTTTTTGTTCTTCCTTTTTTATAATCTATCTCTGGCCAAATTGTGCCCTATGCTTGGAATAGTCCTCTTCTTCCCCTTTTCCTGGCTTTGGAATTGCTACCTTCAAAAGCTTAGTTAAGTTATCACTTTCTTAATGATACCTTTTCCAATCTACTCCCAGTTATTAGTATTTTCCCCAAATTAGTTTGCATAAATTTCACATTCACTTATCTGTGTTTATTTTATCTATAAACTCCCTGAGGCAGGGATCGTTTTGTTTTGTCTTTGTTTCCATGGTATATAGTGCAGTGCATTGCACACAAAAAGATAACTAATAGAGGCTTATCAAATAAATGGATGAAAGATCATAATTCAATATTTTATGGTCTAGTGGTACAGAGTGCAATTCATCCCAAACATTCTCATCCTTTATGACTTTTATACAATGAGTTTTACAAAATTCTGATTGATAATAAAAATACCTATTTCACAGGAGAATTATATGAAATAATATTTGTAAAATGCTTAATCCCAAGGCCTAGAACATAGTAGGCACTATGTAAATGCTTATTTCTTTTCTGTCTGATGGAACAATTCAATGGATTTTACGTTCAAATATATATTATAGTACAGTAATTACTCTTCATTCACTTTTTTTTTTGTTTTTTTGAATTAGATACTTAGGCTGAACTTTGTTTTGAGAGATTATGGGTCTCATTTAACAGAGTCTGCAGTTTTCTTAAGTTTAAGGCAGTAAACACAACATAATTCACAAGCAGAAGTATCTATAGAACTCACCATCTATTGAAAATCACTCTTTGGGCTCTCTGCTAGACAATGTCTTGAATATACATATCTACTGAATCCATAACCTTCAATTTCAAAGGGATAAGAAGTTGACACTTTACAGAAGAAAGATTAGTAATTGTATACGGGAAATTTGCAAGCAACTAGAAGGATGCTTTGGGGCATCTTTTTCCTATGTAGGCTTGTTCAAAAGTGTATGTAATGAAAGAATAATATCTTAAAAGAGTGTAAATTTTGTTCAGATAACTCTTGTCCTGTATAGGAAGGAGAAACCTCCCCCACTTCATCTGGTGCTTATTAATATGTAATGAGTGAAAAGTTTGAAAATATGGAAAAATATGCACTGTTATTACATTGTATTTTGTTGTTGCAATGGTTTTTATTTTACTATTGTACTTACTAGTTATGTGATACAAATCTGGAGATCAGAAGTCATAACAAAAAGCTGTATAGTATCTAAAATATACATTCTAATCATAAATACTATTTTATAGAAATATATAATTTTGGACCTCCTAGGGACCTTATAACTATCTATTTGGTATAATGGGAATAGCAAAATTTTTAGTCTGAGAACTTGGATTTGAATCCCTTCTTTGCTTCTTACCACCTTCAGGAAATTTATGCAAATCATATTCACTTTTTAGTGTTTTGTTTCCTCATCTTTAAAATGAGCAGAATTAAATGATCTCTAAAGTTTCTTCCAGCTGTAAATCTTTTGTGATTATGTATGTGTGTGCATGTGATGTGCATTTAAATAAACCACAGAATATACTTACTTTGACAATAATATTACTTTGTGTTGACTTCAATCACCTTGGAAATGCTGAGAAGAAAAATTTTTCTACGCCTTAGTGAAATACTTACTAGCTAGAATGTATCAGAATAGTTACATTGTATATCCAAATGTAACTGTCACATATTTGTTATATACAAAAATACATGTATATGTATATAATCACAAATTTACATAATATGTATGCATATATACATATTTATAGCTGTATATATTCAGCTCCTCAAAGTTACCTCATTGTTTGAGAAAATTTTCTTTTAGCAACCTACCCATGCCATTATATTTTATTGATAGAAAGATCAGAACTCACTGAAATTTTGCAGACTGGAAATATAATTTGATTTGTGTTTTAACCATAAATGATTAAAATATACACCAAAGCTTAGTAACACACATTGCCCTGTTTTAATTATTTTTACACTGAATAGTTTTGTATTTTGTTTACTTCCAAATGTTATAAATTTTTGTATGGTAAATTGGGACCTATATTGTTCATATTACACCAGATACCCAGAACAGTGATGAGTACAGAGTAAGTACTCCAAAAAAGTTGACAAATCTGGTGTCTTTTGTCCTAATGTTAAGTATGTTTCTAAATTTTATTTTCTAAAACTTCAGAAACAATATGTGTAGAGATGAGTAGGATCTGATTCCTTTAGAGATGGGCTGACACTAAATTTCCCCTTCCAGGCATCTGAGAAGTTGGAGTTTTTTCCTATAGTGACATTTTTTCAGACTTCCATTCAGATGTGTTCCCTAAACTTTTAGCCACCACCTCTGGTTCTTGGATTTCAAGGATTTACTTTTATCTTTTGGAAATCATGGCCTTCTCCAACATCCTTTACCTAAACTAGAGAAATAGAAAAGAAAGGGGCAAAGATTAGAAGACACATACCAGCTTGGGAATGGGAGGGCACAAGGCTTCTGCACAGCAGTTGGTGCCTTTTGAATTCACCCCATTTCTGGCTCTGTAAACCATGGGCCGTCTGATTCCTCATTATGTTAGGAGTCCAGAAGCAACTACAGAAAGTCTTTTGGTGCTCCAAATTGGGGGACAGGACATCTTCCTTATGTGAACAATTTTTAAAAATGCTAGGAATTTATTTTTTTGCTTGTTTGTTTCTTTTTTATTTAATATTTTATTTTCCCCAATTATATGTAAAAACAATTTTGACATTTTTTTATTTCAAAATTTGAGTTCCAAATTCTTTTCCTTCCTTTTCCTTCACTCCCATTGAGAAAGCAAGCAATTTAACAGAAATTTTACATGTGTAGTCATGCAAAACACATTTCCATGCAAGTCAATCTGTGAAAGATAACTATGTGGACAATTCTTGCAGAAAGCTGGTTCCCCAATCTTTTCTACTTTGAGATTGTATTGCCCTCATTTGTCCCTCTTACTGTTAATGTGAACAAAGTCAGTAAGGGCAAATAGTTGTTTTGAAGGAAATATAAGTTTATTATGAATTCAAAGGTAATTTCTTGAATTTTTCATCCCAAGAAGGTGTTATGTTTTAAAGTATGGATTATAGTGGAGATTTTTATATTTTGTTTGGTGCTGTTCACTAGGGACAATCTTTATAAGTGACTAGTGTTTGAGTTGTAGTCTTAAAATCTTAATGAGAGAGAGATTATAGCTATCAGGAATGCCAAATCTCAGAAGGAAGTTAGGATGGATGAAAGTGAATGTTAAGGATGAGCATTGCTAAATGCTAAGTGGGTAGAAAAAATGCTTGGGATAAACAACATATAGGGTTGAGAAGAATATCTAAGAATTCTGAGAGATGGCCCTTTTTTTGTGCTGGATGAGATGATGACAATGGAGGGGCAGAGAGAAAGTAGACTTATGTGGCATTTATTTTGATTTTTGATAGAGTAAAAATATCAGTTAGAATGTCTTAAAAAGTAATAAGATAAGCAAGAAGTTTACAGGAGAACATAAAGCTGCTTTCATTTGAGTTCATGAAAGAATTGGTAGAGTTGATTATTCAAAAACTGTTGGCACTTTTCTGATTCATTTAATCCATACCCCAGGGCCACATATCTGGAGGATAATGAGAACAAAAATCTGGAACAAAGTTCTCATAAAGTCAATCAGTCACAGATTCTCAAAGTTCTGAAAGACCTCTTAAATCCTTTAGTTCTACTTGCATCTGATCAGGAATTCTCTCTGTAACATGGTCAAAAGTGCAGGATGTAGGTAGGGATGTAAAGAGACTTGAAATCATGCTACATTAAAATCATTTAAAAGAGTTTAGAGGTATCTAAGTTGAAGATATGCAGCTAGGTGATATAGTATATAAGGGATTGGAATTGGAATCAAGAAATGCTCAATTTAAATCGTGCTGCAAATATCTAAATGTAAACTGGGAATAATAATAGCAGCTACCTTTCAAAATTGTCGTGAGCATCAAATGAGGTAATATTTGTGAAACGCTATATAAATGTTAGCTATTATTATTACCTAAGGGAGGGAGGGTATTTGAAAGGCTGTCACGAGGAAAAGGAACTGGATTTGGCAGTTGCCATAACTGGTAATCTTCAGATGGAAATTTGATAATTCCTTGTAGGGAATGTTATAGAAGCTCTGCTTACTATGCTATAGCTTGGATTAGATGAACTAGGAAGCTTCTCCCAATTCAGAGATTTTGTTTTAAAGAAGCCAGTGGTAGGAAAGTTGACTTATAGGACTTGAGTTCAAATCTTATCTCTGCCACATAGTACCTGTGTGATACAGGGCAAGTTACTTAACCTCTCTGGGACTCAGTTTCCTCACCTGTAAAATGAAGTTAGTTTTGATGATTTCTTAGGTCCCTTCTGTTTTAAAATTTTTCATTTATGTAGAATCCAGTGCATGGAAATTCTACTGTAAATATATCAAATACATTTGATTTCCAGCCCAGGACTTGGTAGGATGTATACACTTGGAAACCTTCCATTTTATATTTCTAGACAATTAAGAGAATGAATTGTTTTCTTTGTGGTTAGATGTTAATGTGTTTTGTACTATCAACTACATTAAATGTTTCTGATCTCCTGAAAAATAGACTTGTAGGAGATGTGAAACTTAATTCCAATTCATGTAAGCAATCAGAGAGAGTCTGACAATCAGTACATGTGATGGAAATACAGAACTAATATGTGGCCTGATATTTAGAACTTGTTAATTAAATATTCATTAAGGGGAGTTTTTAAAAAAGATTACCTGACAGTCAGTTCCTTGATTGCAATCATATATTCTTCACTATTCCTTTCATGAATGGATTAATAAAATGTCATTACTGCTTCTATCCTGAAGCTAGGGTCAATTGGGGATGTACTACAATCTTCAAAGTAAATTTTGCAGTCCAAAATTTATATTAATAAGAATTTTTATTTATATAGTGCTTCAAAGTTCACAATGTATTTTCCATATAATAATTGTATAAAAGAAATGTCATAATTTTTATCTTCATTTTATGGATGAGGAAAATGAAGCTTGGAAAACCTAAGTGCCTTACCTAACATCACATATTTAGTAGCCAAAATATGCCAGGAGACAAGTCAAGATTTCTTGACTCAAAATATTCTTTCTAGTACAATATGCTTCTAATTTCCATTTTTTCCTATACAATTCTTTCACAATATTTCACATGCCTTTTATTTTTATGTAATCTGCCTTCCTAGCAGTTACAATTACTAGTCTGCCCTAGGCCCAACAGAGTATCTTTGACCACTGACCTTTGCAGTGTCAACTCTACCCGGCTCGCCTCCTCTGAGGCCTTCAAAGGTCTCTGGCCACGATCTCTTGAATCTATAGTTTAATAACCGATAGCGCGCTCAAGAACAGCCACGTGTAATCTTAAAAGCCTTATTATTCCTACTCACATAATGCCCTGACTTGATGCCCTGACTTGTTGGTTCCCTAGTGAACACCTGGTCAGAAGACTCATGTGTTCACCACCAAACTCCTTACCTCTCGGCTATCCATCTGCTTGGCTTGGCTTGGCTACCCCAGGCTAGGGAGCCAGGTTAAAGAGAGCAACTGCTGTCTGCAGTGGGCTTATAAAGGGCCTGTGAGGTCACACACACAGCCAATCAGCGAGAGAGTAGTCACCCATTACGAAGCTATCTCAATATGGACAGGATCCCACCCACAGGGCAGTCCTATATCCACAGAGAATACTTCCTGGCCTCAATCTCCTGTTGCACTGTCATGCTGCCCATTTAAAGGGCCCTTACATTTTTATATCTTAATCTTTTTCTAATCTCCTTCCAAATTTCCATAAATGAAACCTTCCTTATAACAAAGAAAGAAATGAAACCCAATTGTCACAGTGCCTGCTTCTGAAAGTATATATCACATTCTGTAGCTGCATTTAGTGTTCTAGATAACTCTCTAAAACCAAGTCGAGAAGAAGGTCCTAACCTGCCTTGGTCATGATTTCTTCTTAGGCATTCCCTATACCAATGTTATCACAGATCCAGTTGCTAACCCTAATTTTAGTTACATTGATTTTACTATTACAAAATCCTTTTCATTTAATATAATTGGAATATTATGATATTTTTATCTATTGTTTAACTTATAATTCTCCCCTTATAGTAGTGAAAGGTTTTTTCTATTGTCTTCTTGTCCTACTTTTTAAAAAGTGACCTTTTATATTTAGATTTTAACAGTATTTGGAGACTAGTGGGAATATGGTAGGTAGGAGATTTTGGTCTAGATATCTTTTCTGACAAACTGCTCTCTGGTTTTTCTAGCAATTCTTATTGAAAAGGCATTTTTTTTCTTTAATAGTTTGTATGTAGGTCTTTATTGAATCCTGAATTGTCATAATAGATAGTTTCAGTGTTTATTTCTCTGGCTCAATCTGCTGATTTTTTTTCCTTTTAAATTTGTACTAAATAGTATAATTACTCTTATAAAATGTAATTTAAGATTAGGTAATGCTAGGTCTCTTTCTTCAATTTGCATTTTTGCAGGTAGTTATTGTTATCCAAATTTTAAATGACTTACCTGGGGTCAAATTTCAATTTAGGTCTTCCATGACTTCAGGTCTAGATCTCTATCCACTATACTCTCTACTTTGTTCTTTGATTAGTGGAGGCTTTCTCCTTTAAACAGTAATCTTGGCTTGTTCTGGAAACATGAAAGAACTGAATTATTTAGCTATACTTACTAGTCTTTCTTGCATCTTTTTCATTTGAAGTATTTGAATGTCCAATAATCTCTTCAAGTCTCATTTGAAAGATTAATTCAAGTGCCTTCCTTTTCTTGAAAGTCCATCTTTTTCATAGATTATTTTGCTCAATTCTATAAGATATATTAATACTCAAAATGCTCAATTCTCCTTTGCTTTCCACACTATTGTATTCAAATCCCTTCTTTGATTTTCTTGCAGTTAGGAGTAGTCCAAGGTATTTCAGATAGATTTTCCTTTATGGCAAAAACTAAACACACACACACCCACAGACACACCCACAGACACACACGCACACACACACACACACACACACACATGCACACACACCTTTTACATGGAAATACTGAACTTTAATCACTACATTTGTTGGTGACTAAGTTTGACATTTCTAATTTCTCTGTGTTGGAAATCAGGAGAAACTAGTCTATTAATTAATACTTTGCCCTTAACTTTCAATAATTCTTAGTATTTTTGTCTTATTTCCTAGAATAAAGTATTCAGGTTTTTTATGTCATAGTTAATAAACTATTTATTAAGCACTTATTATGTGCCAGACACTATATTAAGTAATGGGGACACATTACTTAGAAAGACAGTTTCTGTTTTGTGATGTTTCCCATCTTATCTTTCTGCAAAATTTCTTATTGTTATGAGGAGGTGGATTTTTAGAATTAGGCTAAGGAAGATTTAACTCTACCACCTTAGCAGTTTCCTATACTATAAAAATATTTCTTTTGAACAATATTGCTAAGTATATGATCACCTTTTCTATATCTTGAATTAAAAATAGTTATTGAAACTTAAGGAAGACATTTAATCCAATCTCATCCATTTGAGGAGTTTATTAAAGTCCTCAAATATAGGAAATCAACTAAAGGAACTACACTACAATCCAATGTTCTTCTTCTCTATGATGATGCTTCCCTAATCCTTGTTTAAAAAAAGAAATCAAATGATTTCCCTAAAGATCCAATATGAGTCACTAGCAGGGGCATTCAGCCCTGGTAATTCATATGCCTTTTTATGGAAATTATTTGATTTCTTTGTTAGTGACCAACCCATGTAGAACTTTGAGATAATTAAACATTTTTTTCTAAAAGAGGGATAAGGGAGGCAGTATAATATAGAGGAGGAACATTGAGTTAGTACTCAGAAGGCCTAGGTTCTAAAACCAGATTCTTGATTTTTTTTTTCTGAGACATTGACATTGGACATAACTTGCCCTTTCTTAACCTCAGTATCAGCTTTTATAAATGGCATAGTTGAGTGGTTGGATGAGATCTGCAATTCCCAACCAGAGTGTCCATGAACTTAGGGGGTAAAGTTACACCTTTATTTTATTAGTTTCCAACTAAATTTAATTTAGCATTTCCTTCAATTATGAATGTAGGCAACAGATATTATTCTGAGATTGGTTCCAGAGATTTTTTTTTTTTCTGGAGTGTCAAAAGGGTCCAGGGCACAAAGAACCTTAATAATCCCTGGTCTAGATTATTTCTAATATCTATTCCAAGTCTATGATTGATGATTAAAAAAAGTTTTATAAAATTAGCACTTGTGAAATATGAGAATAATTTCTTTGTATATTTATATCACTAAAATTTTATTGTATTTAGAGGATTTTCTTTTCTCCACTGAGTTCCTTTATACTCTTCCCATCATAGTGTGGAAGTGACTGAGTTGGTAAAGGCAATGTCAGCAAGATGACCTGAAATTATTCCACTTGTATATTTGGACTTTCTTGTGTTATGTCTTTCTTTCTCTGTTGCTTTTCTTTCCTGATTACCCCCCCCAAGTTCCCTGCCCCTGCCTCTACTATAGCTTTGGACACGAACATACTTTTCCATGTGCTATCTGTCCTGGAAAAGTTTTGAATGGAGTTCTAGAAGACTGGCCAATAGAGGATGATTTAAACTGATAGCGATGAAGAGAATAAATACCCACAAAGATGAAATTTTAGGTCTTTTGAAGTTGAAGAATTTCTTCCCTTTAGATTGTTGCTGAAGCTTTCAAAGGCCATCCCAGTATAACCTCTGGTTATCTACATATAAGAACTTCCAAAAACCTTAATTTCTTCATAAATTAATTAAAGTCGATGATGAGTGTGCTGAGGGTTGTGTAATTGTGAAGGTTGAAAAAGAGAAGGCTTTGGTCAAAGAATAGTTTCAGGAGCTTGAGGGAATTTATGGATTTATTATTGTTTACAACTCTGCATTTACTTTCATGGTTTCCAGAACCCCTCTTGATTAAGGGTTAAACTTTACTGGCTCATATTATCCCAGATTGCAAAGTAGAAAACACAGCAGGAGCCCAGCAAAGTTTGGCCGATTGATTGATCATGTGCTTTTTAAAATTTACAGGTTTGGTGCTCTCTCCTGCTTTCTTTCTCCTTCCCTAGGAAGCTCAGTAAATGAAATAGGAGGTGTCTTTTACAGATTGTGTATTCATGGGAAAGAAAGCTTACCTCTTTGAGCTTCTATTTTTAGCTGCAAAATAGATACAATAATGGCTTGCATCCTAAACTGGACAAACTCAGTTATTCATATTTTTATGTTGTATAATAATTTATGCTTTTTTGCACAAGATTTCTTTAGCTCTTAAGATCCATAGCTGTGAATAACCAGAATTCTGCTGGGGTCATCTACATGCCTGTTACAAGGCAATACTCCAATCTACAGGGTCATAGTGATGTTTACATGCAGGAATAAGGTTGTTGTTATTGTTTTTTGTCCTTTGTTCTCAAAGAAGACCATGATATCAGAGAGATGATACCATGACACACAAGAGAATTGGGTTTAAATGAGGGAAGACTATGCAATATAATCTGTCTCTTCCCCTCCAAAAGCTATCTAGGTCAAAGGCAATAAGAACATGGGAAGATCTGAGAAATCTGGACTTCGGATTTCAGAAGGATTTTCATTCTTTGTATTTGAATGTCCAACATCTAGTACATTGTTTGGCACACAGAGATAGTCTCTAGTAGCATAATGAATGGATTGCTGGACTTTGAGACAGAAAGACAAACTTTAAGATCCTGTCATATGACTTAATGCTTATTAGCTTCAGTTTCCTCATCTATAAAATGGGGATAATAATAGCACCTACCCACAGAGTTGTTGTGAGGGTCAAATTAGATAATAGAGGTGAAGCACTCTTCTTTTCCTTTTTTTTTTTTTTTTTTTCCTGAGGCAATTGAGATTAAGTGACTTTCCCAGGGTCACATAGACAGGAAGAGTTAAATGTCTGAGACCAGATTTGAACTCTGGTCCTCTTGACTTCAGGGCTGGTGCTCTATTCACTGTACCATCTAGTTGCCCCTGTAAAGTACTTTTCAAATCTTAAAATTGCTATGTAAAAATTAGCTATCATTAGAAAGTGCTTAATAATTCTTGTTGATTGATTGATGTGTTAATGGGATTCTTATGTGAGACCTGGAAGGAAATGACATTCTTCAGTATTATGTGTCAGAGTCTTGGTGGGTTTCATTCAAGCCTTTACTATTTTTAGATTGATAGACTGATAATCAACTTTTCCTGGTAAAAGGCTTCTAGCAGAGACATTATATATTGACATGTTTCCGGCTGAGCTGGAATGTGACTTAGTCAATGGGGCATCCATTTCCCCTTTGGCTGCCTTTTGAAAATGTACTATTTGATTATCACACAACTGGAGCAGCAAGAGAACAGACCAGAGCTTTTTCAGTTCACAGAACCCCAATTCTTTATTAATCACAGCTTGCTCACAATGACATACAGGAAAATAGCACTAATGAAGAGGAGAATATGCAGGCAGCAACCTTTGAGAGGTGGGGTTGGGGGGAAACAACTTCAAAACTGCAAATATTTTTGAGTGGGTGTGTTTGGTGAGTCCCGTAGTTGGCACCAAGTGCCCTTCTAGCCCTCTAACTGTTACAGCCCTCATGGTTAGAGATATCTTTTTTAATGAGGCAGGGTCCCCTAACACTGATGGAAAAGGCCAGCTTTGAATGGAAGTCAGCAGTGTGTAGGAGTGTATATGTAAATGTGTATATGTCTTAAATGCAACAACCAGCTCACAGGTTCCAAGTTGAAAAATATTCAGTAGCATCATATACTTGTACTATATGTAATAGCATAAAAATGAACATCATCAATCATGGCATTCACAAATAAGCCACCTGACACATTAATTAATTCATTCCATCAAAAGAACTTAAACTAGAGAAGTAAGCCCACTTTTATGAAGAGTGTTTTATGGCTGTATTTATACCATTTAGACTGCCATGTTCAGCACTTTTAAACATTCAGCATTTTGCTTCTTCTCAGGTCAATCTCAGTTGTCTTTCCATCCATCCCTTTTTAAAATTTGAAGTCACATTTATTGCCCATAACTGCTGAAGCAGAAATGAATGTGAAGATTATCAACTTTTCTGTCCTTTAAATTATGCTGTTGTCTCTAGGCTGTTAAATAGATTATGAGCATACAAATGTCAAAGAGCTATTTATTTGGATGGTTTCCAGGTGGAATCACAATACCTGTGATCTAGTTATTGTCTTAACCAAGCTCAGAGATTATGAAGCATTCTAGGCAATTAGGCATGAATGGTCTCTAGCACCATAACCTACTACTGACTTCATTATTCTGTTGGAATGAAAAGTGCTGGGAATGGAGTTGGACGTGAGGAGCTTCCAAAAGAACAAACCTAGCAAATTCAATTGAGTGGAAAGAGACAACATCAAAAGCCTGTTACAGGACATGTAAGATTATGAAATAACTTGCATAATGCAATACTTGTATTTTTTAACAAAAATGTAAGTATTTACAAAATAAGATCCAAGGTTTTTTTAAACATCAAGCAAATCATTCTGCAAAGAGACTGCATTGTTTTTATTTTTGTTTTTTTATAATGAGTTCTTTTTTTTTTTTAAACCATGTCATACATTTTCCCATACTGATATCGCGTGATCCATTATAATATAGGCAGGGGAGTTTACTAGAGATGGGGATATGTTATGTCCTCCATTATCTTCAGCCAGACAGTTCCACCTGGAGCTCCTTGTTCCTACGGACCTCAGCAGCATGCCTCTCCTGAAAAATAGCAAAGAGAGAAATGTCATAATGAGTTAGCATGGTATAGCAGAAAGACCAGTGGCTGGGGATTCAAGAGATCTGGCTCCTATGTTTAGCTCTGACAATTGACCATCCATGGGATTATGGCCAAGTTGTTTTATTTTTTTGAACTCTAATTTCATTAGCTGTTAAATGAAGGGGTTTGGCTCTCTGAGGGTCCTTTCTACACTAGTATACTATGTTTAGAAATTCTCCAAGAACATAATAATTATGTGGCTATAACAGTGGATCCATGAGCTTCTAAAAATATGCATATGTTTTGGTAACTGTATTTCATTATAAATGGCTTATTTCTAATCCTAAATATTTTATTTTTATGAATATAAAAATATTATTCTGAGAGGAGGGCCATAGCTTTCACCAGGCTGCTACGGGAGTCAATGACATACAAAAACTAAGAACCCTTGATCTAGAATTTCCTAAACACACTTGCAGTTCTATGTCTGAATAAATATTTTCTGAAGTTCTCTCCAGTTTCTTGATGCTATAATTTTACAAGGAGGAATCAAGAAAATACTTGATCACCACATTGGAAATATGAAAGTAAAATACTACTCTTTCAATACATGTATCTGTCTCATTTATCTAATTAATTTCAGAAGAAATGAAAATGTGGGACTAATAAAATTTCATAGTAAATTTTAGGAGAAGAACAACGGATTTGAAATCTAAGTAATTTAGTTCAAATTCTGATTCTGACATTTAAAACTTTACCTCTCTAGGCTTCAAATGCCTTATCTCTATCAAGTAGAGGACTTGGACTAGATAATTTCCAAGATTCATTTCAGCTATAAATTTATGATGCTTTATTCAAATGATCTCATGAGACTTAGGAACTGTATATTGAATATGTTTTATGAATTAAGTACAGGAAGAAGCTGAGAAATAAACCCTTTATTTAGGAAATGGTCTAACAACTCCCTTCTCTCTTCCTCCAATTCAATATTATCTTCTGAGGAACCTATCAAATTTATGTCTTCTATAATTTGCATATGCTTGTGTCATAACTACTACTAGCTGAGTGAATTGCCATTTCTCTTTAAGTGACAAGCTGTTTATTTAATTTCATTGGGCTTTAGTTTTCCTTTCTAAAACTGAGAAGGTAGAACTGCATGATCTCTGAGGTTCTTACAGTTCTAAATCCTATGATTCTGTTATCAATAATGTCAACAATGCTTTTCATAGATTATTCTTATGTGGATGCTTACATGAAATCATCTGTTTATTGGATTTTCCATTTAATTACTTTTTTTGTAGCCATATAAATAAAGCACTATTACTTTAATATGCTATTACTAGCATACATATATACATATGCTATGTATATATGTATATTTGTGTGTGTATATACAATCTCCATATTTAGAGCCATTTTTAATAATCATATTCATTATAAACAGCATATTTATATGTCACATTTTATTCAACTGTTCTCCAATTGTTCAAGAGGAAATCCAAAGCATTTCTTTGGATTCTATTACTCTAGGATCAGGGTATTTGTTTTAAAGTAAAACACTAATCCTGGAGTCAGAAAGACCTGAATTCAAATCCAGTCTCACATTATTATTGGGTATGTGACTCCAGACAAGTCACTTAACCTTGTTTGCCTCAGTTTCCTCATCTGTAAATGAACTAGGAAAGGAAATGGCAAATCATCTAGTATTTTTGCCAAAAAAAAAAAAAAGAAAAAAAAAAAAGAAATCTCACATGGTGTCATGAAGAATTGGATACAAGTGTAACGACTAACAACAAAAACAACAATACTCCCCAGTTATCATCTTTTCTCTTATCATTGCTCCTTCTATCATTGTTTTCCTATTGAGTTTGGCATCTTTCTACTCCAAACAAAGGAATTCCATTATTAACTTTGAGGGGAAAGGACTGGTATAGGAAGGTAATGTCAAATAAAGCTGAAATCTGTTTATTTTATAATTAACAAAGGAATTCCATTATTAACTTTTTTGAGGACCCCAAATTTAAGTTGACAACAATGGTAATTATTTAATTCTTTTTTAAGCTCAGAAATCATACTCCCTATGATTTAAAAGAACTACCAGAAGCAGCTAGGTGGTGCAGTGGATAGAGCACCAGCCTTGAATTCAGGAGGACCCAAGTTCAAATCTGGTCTCAGACACTTAACACTTCCTAGCTGTGTGACCCTGGGCAAGTAACTTAACCCCAGCCTCAGGAAAAAAAGAAATCCTACATTTAGCTTACATTCACCTCCATAGATATTAATAGTGCTTTTGACAGAAGGGGCAACCATAAAATTGCCTCTAAGCATCAGGTTATTTAACAATATTGCTCTAAATTGTTATATTTAAATATTGACATAAGTATTATATTAGTGATTATTGTGCTTTGTTATATTTTTGTAAAAAGAAAAACATAATTGAAATGATTTGAGTATTTAATCACCTATTTTTATCGACTGCCTCTAATTTTTCCTTTGTATAACTTATTTGTTCCTGGTTATTTGCATTATATCTCCCACAGATTGTGGACTTGAGGGCAGAGACTTTTTTTTTTTTTTATTATTGTTGGTTTGGTTTTTTGTCTTTTTTTGTATTTTCAGAACTTAGCACAGACATATGATAAGTGCTTAATAAATACTTGGTGATTTGACTTGGTCTTCAAACCTTGTGAAAGACTAGCTAGTAGAGCTATACCACTACACTAAAGCATCATTGGAATAACTGCCTCCAAATAAACAATCATGAACACAGTTTTCAGAAAGAAATAGTATCTGAAAGGTAATAATTATTATAATTATTATTATTAAGAAAGCAACTTTCATGATTCTGATAATTTTGAAGTGTCCCCCCCTACAAAGGTGTAAATTAGCTGAAAATGAAAACTTTTATTTGTCATGAGAATTAACACATATGGTCTAGGAGCTAGAAACACAGCAGGAAAAGGTCAGACTATAAATAAATATATCTGAATTTCAAGATAACTTTTTTCTTTTTCTTCATATACTTTATGGCTCCTTTGGTAGTAAATTCTCACCAAACCACTTTAGAGATGAATCCTGAACTATATTATCATTTCTATACAATTGAAATGATGATCTCAAATGGAGCAAAACTCCCTCCACTATCCCACTCATTACTACCTGTTTTCTGCAGCCAGTAGGGAATTATAGAATAGTATTATCTTCTCTGGTAATCTTTGATTCTACTAAAATATTTGACATGAAGAATAGATCCCATAAGATGGTAAACTTCATGATAATAGGGATTGTTTCATTCTTCATCTTTGTATAACCAATACTTCTTTCCCTCTGTCTTTCCCCCCACCCCTTTCTTTATCTCTCTCTCTCTCTCTCTCTCTCTCTCTCTCTCTCTCTCTCTCTCTCTCTCTCTCTCTCTCTCTCTCTCTCTCTCTCTCTCTCTCTCTCTCTCCCCCTCTCTCCCTCTCTCCCTCTCCCCCTCTCCCCCTCTCCCCCTCTCCCCCTCTCCCTCTCCCTCTCCCTCTCCCTCTCCCTCTCCCTCTCTCTCACTCACACAGGTGCACGTGCATACACACATATACATATACACATGTGTGTATATATATCACTTAATAAATGTTTATTGATCAATTACAAAGGAAGAAAGCTCATCAAAGTTATAGCTAATGTTATCTTTTCATCTATTCTCTATCATCAATGGAATGAAAGAGGTTGGTACAATACAGCTAATTTTGATTTTCCTTTGTATAATCTGAACCCAAGGATATAACAAAAGGATCTGGAATCTTACACTGAACTTTTGTACTGATAAAAATGCTTAATTAATACAAAACAATAACAGCAACAACAGCATTAGGCTTAAGAATAAAAAATCAAACAAATTAGGATTTTGGTTTTGAGTTAAACACCAAGAAGTTGTGTGACCTTGAAAATATTACAGAACCCCTCCAGGTTTCAGTTCTTTTGTAAAATAGATTCCCACTGAACTTAATGATCTTTAAATTGATCTTTCAACTCTTAAAATTTCATGATTTTATTTCAACTCAATAGATGGTCTATTAACAGAAATCCTTCCCATCAATAAGGTTCTTCATGCTGTTGCTTGCATGCTCAAACTACAAGCTCAGGGTGATTAGAGAGGGCATTGATCTGCAAAATCCATATATTCTGAAGATCACAATTGCTTGTATCATGAATGGTCATAAACTAAATTGCCTTAGGAATAATAAACAGTAAACAATAAATAAATCACTTTTAAAAGCTTAAAATCCTCTATGATTGCCTAGACTAGAGTCCTAGCTTTGCTCTCAATTAATTGCTAGGTGACACTGAGTGGATCACTTTACTTCTCTTTCAGCTTTAGTTTTCTTATCACTGTGATGGCAATACTGACACTTTTTACTTCACAAGATTATTGTGAAGCTCAGAGGAGATAATACATTATAAAGTACTATTCAAATTAAGCTATTATTGCTGTTTTTGTTATTAACTGTGGATATGTGATTATAAATAGAAAACTGAGGTAACTGGATGGGGCTCAAAGCTATCTCTTGGGGGAAAACATAGCTGCATTTTATTCTCTCACAGAAAATATTTAGTTTTATTATTGCTACTATATCATAGTATATGATGCTATTATCACTATAACAACAGCTATAATGTTCTCCATTTAGAATTGGCTACATTATTAGAGGTGTAATGAACAATTACAAGTAAATAGTTTGTTTTATTTTGCATTTAATTTATACAAACATTTAGTTGCTAACATTTTCACAGGACATCTAAAAGTGATTACTTAGATTAAATGTCCTTTGGCTATGAACAGGAGGAAGAAATCTTGGTAAATTTGCTCAGAGCTTATATTAAAGCTGCCAGGATTCCTTGTACCTCTTACCATTGAAGGTGAAACTATTGTTTGCCTCAAAAATAAAAAATGGGTCATCTTGGCAGCCCTTAGGTCTGATGAGCTCAGGAGGAACAACAGGTTCCTCAACCTAGTCAGGTTTCAATTCATAATTTAAACAATAATAACAGCAGGTAGCATTTACATAGCTTTTTAAGGTTTGCAAAGGGCTTTACAAATATTTCATTTTATATGCTTAGAAGAATTGTACATGTTTTACCTATATCTGGATTACTTGCTATCTTGTAAGTAGGGAGGGAGAGAGAAAAATTTGGAACACAATGTTATGCAAAGATGAATATTGAAAACTATCCTTGCATTTGGAAAAATAAAATGTTATCAAAAAACTGCCAAAATCCAAAAAACAAATCCTCATTTTATTTTAACAACCTGAAAAGCAGGTGCTTTTATTTTCATAGATGAAGAAACTGAGGTATTCAGTTTAAGTGATTTTCCCAGGGACACACAGCTAAGTAGGTTTCTGAGGTTAAATTTGAATGCAGGTGTTCCTGATTCTAAGTTCAATGCTCTATCCATTGTACTATCTAGCCACTATATTTTGAGGAATGGAGGGTCATATTTAATGCTATTCCTTATCATACCACTGAGGAAATAGTGAGAAATTTAATCTAGGTCCATTGAAACAAATAATTTCAACCCATGAACTACATGTCTAATATACATATCTCAGAAGTGAATAAGCATTTGTACAATACCTACAAATGTGTCAGATACCATTTTATAACAAATATTATCTCATTTGATTCTTGCAACAACTGTGAATTAGATGCCATTATTATTCTCATTTTATTGTTGAGGAAACAGAGGCAAATAGAAATGAAATGAATGCCCAAGATCACATAATAGCTCCCATTCTTGAAGAGAAAATTCAAGGGTAGCCTGTTCAGTGGTTTTCCATCCCCCTCTCTCCCTATGTCACTGTAGATTAATTTGCATTATTAAAAGTAAAGTGTTGTAACAGGTGGCTTCAACTTGATGAACATTTTTTCATCTAAGAACATCTCTTTCTTTGTGTTTAAATTAGTGCATGCAATAAATTCTTTTTTTTTCTTCTTCTTTTTTTTTTTTTTTTTTTTTTTGCCCTGCTTCATCTCAGAAAATTTTGCACCTAATTCTTATCATTAAGAAAGAAGTGAGTGGTAAAAAAAAGATGAAGGAAACTGTTAGGTTCTTACTAAGTGCTAAATTGGTACTTAACAATTCTCTAGTTCACACCTTTGGTTCCAGCCTTTAAGGGGAGTTTACCCCTTTGAACTTCTGAGGAGGAGTTTACATATGACAAGGATTTTACACAACCTTTAAGAGGAGCAAGTTCATTGGTTGAAGTATTTTTCCCACAAGCCCCTGAGTTATCTCACACGCCCATTCTCTGGAAGGATAAAAGAAGCAACATTGAGCAAGGAGTTAGTCAAGTCTGGGCCAGAGTTGGGATGGCACTCTGGAGGAAGAAGAGTCTGGCTGGGAGACGATCAGACCTTTACAATTCCGGACCTTTACAGGAAACTATGGGGATTGGTGACCCTTTCCATCTTAGAGCTTAAGATCTACAAGGTGGGAAATTCTGGGTCTAGTATGATATGTATATTAGATTTTTGGATATGAATTCCAAAGAACTCAGAAACATAGTAGGCCACAGGAGTTGAGCTCATTGAGTCATGTGGCCTAGCAGAATGAAATTCAAGAAGATTGAAAAAAACAAGATGTGATTGGTGAAGTATTGCTCATGGCTATGGAGGAACTATGAAATATGGATGAAATGCCAAAGGACTGGATATGGATAAATGTTGCCCTACTTTTCAAGAAAGGGAATTAAGGGGATCCAAGACATCTCAAGCTCAACATAACTAAAACTGTACTTCTTGTCTTTTTTCCCCAAATTTTTCCCTTTTTTCTAAATTTCTTAGGGCACCATCATTCTTCGAGTTATTGAGGTTTACAAGATCAGAGTGATTCTCAACTCTTCTCTCTTTCTTTCATTCCAACATACAATTAGTTGTTGAATCTTGTAATTTTTTTCTCCACATTTCCTCCATTTCCTTTTGCCACTTTAATCCAAATTCATGTCCTTCTCACTTTTTTTGCATTAGCCTTCTAATTGGTCTCTCTGCCCCAGGATCTCTCCTCTATGCAATCCAACCATAATATAGCTACTAAACTGATATTTCTAAAGCACAGATTTGATCATGTCAACCTCCTTGCTTGTGAAGTTCCAGTGGCTAGAAACGTTTCTAGTTATTAGAGTCATCCTTGTGCAAATTACTTTGTATCGTCATTATACATATTGTATTCCTTTCCTACATACATGTAACCTTCAATAAATGTAAGCAATTTGAGGGCAGGACTTTTGTTTTTGTCTTTATTTTTTTAATGACTATCACAAAGCATGACATGTCTTAGGTATTTAATAAATAAATGCTGAATGAACAAATCCTTTAAAATTCAGACTTGAGAGTTTTACTTGATTGTAAATTTTTAGAATGAATTATTTAAAAGATGATCTATAAGCATTTAAAAAAGGAGGAGGTGATGGCTGAGTCAACAGGGATTCATTAAGAACAAATGCAAGTCTGATCTCATTTTCGTTTTTGAGTTTACTAACTGTGACTTGTCAACTATAATTTTCAATTCTGAGTACAACTATTTAGGTCACTCTATTTAAGTTACATGCAAAAATCACTTTAAAGAAGGAATCTTTATGTTATAGCTTCTTATTTACCTTCCTCCAAATCTGAGTCTCTTCTGAGTAAAGAACTGAATATTTAAATGAATGGTGATATGACTAGAGAGATGAAGTAGAAGGCCATGTCACATTTTCCTTTTGAGGAAGAAAAAGAAACTACAAAACTAATAGATATTACAGTGTAAATTGTGCCCACCAAAGACAGAATGCTTATCTAATGAGGGAGCTTTTATTTGATAGATACATGCTCCTTTGGTTGGGTTCTGAGGGATTTCTAGTTTTCTGTTAATCAAAAATATGAATTGAATACCTAGCCATATTTAGAGCACTATATCAATCATTAGTCTGGGGGAGAAATCAAGCCAAGTTTTGGATTTCAATTCATAGGATTACAGATCTAGGGTTTTAAGTGACCTTAGATGTTATCTAGTCCAGTGATATCAAACTTAAATAGGAGTAGATCATCCAGGCTGCATATAAATTTAGAAAACCTTATTGAAATTATCTATGTTATCTTGTATTCTTATCTATTTTGTTAAATATTTCCCAATTACATTTTATTCTGGTTCTGACTCAGCAATTGTCAAATACTAAGAAAAATATTGAAAATCTGGGGTCCCAAATTCCCTAAAATTCCCATTTTCATGTATAAATTATGTATTCAAGAAAGAAAGAGTACAGAATGCTAATTAGAAAAAACCATTTGAAGTTTTATTTTTCAGTCATTTTGGCTCATCATGATTCTTCTATCTGGAGTTTTCTTGGCAAAAGTACTTGCCACTTCTCCTGATTATTTTACAGATGAGAAAACTGAGGCAAGTGGGATTAAGTAACTTGCCCAGAGTCACAATTATCTAAAGCTAGATTTGAATTTGGGCAGATGAATCTTCCTGACTTTGGGCCTGGCCCTTTCCACTGTGCCATCTAACATTGATAGAGCATCTAAAATTTATGAGACAATTTCTGAAAACTGAGACAGGAGAAATTTTATCATTCCCAAGTACCCTATGGTTGCTTTATGTTGAGCTTGGAAGTTCCACACTGACTACTCTGTTTTGTGCTTCTGCAGCTCTCCTAGAATGAGTCTTGAGGTCTTCCAACCTCTCATCCAAAGCTTTCCATCCCAGTTCCAATTTGAACTGATAACAAAATGGAAGAAAAGTGGCTGGCTCAAGGTTGCCTAGCAACCCAGTTGGTAAAGACAGAAAGAGCTCCCACTGTTTGGTGATCCTAGAGTTTTTGGAAATATTTTGCTGAATATTAAATTTATTCTTTTTAAAATAATTAGGTATAGGATAGACATAGAGACTTGATGTGATTTTCTGTAATTTCAAGGGAGGATATTCTACTTTATCAGTGCAGATTGGCACCCTCTCTGCACCTTAATACCTTAAACAGTTGGTAGATCACTGAGAGGTTGAATAATTTGCTCATGGTTAACCAACCAGTATATTTTAGAGATGAGACTTGAACCCAGTCTTTTTGGCTTTGACGCCAACTCTACCTACTTTGCAACAGAGCCTCAAATGGGCATAATAAAAGTAAACTTAAATACTTTCATCAGACTAATTTTTACCTTTGTTCCTGCTTATGTTAATGAATCTCTTCTTTTCCTCTTCCCTATTCTTCCCAACTTGATTCGGAGAAGGCAATAGTATGGCCCTGAAATTTCTGTATTCCAAGGCAACATAAACATCTCCCAGTACCAAAAGCACCCAAAGAATTTCCTTTATGAGAACCCATCAAGAAACACACAAAAAAGAGACAGAATTTATTCCAGTTCTTTAGGCCTGCTGCCTCATTTACTTTGAAGTTGAGAAGATTTCTTCTATTAGCCGTCAACAGCTGGAGTTAGGAGCTTCTTATCTTTCACAAGAATAATACCCCACTTACCTTCTCTTGAAGGCGTTCAATAAGAGCAGCTAAATTAGCTTCACGGTTCTCTTTAATCTGTTCCATTTTCAGTATCAGCTTTTCCTCTGCCATTTTGCTGAAGTTGTTGTTCTCTTCCAAAGCCTTCTGAAGGACTTCTCTCTCATGCTCTCGCTTTTCTGCCAATTGTTTCAGCACCTGGGCCTCCTGAGACTGAGGGAGAAAAACACATCCTGCTGACAATCATCCAAATGCAAACCTGTCAGAAGAATGAGCTATTAACTTGGGATGGAGAGAGCTTTATGAGAAATAATACCCCTCTACTCCTTCATCAATGTTGTTCAGTGAGGTATTGCTCAGAGCTTTGTGCTAGCACACGGTTAACTGGAGAAAGAACATTTTCAGCTGTGGATTTTTGCTTTGGGCAAGCTATCTTAAAAGAAGCAGCATTTAAACTATGCTGACTAGGTTTTAGACATTACTGTCAAGCATTTATGCAACATAAAGTGCTTTAATTAATCATTGGATGCCAACATTCCATTTAGGTCAAAGAAGAATGGGTGAAAGCTGGGGAGAGTTCCGGCCTGGTTTCCTGCTGTATTGTTATTTGGCCAGCTGTAATGCCTTGCTGTGTGTGAGCTTTTACATCTCACCAATGGGAATAGCTAAACTGACAGTCTGCTTTAACAACCCCTCCCTTTTTAAATTTTATGTTCCATTAGGAGTTTAGGATGGTATAATGCCTATTGAGCACTCACAGGCAAGAGCTCTTCTGTTAATGTCTATCTTGGATCCTCCTAAGCCCCCTGGAGACTCATTGTCCCGGAGTAGGTGAGTGCTTGGAGTAGAATCTCCACTCAGGCTCTTCCTAGGTTGTGTAATTCAAGGAATGCATGGGTGGGATAAAGTCAGTTCAATTCAGTAATCCATAATGAATCATCAGATCATAGATTTACACCTGGGAGGGACTTTACAGGCTATTTAGTATGACTCTTTTATTTTAAAGATGAAGAAATGGCTCAGGAGGGGGCAATGAGTTGCCCAGGTCATACAGCCAGTAAGTGACATATAGCTGGTGAACAAATCCAGGCCCTTTGATTTCCAAATTCAGCATACTTTTCTTAATTTAATTCTACAAGCATTAAATACCTACTACATGCCAGTTATTATGTTCTGGGGCTACAACAATGAAAAATAACACAATCTTGGATCTTTGATCATACATTCCTCAAGTGTAGAATGGGAATACTATTAGCATGTACCTCACAGAGTTTTTGTGAGGAAAAAAAAAAAACAAGAGATAATATTTGTAAAGTGTACCTGGCACATAATAAGTGCTTAATAAATAAATAAGTGCTTATTCCCTTCCCTTCCCCACCTTCCCTACACACCCACTGAATGCAACAGGAATTTATCTTTTCCTCCTATGAACTCTTAAAATCCTTGTTGTCTGAGTCTCATTGTTTGATAATTAATGGAATTTTTTTTATGGTAGATTGTAGACTCAGTCTTCTTGGATTATAGTCACATCTGATATAGCTATATCATTTATCTGTATTAATCTTGTGTCCCTTATAGGTGGGGACCATTTCTTCCATACCTATCTGTCCACAGTGCAGAATATACTCAATAAATATTTGCTGGTTTATTGAAGGAGTGCTTAGGGGCCAGAACAAAGGAGGTAATCTCTGAGTTCTATGAAGTTTTTAAACTGAGCCTACCATAATGAGATAGCAGAATCAATCAACCATTTATTAAGCACCTACTATGTACCAGGCATTGTAATGGGCATGTATATAAAGAAAAAAAGATCATAGATCATAATATATGGACTTGGTAAACACAGGTATTTCTTTTCAATGTTTCTTGATATCTCTTGGTGTCTTGGGTGTTATCTGAACACATTTGAAAAGATCTTTAAAGGATGAATTCTCCCATAATGTTCTCTTTTTCCTACTAGCAAGAAGGAGTTTGTAAGCTTTGAAAAGACATAAATTATACCTAAGGAGTGGATTATTCATCTAGAAGGATGACTCATTGGGATTCCCCTCCCCCCATATAATGATTTTAAGATTGTACTAAAAAAGGAAACAAGATGTGGCAGTGTAAAAAATATGGGGATAATTAGCCATTTTTGTCAACAGATTCACTAGATAAAAGTGAGGGAAAAGTTATACATGATTCTGACACCTAACTTTAGTATTAGACTAATATCTTGTTTCTGGGCAATCTATTAGGCTTAGATTATGCTCTAGATTGAGACTTCAAAAACAATTCTTGTATAAATGGTGATGATAAACAATTTTTAGATTTTAATTTAGACACTTTTTGGTCTTTTTTTAAGTTAAGCAATGGATGTTGTTGAAAACCCTGATGAGAATACTTTAACTAGGAGGAAAACACCCCAATTTTTTAGAATTCAGATAGTGGTCTAAACAGAGCATTTGATACCAAAACTCTATTGAAATAGTAGGATTATTTGATACCAGGCATTTGATGTCAAAACACCATTGAAATAAGAGGATTATTTGATACCAAGCATTTGATACCAAAACATCATTGAAATAGTGGAATCATTTACGTCATGCATTCCATTGTATTTTAATTTGAAAACCGTTCACTTCTGAGAGGAACTAATAACACACAGAAGGTTCAACTGAAACAAAGACTACAGGTTTAGAATTGGACAGGACTTTAGTAGTCATAGAGTGAAATCCTTTCATTTTAAAAACGAAGAAACTGAAGTGCAGAGTGGTAAAGTGATTTGCCAAGTGACAGAACCAGGATCCAAAATGAAGTGCTGTCTTGACCAGGGTCCATTATCTCTCTCCTGGACTTTTGCAACAGCTTGCTGGTAGGTCTTCCTGTCATAAGTGTCTTCACCCTCCAACCCATTCTAAACTCAGTCAAAGTGATTTTCCTAAAGCACAAGTCTGACTATGCCACTCTCCTACTCAGGTTTAAACTCCAGTGGTTCACTATCACCCCCAGGATCAAATATAAAAATCTTCTATTTGGTGTTCAAAGATCTTCATAACTTGCTTTTCCCTCCCCCAACCTTTCCAGTATTCTTACACATTATACCACCCCCCAGACACTTTTTGACTCAAAAACACTGACTGCCTTGCTCCTTGTCTACTAAGAGGAGGCAGGGAGTGGATTCAGAGAGCTTCTAATGCTAGCTACAGTCTGCTTCCTCTATGTATGTCTTGTTGGACAAAGATGGAGCAGGGAATGGAACTAAGTTGAAAAGCTATTTTACAGAAAGAGAAACACCAAGGGAAAGGTACTTGTTGTCTTACTCCAGATGTACAAATCTAGAGCTTGGTGAATTGTAGAAGCAGGATTCTATGGTTCTGAGGATAGTGGATTGAATCGGAACTCTTACCTATTGTTTAAACAAAATCTAAATCTTTGAAGCAAATATGAAATTACTTGGATTCTTGAAAGTTCTCTAAGTTGGGAACTTGGTTAGACTTCAAATTAAGCTTCAAATGAATCAGCCAGTCACTCCATCTAGAAATCCAGAGTGTTAGTTTTGAGGAAGGCAAAAATAGGGGAAAGAAGGCCAAAGAGATAGGGTATCATTTATCCTGTTGTTTATTTTTGTACTTTCTATCACAGGAATCTGTAACTTTTTTTTTTTTTTTTTTGGTGGGGTGGGGAATTCATGGTCAGACTTCCTTTGGCAGACTGGTCTATGGACCCTTGTCAGAATAATATTTTATGTACATCAAATAAAATGCACAGGATTACAAAGGAAACCAATTATATGAAAATATTTGTGAGAAATATATGTATACATATATCTCCATGTATGCATATATATATATATATATATATATATTCCAGTGCATGAAGCCATGACTGTTTGACTTGAAACTTTGACATTCAACACTATTCTAATTTTTCTAGTATTTTTCAATGTTAATAGTAATTTTATTTTATTTTTATATTTGTGATGGTAATATTCCCATTTAAAAGTCAGTGAGAAAATTCCACTAGGGAAATGAGCACGAGAAGAAAAATGGATAGAAATTTAATAGGATAGGTTGGTATTAAGATATATTTTTAGATTTCTAGACTTGTGGGGCCAAATTGAGACTTGAGTATGAACATGCAGCTCCCACTATAATCAATAGGGATTATATGTATTGGCCACAGTGAAGAATTTGGCTCTATTAATGGGGTTGGTACTTTTAGACTCATTCAGAGTTAAATTAGACTATATCCCCTAAGCTTCAAGATTTTCTGGACAGCATTTATTCAGATCTAGCTAACAGTGTAGAATGGAAGACCGTGAAGAATGTGACTGTGACTGTGTTCTCACTTGCTAATAACAACGGCCAGGAAAAGTAGGTCAGGTCATTCCTTCCTGGGCACTACTTATGTTTTGGGATTACTTATATTACTTCTTTTGCATACTCGAAGAAGTGTGCATCCACCTTTGTGTTCACTGTCTAAAATATTGCTTTTAAATCAATGGTTCTTGATTTTTTTTTTCTATCATAGTCCAGTCTGATGAGAGTTATAAATCCCTTTTCAGAGTAACATTTTGAAATGCATAAAATGAAACAAAAGAATTACAAAGAAAGCCAATTACATTGAAATATAATTATTGAAAATATTAAAAGATAAATTTATGGATCATGGTTAAGAACCCCTGCCCTAAATGAAGGCTCCTAGACTCTATCCATTTTCTAGTCTTTTTCAGAATTCTTGAGCACCTTCTTAGTAACTCTGCAGGGAGAGAAAGTTTATCATCATCTTTCATTGTTCCAACAGCAGCCCAGAGGTTGGACAATCTCATCTTTTTTTTTCTTTTTTTGTTTCTGGTATTAGTTGCTAGGGAGGATTTATTTCTTTTATCTACTGAATCAGCCTATATCTCATGGGGAAATTGTTTTAAATTTTGGTACCTCTATTACCTTTAAATTTTAAGCTGAAATAAAACATGATTGGACATAAGGATATGGAATCAAAATTCATTTTATCTAGAGGAGCATCCATTTTAGGGGAGGCAAAATGCTTTAACTTAAAGCTAAGCATCTAAGGACCTATTTGCAAAAGAGAAATACTTGATGACTTGGATGATTTCAACTTAATTCAGAGGCAGAATTGGCTGAGGGTTGTTAAAATGAGCTCATTTAGAGAAAAATTCTTCAACCTTGAAACATATCAGAATGGCATCGATCTAAGATGGAAGGTCAGCAGAATGGAATAATAGAGCAAGATAATGGCCCACTGATGTAATGCCAATGTCAGGAGGATAATATTTATAGAAAATAAATGTTAACCATGACATTCAGAAAGACAAAAATCCTCTTTACATTTTCTCTTAAAGAAAGAGATGTGACTTATTGTAGAATGTTTTATTTTTACATAAATCCCACACTGGACTCCATATTACAGACAATAACTTCTTTTCTATTATATATGGGGAAGAAAATCATGATTCAGAGAAGAGTTATTGTATATTTCAGTAGTACTTCTGATAAATTAAAATGGTTTACTGTCATTAGTTATAGTACTAGTTATAGGAGTTTAATTACTGCAAATATAAATGGAAGATAAATTTGAGTTAAGTGGTTTCTAAAACTCAATTAAACTCTACATATACATGAGTTAGAAGGGATGTAAAGGACTAGATTTAGTTATTGCCAGTTTTCTTTTCTTTTCTCAATTGAATTTGTCTTCTATCATTTTCTTTTTTTCCTAGTCTCTATCATTTATGGACCTATTATTTATTGTTATAAAACATTATCTATCAAAAAGTAAATCTCCCTGTGCCTTATTTGTACTCCTTCGTGAGTAAATTAGGCTACTTAAAACAAAATTAATGATTTGACTTTTAACAGTAAAAAGATGTGCTATTAACCCAATTACACTTAAAAATAGGCATATCTAATTTAATCTAACAGTGTCTTGTTATGAAATATTGATGAGCTATAATTATAGAAGAGAAACTCTGTTATATAAATTCTATGGTGAATAGCCAGCTGTATTTAAAAATTTATAGTCAATTCAAAGACATTTGGAATGACCTCTCCAGAAAGGACAAACAAAAAGTTGATTGTGCTGAAAGGCTAAAAGAGAATCACTGTGTTGCTCTCATATTATGTAACTATGCAAATCAAGATTCTATGATTCCACAGCTCATGTGACCTCCTCTTTACAAAGTGAAATACTTTCTGAATGTTTAACTCAGAGTGATCCTAGGTAGTGTGTTATTACCTCTAAGCCATTATATATATATATATGTATATATACATATATGTATATGTATATGTTTGTGTATTATATACATATATGTATATAACCACACACATTCTATCTATCTATCTATCTATCTATCTATCTATCTATCTATCTATCTATCTATCTATCTATCTATATGTCTGTGTCTAGTTACCTATCTGAGGGAAAGTTTAACAGAATATAAAGAATATTGGGTATAGAAATGAGGAGATCTGGATTAATGTCTCTTGCCCTTCAGTTTTCTTATATGTAAAAAGGGGATAAATACCTGCCCTGTCTGCTGTAAAGAATTGTCATGAGGCTGTGTTTAAAAAGGCCAATTTTAAAGTATTTTGTAGCCATAATACTATATGCCAGTAGGTGTCATTTATTTATTATATTTAGATTATAATTATTATTGAAAAGGACTCATAGTATAAAAAGAAAGTTTATCAGGAATAGTGATTAAGGGTTAAATTTAATTATATGTTTATATATATATATGTACACACATGTATATATGTGTATACATATATGTGTATGTATGTATAAATAAAATTGTATACATATATATTTTAAAATAATCAAGAATAAATTTCTTTCCAGTAAAGAAATTAGAGGTGATAGCTGAACTAGTTTTAGCATGATAGTTTTAGGGCATGATAGTTTAGATATCATTAAGTACTTAGGTTTACATTAAAAATATTTATTACTTTTTTTTTTTAAAGATCCATTTATAGCCACTTATTTCCTAGCAAATTACATCTGGAAACACTGAAAAATTATGAAATTTGAAAAAAAAGAAGTATTTTTGCATTTTCCTTTATAAGATTTTTATATAAAAAATGAAAGTAATCTCATTCCATGTAGTCAGTTATAGGGTGGAGATCTGGGCTGCAGTTACCTCATTATTTCCTGATTCAGAAACAACAGGTGTCTCATGGATGTGATCATTTGTTTTCTTAAAGAAGGTCAGAGACTAGGGAGAGACAAAGGCTTGTCAACCTTCATAACAAGTTCCCCCTAACATTTATTTTTATTCCAGTCAATCAGTGGAGCAGCATTAATTCCAACTCCAAATGTGCCCAAAGCAGTATGTTCCCACCTAGCAGCCAGATGGCCAGTGCTGAGATGTTGTTGGCAGATGGAGAAGAGAGCTACCCAGAATCAGCAGGTGCAGAGCACCAAGGTAAATTCAAGTCCATGCTGTGAGGCATCACTGGAAGCCCTTCATCAACCACAAAAAAGTCCCTGGTTCATAGTCAAGGTGGCACTTTTGTATTCTGAGCCTGGTCCTTGGCTTGTAACAGATGTATTCTCTTCACACATGTGGCAATTCTGAGTTTTTTTTTCCTTGCCACACAGAGAGGTAAATCATCCAAGGCTAATGCTGTGATTTTTTTTTCTATTTAAAAACAGAGTTGTTATGAAACTGTAACTCTAATTTAGTGCAACTGCAGAAGATATGCCCATTTGGAAATTTTTACTGACCATGGCTTTGTTTCAAGATAGGAAACTGAAGCTCAAATCAAGCTTACAAATTATCCTGAATTTCTAAAATTGACCTCAATTTAGTCAAAATAAGTTGGCTAATGATAAAGTAAATCATAGGAAATTATGTACCAACAAATACAAAATCCTGAATGATGATACAAGTGAAAGATTTTATTTTTTCCCTCTCAGGCATATAGGACTTGTTCCTTCATTTTTCTACTTCTTAAATGTGTCTATATACATGTTTATTCTTCCTTAATTCAGAAGAGATGCTTCTCAAGGTTAATTCTTTATTATGCATTTTTTCTGCTGTCTCACATATTTTAAAATTCCCATAACTTTCCATCTTTCCTGGAACTTGGCTTCTTCAACCATCCTCTCTATCTCTAGCTCATTCATTTGTCCACTTAGCAAATCTTTATTTAGTGTCTATTATTCCCAATATTATGTCTAAGTCTTGCTTAAGTATCTTGCCCACCATTAGTGCTTAGTTAATTTTTGTTGAATTGAAAGGATGCTTTGCTACGTCCTTTGGAGATATACCAATAGATTAAGACAAAACCTCTGCCCTTAGTCCAATTTCTTACTCTTTATTCCTTAATAGTGGCATAGAGATGTACATTTAAGATATTCTATTTTGGAAAGAATGTCCAAATATCTTCAAATAAATTCGATAGCAATTGAAAGTTATACTATTGATCACCTTTGCACTAACTTCTCGAAAAGTGATATTTAGCCATTTCTTCAACTTCCTTATCATCTATTAACTTCTTGATCCTTGATAATCTTGCTCCTGCCACTACAATTCTATAGAAACTATTTTCTGGAAGCCCTTTAATTCAATCTGCCTTGTACAGTTCAAAGATGTAGAGTGGATAAGAAATTCGGAGGTCATTTTGCCTGCTCCCTCATTTCCCAGAAGTTAAAAAACTTGCCCAATGTCTCACAAGCAGTAAAAATCAGAAGTGGCATTTGAATACAAGTTTTCTGTTTCAAAAATCAGTGCTCAGGGCACTGTACTATTTATTAAACATCAATTATGTGCAAGGTACTGAAGATACAAAAGATGTTGTCTCTTTTCTCAGCAACTTGGCAATATATTGGAATACATAAGATGACTATAAGAGTAATAAAAAAATAACACATGGTAAGAGCAAAGGAACGAGTTAGATGAAATACTTGGTGAGAAATGGATGATGAAGAGATCACTTTGTAGCGAGACCCAAAGAGTAGCTTCATTAATACTTTGAAGTTAATTTGGAAATAGGTCTCCAGTGGAGTTCAGGGATCTGTCCTTGGTCCTACACATTTTGGGGGGGTCTTACATTTTTAAAAATGTTGGAAGAAGGCACTGACAGCATGCTTATCAAATCTGAAGATGGCCCAAAGTAGAGAGGAAGAGCTATCATGGATTTAGAATTACAAAAGATTTTTGACAAGCTAGAACAGTAGGCTGAATTTAATATGGATATATGCAAAATTTTATACTTGTATTCAATAAATCAGTCTTCAAACACACTAGGGAGAAAGCATTATTAAATCTACTGATATTATAAGACTAGATAATTTCCCTTTAGAAAATGTGAATTCTGATCTATAATCTCCATATGAGTAAACAGTATAATATAGTAGCCAAAAAACAAAGCAAAAATTCAAGTAAAGTGACCTTAGATTTCATTAAGAGAATTATACATGACAGTGCGATTGTACTTTCCCCAGATTAGAACACAACTGGATAGTCTTTTCTATCTTACCATCTGAACTTACATTATTATTTAATAAATAGATTCTTGTTTTTCCTGGTCCTAATTCGCCATCTTGAGAATAGGAGGATATAGGCAAGAAAGAGAGCATATGATAAAATCGGAGACAACTGGTTGCCTAGTATTATTGGCTCACTGTGTGTGAAGGGGAGAAGATGAAGCAAAGCTGGCCAATGACTTCTCTTTCATTTAATTAGTTCTCATTCTAAAATAAAATGTTAGTGCTGAAAGCAATCTCAAAGATCAGCTAATACAAACCCACCATTTCATAGAAATTGAAAATGGGATCAGAGACATTGTGATTTCATTAAAGACACACAACACAGCATTAGAATTGGGAACAAAATCAAAGGTTCTCACATGCTAATTTGGTCCTAAACTATGCTATTTATCTGATCTAACTCCTCTTTTATCCCTGCAGTATTTGACACTTTTGATCAATCTCTTGGTACCCTTCTTCACTTGGTTATATGACATTCAACCATCTTTGTTCTTATTTGACACATTATTCTTGGTTTCTTTTACTGACTCCTATTCACCATTCTTTCAATGGAGTTGCACCTTAGAGCTCCATCTTTAATCCTCTGTTCTTTTATGTTGCTGCTTCTTTCACATTTCTTATGGGTTTAGCTATTCTCTCTCTGTCGGGGATAGAGTTCACTTTCTTTTGCCCTGTCCTTTCCCCTGAACAATAATATATCTTTTGCTTCTAGACGGAAAATTCTACTTAAGAGAAAAATAAAAAAAGAAAGGATATTGGGGTCTTAAATTCATAGAATGTGACAGCTGGAAGGGATGTTAGAGGTCGTTAATCCAGACTGTTCCTGGATAGTAATTGCCTTTGTAACACTCGCATCAATTGGCCACACAACTTTTCACTGATAAGGAACTCAATTTCTTCTAGGTTCCCTATCCCATTTTTGGACTACTCAAATCATTAGAAGTATTTCTTAATATTGAGGCAAACTTTGCCTTTTTCATATCCTGTTCCTTAAATGTTTCAACATAAAAAGTTTTTATTTTTTATAAATAATAACAGAGATGATGATGATGATGTTGATGATGTTGATGATGATATTCAAAATTTACCCCATCATTTTCCCTTACAAGCTTACATGTTCTCTTTCCTGACTGGATAATATTTGACAAGGATACTTTCATGGTTTCAAATAATATGTGCTTAGTTATCATGTTGTATCTATGCTTCCTTTGTGATGTCTCTTAAAGGCAATGCCTTCCTTTTTCTTTCTACAACTACTGTCCTAGTTGAGGCTTTCTCACTTTATCTTTCTATTTTTATTTGCTCTTACTTGACCTTTCACTATTATCTACTCTCTTCTATTTCCTCCATATCTCATTCACTCCTATCCACTCTCATCAGGTGAGATATCAAAAAAACAGAATTTTTTTACACCCCCCCCAAGACAAAATTAAAAAAAAAATCCTTCAAACATACTACCTATAGTCTACAAGTAAAATCCAAATTCCTTTGCCTCATATTCAGGGCTCTGTACAATCTTGCTTCAAACTATCTTCCCACTCTCATCTACCATCACTTCCCTACACAAACCTTTTCCTTCAAGTAGATTGTTTCCTCCAGGGTCATCAGAATGTGTCTTATCTCTGTACTTCTGCAGGTCCCTTAGTTTATTAGACTATCTTTCTTACTGGTTTGTCTATCCTTCCTGTAAGGTTAAAATCCTCTCAGAAGCCTAACCTAACCACTTAGGCTATAGTTGCTCCTTCTCTTAAGTCTCCAGAGTCTCATAGACTCTATTTTTGATCTAGTAAAATATACTCCCTCATATTAGGTTTAATTAGATTTTTATGTAGGTGAATCTTTGCTCTTCAACTAGAACATAACAGCTTGTGGCCAGTGTCTGTAGTTGTTACTTATTTGTATCAACTCACTCTTTCACAGTGACTAGCAAAGTGTGTTGCACAAAATGGGCACTTAATAGATTTATTTGGTCACTTAAGTTAAGGTATCAATTCAATTTAATTGTCTCTGATTTCTATATACACTATTTTATTTCAATATATATTGGGTATATATCTATTTTTTGGAATTTAATTTAATGTTTGTCATTCATAAAATTAGTGTTATAAATAAATGGTTTCAGAATTGTGTAGATTGCCTATTTTATGTCAGGGATCCTGTTTGTTTTAGAAAACAAACATATGTAGAGGATCAAGAGATGTCTTTTTTTTTTTTTTTGCCTAGATTGGAAACATATTTCTGAGAGGAGGAATGTTATCTGGTTAAACTTTGGTTCAGTTGAACTGGTTCAGACTTTCACCTTAGGAGGCAATACAGGGGATCCTGAGAAGACGATCCTCAAAATCAGAAAGAGCTATCCCACTGAAGTCAAAAGAATACATTCAAGTCCTAGTAGCATTTGACTAAGGTGGATTAAAAGTGATGAGGTACTATGTTGCCCCCTAGGGGATGTTAGTTTATCAACTGTGATAATGATTTTCATAGACTCACAGAAAAGAGGATCATACAGTCTCCCCTTTAAGACTTGGAATATTTTCCAATAAGGTACTTGACATTCTTTTCAATTGTTTCGTTTTTCTGGTTTTGCTTGACTACTTCTTGGTTTCTCCTTGAGTCATTCTTGTTCAAGTCTAATTTTCAATGATGTATTTTCTTCACTCACTTTTTTTTATATCTTTTTGTAATTGTCCAATTGAGTTTTTAAGTGAGTTTTTTTCTTCTATGGAATTTTTTTTCCATTTCATCCATTTTATTTTTTAGAGAGCTGTTTTCTTTTTCCAGCTCACTAATTTTATTTCTCAATGATTTGTTTTCTTTATCCACTGTCTTTAAATTTTTTTAAAAAAAATTTGATTACACCAAATTAAAAAGGTTTTACACAAACAAAACTAATGCAAACAAGATTAGAAGAGAAGTAACCAATTGGGAAAACATTTTTACAGTTAAAGGTTCTGATAAAGGCCTCATCTCCAAAATATACAGAGAACTGACTTTAATTTATAAGAAATCAAGCCATTCTCCAATTGATAAATGGTCAAAGGATATGAACAGACAATTTTCAGATGATGAAATTAAAACTATTTCCACTCATATGAAAGTGTTCCAAATCACTACTGATCAGAGAAATGCAAATTAAAACAACTCTGAGATACCACTACACACCTGTCAGATTGGCTAAGATGACAGGAACAAATAATGATGAATGTTGGAGGGGATGTGGGAAAACTGGGACACATGCATTGTTGGTGGAGTTGTGAAAGAATCCAACCATTCTGGAGAGCAATCTGGAATTATGCCCAAAAAGTTATCAAAATGTGGATACCCTTTGACCCAGCAGTGCTTATATATCCCAAGGAAATACTAAAGAAGGGAAAGGCACCTGTATGTGCCAAAATGTTTGTGGCAGCCCTTTTTGTAGTGGCTAGAAACTGGAAAATGAAGGGATGTCCATCAATTGGAGAATGGTTGGGTAAATTATAGTATATGAATGTTATGGAATATTATTGTTCTGTAAGAAATGACCAACAGGATGAATACAGAGAGGCTTGGAGAGACTTACATCAACTGATGCTGAGTGAAATGAGCAGAACTAGGAGATCATTATATACTTCAACAATGATACTGTATGAGGATGTATTCTGATGGAAGTGGATATCTTCAACATAGAGAAGAGCTAATCCAATTCCAATTGATCAATGATGGACAGAATCAGCTACATCCAGAAAAGGAACACTGGGAAATGAGTGTAAACTGTGAGCATTTTTTTTCTTCCCAGATTATTTTTAGCTTCCAAATATAATTCTTCCTTTGCAACAACAACAACAACAAAATTCGGTGCTGCACATATATATTGTACCTAGGATATACTATAAGATATTTAATATGTATGGGAATGCCTGCCATCTAGAGGAGGGGGTGGAGGGAAGGAGGGGAAAAATTCAGAACAGAAGGGAATACAAGGGATAATGTTGTAAAAAAAAATTACCTATGCATATGTACTGTCAAAAAAAGTTATAATTATAAAATTAATTTAAAAAAGGAAAAAAAAGACTTGGAATAATAGGCAACTCACTACTTCATGTCTAGCCCATTCCAGTTTTGGATGGTTTAGGTGCTAGGAGGTTTTTCCTAATATCAAGTTTATCTTTGTCTCATAGCAGTTTCTATTTGCCCTTGAATATTCTGCCTTCAGAGATTATTTAGTTCAACTCTTCATTTTATACATGATGAAACAGAGGCTCACAGAGTAGAAGTGACTTGCTTTCCCCCAAACTCATTACTTCACCTCTCATATCCCCTTCTTTGAAAAGACATGACTATGGATATAGAAGTCAACATAACATCAGACTTTAATAACACACACACACACACACATGCACATACATATGTAGAATGCTATTAGTTTTGTTGAGTTGAATTTTCTCCATTTTTTATTCTGTTACAAAGGATAGTTTTTTTAATCAGGGAGAGGAAGGGAGAGAAATGTGTTAGGAAATGTAGATGAAGAAAAGCAAAAGAGATCAATACAAATCTATTTAAAATTCCCCCAAAACACATCACTTCTCTATTTCTCAAGGACATGATTAGCCTACTCTGTCAAGAGAAGAGTGTGGTTCTTCAGGAGTTTGTTTGCCCCTTTCTGTAGAGTTAAGAAATTCTCCCTAAAATTTTCTCTCCTTTTTCTAACTGTTTTTTGGATATTTACCCTTGATTTATCTACCACCACAGAAATCATGTGTAAGGTCATTACCTTTCCTCATCCTAATTTGTTCTTTCTCTTCAATTTTTCTGCTAATGGTATGTCCATTCTAAACAGGCTGTACCCTTTCTCATTCCCATATACAATCTTTATAAATTATATAATCTTTCTTTGTATTGTAATACATGCATCTGCCTCTATCTTTCTATTTCATGAGTTTTTAGGTCTGGAAGAGACTTTTGAGATAATTCAAATGCCTTGTTTTACAGTTGAGAACATTATAGTTCAGCTTGATAAAGTTACATGCTCCCAAACACACTGTGAGGAAATAAGAGATCCTGCATTATTATCTCAGAATGCCCAAAGTACTGTTCCTTTGCATCCTAAGTTTTCATCATCTTTCAGCAGAACTATTTTGATAGCTATCTTATTGGTATCCCCACTTGTAATATCTTATTTTTGTTTTCTACCTTATATGACACTGAAAAATTTCTGAAAACAATTACTCTCCATTTGTCACCTTTTTTTGCTAGAAGGACAAAGTTTTAAGGGTTTTTTATTGACATCAGCAAAAAAGTCCAGAATTCCCAGTCTATCTTTCAATTGCCTCTACCTCTCCATTAATTTCCCACTACTCCTTATCTTTCACAAACACCTTGTCCTCCTTTTCCCTCTTCATTCAAATTGGTGCATCCATTGTTCCTTAAATACAGTATAAATCCTCTCTTTCTATGTTTGTGGAATATAGTCATTTAACAAAGTTATTTAACTTCTCTCAGGCTCAATTTCTTCATCTGTTAATATTTGTCAAGCAATTTTCAACCTTAAAATGTTATATAAATACTTATTATTATGATTATTTTTACTTTCTTTTGGATTTAACCAAGAATCTTATTGTCTTATTGGTATAGAGAACTTCAAGTTGTAAGAAAATACTCTCTATTGATACAAATTTGCAATTGCTTTGCAAGTTATAATCTTGAAAGTTTACTAGAATTGAGTGAGTGAGACACAGTGACATTCCCAGAGTCATACAGCCAGTATGTAATAAAAACAGGGCTTTTATGCTGATCTTATTGACTCTTAGATTTTTAAAATCTATGTCTCTGTCTCTTTATAGCATTGCTTTTAAAATAATGGAATCAATGCAGAAAGCCAGTCTGAATAAGTCAAAGGCTCCTCTTTTCTCAATAACATTAAAAATAACCTGAAATACTGAATATTTTACATAATTTACTTTAATTGTTTGCTTCAGTTCTTCTGTGTAGAAAAAAATACAATATCATTCAATGGAATGGAGCTGGGAGGCAGAGGAAGCAGCTACAATGATGAATGTATATGGACCTTAAATTTGAATTCTAATTTCTGTGAAAAGAAGAATATAGCTTTTCCAAAGCAGAACCCCAGCTGCAGGCTCTTTAATGAGAATTTAATACTTTTTCCCCTGAAGAACACTAATCTAATTAACACAGTGTAATCTAAGAGTGAAAAATCAATTAATGATTTTTAAAAGGATAGGATAGAATTTCCTATTAATTAGTTTGACTTTCTGCTAATTAAAACTTTGCCAAGAGGACATAATCTATAGTGATTTTTTCCCAATAAATGTTTTAGATGAGTAGGAGAAAAGTGAAATGGACATAAAGATTTTACAGGCTTCTAACATGATTTATCAATGGGCATCATCATTCTAGGTGATTAGATATCTTTAGCCAAACTGTAAATTTCTAGTCCAATTAAATTGTTTATATAGATATGACTACTAGGGTGGAGTGAACATGTCAGGATCTATACTTTATTAATTTAGAAACAGCTGCCAGGGGGCTTTGTTAAAAGAATATCCAAATCGTTTTATTCTGACTTTATTAAATTGAGGATTTTCTTTATTCTTTTTTTTTTATGTCTTTTAGAGTCAAAAGAAGCATTCTGGATGGGGGCAAGAGCAATAATCTGAATTCTGAGGTCCAGGATTGTGCAGATTAAAAGAGATCTGAAAGTAGTTTATATCTTTAAAGCCTCAATCAAATGGATCTAGTATTTGGGGGAATGGTGAAAGGCAGTGGAAAGATTATGGACTTGGAGTCAGAAGATTAAAACTTGTGCACTTCCTGAAAATGCCATATGTAAGCCGTGTGACCTTGTGACTAAATTTCTTAATCTGTAAAATGAAAATAATATCTACCTGAGAGTTACTAAGAAGATCAAATGAGATAGTGTAAGTAAAGTAATATGTAATCACGAAGTGTGATAAACTACTGCTATGAATTCTTATATTTCAGATCTGTTCCTGATTTTCTATCAAAAGTCACAGTATCCATCTTCTTTAGATTAATTATTTAATCAAAAAATTATTATTAATTATTAAATTATTAATTATTAAATCACAAAAGGTGATTTTCTGTAATACTGGGGAATAAAAAGATCAATCACTACAATTTAAACCAGCAGTTCTCAAAGTGTGGCCTGGGAACACACAGAAGTTCCTGCAAACCTTTTCTGAAGTTCTCAAATGTCAAAACCACTTTTATAACAATACTAAGACATTTTATTTTCTAAGTAATAAATATTGATATATATATATGTATATGTATACATATATATATATGTATATAATGCACATGAACAAAAACTTAATTTGTGAGATGCTCAATCATTTTTTAAGATTTTAAAGGGGACTTGAGGCCAAAAAGTTTGAGAATTACTAGTTTAGGGTCAGCGAAACTTAAATAAATCTGAATTCAAAATGAACTTGAATCTGTGATGTGCACTCCATCTTTAAGAGGAAGATAGAAAAGACAACAAAGCAAACATCATAAGTAAATTGGAATTACCATGGAGTTTCTTAAGTTTAGTGTAGATTCAGTCCAATTGTCTACATTAACACCACAAAGACATCATTGGTATTAGAATTATGATCTTGGAGCCAATGTGAAAACCTCAGTTCCCAGTATAGATGAAATGTTATGTTAAGAGTATAATTAATGAAGTAAGGAAAAAGACAAACTATTAGAAAGATTTTCAGCAACATGAAGTGAAGCAATAAGAGTTTGCTGGTTAAGAAATCCAAAAAGGAATTAAACCTTAAACTCTGGACCTCCCACTTAATTTTGGCTGTAGTATTTTCATTTCTATTGTACTTACTTATGTGTGGATTTTGTATTTGGCTTGTCTCCTTTAAGCAAAAGTAGAACAGGAACTGTGTTTCTGGTTCCTTTTAAAGCTATTTATTAGTGCTTAGCAAAGAAATGAGCACATAGTAAGTGAGCATATAGTACATGCTTAATTATTACAGTTAATCTTAACAATAGAAATAAATGTCTAAATAAAAGATTAGTTTAAACTCTCTGGGAATTGATTCCTTATTTATAAAATGAGGCACTTGATGAAATAATATTTAAGGACTCTTCCCATCTAAAAATGTGAGCCTGTATGAATCATTAGTCCTCTAACTAGTGCGAGGTTATCATACTGCTGCCCCAGGGAATAGAATTTATATGATACCAAATAGCAAAATCTCGTGGTCCATTTCCCCCAACCTGCCAATTCCTCCCCATTTCCCATAAGAAGAAACTGGGTACATGCTGTTGACTTATTTCTGTGCCCTGCCGTACCCTCCCAATCAAAGGAGCCTTCAGTAACGGAATATTCATGATAATTGATGTTTTGCTAGTTTCCTTTCCTCTTCCTATCTCATTTGTCCTAGGTACAGTAACTGATAGTTATAACTCTATTAAAAATAAATTCATGTTGTCAAGAATAATTATGAAGATAGAGATTTCAAGATTGTCCAATGATCACTGTTGCAGTGATTTTGAATGCTATAATTTAGGGGGAAAACCAACTACAATAGAATAAAATAATACTTTTTACAGTGAGAAAAGTTGCCATTTAAGATCTGGGGCTCACTAGTCCAGGGCATTGTCATTTACCCTAGTTACTCTTGAGAAGATTAGTTGAAGTTCTCCATAATTAATTGCAGTAGGAGTTAGTGGAATGTATGAAGGAAGATAATGAGTGATAAAAAGGAAATCTAAAAAGGAAGAGAATTTTTAAAAGCTACCTTTCTTCTTTCCTCCGCAGCTTCCAGCTTCTTCTGGATTTCCTCCAGAGATACATCTTTCTTTTTTGGAGAGGCTAAAGTTCGTGGAGCTTCTGACACTGGAGATGGTGGCTTTAGGATCAGCTCAAAGGCCTGGCCAGAGGCTCGTTTGTTAATCTGCTTCACTTCCATATCTGAGAAATGAAGGGTAAAAAATTCTGAGTTTGTGCAGCAGGAAGAAGAAGATAATTTTGATGATTATGATGACAATAATGATAATTCACATTTATCTAGCACTTCAGAGTTCACAAAGTTTATATTTTAAAAATAATCTGATTTCCAATGAGCAATTGAAGACATTTGAATTTGAGTTGGAAGAGAGAGGGCCTAAGATTTTCTGTGTGATACTCTAGAAATATAAATTCACACTCTTGGTATAATTCTGAATGTATTTGATCAAGATAAATATTTATGGCTTTTGAAAAAGATGACAATATTTAAGGGGAATAGGGTAATAGAAGGCCTACTTAAAAGAAAGTCCTGTCCTTATATCACATTTAATTTTATTTGCCTCTAGAATAAATATGAGTCACATCATGAATTTGAAGTAGCATAAATTTGCTTTTTGGTAATTGTCATGACTGCAGACATCTTAAGGCTACTTTTTAAGTAAAGTGAATTAGGCATCCTGATAAGCAGAAGCTGGGAATTATAAGCACATTTATTGGAACCAGAGAGCAAACGAACCTCAGATTCCTTATCTTATTTTGCTTTTTTAATATCTTTCCTTATTTGTAAAATGAAGATTAAAAATAACAATACAACCTACTTCATAGGGTTGTTATGAGGATCAGTTGAGATCATTTTCCTCACTATCTGTATACATTAGTCACTCCTTGATAATTTAGGACTATGGAATCATAGGGAGATGGACAGGGCTTTAAAAGTCACCTAGTATAATCTCTTCATTTTTGCAGATGAAGTACCAGAGACTGTTTTAGAAGCTCAATGCTTGGGGCACTGAGAGGTTAGTTGCCTAGAGTTACAGGAGGAATAAGTATCTGAAGCAGGACTTAAGCCATAGGCTTTTTTGATTCTAATTAGGATAAAAAAATTACTTCTGTCACATCTCTAAGAGGTGATAATTCAATTTCTGATTAAATACTTCTAGAAGCTCATTTATTTATGAGATAATTCATTACTTTTTTGTAAGTTATACTTTATATTAATCCTAAACAAATCACATTGCCTCTCTTCTTTATATACTGTACAAAATATGGAATTATATTTGGATGTTATAGTTTATATTATATTGGAATTTTGGATGGGATTTGTGATTTCACTAGGATAGGGAGTGTATTCTCTGTATGCATATTCCCTCTGCTAATGCCCTCATTCCTCTGTACTGCGACTCAGAATCTTGGAAGTTTTCCTGGAGCACAAAGAATTTAAGTGACTTGCCCACTATCATATACCACATATGTGTCAGGGCCAGGATATAAAAATTAGGATTATACTCTTCCTATTTGTTATGTAGGATGTGATTTATGATTTTTATGACATTATATATTATTTTATCTCTATACTTGCATATCTACATTAAAAACAATACAATTGTAATATTGAGGGCCCAATTAACACTTCTCTTGGTAAAGCACTGCCAAAGGCCTATATGGTGCTCTTACAAATGAATGGACCACTTGAGGAAATTTGGTGAAACAGACATTTTCTCCCTCTTTTTGTTTATTCTTATTTGGGAAAAATAAATTGAAGGAGGTTCACAACTCAAATTTCAAATCTGCATAGCACCAAGTGAAGATCGGGGTGGAAAACATGAGCTACATATATATTATCTTCCAGAGTCTTCACAGGCCATTGAGTTCAACTACTACTTATACCAGAACTACTTCTATGATATACATAAGAAGTGATGATCCAGTCTTTCTTTGAAGACAAGTAAAGGAGGGGGAATCTACTACTTATTGTTTATTTGCTGATTGGTTTATTCATAAATTTTTCTATCATCTATCTATATTCCTGTTTATTAATTTAATCACATATTTATTTGGATATATTATCTTTTGAAGAAGTTTGTTCTACCTTTTTTTTTTTTTTGGATAGTTCCAATCTTTCCTCGGATCTAGGATCTCAAAAGTCACTGAGCCAAATTCCTTTGCAATACGAGAATCTCACTATTTCTCTAAGAAATGGTAATTCAGCATCTTATTTAATATTTCTTAGGACAAGGAACTCACTCCTTTAAGCATAAATTCATTCCTTTTTGGGAAGTTCTATCTCATATTTACTCCAAATATAGTTCCTTGAAACTTCTATTTGATTTTAGTTCTGTTTTCTAAGGCAAGATAGACTTCTGTCTGCTACCTTTTTTCACATGATAATCCCTCAAATATTTGAGGACAGCTATTATGTCTACTAGAAAGCTTTTCTCTTTTCAGTGCCAAACATCTTCATTGCTCAAGCACATGAAATGGTTTCTATTCTCTCTTGATTTCCCTCCTCTGAATCTCCTTTGGTTTGTCACAGTCTGCTTTTAAAAGATAATGACCAGAATCCTACCCTACACTCAATTATTTCTGACTAGGATAAATTACAAAACCTCTATTGCCTTTCATCTAGCTGCTACAAATCTATAAAGGCTTCTTGAGACTGAATTAACCCTCTTATCACACAGTTATATATCTTGTGACTATTTTCATATGACTTGCTATGAAACTGTGTTTGTCTAATTTTAAATTTATATTAATAAACTTATGTAAATACAAACCTTTACATGTTTTACTGCTCTATTTCACAGTGTTGATTTTAGTCCATTATTCTAGCTTATATGAATGGGATATTTGCCCTAAATTATTTGTATCTGTGACTACATAGGTCTGACTTTAATGAAATAACCTATGATTCATACTAAATACTTTAGCAGCTGGTATTCTAGTAATTGGTCATTAACACTTTGACAGAATGATGATCTATTATCTTCATAATGATGGCTAGGAGATAGTGTGTAATATTTAATGACAAATGTCTTCTAGATTTCCAATGAAAAATTAAATTACATAATTTTATTAGATTTTTAGTGTTGAGTTGATTTGATCATATCCTAATTCTTTGAAAATTGGAAATCTATGTATAGTAACTTTCAATCAACAAGAATTTAAGTAGCTATTATGTGCCAACCTTTTGAGGCAGATAATACCATAATCCCTATTTTACAGTTGGGGAAACTGAAGCAGATAGAGTTTAAATGACTTGCCCAGGATTGCAAAACTGGTAAGTGTCTGAGGCCAGATTTGAAGTCAGACCTTCCTGACTTTAGGTCCAGTACACAATACACTTTGCTACATAGCAAGCTACCTTGCCTAGCAGCTGTTAGGGATGATAGATGTTAGGGAGATACAAATTTGTATCCCAAATAAAAAGAGTAAAATAATACCTACTCTAAATGAGACCAAATTCTAATGAGTGAGACAACTATAAGTAATATATGCAATATACATATACATTGAATAAAACAACTCTATACAAAAGTAGTTCCACACAAAGTAGTTTGGGAGAGAAGGCATTCATACTGTGTATGTGTATGCTTTTGTGTGTGGGGTGTATGTGTGTATGTGTGAATGTGTGTGACTTTTATCAGGAAAAGCTTCAAGCAGAAAATAATGTTTTAACTGTGTTTTAAAGGGAGGGACTCTAAGATAGAGATAAGGAGAAATGCATTGAGATGATAGTTTATCAGGACAGTCTCTTATGATGCTAATATGTAATATGTCCCAAAACTATTAGTGCAGTTTAAAGTTTGAACTGAATTTAGTTTTAAGTTTTAAGCTTAAAACTGCACTAAAACTTTTTGGACAGTATAGACATATGTGTACACAAGCATGTGTATATAATATTTATCTGTAAGTTAATGAGTGTCATTTTATACGTACATGTTATATGTATTTTAGTTAATTGATACTTAAAACAGGGAAAAATTAGTAAAAACTTCATGTATTATGGGAATTAGTTACGTTAATCTTTCATAAGAATAGAAAAGTCCTTATTCAAATGCAATTCCTTTTCTATGAATCATATAAATTTACATGTTGCTATAAATTGTTTCTATTATTTTAGATCCTGAGATCTTTTCTTCTCAATATTGTATTCATTTCCTATCCTTTATACTCCATACTTAGCAGTGTCTGCTAATATCATTATTTGCTTTACAATGATTCAAAAGAGGTTTTCATTAGAGGCTAGTAAGTATTCCTATTTAAAAGATGAATATTCTCCTTAAGCAGTCCCACTGAATGGGCTTCCTCTATAAGGGGTCATAACACTTTTAGAAACAAGTATTATTTACTAACATCCAATGAGGATCAAAATTTGGAATAATGCTTAAAGTAAAGGTCTGTTTTTAGATCCCTAGCCTGTTCCAGCAGTTGTTACTGAATTAAAGCATCTGCTAATTACCCTATGAATGGTGCCAGTTCTAATATGTGTATGTGTGAAAAATTAATTTTCAGTTTTTGGAAGGACTTTTCTTAAACTGTAAACTTAATATGCAACAATAGATCATGTGCCATATATAACATCCTTGATATCAAGGATATCAAATATTAAGAGGCAACATGGTCAAATATAGTAAAAAATATGACTTTTATGAATAACATTTCCTCCCTAAAATTAAGAAAATATTATCCTTTTTATTATGTAGGGTAATGTTAATTATGAGGGATAGTAAGGATTCAAGACCCTTTTGAAAAAATGGTTTTCACTGAAAAATTAATCTGTCCCTGTTTGCACATACATTACAAATTTACACACACACACACACACACACACACACACACACACATACATGAGAATCAGATTGTACTTGATATAATATTTGATGAAAGAGGAGAAATTGCTGTGGAGATGGAGTTGGGGAGGTAATATGGTAGAGTGGGAAGGTTTAGAATTTGAGTCAGAAGGGTTTTTCCCCAGGATCTATTATTGTGTCTTTCACATAGTAGGTGTTTATTAAATGTTTGTTGAATGAATAAGTGAAACTCAAATTCTTGTCCTAGTTCTGTCACAATCTTGAAGTTAGGGTATTGAGGAAGTTTTATCTCCTCTCTGGACTTCCTTTCCTCATTTGTAAAATGAGGGGGGTTAAGTGAAATGATTTCTCAGATCCATTCCAGCTTTAAAATTCTAGTTCAAAATAATGATTTGAAATAGATGCGTGCTCTTGACATAGATGTTATTTCTAGACAAAACAGTTAGCACTTACCATGAATGCCCTGCCATTGAAAGAGCTCTTAATAGGATGACAAATAAAATGAGAGATGAAGAAAAAATTCCTTGATCCCAATATTCAGCTTTAAAAACAAGGGAGAGTGGTAATATAGGATGTGGACCTCTTTACACTCCCTTAAGACCTCTATATCTGGGACTAGTTCAAACAGTCTGAATGGATTGATTATTTTGATTTTGATGACTGAATTGGATAAATTATTACATTAATAATTAGTGAATTAAAACTCATTGGGGAATTGGGGTGATTAGACTTGCCCAACTCTCTTTATCTGGGTAACCTTCTAGATCAATGACCCTTTTGTCAATCTGCTTCTTAGAATAATGATTTTAAACTTAAAAAATAAAATATTTAGAATTATAAAGGAAGCAATTGTATTGAAATAAAGATGTACTTTTTCCCACCCAAATTTATAGACCTTCATTTCCCTGGAAATATCTATGGACTAACTCTATTCTAAATGAAACTAATTTTCTTGTAGGTTTTTATTTGACACTAATAAGCAAAAATATATTTAAGTGTATTTTTCAAAGCCTAAATAATTTTTACTGAGGATTTTCCTGTGAATTTGCAGTGAAAAGCCTGTTCTTAAAAATGGGGAGCCATTAAAGAGACACACAGAGAGAAAGAGACAGAAACCCACAGACAGAGACAGAAAAAGACAGAGACAGAGGCAGAGAGAGACTAACAGACAGAGAGAAAAAGAGCCAGATATTCAGAAACAAGGAAATATAGATAATGGGATCAGATAGATATACATATGTGCAAACAAACATATAGATAGAGAAATAGACAAATAGATATACATTATAAACACTTATAATACTGTTCTTGAGGGATTATTGTGGTTAACCTAGCTGGAGCAGATGCTAATAACAATGCAGCTCTGATTCTGATGAGGCTTTAATGTGTTATTATTAGGACCAAACACGAACTGTGACAAGCAATAGACAATCAATAAGTGCTAATAGCCAGAAACAGCAAGTCAATTGTGAGATCTATAGAGTATTGATTTAATTATTGTTGGAACTGGGACAGAGAAATGAATAATTTCCCAGCCTTCCCAATGATCTAAGAAGCTAAGTGATTTATTTTCATCATGTTACTCACCATCATATGTATAGATGTTAATGTTGCGAGGTTCAGGATAAAAACAAGAGCAGATCAGTGACAGCATGGACAGCTCCTTCATTTTTTCCTTGTAAGCTGAAATTAAAAAAAATTATGTGAGTAAATTTTTATTTTTAAATTTCCCTCTGTCTTTAAGTAATTTTCAGGTAGCCAGTCAGTCAACAAACAAGCAGTTTTTAAGTACCTTCTATATGCTATACATTGTGATAAGTATTACTGGAGAGACAAAGAAAGGGGAAAAAAATCAAATCAGCTCTTTCAAGGAGCTCACAGTCTAATAGGTAGAAGCATATAAACAATTATGTATACACAAGATATCTACAATATAAATTGAGAGCAATCTTAGTGGGAAGGCACCAGAATTAAGGGGGACCAGGAAAGGCTTCTTATAGATGGTAATATTGTGGTTGAGACTTGAAAAAAGTCAGGAGGCAGAGATGAGGAGAGAGAACATACTAGGCAGGGGGGAAAGCCAAAGAAAATGCTCAGATTAGGGAGATGGATTATTCTAAGAAAGAATTGGAAAGTATGTGCTGGGGCGAATGGGGGGGTGGTAAGAAGTCTGGAAAGTGACGATATATTGAGTCCAAGTGTCTCTTTTAATACATTTTGTGAGTGTCTAACTACAACAAACTGTTTTACCTAGGGGGGGCTATGTATAGGCCCTCATAAAGCAGAAGGCTATACCTACATTCCTTTTATTAATTTATTCAATTAAAAATGGTTCCAGTTTTATCAATAGATTGTGTCTTGAGGACATGAACTATATTTGTTTTGTATTACCTGTGCCTATCCAGCATGGTGCCTTGCATATTTTAGGTGTTTAATGAAAGCTTGTATTTTTGAGTTGACTCAAGTAGATTTAAGCAGCAGTAGCCATTTGCCCGTTTATTCAAAGTGGGTAATAATTTGTATCCGTAGGATAAATAAGGACAAATAATCAGTATAATTAAAAAGAATAAATAATCAATAGGATAAATAAATTAAATAAGGATGAATGAAAAAGGTGTTACAAAGAATAAAGGGGGCAGGTACTGGAGGATACTGATAATAAGAGAAGGTATATCTATATCTATATATATATATAGGATTAAACTATTGAAGCTATTTTATATATAGTTTAATATATATCTATATAATATATATAGTTGCAATAGTTTAATATATATATGATAGTATTTTGTGTATGTGTATATATATATATTTAAAACATCTGCAATAGTTTAAGCCTAAAGGGATCAGGACTGGATTGAGGGAATGAGAATAGCAGCAAGAAGAAAGGGAAAGAAAGGTATGGGTGTAACACATCAAGAAAACAAAAAACAAAAAACAAAAAACAAAACAAAAACTTGGGACTAGCTGCATATGGGGCCAAGAAAGAGGAAAAAGTGAACGATTGCTTCAGGATTTCACACTGAGACAGTGAGCTGCCACACTAACTCAGAAGAGGGAGAAAGCACTGTGGGCTGAGGTAGTTATAGTTATGAAAGACATCCCTGGAGAAATGGGACATGAGATGGGTCTTGTATAGGATTCAGATAATCAGGCTTAGAGGTGGGAAAACATGCATAAGTAATAAAATCTTAAAAAAAACATTTTAAAGAAAAATGCAAAGCCTAAGAAAACAAAGCAATATGGTCTGTGGTAAGAAATGATGGTGCTAATAAAGCATAACTATCTAAAATGCAATTGTAAGTATTGAGTGAATGGTAATTCTCCTTATAGGCTTAGGTTAATCATAGTTTTCAACATATCCCAGGGTAAAGTGGGGCCATGAGTTTTCTTGCAACTTCTGGGAGGTGATAAGTAATTTCATATAATCTTTTCCACAGTTGGTTGCACTTGATATTAGCTATTAATGTTTGAGAATAAATTTCTTACCCCAGTGAATTAATTTCAAATTCAGCCCACATGAAGAATATTGATTCTAGAGCAGCATCTACTTAGCCAAATGACATAGGAATGCTAATTGTTTGCCTCCATTCTTCCAAATGGTTATCATTAACCATGCCCATTTTATCATGGCTTTCAAACAGATGTTCATTGTTTAACCATTGTGTTGGAACAAAAAAGTAATGCATTATTGATTTTAATAATAAAGAAACTGTATCTTACATGTTCTAGCTCTAAAGCCAGTGATTCTAAGATGTATTTTTTTCCTCCTGATGGCTTTTACAAATTATATTTTGATAGATATTATAAGGAAATTGTTGTCCTATCCATTGGCCCAGACCCAGAGATGGATGGAAGGGGTATAAAGATAAAAAGCTGCAGATTAAAGATGGGAAGAAAACATGACGGGCAGGAAGTGAGATGGGGGTGAAGCTTTGATGAATTTTTAGTTTATTTGTCTTTATCCTTTTGCTAATGAAATTTACATAATTTTACTTGATATGACTAGAAAAACCTCAGATCAGAACTGCTTATGCTAAGGCAATTATCTGAAGAATTTAGGACAAGAAAAATCTTTTGCCTAAGTTGGGGATTTTAAGAATAAGCATGTTTTGGTCTGAGTGATTCTTTGTAATTGTATTCATTATTCTGTGTACAAATGCAGCCTTTAATCAGTCTCTCTCTCTCTTTCTCTCTGTCCTTTATCAATACTTCACAAATTTTATTCTAAGAGCTTTAATTTATAGCTTATTTGTTGAAATGAAAAGTTAAAACAAGGACACAAAACAGTTGATTACTAATTTTGTGCTGAAAGCAATATTTCCATAATACTAAAGATGTCTTCTCTCTTTTTTCCTCTCTTTTTCTTCTTTTTCTATCTCTATATTTGTCTCTATTTCTCTTAACGGAGGAAGTATTTGTGGAAAAAAGGTAAGCGCATTTTGCCTATGATATATATGTATGAATATGAAGTATTGAAATTATAATCAGCTGTAGTTAATTGAGTCATGGGGATAGATGAAAAAGCCCAAGATAATAATATTATATTATTACATATTGATATAAATTGAGCAGCTAAGTAGTGCAGTGGAACGTGGAGTCAGATCTGAGTTAAAATACAACCTTAGATACTGTGTGACCCTGGCCAAGTCACTCAACCTTGTTTGCCTCATCTGTAATATGGGCTACAGAAGTAAGTGGCAAAGTCTTCTAGTATCCTTGACAAAAAAAATCCCAAAATGAATTCACAAAGTTGGACACAACAAAAATTTCTGAACAATAAAAAATAAAAGTAATAGTAATAATAGCTAGCATTTATATAATACTTTAAATTTTTCAAAGAACTTTACAAATATTCTCTCTTTTGATTCTCACCCAATGCTGAGATGTAAGTGCTATTATTGTTCCCATTTTATAGATTAGGTAACTGGGACTGATAGGTTAAGTGATTCATCCAGGGTTATACAGTTATTAAGTTTTTGAGGCTTGATTTAAATTCAGGTTAAACTACATTTACACACCAAAGTGGAGCATTGAGAATTGGGATGATTAAACATTAATTCAGAATCAATCCTCACCATAAAAAAAAATGTTAAAGACAATAGAACTAAATATTTTAATGGAAGTATTTGGATGATTTCTTCAATTATCCATTTAATTTGGCTTATGTAAATGCAATCATAGATATGGCTTTTTACTCTGACTGTCTATAATTCTCTCTGTATATAACATATATATTACACATATACTACATATATGCATGTATGCATATGAGATTTCTATAATTCTATATGTACAGATTTTATTATTCCCTGAGTTACCCAAGATAATACTGCAAGAAAAGGGGGATGTTGGTACTTGGTCCTACCTTTTCTAATGCCATTGTTCTTACTACATGAGTATGAAATGGATAGGTAGTGTGGCTCAGTGGAGAGAGCATTGGTCTTATAAACTAAAATCCTGCCTCAGACACATAATGGCTGTGTGACCCTGGATAAATCACTTAATCTGTCCCTGCCTCAGACTTCTTATCTGCAAGAAAGGGACTAGTAAAATTGGCTAATCCTTATTACACCAGGTTATGTTGGCAAAACAAATGAGGTAAAAGTATGCAAAATGCTTTGCAAACCTTAAAATGTTATATGAGATGCTCCCACAAACTTAGAGCAGTTAATAAGTTTAAAGTACTCTGTATAAATGGACACTCTGTATAAATGTCAACTACTGTTATTATTCAGTAGCTTTTTAGTTTCATATTTATTGGGTTATAGAAATGTCAATGTTCCCTGAATGGGAAATGTTATTTCTTTTATGGTTGTCCAGTTATTTTGAGTCTAATACATAGCAAATGATATCATCTCTGTTTACTCATATGTGAAAAGTCAAGAAGAAATATTCTAGAAAATTCCAAATTTCAGAATTTACAGTGGGATTATAGCCAGTCAGATAAAAAGTGAGGTACTATTCATGTAAATTGTGGGGGGAAGGTGGATCTGGGTTAGAGAAACCCTAAAAATTTCAAACCCCTCTGACCTCTAGGAGGAGTCCCACCCTCCTGTTCATAGGGGAGACTCCCAGATGATAATCTCCTCCTATAATTCAATTGGAGATCTTGGCCTGGGGCATAATCACCACCCTTTATTGAGTTGAAAATAAGTCCCTTAAATTCATTTAGAGATTGGTGCCTAGCACCAGGCCACAAAAACACAATATATTCAAAAGCTGAACCCCCCCAAACCTTTGCAAAAAAATCCTAATAGGATTGCCACAAGCCTCGCCTTTCAGGATTGTGACTGCCAGGGGATCCCATTGCTGTCAGGGGATCTCTCAACCCTCATTTCTCACACCATGATTTCCTCAAAAGGGAACAAAATATGGTTTAAAAAGTCCCGAGACCTGAGTTTGACCTCCCAATTCTAACATTCACTAGCAATGGAATCTCTAGGCAGTTAAGAGTACTTAATACATTTAAGTACTTAAATAAGAGTACCTTATTTTAAAATTAGGATTAATCATAGTCATATCACCTATTTATAGAGTAGTTGTAAAGAAAGAACTTAGTCAATCTGAAAGCATTATATAAAGGGGAGCTCTCCTTATATCTCAAAAATCTTGGCTACCTTAATAATAAACTGATTTGATTGATTGATGGTATATTGCCTTATGTTTCTGCCACTGACTCTAAAAAGAGTACAGAATGTCACTTAGCTGTCAGTCTACAAATTGGAATCTATGTGTTCCCTTCCTCTCTTTCCCCTTCTTTTACCTGAGGCCCTTCTAGTAATGAGTTTTCTTGATAAATTCTAGTTATTGAGCTCGAATCCAATTTTGCTTGTTTTCTTTGGAAAGACCTCTGGGGATAAACTCAAAGCATAAAGAATAGGATTAGACAAAAGGGACAATGCAAGTCACAATGGGCTTGCCTTATTTTGGGTTACAGTAACTCTATTTATATTGACCTCCTAAGAGATTTCATTGACAAAAGCACTTTTGTTGAGTTCTGGAGGTAAACAATGATTTACATTGTAAGGCTTTTTACAAAAGAAATTTTGTTTCACATAGTCATTTCTAGAAACAGAGCACTTCAGAGATTGCAGCACAAACCCTGAGGTATATATAAATATACACACCCAAATATCAGTCATGAGATATACATATTAATTAATTAAGCTATATACACTCTATTTCTCTATTTTAATCCTTAGACTAGCTTTTTTGTAATCTTAAGATTTGTTATTGATAATTTAACCTGATTTAATCTTTTGATAGAAGAATATTGTGGGTGGTCAATAGAAAGAAAAGATGCGCTCTATTTCCATCTTAGGTCTCAGACTTAAAGTAATAATAGTAACAATAATAAATAAAAATAAACTAGCATTTGTATGGTGATCTGAGGCTTGAAAAGAACTTTAACAAATGTTGTTTCATTTGATCATAACAACCACAGGAGGTAAATGCTATTATCATCCCCATTTTTCAGTTAATAGGCAGAGAGAAGTTAAATGACTTAACTAGAGTAATTCTATTAGTGAGTATCTGAGGTAGTATTTAAAAGAATTTCTGATCCCAGGTCCAGTATTCTATCCCCCAAGATACATAACTGCCTCTAGATGAGATTATTGAGAAGAGGCAATTAGAAATTTTGGGGCCCAGAGTCAGGAACATTGGCCTTTGATATTATTTGTACACCTTTGGGTAGGTCATTTAATCTGTTTTCTCATATGTACCATAAAAATAATAATATCAACCACTTCACAGAGTCATTGTGAGTTTCAAATGAAATAATGAAAACTTTTAGCACAATGCCGCCTGTAGTAGGTACTTAAATAATGATATTCCCTTCTCCCTCCAAGGTCAACTCTTTCATCTCCATACAAATAATATATGCTTTGATAAGCCACAAGTAACTGCAATTTCCTTCTTAAAAGCTTGATCAGAGTAGGCCCTGGTAATTTTAAATATTAAAAAAAATTTCCTGCCCATTATGGATTTTAACTTGAGATTGTATACTTTTTTGGGAGATTGGGCAGGGGATGACTATGATGTAAGAAACTTATCATTTAAGCAAAAAAAAAAAAATCATCTAATTTTAATGAACTATTTAAATATCATAGATAGTCGCTGTTATAGCTGGCCTTGTGCCAGTTGTCTCTGGTCTGTATGATGTAATGGTACATTTTGAGTATGAAAATGTATTCATTTTATATTCAGTTTCACCCCCCACTCCCAGTAAGAATTATGGCTCCCAAAGTACAATTTTTCCAGGCTATTTCTGAAGGATTAATATTTAACTAATGTAAGCATTGTACCTTTCATGTGGGGACAGATAGCAAATCAAATAAAGGGACATTTTAAAAGGTCAAAATGGAGCAACCCATCACTGGTTTTACGGAAACATATGAGGCACTAAAATTCTAATTCTCTTTTCTTGGCATAGAAAATGTGACCAGAAAAATTAATTGGGTGACATGAATCAGTTCTTGTGATCAAAATCATAATGAGAATAGTAAATTGTACCAAGCTGGGACCAAACCTTGCCTTGATCCCCATTTAAAATTACCATTCATTTTAATCAATGTCCTACTCTAAGATGTGGAATGCTATCCATTTTTTTTCCTGATAAAGGAAAATTGGCTGCTTTTGGGGATGCCTTGCTAGACTATTGTTTATAGAAATGATAGAAACACAGTCTGTTTACAGTCAATGTTTTGTCACTCAGCCTAATTCTCCTGTGGGCTCAGGGAATCATTTTTTTGTCTTGCTCTGGCATTCAGGGGTGGTCAGATGGCTGACTGACAGCATCAGACTTAGATATGGTTAGGCTGTCCAGTCTCTTATACTATTCATAAATATGTTCAGACTGGAATGATTGGTCCCCAAACCAATAGTTTCAATGTGGTTGCAAAGACAAAAAAGTGTGAGTGGAAGAAGTGTTAGATTTTGTAATCAAAACCCTTTGGGCTTCTGATTACTGTTGTGATCCTTACTGCCCATGTGGTCATGGGTAGAGAGAGCTTGATGGTGTAGTGGATAAAGTACTGGGTCTACAGTCAAGAAGACCTGAATTTAAATCAATCACTTACAGCTATGTGATCTTGAGGAGGTCACTTCCTTTCGTTTTGCCTCATTGCCTCAACTGAAAATGGGGTAATAGAGTTGTTGTGAGGATCAAATGAGATAAGATCCATAAAACAGCACAGTGCAAGGCATATGCCAGGTGCTATAAATACCATTCCCTCACTTCTTTCTTCTCTTGGGCAAGACAATGAACATTTTTCTCATCTAGAAAATGAGGGTATTATACCAGATGTTCTCTCTGTCCTCTTCCAATGCTAACTCCATAATACTTCTTATAAAAGAGAATAGACTTGAAGTCAAAATCTCTGTTCAAATTCTGGCTCTTCCCCTTACTGTTAGACAATGTTTCAGTTTCATTAGATCTCTGAGCTCCTCATTTGTAAAATGGAAACAATTATATTTATACTACTTACATCATATGGTTGTTATGGGGAAATACTTTGTACATCTTATAGTACTGTATAAATGTAAGCTGCTACTACAGAAGCTAACATGTTATTCTCTGCAGTTATTCTGCAAGGTGCTTAATGTGTCCTTTCATTCCTAAGTGGTCTAATTTCAGGTGGACATTTCTAATTTCGGCTGCACTAGCCTAATAATTCATTTATTCGTTCATCTGTGATTTATTAAACCTTTATTTTGTTTAATCACTGAACAGACTTTGCATTTCACATTAATTTTACCATTTTACATTAAATGACTTAATTTCTAGAATCAGAAGTATTTTTATCACCAGTGACAAAGAAAATAAATAATTTAGATGTCCTATTGCCACCCCACTTTTGAGATATTTTGAAGAGATCTTCAGGAAACAAACCAAAAATAAGAAGTTCTTCATTATGATTTCCCATTGACTAGACATTTAAATATTGCTATAGTCAAGGTTTCTGCAAAGAGGGGAGAAGACTTTAGCACAAAGATGAAATACCAATTATACCATAGAATACAAAATGGCAGCATAAAATTTCAAAGATGGAAACTGTAAAGACAGGATTCAGTGCAAAAGCTATTGAGAATATGAAGTTAAAACCATTTTTACCAAAGAAAATATAGCCACCAGGTCACTGACATTATCTAACTACTGTCAACAAGCTGCCAAGAGAAAACAACATTCTCCCATTCTTAATAAAGATTCTTAGTGACAAGTTATTTCACTTTTTTTCTTTGTATCTTCAGCACCTAGCACAAATCAAGTAGGTATTTGATAAATGCTCATTGATTGATGATAACTGGGGCATGTTCTTTAAATTTCTATGAAATACATACTACCCCCTTTGAAAGCTACTCTATGTGTACATTGGTGATTCCATATGCATATTTTGTCTTTAATTTTTATACTTTTTATAGGAGAGCTTGAATAATTTCTGGGCCAAAGAAAGCAGGGTTGCAAAAATTCTATATCTATAGGGTTAAATACGAATTCCTTTAGCGTTCATTTCATCCAAAAATATTAAGTCAAGATGTATGAGTAATTCTGGCATCCTCTACGGGTGCATAGCCTAAACCATGGCAAGGACAATTTCAATTTGCAAACTTTTCCCTCTTTAAACTTATATTAAAAAAAACAAACAAACATAAAATATTGCATTGAGAAAATTATATTAAGGCTGTGTTTCCATCATGTGAATAGAATGATAAATGAATGAAAAATAAATAAGAAAATAAGTTTATTTTCTTACTGCCCTTTGAACTCTGAATTGGTTGATTATTTGGGTATTTTAGAGACAGCATTAACTGACAAGTTTTGATACAGTGCCATTCAGGCAGCCCTGATTAGATTAGGTGACTTGATAGCTGACCAATAGTTAGGTCATCTTGGATAATATACTTAGAAGAAACATTAGATGGGAGAGGCCTCCCATAATTTCTGGCAGAAGTCCCATCTATAATAATCTAATTTGATTTCTTTGCCATTATGACCATTTGTATATGCTTAGCTTGCATTTTTATGGTGACGTTGTATATGAAACTTTAAATTGATGAGCGGTTCATATTGCCAAGGTCAGTTGACCCTTTCTTTTCCCCATGTTTCCATTATTTATAAAATTATCAATTCATTTCTAGTTAACAAATGTTTATTAGACATCTACTAAATGAAGGGCACTGTGTTAGGAGATGAGAATAGAGGGATTCCTACTCATTAGGAGAATATATTTTGCTAGTGGATACAACATATTTAATTAAGTTAATTTGAAGCAAATGGAATAATGGAAATAAAGACCATGAATTATTCATACACCTTTTTGTGACACTTCTGAATTCTTTCAAAGAAGGACTGAGAACTCCAAACTATAAGATGGAGCATGGGAAGGGATCTCTCAGGGATGATCAGAGTCACACAGCTAGGAAGTGTTAGGTGTCTGAGTTCAGATTTGAACTCAGGTCCTCTTGACTTCAGGGCTGGTGCTCTAACCATTGTGCCTACTAGCTGCCCCTGAGTTATGTTTTAAAAGAAGCCAGGGATTCTGTGATATGAAAGTGAAGAGGAAGTGTGTAACACATATGAGGCATATTGCCTATGCAAAGGTAAGGAAATGGGAAATAAGATATCAATATGAGGAACAACTAGAAGTCTAATATGATTGGAATGAAATAATGGAAGGGAATACTAGGAAATAAGGTTGAAAACTTAGAGAGAAGCAGAATTGTTGAGGATTTTTATATTTTAGCCTGGAGGCAACAGTAACTGAAAAAAATTGAATAGGGGGGAGTTTTTGAGAATCTAGGATTAATCTTCTCCACAGTATAATACATGCATAATAAAGGAGTTTATGAATATGCTAGTGATAAATCAGAATTTTTTTTCTTCCTTTGTCCCCAATGATCACCATTATCTACATTTCTGAATAATATTTATTAAGTTTCCTTTGAAGAGTGGGGTTTTCTGCACAACATATAGATTGTTCTCCACTTGATTTCTTCTCTTATTCCTAATCATGACATGAAAGTGATCTTGGATTCTTGAATGTAATGCTATCAGATTAAAAGTCCTACCAAATTCAATAATATAGCCACACAGTCTATAATGAAGACCAGGTGTTTGTGTGGGCTGGACAGGGATAATAGAAGAGAGAGAGAGAAGACAGAGAGGAAGAGAGGAAGAGAGGAGAGAGGGAGAGGGACAGAGGGAAGGAAAGAAAGAAAGACAGGGCTAGGAAATTTAAGTCAGCATTTGAGCTGTTTTGTCAAGGAAAAAAAATGCCAAGGGTTAGATTCAATGGAATCACCTTATAAATACTTCTTTGTGAGTCTCTCGTTTCTAAGTAAGTAAATGTCAGAAACCAATAATTAGCTAAGACTTTGAAAGACTGCTAAAACTATCAGTCCTCAAATATGTGACCATTCACTTAATTGGCAGAAAAAAAAAATCTAAACCTTCTACTTCAGAATATCTAGTGTCAAATTAAATTTACTCATACCACTTTGAGTTTAAGCAGAGTGTAGATAGAATCCCAGAATTCAAAATTCAAACATGATAAGGCTCAGGCTAAAATAACATTTAAGGGTCAATGATAAAAACAGTGATAAAGTGAGCAGAGGCTGCTGAACAAGATTCCCCTATATTAATGTTGTAGTAGTAGAAGGAACACTGAAGTCAGAAGAAGACATGAGTTTTAATACTGGTTGCTATTTACTGCCTAGGTAGCCTTGATCATATCCTCCCTGGCACTTCTGTATTCTCATCTGTAAAATGAGGGAATGGACTGAATGGCCTCTGAGTTCTCTTCCAAATCTCAATTTATGATCCCATGGATCCTCTTAGACCATGGCACAGGAGTCAAAACAGCTGAAAACTATTGAGTCAAAATGAACATTTCATGCAACATCCACATCACATCAACCACATTCAGTCCCCAAAATGCTCCAAATCACCTTTATTCTGATTCATCTTATGGCCATTGATTCATTTATTCAGGAAATATTTCAGCATCTATGCTGTGCAAGTTATATTCATATTCCTGAACTTATTCTTAATTTGAATGTTTTTCCAGAGAGTAAGAAATAAATGAAATCTTCTACATTTAACTTTTAAAAAATGTTTGATGTTCTACATAATGAATATTTCAACCAAACTTGCAGAAATTTTATTTTTGACTATTTGCAAGACCTACAGTCATTTAAGTTAGTGTTAAATATTTTGCTACTATTCTGGAAGTATAAATTCCTTCAGAATCCATTTTAGAGACAGCTAAAATGGTGTGAAAGAAATCCTTCAGGTTAACCTAGATATGTCAGCTAAAATTGTTCGGGTGTGTTGGCATTTCAAACACTCCATCTCCGCACAGTTTGCCATGGATGAGCTCATTCTTTTTTGAAATGGGCTTTGTTATATTGCAGGATGGACTTTAATTAGTACAATCTTCTACTAGTAGCATAGTAATACATTAGCTAAGTAGGGGACGAAATCACTGCATTATTTTGGAAATGATTTGTCTCTTCCCATCACTGCTGACTGTATTTAAAATGTGGTATAATCGGAGTGATACAAACCAGAGAAAAAATTGGGGGGGGGGAAATCCTCTTTCTTTTAAGTCCCATAGTTCCTGGGAGATATTTTAAAATAGAAATCATTCCAAATAAAAGCTGTTTTCAATAGAAAAAAATCACAAATCACAAATTTTTGGTTAAACAACACAATAAAACATACTAAGATAGGGACAGATAAATGTGAATGATTTAGAAAGAAAAGATGTCAGCACAAAATTTTGAAACATATAATGAGAAATCTTGTTTAATTTTCTAAAAATCATACACTTCCATGTAGAAAAGATTGACTTTTGATATGAATGGGGAGGAAAAATAAATAAAATTTTAGTTTTATTTAATAACAGCAAATAATTTTATATCAGAATAAAAATGGTAATATTCTTAATTATTAAAAATCTCTAGCATGTAAGGGTGACTACCCACTTATAATCAATGAAATAAAAAATAAAAATGCCTATAAGATTCTTGGAGTCAGTTCATTCCTTAAGAGAGATTTTTAGCACTCCCCTCATTATTATGAGGACTTGATTGATTTGAACATGTAAAAATTATTATTTGCAAATGTTAATTGTAATAAATTAACAATTTCTGCATAAACTATAAAATATGTAGTTTCATTTCAACTTAACAAATATTCATTAAGTGCTTACTGTGTGCAAAACCACTATTTTTACAAAATGAAATTTGAATCCTAAGGTTTTAGCCCTGGAAAGAAACTTGAAGTGTTGCTCTCCCCCTTCCTGCCCAGTCCCCCATTTGATAGATGAGAAAATTATATGAAATTATCTTTCAACCTTTGACATTTTTATCTTCTTGTTGGGTAAAGGAAGAATTTCTCCCCTCCAATGACTTCCCCAACTCATCCTGGCTATTTTTGTTCCCATGACCTAATTCTAAGTCTTTCAGCTAGTTTCCTGATGATTCTTGTACCAAAATATTCCTTTCCTCTGAATGCTCTTTTCTGAAATTACTAAATCTACTTTGGTCCTCCTAAGTACCAGGCAATAACAATTTTATAATGTATGTATGCCACAGCTATTATGGTTCCCTTTGGAGCTATGAAATGATAAACTCTTCTACATTGCAAAATGTCAAATTTTTATTTAATCTATATAACATTGAAATATTGGTGCTTGCAGAAAGACCTGTTGTGCTTCTGCTTTCTATGACCATATAAAACTTGGGGATAGGAGTGATTTCTGGTCACATATGTCTGGGAGACTAATACTGTGTTATGATAATGTCTTCTAATTGACTGCACAACTGGAAGAACTGATATCTCAAGGATTGCTAAGCTGTTATTGGCCTTCATTTTCAAAGAGGACCACGACATCAGGGAAGTGAGGCCATGACATGCAAGTGAATTGGTTTTAAGTGAGGGAGCACTATATAAGGTCTCCTGCCTCACTTTCTCTTCCATAGCTATCTTAGTCCAGTGGCAAGATACAGACTAGGTAGTAAATGAGGCAAAGAATTTCCTCTTTCATCTAGTCAAAAAAAATCTAACTTAAGTTTCTGGTCAAAGTAGAAATGACTACTATTTTCATTTAATCTTGAGTCCATTAGGATCCAAACAATGACCAAGTAGGACTTGGTTTAGTCTTGGTTCTCTTCCAGAAGGAAGGACAAAGAACAATCTCTGTGAATAAAGTTGGCCTAGAAACTGGAATTGGTCAATTAGAAGACTTCCTCCCTTTCTCCCTCCCTTCCTTCCCTTCCTTCCTTCCCTTCCTTTCCTTCCTTCCTTCCTTCCTTCCTTCCTTCCTTCCTTCCTTCCTTCCTTCCTTCCTTCCTTCCTTCCTTCCTTCCTTCCTTCCTTCCTTCCTTCCTTCCTTCCTTCCTTCCTTCCTTCCTTCCCTTCTTTCCTTCCCTTCCTCCCTCCCTCCTTTCCTCCCTCCCCTTCCTTCCTCCCCTTCTTCCCTTCCCTTCCTCCCTCCCTTCCTCCCTCCCTTCCTTCCTTCCTTCCTTCCTTCCTTCCTTCTTTCCTTCCTTCCTTCCTTCCTTCTTTCCTTCCTCCCTCCCTTCCCCCTCCCTTCCTCCCCTCCCTCCCTCCCTCCCTTCCTTCCTTCCTTCCTTCCTTCCTTCCTTCCCTTCTTTCCTTCCCTTCCTCCCTCCCTCCTTTCCTCCCTCCCCTTCCTTCCTCCCCTTCTTCCCTTCCCTCCTTCCTTCCTTCCTTCCTTCCTTCCTTCCTTCCTTCCTTCCTTCCTTCCTTCCTTCCTTCCTTCCTTCCTCCCTCCCTTCCTTCCTCCCTCCCTTCCTTCCTTCCTCCCTTCCCCCCTCCCTCCCTCCCTCCCCTCCCTTCCATCCCTCCCTCCCCCCCTCTCTCCCATCCCTCCCTTCCTTCCTTCCTCCCTTCCTTCCTTCCTTCCTTCCTTCCTTCCTTCCTTCCTTCCTTCCTTCCTTCCTTCCTTCCTTCCTTCCTTCCTTCCTTCCTTCCTTCCTTCCTTCCTTCCTTCCTTCCTTCCTTCCTTCCTTCCTTCCTTCCTTCTTTCTCTCCTTCCATCTGCCTGCCCATATAGGGTATCATATCCTTCTACTATAGATGCTCTTAAAAGCATTTGTTTTTCTCTTTTGCACCTCTGAATCCTCCCAAAATATCTTGGGGTTTACTGACTAGATTTCTTAAGGACCAGACCTTAAGACTAGGTACCAATTGAGGCAAATAAAATCTCTTTTACCTAGTCTAAAACAAAACAAAACAAATAAACAAAAAATAATTCTGGGAGGGGGAGACCCTCAGAGTTTCTGGCCAAAGCAGAAATGATTGCTACTTACATTCAATCTGAATCAAACCCCAAAAATAGATCAAATGGGCTTGGCCTAGGACCTAATGAAAATTTGAGCTGGAATAGAGTGGGTATACAAAAGGGATGGCCCATCTCTTTATGGATCTCTCTACTTTGTGACTTTGAGTGGGGTAGAATTAATGTAAGTTAATCATTAGAGTAGGGTGGGAGAGGGTTGGTAGTATTGTCTCTCATTTGGCTATGAGGGCTGTAGGCCAATGGGGAAAGGACAGGCAGGGATGATATTAAGTATTTATATAGTTCTTGCTACATGCCAGAAACTGTGCTATGTTCTTTGCAAACATCATTTTCAATCTTTTTTCAAGTGCTGTTATTATCTCCATTTTACTTTTGAAGACATTGAGGCAAACACAAGTTAAGTAGTCTGTCTTGGGTACACAACTGGTAAGTTTGGTTCTTATGCCCCCCTGACTCTAAGCCTATCTGCTATGCTGCCTGTCTGCCCCAATGGCTTAGTTTTTTGTGCTTAGTTTTCCTTGATCTTACATGAATAAGTATTCTGTGATGGAAATATCTGGGTGATCTTATGAATTTGGGAAATCCAAAAGTTACAGTGAAAATATCAGCTGAAATAACTATTACCAAGTAGTCACATATGGCAGTGGAAATGGTTATACTGGGAGTAGAAGGATGGTCAACTAAGAAAAAATAGCTTCATGGACACAAGATCCACCTAGAAGTGCTGATGACAGAGTCAATAATGGTATGGTATTAGTAGTCCAGATGGACTGTCTGCCCGACAGGAAACTGCACCTAAGACAAATTTGGTGAGGACAACCCAAAAAGAGAAAAGATTCCTAGTACAGGAATTGTAGGTTATTCTTCTGTCACACATATTTTCTATATCTGTGCATTTTTACCTGTGTGTTTTGAGTTTGCTTCATTCTGCTCAGGGATCTTGGGTATGCAAGGGGACAGAGTATCTCTAGTTTTAGGGAACTTTTTGCTATGGACTAATCACGCTATATCAGTTTAGTAAGTACCTTTGCAAAAGGCAATTGAATCAGGTTAATTATGCCACAACCAGTGGCTTATACTAAAAACAGCCCTTCAGAGTTATCCCTAGAACCCTGAAAGTAGAAATAGTCACAAATCCTCAGAGAAACCCATTCTGTGAATACAAGTAAAAATTGAGGGAAGTTGCTATAGCAACAACTACCACATTATAAAATTGAACTTTATTAATTTTTCTTATTTTGCTATTGGAAATACTGTAGAGAATTTAGATTATAGTATGGAACAGATGACTTTTGAAATCCCTTCTAATTGTGAAATTCTATGGTTTTAACATTGCTTACTGCTTCAAGGAATTTATATCTTCCCTAAGCAAACACTACCATCTGGCTGGAAAAAGTGTTCCTAAAAAATAATATTTGCTTTTCATATTATTGTTGAATAGTTATAATTGTTTGACTTCTCAGTGCAATCCTGGATTGTTGTTCATTTTTGTATCCACTTTCTGAATTATGAACAATCGTATTTTTTGATACTTAACGATAAAAAAGAACATGTTAGATATGAAAAATATAGTCTGGCAGATGCTAGAGAAAGTAATGTAGTTTCAAGTGGAAAAAGAACAAATACAGGATTAATTAATTAACAGGATAAATTTTATTCTTCCAAATACTACATATAAAAAGTTTTAAAATTTGGATGAGTCCCTTCTGTTTTATTTGGGGCAAATAGTATGTGAAAAATGAACTTTTTTTTTTATGTCAACTAGTAATCTTTGTTGAGTCAGAATCCCTGTTCAAGAGAGGTATTACATAATGGGAATTCTAGTTAAATTGAAGCAGAATCAAGTTGAGTCTGTCCTTTTTATTTGTGAAAACAAATGGGACTCCCAATAATACTTATACCAATAAAATTGAGGCAGATGCTTTTCTGTGGTTTAATCTGTTGAGACAAGTATTCAATTCAATCAAACAAGTATTTATTAGGTCTTTATTGTGTGTAAGATTCTGGAGATCTAAAAATGACAGAAATTCCCTAGCTATATATGAACTGATAAGTTTGAAATGAAATTTTTCATACTTCATCACTATGAGTAATCATGTTTTATTGAAATGTGTAGGCATAAAAATTGCTGTACCTTACTCATTTCTGAAATTCTTTTGGTTTATTTCATATTAGTTTGAGACCATAAGTTAGGTATTCTCTAGGAAAAAAAGGGCTCCTCATTTGTCTTTCTTATCCCATAGTTCTCAAGGGCACATGTCTTTGAAACTGAGTGGGGACAAGCAAAATCGTTTATTAGTACTTGGTATTGTTCTGCATATTTTTACAATAACTTTCCCTTATGCAATTCTAGAATCCCAGAATTGAAAGAATTCTTAGAGCATATTTGATTCAATTCCTTGGGGTCAAATCTAGACTTCTATAATTCAACAGGATGATAATTTCTAGTTCTTCAACAGTACAGATTGTCATTTATTTATGTCTCCCCATCCTTGCAATACTTGTCCATGTCCTCTCATAATTTCTTCATGGGAGGTCCACCCAACAAACTTCTGTTTGCCTCCACTTTCTCATCTGTAAAATGGGGATAATAATCATACATACCTTCTAGAGTTGTTGTGAGGATCAAATGAGATAGTGATTGTAAAGCATCTGGCACATAGTAAGCACTACCTTAATGTTAGCTATTATTATTGCTATTTGTGAAGACCCAAATCAATCTTCTCCCTTTCACAGTAAATTTAATGTCTAGATCACTTAGTTTCACTTAATTTCAACTTTGTCCTAATACTAAAGGATTTTAACAAACATAATATTGGTCCCCTTACTAATCTATTTGCTATTTGTTACAACACACTTTCTACAGTTTTGGAACTTTTTCAGTGCCTGGTTCTTATACCTGCAATGCTTTCTCTCCCCACTTGTGCCTCTTGGAATACTTTGCTTCTAGAATGACTTTAAGTACTGCCTTTTCCAGGTCTTTCTTGCTCCTCCTATCAACTAGTGCCTCTCTTTCCTGAGTTACTTTTACATATATGCATATCTCCTCAATTAGAATTTAAATTCCATGAGGGAATTTTTGTCATTGTATCCCCAGCATTTATCTCAGTGTCTACAAGATATTAATTACTAAATATTTGTTGATTAATTGATTTTCCAACAGAATGTAGATCAATGATGAGCACACAAGTATACCTTGAATAAACACTTATTGATTGACTAACGCTATGCTGACAGCAACTTAAGAAAGGACCAAAACAACATAAGGTACTCCTAATTATACCAATGAATCTAGACAGAGCTTCCTGATCTCAACTTCTAAAGAGGATCATTTACATTCAATTGAATTTGAGTGTAACTGAATTTCTCATATTAATTGTGTCTATCACCATCCATTAATGCAACTAGAATGTTTTGATCCCCAACAATAATTTCAGAAAGGGGACTTTTGTTAGTTTTCAAGTGAACAGCTCATTAATTATGTCAGAGTAGTCTCAATGGAGGGATATTTCTATGTTGAGAGAAAATTTATCCTACATATATGTAGATTGTGAACTGCTTGAGAGCAGAGACTGACTTTTGCTTTTTTCTGTACCCCCATAACTTTGAATGATATCTAGTACATAATAAGTATTTAATAAATGTTTCTTAATTGATTGAGAAAAATACCACTGTTGGAAGAAACTATTTTCTTTGTTTTTACTTATAAACGATTGCCTTCTACTTATTCTACAAATAGAATAGAGATTTATTGACCCCCATCAAGCTAAGTAATTGGCATTCACCTAAACTTGCTAAAAGTTTAAAGGTTTGGTTATTGTACTTTGTTTTGGAGTTTTCAAAGTCTGTGATGTTACTGGCAATGGGCTTGTTTTAATAAGTAGGGGATTGCTGCTTTTGAGTTTGGGTCACTTCATTCTCAGCCTCTATCTGGCTTCTTCTTCGCTCCTTATTTCTAAAGACATAGAGAAAAGACCCGATTCAAATAGAAACATTTGACTTTTTTATCAATAATGTTGCCAGAATATGAAAATATACTTTGGAAAATATACATGAAATATGACTTCTTTACTTTTGTTAGCACAATCACACCTCAAAATGCTGCAAAGCCACTGATATTCAAACTATCACCTTTGAATCTGGAGTATAGCATTATATGATTGAATTGAAAACATGCTAACTTCTGCCTAGAAGGCATCTACTTGGATGGTGTGCATTCATTTTGTACATGCATAATCAATGACCTCATCTCTGGGTCTCAGTTTTCTCATCTGTAAATCAAGGGAATTTAACCAAATGACCCCTTCAAATTCTGACCTTCTTTATTTCTTCAAACATATGAAATAACTGCTTAATCTGTGATGGTAGGATAGGAAATAAAATACTACTTACTTGTCCCATTGTTAATCAAAGTTTTCTGTTTTATTTCTTCTTTCTTCTCTTGGCAAATCAAATAAAAAAAAATTTTCCCCTATAGCTCACCATTGTGACCACCCTTCAAGGAGCCTGCTATATAGTCAAGAAAATAAGTCACAAATAGTCCAATAGGAATGTAAACTCCCTGAAGGTAAGGACTATTTATTTTTAATCTTTAAATTACTCCCAATTAGTACAACATCTGACACAGAAGAGATATTTGTTGAATGAATGAAAAATTAAATAACAGTAGAAAAAAAGAAATCTTAAAGCAGTATGGAGATTGTTGATGTTTGTTTAATATTATCATTTCTATAACTTGAAAGTCTTTGGTGAATTACCAGGATAATGCCTAAAGTGTCTCACCTATTCAGAATGTATTCTTGGAATTATTTGGTCATACCATAGAGGCAAAATTTTATTATTTATCTATGAATAAAATTGTATTTTTTTTCTCTCTTAAGCAAGGCAAATGAAGCCCAAAGTTCAGAGTACTTTACACATTTAAAAAAAAATTTGCATTGCTTCTTTTCAATTCAGATCAATAAATATGGTGACTACATAAATGTAAATGACTACAAAATGGAAAAACTTGAGTTTAATTTTCAAATAAATGTCCTATCAGTCTGGGAAAATTCCTTAAACCATTAGAACTCTCAGACTTTTAAAGTTCTAAAACAATTGCAGATCTGTATTGGTAGAAGGAGTGTGTTCACTTAAGAGTTTTTTAGAGCTGAGATCACATGTCCTCTACAGAAAACAAAATGTTAGGAACAAAGCACTCACATTCCCAAATTTTCACAAGGTGAAAAGGCTTACAAAAATATATTTGAAGGAAAATGTAAACTTTCATTTGGCTATGTTTCTTATTTTTTATTATTATTTCCTTTTATGTACTTCTTCATATTTTATCATCTTTCCTAAATTGGAATTGGAATTTTCTTTCCCCCTTTTCTCCCTTTTTCTATTTGAGAAATAACTATTAACATCAATTTATTCTTGGAATCAAAAGTATACAGTTGAAAAAATACTAATTTACCGAGGGAAGTCAGAAAACTAAGATGTAAGGTTTAGCAAATGAACAATGGCAATGAAGCTGGTGTTCCAATAGTAAGAAAACCAGGCAACCAAGTTACTGAGTCAGCAAAGCAACAACTGTGGATATTAACCTATAATACTGTAAAAATCTCTTTGCCACTATGGGTTTGCTTTCATATGACCTGAGAAGCAAAACTTCCTGGCTGCTATTTGTTATTTGGTCCATTCTACCACAATTTAGCTTAAAAAGAAGGAAAGATATTGACTGGTGAATTCTCCTTGTAGTAAAACACTGCAGGGTTCTGGTCACCCCCTTTCACCTTTCCTGTGACTCTCCATATTTATCTATTGTTGTGTATTATCTCTAGGGACATCAAATGTCCCAACTGTGGGTTGCCTTAAATTTTATGCATTTAAAATTGGGGCATTGGTGAATTTGTATTACAGAATCATTGACAACTATACCTTTGAATCTTTCCATATTCTCCTAGCATGTCTATGTCAAAGATGAAGAGATAAATGAGTTCTCCAGTGAGGAACACAGTTTTTGGAAATAAATACTTTCTTACCTAGTTAAAAAAATAAAATAATATATCCTTTCCTCTTCCCAAAGTAGTCTAACATCTCTTAGCAGAACATATATAATTGGGTTATAGGGAGAATATATTCTTTGGGATGACTTAATTATATATATATATATATTTAAGGCCAAATACAAAAAAAAATTAGTGTACTGACAATAAGTTGAATATTTCAGTGTTTCTGACCAGAAACATTGTGGGTTCTGTGTGGGTTTTAGTATAATAGGCTCCCTAGAAAATATGAGAGAATAGGGATCTTTTTCTGTATCCTCTTGGTTAAGATGCTTTTTTCCCCCTTTGGTTCTAAAAACATGATGAGAATAATGGAAAAACAACTCTAAAATTAATGCCATTTCTTCTGAAGAACTGACTCCCTAGATAATGAATAAAGCAATAAAAAAGTTAAAAATTGAACACTGCCATGAATCCCAACTTAGTAGAAAGGAACATTTCAAATGATCAAGTGAATAAGAAATAGAGACAGAAAGAGAAAGAGGCTCAAGGAATGTGTCATGAATTTGCAATGTAGTTTTCAAAGCATAAAGGCATTTCTGTATAGTTATGCTAGATGAGAATTTGGTTCTTAATTGGAAAAGCAATTATTTGTTTCACCATGAATTTTAAATATATCCTATTTTACTAAAATGAGTAGAGTCACCCTGACCTTCTGCCTAATGTTTTTATAGGTATTTAGAAATCCTGTGGCAGAGAATACCTGGATTTATGCTTCCATTAATATTTTCATATTCAATGGTATTACAAATCTAGAAGAGGAGTGAATTAATGCTATATTGATAAAGTATAAATATAATGCCTTTCTTTCAAAGAATTACAAAATCTTAGTATTGAAAGGACTTCAGAGATGTTCTACCATAAAAATGGCCCCACATTTAACCTAACTAGTGGCCAAAAAGCCTCTAATTAAAGGCTGCCGGTGAGAAGCAGCCCATTTCTTCCCCAGGCTGCACAGTCCCTTTTGGGACAGTCATTCTAAATCTTAAGAATATTTTTTTTCTGACATAATATAAATATAAAATTTATAAGTGCATCTCTTTATAACTTTCCCCTTTCTCCTCTAGTTCTATTCTGTGAGTTATATAAGTTCAATATTTTTCCATATGGCAACTTTTCAAAGATATGAAGGCAGCTATCATTCTTTTTCCTCCCTTTTACCTGGAAGTCTTCTCCAGAGTAAACATCCCTAGAGATTCAACAAGTGGATGATAGATTAACTGAAAATGTCAGGTTTTAAAAATATCAAATATTTTAAGACATGCATTTCTGTATCTATTTTAAATCTATAGAAAATTATTGAAATTCTATTATGCAAATCTGATTGAAGCTATTTGTAATTCTGAAAGTTATCACTATCCAATGGCTACTCCTTAAATGATATCTCAGTACCCTTAATTATATTGGTTGCTCTCTTCAGGATGCTTTCTAGCTTGTTAATGTCCTTCTGAACATGTGACCTAGCCCAGAATACTTTCAAAGAGCTGAGTGCTTTCATATACATTATCTCCCATAACTTTGTTATATAATTAAGAGAAAGGTCTGTGCCTATTATTATTTTCATTTTATAGATATGGAAAATATATAGTGAATGTTCTGGTAATATTTGCATATATGGTGGTTACCATCAATAATATCTTATTTGAACATAAAGGGCACAAAGAAATTCCTAATGACATCTTCACTTATAGATTTTTTGGGGAGATGAAGATAGCAAACATTGTCCATTTATAATCAATAATAGTTTTTCTCATCTCCAAATTAAATATAAAACCAGCCCTCTCATAGCATAGCCGTTTATATTTGTAGGAAATGGAGATAATAGCTACTTAATTGATCTAATAGTATATATTTTAAAAACAATTAAATAACAGTATTAATACTCAAAATGCTATGGAACAAGATATCATTTCCCCATAAGAGAACTAAGAAGAGGCAAGGTAGCACATGGGGAAAAAAATCAGTGAAAAAAAAATTTTATTCAGTGATTATAGAAATGTCTAAAACTAAAGTTTTAACTTTTATAAATTGGTATGCAATTTAAACTACATGGAATAGAAATCAAAAAATGAATATTTTAATGTAGGAAATATATTTCTGGGAATGTAGTTTCAATTGTATAATGAATATAACAAAAAACTCAGCATCTATTGGATAGTGGTAACTTTCAGAATTATAAATAGCTTCAATCATATTTGCATAATACAATTTCAATAATTTTCTATAGAGTTAAAATAGATACAGATAAGTGTAAGTCCTACAATAATAGATATTTAAAAAACTTGAGATTCTTAGTCAATACATTATCTATCTTTTGAGTCTCTAGTTCATTGACATCTATATTCATATCTCTATTGAGGTAATATTTGTACAGCACTTAGCAAAGTATCTGGAAAGGAGTAGATGCTATATAAATGATATTATTATTATTATTGTTCAAATTAATCATTAATCTTGAAGTTCATGCTGCTTTATATATATATATATATATATATATATATATATATATATATAATTTCTGCACCTCGTTATATTGCATTGAAAATTTATTTTCCTTGGATTTGGAGAAATTATGAATTCTTGAATGGAAAATTTATAGGCTGTCCTTGAAGCTGTCAGTTTGTTACTTGGATGCTCTAAAGCAATCGGAAGGATCTTATAAGATTAGTGCTGTTGTGATAAATGCTACAATAGAGTATAATGCGGGAATATTAGAAGAACAGCAACAATACTAGTAAATTACATGAATATAATAGAAGCTCTTTGAGAATAGTGATTATTTGTATCCCAAATACCTAGCAGGGTGCCTTGTACATAATAGATATTTAATAAATGCTTCTGACAAAATAGATTAAAACAGATAATAAAATAAATTTGACTATGGAGTGTGAACTAGACCTCTGGTCACTAGTAGGTCAAAACTGTAGTCATTATAAATGAACTGAAATGAACTAGGTTGTTTCTTATGAGAACACAACTCTATAATCAAATAATGGATGTATTTTCTCCAAAATGGTATAAGCAAATCTCTAGTAGAAATTTAATTAAGTCTTAGCTAATCTTTTTATTAATATATTTGTGGGTTTGCTAAATTATTTGCTTATAAAAATGTAATTAGTCCCTTTAATCCTGATATAAAGATGTAAAATTAAAAGCATAACATTTACATATCATTAATAATATACTGACATACTACATAGGTCCAGAGAGTAGAATTAGGTAGAAGTTACAAAAAAAGAAAATTTAAGATTGATATAATAAAGTGTTTCCTCTATCAGAATTAACAAGAAGTGGGTTAGGCTACCTTGGAAGTATAATCAAGAGGCAACTGGTGATACAGTAGAGAGTACAGTGGCTTGACATCAGGAAAACCCAAGTTCAAGTAAAGTCATAGACAATAACACCACTAACAGGGTGATCTTGGCAAGTCATTGAATCTCTGTCCCAATTTCCTCACTTGTAAAATGAGGATAATGATGATACCTACCTCCCAATGTTGTAAAGATCAAATTTAGATATGTATGTACAGACATAGATATAATTATTATGATGATGAATTTGCCCATATCAGAGTTCTTCAAGCAATAATTGGATGGCAACCTGCATGTATTGCAGTAGAAATCCTTGTTTATATGCAGATTGGATTAAATGACTGTTGCATTTTCTTCTAATTGAAATTCTGTGGGTCTGGGAGAACACAAGATAACAGAAAATGAACCAGTTCTTCAGGTTGCAGTATAATTGTTCTGTACTGGTAACAGATAAATAAGCACTTTCATATGGACCTCTTTGCATTGCCCATTAAAAAAATCATTCAGTTATCAGTTATAAAACATATATATATATATATATATATATCTTAAGTTCAAATCTAAGAAATTTTTTCTTAAAACCAGCATGCCATAAGAACCAACCTTCCATTTTATTAAAAAGACAAAAGAATCATTCTGAAATTCATTATTCCCAGTGATATACAACAGATAAAAGAAACCTATCTCAAGAAATATAGTTGTACTAGAAAGAACACTGGATCTTAACTGCAGTTGTCTTGACTTTGGATGAAACATTAGATAATCATGCATTTCATAACTTAGAAGAGGACATAGCTATACAACAGTGATTCAGTTTTACTTTCTCTAAAGCTTAAGAACATATCAAGTATTTGAATAAATCTAAGGCCAGTTGTTAAAATTATACATAACTTTTTAATATCCTTCTTGGCCAAAGTGGGTTTGACTTCAGAGAACAAGGAAAACTCATGTAAATCATATAAAATAGAAATATCATAGGAAAAACCTCCAAGGTTGGAGAGCTTCTATGACACTACATACTTGTAAGGATACAAGGATGTTTGGGCTGACATTTGTACCAAGTCTAGAAAAATGATGCTTGTAGTAGAAGAGAGATGAGAGCAGCAATTCAAACAACTGCGACTAACAAAGAAAAGGAGTCCCTTGGGGGTTCAATCTTGCCTTCACAAATACAGCAGAATATCCTATTAATTCTGCTGACTTAGGTCAATATTTTAATGCATTATTCATTTGGAGATGTCTACAGTCAAATGTTCACATGTGATGTTAATTTTTCTCAGAATCATAGATGTAAATATAATCTGAAATTCTGTAGTGTGTATATGATTCACTGTGTTTCACAGGTATTTTTTTTTTTTTTTTGAAGACTCATGGTATCTTTGATGTTATTCCTAGGTGAAATACTTTTCTGGGCAGAACTTGATGGAAAATTAATCTCCAAGCATGGCTGTCTCAGTTAAAGTGCTGATCCACTTGAAATAAGAAAGCCTGTTCTTCCACTGAATGGCCAAACACTGCATGTTTTCTTTAAAAGAAAACAACAATTAACATGACAACAACATACCATAAAAACAAACATTTATATTCAAGTATGAGAGTAGTACTTAAAAAAAAATTCTTCTTTTATCTCTAGATAAAAAAAATAATATTCAGTGCATGTCTTAATTCCTTTAGACTTTGTAATGATTTCAGATCATTAGTGCTGAATGTCTCAGGGCTGAGCTCTTCTTGTACAATTTTGTGCAATCATCAATATTACATAATATTAAATGATAACTCAGTCCTTTGCATTTATGTTACCCATTGACAAAAAGGACCCCTAATTGCTTCATGGATACATATTCTTAGGAACAAAGGCACATAAATAAGACTGGCCATATTTTCATTTTCTGTATCATTATTGAGGGACTTCTACTATATTTCTCTTAGAAAATCTGTAAACATCAGTGTATGACAATGCAGAAATGTTCTTTCCCAAAAGGAAATCCCTGTATCTTAATTTATCAGATAAGTCTTTAAAAATCAATAGGCTGACACATTTATTAAGATTTAGCTGGGAGAGTAAAAAAAGCACCAAAATAAATGTGGACAGTATTAAATTCTTTATTTTTATAAATTTTCCAGTAGTTAATTTCATTTAACTTTTAGAATTATTGGCTAATTTAAAAGCTCAGCTCAGGTGACCTCTCTCATTTGAATTTTCTCTCCTCTATTTAGAACATCTTCCCAGTCAAATTATCATTATCATTTTTATTTTAACTGATTATTTAAGGATTATTATTCAGTAACCTTCATACATGTTGTATACCCTATAATGTAAGATACCCTAAACAGGGATTGTTTTTGTTTTCTTTTTTTGTGTATCAGGACTTAAGCAATGCCTTGGACAGAGTTGTCAATTGTTGGACAAAGTAGGGGGGCTCAGTAAATATTTGTTCAAGTGTATTGAATATATTATTGAATTTGAAAATGAAATCTCATGAAATAATGATTGAAATAGCCATGATTTTTAAAATTACTTATGCAATGAGGTTAGATGTAGGAAATAACTTTACATTTAAAGATTATTTATGTTTCAATTTAGTAGTTACTTAGTAACTAGTAAGTAGTAGTAAGTAGATTATCTGCTACTATAAAATTATTCTGCAGATAGATACTCTGATAATATGAAATATGAATATATTCTACCAAAGAAAACATGAAAGAAGTCATAACTAAATCAAATATTTTTCATTTCCTTCTTTCTTTAAAATAAAAGAAATTAAAACTAATAAATTAACTAAGAATCTAGTAGATAATATATTGTATTCAGTAGATGCCCCCCCAAAATTAACCAATCAAGAATTGAGAAGTAGCATGGTATAATAAATACAAAGCTGGCTTTAGAATCGGGAAGACCTTGGTTCATCTATCTCTCTGTCTCTGTCTGTCTGTCTCTCCTCTGTGTGTGTGTGTGTGTGTGTGTGTGTGTGTGTGTGTGTGTGTGTGTGTGTTTATTAATGAAATGTCCTATTCCTAAATCACATGTCAATGTTTGGTCTGCCACTGCCTTTGATACATATAAATTTATGATATAAACCCCCCCACCAATGTAAATGGTTTAAAAATAAATAACTTTATGAACTCATACTTAAAAATAATACAACGAAGCCAGATTATTCCAGGGCCTAAACTACCCCTAAAGATTTGGAATCTTTAAAAGTTACATGAACTCTTTTGACTTACAATGAAAAGATTTTAAATATATTATAGCCCAGATGTGGGAACTGACAAAGAGTATGCTATTAGAACTGAAAGGAATCTAAGGAATCATAATAGTCATCTGATTTTTTGGGATGACATTTTACAAGTATTCAAATGGAGGCCAATAGAAAGGATAGGCTTTACCAAACTTATAATACACTGTGGGCTAGTACATTTTTAATACTCAGGGTCAGGTTTTCTAATCTCTAGTTCCATTTGCTTTCTATTGCCCAGAAACTTCTAACTCATACTTTGATTATTCATTCCAGGGTAAGCATTTGGGAGGGTGAAGGAGTGAGATTCCATTAGGCTGTTAGTATTTGGAAATATTAGACAAATCTCTAGTTCATTCAGCATGCTAAATTTTGCTCTGGTGTCACAAAATAGTTACTGCAGCTGACAAATATGGTCCACTCTCATCCAGGGAAGACTTGAGGCCTGGTAACAATATTCAAGTATTACAAGACAAATTTCCTTCAATATATGAAAAAATTTACTAATAGAACTCTTTGTGGGCATAATGTAGGCCAATGATTTTTTTCATCACTGTAGGTTGTTATTTGATAGCTGTGGACCCAAATTTGAGGATGATCAACAGTTTGGCATTTAGAGCACAAATTCTCTCCAAAAGACACTCCCGTAACCTGTTTGTTGGCATTATTTGATAATTTTAGGTATTTTTAAAATAGTATAGTTTGTCAGTTCCTGATTGTGATTTTAAATAGAAGCATGATGGAGGTGATCTAGTTATGCCATAATTGGATAATCAGGTCAGATTGATGAGATCTAGATAAGGGGTAACTAAATGAAATCAGGGTTAATTGAGGTCTAATGGAAGGTTTGGGGTACAGGGAGTCAAATAGTGCTCCCCTGCAACCCCTTTGGATTCAGCGCAAGGATACAGAGTTAGATGAGGTCTAGTAGCAGCGCAAGAGTCCCCATGTAAAGGAATTTACAGACTCAAAAACCTAGATTGATTAAAAAAAAAAAAAAAAAAAGGTTGATTATGGGATTTGGAAGTAAAGTCTAGTTAGTAAAGTTGAAGGTAGAGATAAAAGGCACCGGAACCAGAGTTCCAGTGGGCAGAAATACTTTGATATGGCAGGTGTAAGGCTGCCATGTTTGGGACCTCTGCCAAGAGAGGATTTCAGCTTGGTTCTTTTAATAATAGGGGGCTTTGGCTACAAGCTGAAGGGGCTTGTGGGTGCAGTCCCAGGTTGGCTCCAGGCTGGGTTTCAGCCAGGGTAAGAATTTGAATTGAATTCAATTGGTTTCTGGACTGAGCCAAATAACAAAGATGAAAACTGTGCTTAGGGTGGAGTCTCCTCCCTGAGACAGAGTCCAAGGAGGTTTTCTCTTTTAAAAGTTTTGGGGTTTCCTTGTCAAGATTACTGGTATTAAGATTTTTGAAGCAACATGAATGAACTGGAATATAGGTTAAGAGTAGTATAATCCAAACAATAAGAGAATTAGAAATTTTGTTTTAGAATGACTTCATTGGAGAAACCGGTGGTTTTTAATTTGGAAAAAGACTGGAGGGGGCTGACTGAGTTGAGAAAGGGAGGGAAAAGGAGGAGGCCATTATAGAAGTCTTCATGTTTTTGAAAGACAAGTGGAAAAGATTAAAATTACAGAAGAAGGAAAAATAGAAGAAAATGACAGGGAGCCAGATTATGTTTCTAAAATTCAGATAGTTTCTTAATTGTATTGTGCCAAAGGGGAAAAGGCTGCTCAACTGGGAGGAAGTTCCTATCACTAGAGGCTAGATGACCTTTTGTATAGATGTTGTTAAAAATTCTTAGCCTGCAAATAATTTGTCCTTTAAAGCTACAGAGGTCCCTTTCCATATGCATAAATCAGCACCTGCTTCCATTTTGCTTTAGTTGTATAGATCTTACTCCCCCCCCCATTTTGTTTCATAGCTATTATAATATCTAGGGATTACCAAGAAAAAGATTTTGTCTTAAATTATTTAATTAGTAACTTCATGTCACTCAATGTATTGTGGTACTCTTCTATGAGACAATGAAATATACTTTTAATAATGAATAAAACTGAAATAAAACTTGAAATAAACTGAATAAAATAAAATAAACTGAATAAAACTTGAAATCTTGAACTATTTTGACTAGTAAGAATGACCCGTTTGATATACAATATTTGTGCTGATGTGTCCATAAAAGATTTATCTCATAGTCTAATCCATGACCCAAATACTGGAAATGAAAATAAACCAGAATGTATTGAAATGATATTTAGGGGAAAAAGGAAAATCTTTTGAAAGAAAATTCAATTATAGTATTCATGGATTAGAACAGAGATAATTACTCAAAAGATAAAATATTTTTGGTTAAAATGTCTTATTGTAAAAACAATCACCAGCTGGTATCTGTACCAGCACCAGCATCAACAAAAACCCAAACCCAAACATATGAAGAATAACAATGAAACTGAACTTGTCTCTGTAACTAAAGTTCTGGGACCGAATACCACGAGTGATTAGAATTTAATACTTTCTACTTTTCAAGAACATCTTTCTTCCAAGAATAAAAGATGTTTAGACAAGCATCATTTGGGCAAGATCCCTTATAATACTTAATCTCCTAATCTACCAGTGGGTAAAGCCAGTCATCCAGATTTTGACTTCCTTGCCCTAGGTTACTCACTCAGCAGTAGCCTAATTGTTTATAGACCTACAATCAGCTACCCTGCTATTTAGTTTTTTTCACCATCCTGAAATTATCTCCAATTTTCTAGAATTTTCACTGTTAAACTATGTGGCATAATCTATGTGCATATTTTAAATTTTGTGTGTTGTGGTCCTTGTAATTTATTTCTTCTCTAACCCGGAATAAAAATTATCCAGAAGGTACTTTAATACTAAAAACCACATTCATCTAGCAAACATTTTGCATACAACAATGGTGTAAAGAATAAGAAAAACCACAACTACAACACAACAGATTCAGCATAGTAACTGAAATGATTATCAAACTCATTTTAAATACTTTAGCAAATAATTTAACACCCCAGATTCTGGATCACCAACTTTGCAAGTTAACTGCCACTAGGGAGGGTGCTTGTGTTGCCTCCTCTTGGCAGTTGATTGTCTGTTCAGGGTGATGGTAATTTCCATTTCACCACCAGGGTTTTAATTCAAAATTTAGATAATTTAGTTCACAACACATGCTACTAACCTACCAGCAGTGGGGAAAGCTAATCTTAAAATGACGATTTTATTTTTAACACATTTTTAGCCTCTCAGAGTCTGAACTGAAGGAAACGAATCCTTAGAAACATTTTTCCCCCGTTGCAACTTCAACTACCAAATTAACAACAATTTTTCAATCAAAACTTGGCAAACCAACCCTTTTCTTTTTAAAGGAACGGACACTCAAAACGTAACGCCATAACGCATACACACACTCTTATACTAATGCGACAAACAACCTTTACAACCTTTAAATGTTTACAAGATATTTATAACTTTATACATGAATAGAGTCCAGAGAGATTTTAAAATGCTTCTCTCAGTGAGGAGAAAGGAGAAAGAGAAGGGGCTATATAATCTTAAATTTGAGAGCAATTTGTCTCTTCACCCACTCACCCACTCTCCGTCTATTCCTAAAAAAAAAAAAAAAAAAAAAAAAAAAATCTTTGAAAACAATAGTCACTTAATGTGATTTAGGATCTGATTAATGGAGTGGAAGATGGGGTAGGGGGGTAATGAATGTGGAGGGGCAGATTCAAATATCTCAGAGATAGTTGGATGGTTCGGGGGTCCTTTCTCCCGATACAGAGCCCCTCCCTTTTTTTTTTTTTTTTTTTTTTTTTTTTTTAAATGAATATGAGATGAGAACCTTTGGCAAAACTAAAGGAACCTTTGATAATAGAGACAGAAGTTAGGCGTGGAGTGGAACTCCTGCTGGGACTAATTTCTCACAGACTACGAATTCCCAATACGAGACTAGTATCAGCACCAGACTGCTGCAATAGGGAAAGAGAGTAGGAAGAGAAGGGCGCGTCCAGCACTGCAGGGCTGGCTACCCTCCCACAACTCTCGCTTTGGTAGAATTGCATGTCCAGTGGTTTTCTGTCTAGCTATACCCCTCTTCGATTTGACTCCTCCTCCTTCTCATCCCTAGTTCTTTCAGACTTCCCGGGGGGATCCATGGGGCGATGGAGGGTGGGACAGGTTTCGGCTAGCTCAGATTCCTTATCAGCCCACAGGGAAAAGCAGAAAGCTAGGGCGACTGAGCGAAGGATAGCTTAAAAGAGGATACAATGAATGGTTCCCAGCCCTGAGAGCTTGACTGAAGAAAATAGGTGGGTGTGGGAGGAAAAAAGCTCTAAATGGCTACTGCGGGGCTGGTAGGGGAGGGGCTCTGAGAAAAGGGTATATCTCCCGTAGTTGACTAGGGCGGGTTTGGGTTGGGGGGGCAGAAGGAAGCAAGCTGGGTAGGGCAGGGCAGGACGGCTTTGTGTAGTGGGTATGGATTGGAACTACTCCCACTATGCCTCAAAGCCCTAGACTTTCCTGGGTCCAATACTCCTTTCTAAATTGCTAGCCTAGATATCTATGCTACTTAAAAGAATGGGTAGGGCGGGGTTTGGGCTGGGTCGGTAAGTTCAGGTTGATAGGTAGCTGGAGGGGAGTACAGGCTCTTTGCAAATCCCTGCTAGGAAGAGTAACCATATTCAAATATGAAGACCCCCGAGCCGCACCCTCTTCTAGCATTTCAGACCCTTCAGACTTGGAGAACAGGAGGCGCTGTAGCGCGGCGGGCGGGGCAGGAGGGCTAAACGCCCCACCGGGAGCCTGCTCTCCTTTCATTTTTTCCCCTCACACTGCATTCACTATCCTGGAGAAGTGCCCAGATCCAGGAGCTACTGGACACACCTTGCCTCCTCTTTTCTTTTTGTCCTCCTCTTCCCTTTCTCCCTTCAAGTCCAAAGCTCAAAAGGGAAGCGACCACAGTCTCAAGACAGCTATAATATCCAAGACCAGTTTGGTTCTGATACAACTGGAAAGAAAACAAATTCTTAAGTAATCTGACTTGCGTTAGAATGGCCAAAAGATATTGAGACCTATTAGGTAGCAAAATATAGTCACTGATTTGTTAAAATGTATCATATCTGATACATTCATTTGTTTTTCTAGTGACTTAAAACATTCATCTCCTAAACAATAAGATAATTGAATGACAGCAAGGATAATCTCTACATCTATGGTTTAGAAGCTGAGCGACACACCTTTATATTCTGATCAGTATCCCTCTTTACTAAACTACAAGGCAAGGTTTCCTTACTAGTCGTTCTATTCCCCTTCTTGCTTCTCTCCTTCCCTAGATTTCTGAAATGTTAAATAAGCAAGGGCGATGTTGTGTGTGCGTGAAGAGAGAGAGAGAGAGAGAGAGAGAGAGAGAGAGAGAGAGAGAGAGAGAGAGAGAGAGAGAGAGAGAGAGAGAGAGAGAGAGAGAGAGAGAGAGAGAAGAGAGAGAGATTGAAAGAGAGAAACAGAGAGAGAGAAATTGAGAGAGAGACAGAGAGAAAGAGAGAGAGATTGAAAGAGACAGAGAGAGACAGAGAGAGAGAGATTGAGAGAGACAGAGAGAGAGAGATTGAGAGAGACAGAGAGAGAGATTGAGAGAGACAGAGAGAGACAGAGACAGAGAGACAGAGACAGAGGGAGAAAGAGAGACAGAGAGAGAGAGAGAGAGAGAGAGAGAGAGAGAGAGAGAGAGAGAGAGAGAGAGAGAGAGAGACAGAGAGAGAGAGAGAGAGAGAGAGAGAGAGAACTCCCTAGCGCTTCTGGGAGGAAGAGGACTGGGAAGCAGCAGCGGCAGTCTCAAGCAGATGGGTGGGGTCTGTCTGCATTGTGCTGAGCTGCTGGAGTGTGTGGCACTGAGCTCTGCAGGTGCCCTCCCCACAGGAACGCTCAGCCTCACACAAAGAAACCCAAGGCAATCTTCGTCTGAACCACCCTCCCTTCATCCTTCTCCTCCCCAACCCCACCCCTGCAACTCCCCACCCAGCACCCTCCCACCCTCCACCTCCCCACACCCTTTTCACTGTTCTTTACTTCTTCCTTTTTCTATTAGTCTCCCCTCCCCCAAAACAAAGGAGCGGCTGCTTCCTTCTCCAATACTAGCGGGTTAGTTTAACTAGTCAAAACGAGTTATTTCATCCTATTCTCTCTCTCTTTTTTTTCCCATTCAGCATCCAACCGCAGAGTTGGAATCAGTTTGACTTTGGATTTTTCCCCTCTTCCTTTCTTTTCGCCACCCTTCCTCCCCATTCTCATTTCTTCTGGTTTACTAAGGGGGAAACTGGGGAAAAAAATAACATTAGACTGACAGTATAATGTTTCTTCATAACTTCAGTTTCTGGCTTTCTATATCATCTTTCCTAAATTTAAGAGAAAGATGGTTGATGTAACTTTTCTCTCCCTGAAGCACCGAGGGGTTATTAAGGGTAAATAAAACCTTTATGGATGGGAGACCAACTTACCTGCTTCTGTGACTCTGGAATAATTCTTGACTGAGATTTCAAAAGACTCTTCTCTCCACCCTCCCTCACCGCACCCAGGATTATCAGATCTCTATGTCCTTTCTTCCCTAAATTCTTGTTTTTGATATCGCCAATATTATAATTTTTCTTTACAAACCACGCCAAAGTCTTAACAAACAAAAAATAAAGAAACAAAACAAAACAAAAAAACAACCCCCCCAAAAACCCCATGGGACAATCTGTATCATCGCCTGTAGGAAAAGGATAAAGGAGTAAAAACCGATTTCTTACCCATTGCTGTTTTAGCCATTGTAGAGATGTGCAGATGGATGCTCAGAGGTGGGGAAGGCAAAGGGGTCCAGCTACAGCAGCGGAGAGAGAGAGAGAAGACTGAATAAGGCACTGAGTCTGCAGAGTGGGGCTGTGGAAGAGAAAGAGCAGGAGGCAGGAGCCCATGAATAATTATCACTTCTCAGTCCAAGCAGATTGGCTCTGGAGGTCCCCTGATATGACTCCCGCAGAGCCAGAATCTCTAAGCATTAAATATTGATCTGCCAATGGTGCTGGAGTACAAAGTGCCAAAATGCAGTTTGAAATGGAAATCAGTTCTTCTCAGGCAGCTCCCCCCATTTTAGGGGGCTTAATAGTACAGTCCATGTAGAACGTTTGGTGTCTTAACATGAGAAGCCTCTTGGAGCTGAGAGCTGGTTTTTGCCTACCTGGGGGGGGGGGGGAAGGGGACTTGACATTGTTCACAATATTTTATTGGACAGATGAGATTTGATCAAAGGGATAGAGTAATTTAGAGGACTATGAAAATTGTGACAATTGTTTACTTAGATTATCTGGATTGTTACTTTTAGAAAGAGACTTTTATTATTGAATTGTAGTTTTTAGCCTTTACATATGTTAGTGTGTGCACATATGTAAACACACCCATATATACACATAATACACATACATTCATATTTCTCTATCACTTTATTAGTAGTTGGGTTTTGTCCTCTAAGAGTCACTTTTAGTAACTTTGCAGTTTGCAGAGTGATAGATCTATCTTTAGTGGTACCATGGAAAAGAAGTTCTGATGTTACTATATAATTCTTGGTTCCTTTAGTAAGATTAGGCTGAATTAGGAATCTTAACAGTAGCATTTATTTCCTCTGAAATTTTGCTTTAGTTGGAGAAAGGTTTTTGTTAACATGAAAGGTCCAAGGGCATGATGATACCTAGTGATCATTTCTTGATTAGTGATACAAAGTGCCTTTTTATTAGTAGGAAAAGATACTGTACTTAGTGTTAGAAGAGACATAGTTTTGACTATGGATTTGGCACTTAGTAACTGTTTTCTTAATTTTGGTACACCTCTTATCCTCCCTGAGCCTGTTCTTTCATCTATAAAATAGGGATAAATAATACATATACTATTTGCTTTAGAGTAGTTGTGATGAAAATGCTTTATAATATGAATTTGAGTTGTTATCAAGGACAGATCTTATTAAATTGGAATTTTATTGACTGTTATTCCCTTGATTCTTCATTGTACTGAGATATAAATAGAAAGAATGGTCTAAAGTTTAGCAAAATATGAAAATAATGAAAGACAATTCCAAAGAAAATAGAATAAATAATATGCAACTTATTTTTACAAGCATGTAAAATATATTTACAAGCATAACTTCTTTGGGACTATACACATTCACCCTATCATTTTGCAAAATTGGAAAGAAATGTTTATATGAATAAAGTGCTTTTCTTGAAATTCTTTTAAATACTTCTTCAATATAAGTTTATACACACACACATACACACATAAACTGGGATGTGTATATCTTGTTTTACACACTGTTTTGAATGTTACAATCTTGATTTGAAAAGGTTTAGAAAACATTAGGGCACTCTCCTTGGTGCTGAAATAAAATCCCATGGCTGCTATAAAATATGTTATATAATTTTAACTCCATAAACCCTTCATTAAATGTTAGGTAGCCAATAGAATTGTAGAGTTTTTGATATGCTGAATCATGAATAAAACCTCTAATAAAGTAGAGATCAATAAAATTATCCCCCTATCGGGAAGATTAGAAATCATTTTTCCTGTCATAGAAAGGTATGTGGAAATGACACAGCAGACAAAATATAAACAGAAGTATGGAGAATACAAATATAAATGTTTACTTTTTTCTGACTCTTGTCATTTCCCAGCTTAAATGTTATTATTAAGTCACACTAAGAGGAATAGTTATTGGTCTTAAGATGAGGAATCTTAAGAATAACTGTATGAGTCATACTTTATTTGCTTACCTCATCAATGAGCTACTCTGCCCAGGCCTTTGTGAAAAATGAAATTCTGCAAATCATGGTAGAAAGGGGTCTAGCAACTTCTATAGGCATATTTTTTTTCCTATAGGCATGTTTTAAAGAAATGTAACTCTCTTAGGGAAAAATAATAGAAGGGCTATCCATTTTTCATTTCTAGATAAATGGGTACAAATGGAACATTCCTATAGAAGTGGATAGAAAAAAGTAATGATCACAGTGTGCAAGGGTAGATGGCTATTTTCTACTGGTTTTAAATTTTGAATAAGTCACTGGAAATTACCCCCTTAGATAGGAATGAGTTAGTGGGGAGAAAGTTCTTTTTTTCAGCTATGCCTGGCAAAGGGGGAAGAGTAACTATGGTAAGGAGGGAACACCATATGAGAGATAGTTGATAAAATGGGGGTGGTGGTTGTAGTGTTCTGGTCAGTTTTCTGGAGGTCACTGGAGCAGCTTTCATTTCAGTAGAGTAATTATCATGAGAATACCAAGTGTTAAAGTCCAAAGCCTTTATTGTCTCCTTTACAATCTAGTTTCCTTGCCTGGGTCTTGGGTCAGCTTTCTTGGAGGCCTTCTGGAGTCTTGGTTTCAGTGAAGAAGCAAGGGAGGAGAGGCCTGCCATCATGGTGGTGTGAGATGGAGTGAATCTCTCTTCTTGGCTCTGAGAGCTTGAGCTCCCTCCTCCAGTCCTCTGTCTTCTCCAAGTCTGACCCTGGCTGAGTTTGTCCTACTTTATATGCTACATCATCATAGGTGTGAATCTTGTAGAACTGTATTAAGTACTAAGTAAATATACTGAATTAGAGAACTATTAATCACCATGCTAAACTAGATAATCATTGCCTTATCAATTCCACTAAGTTAGCACCTTGTTTAAGAATGCTTGTTTCAAGTATAGAGTTCTGGCCTGTAACAGGTGGTAAATTTGGAATTTAACTTTTCAAAAAAAAAAATTCAGCTGAGTGACTTTCTGTTTTTAGTAGATTTCAAACTGAGAGTCAATGGACTCTGAACTCACTGTAATTCACCACTGTAATATGGAATGACTAATGTATATGAGATAACTCATAAGAATGATGATGATTTTGGAACCAAATTTTAGGAAGGACATTTATAGCTAGGAAAATGATCTGAATGGTGAAGGACCTCTAGACCATGCCATATATATTAGGGAAAAATGCAGATTTAGATTTGATATGACAAACTTTTTTTTAAATGTTCATTGTTAAATTTCTTACTTGTAGAATTAGAAATTTCATTGTTAAAAGGTACTGCTTAGGCCATATAATTCAACATTACTTGAGAATCCCTTCCCAAAAATGATCATATGTCCTTCAATTGAAAATTTTAAGTGAAATGAAACATGCTATATCTCCGAGACATCCAATTCTATTTGTGGGAAACATTTTTTTGAATACTACTATTATTGACTATAACTTATATAAGTTTATAATTTTAAAGTATGATTGTCCTTTAAAATCTTGGAGGTAGGAAGAGGGGAAAAGAAGTGTTTTCTCAGACTTCATGTTCAGAAAAATAAGTCTGATAATTATTTTATTTCAAGAATCTGTGAACCTCCTTAATCTTCTCTCCTTAAAAGCCCACTTCACTTAAATACATAATATAAAAATATTTCCTGTTACTACTAGTTAATAGGTGAACATGATGACAACCTGCTAGTATTAAAGAGATGCTTCCATAATTTCTACCTTCTTCTATTTGGAGCAAAATCATACTTTATCTTACACTTTCTTGCATTTTACAATTGCTATAATTTATGGCAGCATTTATGGATCCTGGAAATCAAAGAACTGTAATAGGAATTTTAGTTAACTTTGAGTTGGGAAGAATTGGAAATTGTCTTAGACAATAGAACTGAACATAAAAGTGTTAATTTTCTTAGTTGCTTAAGTGGATTAAGTGAAGTCACTAACTAAAGTTACATAGCTTACTGCTATAATAGTCAATAAGAAAGAATTCACTAAGTGAATTGCTAAAGACGGCTGAGAAATGGAGAATATTACTATGATTGAAGTTATTGTTTGGAAGTAAACCTCAATTTCCAAACTTGTTTCCAAAGAGGTATCCTACATAAAAGCCTTGGAAGTAAACCTTATATATAAAGAATTAGCAGATTGACATTTAGCATACCTAGGCATTCCTAAGGGAAGGATAAAAAGGGACAAGTGGGAAGACAGAGAGAAGCATCTGTTTCACTGAGGTGTTATGTGAGAAGCAACTGAATAAAAAAGTGTTTTCAAAGCTGTATACTAATAATAATAACACTAATTTCATCCATTGAATCCTGAATGATTCTGATGAAAAGATGGAACACACCTTTTGTTAAAAACTCCATGAAGCTACATTTTGTTCTTACAAATAAAATTTCTTTTCAGAATGAACAAATAGCAGTTACAATGCAATCTTCCATTCTTTGTTTTTTTCAGCTAATTTTGAAATGATAAATACATAGTCCATTGTTGAATTACTTGTAGAAGACTAAGTGTCCTCTATAAACAAATTCCTTTCACATTTTCTCCAGTTTTTCCATCTCTCTTTTGTGATTTTCCTCCCCTTTAGCATTTCGAGGTTGGGGACTCTCTTATTTAAACTTATATTTGTATACCCAGTTCTTAGCATAGTACTTGGCACATTTAAAATACTTAATAAATTCTTCTTGCCTTGCCTTTTGTTATATTACTTTTTATCTTACTTATCTTATTCTATCCCATATATTTTGACTTCTTCCTAAATTGAATTTCTTGTTGTTTTCTAAATATTCCATGTCTTTACTAGCCCAGTTACTTTTGCTCTTATTATTTCCTTTGCTGAGATGAAATTATAACTCCTTCATCTATTATATTCCTGTTTAAAGTTTTAATTCAGATGCTATTTATTCCATGACTTTTCCCTAATCCCTTCAATCTGTACTGCTTTTTCCTTTTAACCACTTCATATAGCCAATTTCCTTTTAGATTCATTATTTCATCAAATTTTATTTTGTAGTGTTGTTATTTATGTACATATCACATTCTATTTCTTGACTGAATGTTTCATGAGGGCAGAGGCCATATCTTGAGCAAAAATTATGCTTCTCCCAATAGTTCTCTACACTTAACACTAATAAAATTTTGCTAAATTGAATTAAAAATAATTGTGTATTTTGACCACAATTGACTGAGGAAACAAGGATTTCACTTAAGCATTGATAAATAGCCTTTAAGAGAAAAAAATGATTTCTTGTTCTTTCATAAATCCATTCAACAAATTGTATATAAAAAGAAAATCACCTCAAGGAGAAAAAGATAGCTTTCAGAGCAATGCAATCTATATTATTCAAAGATTCTTTAATATATCAGGGAGTTGATTTTGAAGTGGTAAATGGATGTAACATGCTTTATTATTTGCTTGTTTCTTTAATTATTTTTAGAATGAATTCAGTTAACTATTATCACTTTTTCTTAAGCAAGGCTTCTTTTTATGTCAAATAAGCACTTATACACATTGGTGATTAATAGGACTGATCCCTAAAGCAAAATAACTGAATTAAATTACTAAATCCTATTGATGATAATTAATAATTGAATTTTTTGGAAATTAACTTCTTTTGGCCACAAGGAGAGCTTGATATACATTTAATAAGCTGACTCTTCAAAGTCAATTTATCAGTTTTGGTACCTTTGGTATCTTGGCAGCAACTACTGTAACTTTTTTTTCTTCACTAGGCATGTTGATTTCTAGTCCTGGTCAAAGGAGGACATTTGTTTCACTGCAATCAGACTGGAGGAATGGATTTTCCATGGGAGATCGTTAATTATTTCTATGTCATATGAGGTAGGAAAGTTTGGACAGAGTAATGCAGTGCTTTGCATAAGTATCTATGATAAATCTGGATGATTTGATTCAATTCAACAAGTTTTTGCAGTGTATTGGGAGCTATGTGATTGTAGAATAAGTTGCTTATGATTTTAATTCAAGATTAGGAATAACTTCAAGATTAAGAATGAAAAGATACCACGAAGAATTCTGCACAATGTTTGGTATATAGTGAGATATTTTGACTGACTGACTTTGAAACTATTATATCTTTTAAGAAGGAATGAATGATAAATGAGGCTATGAAAAAAGGATTGGAGAAAGTCAATGATGAAGTGTTTGAATGTGTGATCTTCCAAAAAATTATCTCATTAGATTTTCATTGTTTCACAATTACAAAATCTCATAGACTTATGAGACAACAAACATTTATTAAGTATTTATTATGTGCCAGGCACTATGCTAAATGTTGAGAAACTAAATACAAGTTCCTGCCCTCAAGAAACTTACATTTTACGGGAAGACATGTTAAAATAAAAGTTGATTGGGGAAGAGAAAGAAATGAAGGTATCTGGCACAGAACTATTGTAGAGCAAGTACAGGAGATTCAGCAGAATAGCCTTTAAGGAAGGAAAATATAGCTGGTCTGAGTATTCTTCTTAAAAATGAAGGTTCTGGGAGGAACTGATTAATCAGAGGGAGAGGCCAAAGGGAAATAGGATTCTTTCAATATATGAGAGTTGAGAGTTTCCAGGATGGAAAATTTGCTAGAATATCATAGAGAAAGTCTGGGGAAAGTCAGGAAAGCAGCCTGGAGAAGAATTAAGTTCATGGATACCACATTAAGGATCCCTTATTTAAGATGACCAATTCTGCCTTTTAAATAGTTTTAAATGTTAAATATCAATTCCTCTCTTCCCCTCCCCACTTCTATATCAAACCTCGTTCTGTCTCTGAATCTTTCATCCATTTCATCTAATTATGTCTTTTTGGGACAAGCAGAACAAGACTTAGTGTACCTCCTACCCAGAGGTTACTGATTTTCAGCTTACCAAATCCCTGGTCTTGGACATCTCCAGCCACGCTACCTCACTGAGCAGTGGTTCTTGTTCAACAGAATGCTTAGAAACAGTGGCTTGCAAGCACAAGTCTTTATCCTATGCAATTACATCCTGAACTACTATTGAATTCCTTCCAAACTCCTCATGAACTCCTATTGAACTCCTAAACTCCAACTTACTTTCTAGTCCCCATTGCTTATATAGAGTCTATGAGGTAACACACAGAGCCAATAAGGGAAGGAGACATCTCCTGTTGATGATGTATCCTCCATGTGACTAGAGTTCTTGCTTCAGAGGTAGCTGCAGGGATCACATCTGGGTGCCTCAGGCATCAAGATCTCTGTGCTTCCTCTTATGCTACATGAAGCTCCTCCCTTGACCCTTACAACTTAGCTTTTCCATTACTTGAAGATGCCTTGAGTCTCTTTTAAATCTTCTCTTTTTCAGGCTAAATGCCCTTAGTTCCCTCAAACAGTCCTTGCCTAGCATATTCTTCAGTTCTCCCACTTTTCCTGGTAGATCTCTTCTGGCCATCTTCTAGATTGTTGATGTCCTTTAAAAAATATGGTCCTCACAGTCTGCTGAATTTGTTCTCACTGTGGCAGAATTCAACCTGTTAAAATTTTATGGATATTAACTCTCTTCAAAAAGGCATTTGCTTTTTCTTTCTCCAAGCTTTATTTCTTAAACAAATTTGACAAACATATTTCCTGTAGTACCAAATTGATGATACTATAATGTCCAACATCACAGGGTCAAAGACAGACCTATGAAACTCTCCATTAAATATCTTCTTCCAACTTGATAGCTCATTAATTACTGTGGTTTGACTTGCATCCTTCAAGTAGTGGGAAAAAATTGAAAAGGCTATTTTCTAAGGGAAACTGAAATATGATTTAAATATGATCTTTAATTAAATGGAATGTTTTTGTCAGTAATTTTTTGCACGATCTGGAGTTTTAAAATGAGGACTCAACACTTGGGAGTTGAAGTCAGTCTAAAAGATCTTGTACTCTATTTCCCAAAATATACCTAGATTAAGTTGTTGGAATCAGATGGCATACCTATGTGAGGTCTATTTAGGTCCATTTTGTGAATAAAATTGAGAAAGGAATTAAATTTGTAAAGCAGAAGAATTCTCTATTGCATAATAAAATCAGTTCCTTTTAAATGACTGAGTTATGTATAAATTTCTGAATATAGCTCACAGGTATGTGTTTACTATAGTCACACAGAATGTGTATATTTCCCTAAAATCACACAGTGAATAGGAGAAGTGTGATTTAAGCTTAGATTTTCTACTTTCTAAGGCTGATCTTCTATTTATCCTAAAGATAATGCAAATATGCATGGATAGAAATATATACTTTGAATGCTATGTAACATTTTTATTATTTTTATATTTATTTTATTTTATTATATGTTTATTTTTATTGTATTATATGTATATGGAAATTCTGACTTCATGGTTAAATAACCTATCCTCAGTCACATTTAACTTCAAGAATTAGTCAGCAAGAGAGATTAGAACTTTAATCATATAAAACCAACAAAATTTGTATACAAGCAACTCAAGTTTTGATGTTGATTCAGGGACCATTGTATTCCCTGTAAGAGACCTCTAAGAACATGTGGTAAGTCATGAAAGGTGAAACAGATAAAACCCAAAAGGAGGAATCCCAATTGAGGTTTCACTTTTTCTCACACAGTCCTAGCTCTCAGGTGTAATAGAATGTGGAGAAAGTTTAGCAAATTTTGGCCAGTATATTGGCTGACATGACATTTCATTGACACTTAATTGAGCAGACTTGGCAGATGTTCCCTAAGAGTCAGAATATTTGTATCCTCTTAAATTCACATACACATAGGGATCCTTGGATTTCACAAAGTTAAAAAAATCATCAAATAGAAATGTGCATTTTTCCAAATACATGGAAAGACAGTTTTCAACATTCACTTTTGTAAAAACTTGCTATCCAAAATTTTCTCCCTGTCCTCCTTCCCCAAGACAGCAAGTAATTTGATAATTAAATACATGCAATTCTTCTGAAGATATTTCGATATTCATTAGTAGCAGTAATTTTTTATTATGCTGACTTGACCTACACATAAACAGTTAATATTTCTCCAATTATTTGGGTTTGACTTCATTTGTTTGTAATTGTATTCATATAGTTTCTGGGTTTGTCTTGCTGGGTAGACTGTAAGTATTTTGTACTGTTTGCTATTATTTAAAATGGAATTTATCTTTCTATCTTTTCTTCTTGGGTTTTATGGGAAATATATAAAAATGCTCATGATTTATGTGGGTTTATTTTATTTCCTGCAACTTTGCTAAAGTTGTTAACTGTTTCAATTAGTTTTTCAATTGATTCTCTAAGGCTCATCATATTGTCTGAAAACAGTGATGGTTTTGTTTTTTGTTGCCTATATTTATTCCCCCAAGTTATTTTTCTTATCTTTTTGTTATAGTTAGTATTTCTAATACAATACTGAATAATAATGGTGATAATGGACATTCTTGCTTCACCCTTGAACTTATTGGGAAGGCTTATCACTTATTACCATTACACATAATGCTTACTTTTGGTTTTAGATAGATATTACTTATCATTTCAAGGCAAGCTCCATTGCTTCCTATGTTTTCAATTTTTTTTTTTTAAAGAAGTGGTATTGTGTAAAGTCCAGGCTAGCTCCCTGGAGGCCTCAGGAATAGTCAGAGTCAGGATAAGTAAAAGTCCTTGGTCTTCAGGGGCAGAAATGAGGGAGACAGACAAACTGCCACAAGCTTGCCACCAATCTCCCTTCTCCTGGTCCTGCTGCAAAGTGAAGTTCTCTTGTCTCTCTTACCCCACCCCTTAATCCTTACCTATAATTATTTGTGATATACGAAATATGGAGCCTGCATGGAACAGTGAGAAAGGCCATTTTTCCAAACACATGCTAATAGAATCATTATCCAATAAGTAATTAGCCTTAAGTGCTAGGTTATCTTATTCAAGCACACCTTTTAAGAGTTTCAGCCCTTTACAGTATTGTATTTTGTCAAGTCTTTTCTCAATCTATTGAAATAGTCACATGGTTTTTTATTGTTTTTCTTATTCCTACAATCAATTAATGACAGTTTTCTGAATAATGAACCAATTTTACACTCCTGTTATAAATCCTACCTGGTCATACTGTATGATTCTTGTAATATATTCTTTAATCTTCTTGTTAGTATTGCATTTTTTTGTATCAATATTCATTAGATAAGTCAGCCTATGTTTGCTTTTTGTGGTTTAGGTATCAAAATAATATTTCTGTCAGAGAAGGAATTTTGTAGGACTCATTTTTTACCTATATTTTAAACTAGTTTATATAGTATGAAATTATTCTTTAAATATTTGGTAGAATTCAGTTGTAAATCCATTTGGTTCTGGGGATTATTTCTTAGGGAGTTCATTTATAATTTGTTCAATTTCTTTTCCTAAGAGAAGATTATTTAAATCTCTTATTTCCTCTTCTGCTAATCTGAACAATTTATATTTTTGTAGTTATTCATCCATTTCACTTAGATTGTCAATTTTATTGGCAGATAATCAAGTAAAGTAGCTTCCTATAATTGCTATAATTTCATTTACTTTAGTGGTTCATTTACCTGTTTCGTTTTTTGATATTTATCATCATTTGGTTTTCTTCTTTTCTTTTTAGATTAAATTAATGAACATTTTTAATTAATTAAAAAAAAAACTAAAACCTTTTCCTAATGATAGTTATTACTTCAATGGGTTTTTACTTTCAATTGTATTTGTCTGTTCTTATTTTCACTATTTCCAATTGGTGTGTAATTAAGGATTTAAGTGTTTTTTTTTTAATTCCATGTCCAATTCATTGATCTTCTATTTATCTATTTTATTGACCTGAACATTTAGAGATAAAAACATTTTTCCCCTCTAAGTATGCTTTGACAATTCCCCTAAATTTTGATATGTTCTTATTGTTGTCAATATCTTTAATGAAATTATAGGTTGCTTGTATGATTTGATCCATTAATTCTTTAGAATTAGATTATTTAGTTCCTAACTAATTTTAAATCTATGCTTCTAAGAACTTTTACTGAATACAATTATTATTCCATTATGATTTGAAAATGATTTATGTGGGTTTATTTTATTTCCTGCAACTTTGCGAAAGTTGTTAATTGTTTCAATTAGTTTTTCTGATTGACTTTCTATGGTCCATCATATTGTCTGTAAAAAGAAAATAGAAAATACATTTAATATTCCTGCTTTCATTTGTAAGTTTTTTATACCCCAATGTTTTTATTCAGTCTTTTTTAGTCATGTTCAATTCTTTGTAACTCCTTTGGGGTTTTCTTGGCAAAGTTACTGGCATGGTTTGCCATTTCCTTCTCCAGGTCATTTTTATAGATGAGGAAGCTGAGGCAAACAGGGTTAAGTGACTTGCCCTAGGTCACACAGCAGGTGTCTGAAGCCAGATTTACACTCAGGAAAATGAGATTCCTGACTCTAGAACTCTTCTGCCTTGATACATGGTCATTATTCATGAAAGTGTTATGTACAGTAGAGAAAAAAAGGTGTACAGCTTTCTACTTCCTTTCAATTTCCTCATGAAGTCTATCATATTTTGCTTTTCTAAAATTCTATGAATCTACTATCTTCTTTTTTGTTTGACAATTAGAGTTATCTAGTTCTAAGAGGGGTAAATTGAGATCCCTCATTAGCTTTTCTTTTAAGAATCTGGATATTGTCATTTTGTACATATGTTTAGTATTGATATTACTTCATTGTTTATTGTACCTTTCAGCAAAATGCATTTTCCCTCCTTATCTCTTTTAATTAGATAAAATTGGATCCATTTTTGACTTTATTTTGTTTGAAATCTTGCTTACTATCCCTCTTTCTTTTTTAGTTCTACTGAAACATAATGGATTCTTTTCATCTCCTTATTTTAACTCTGTGTTTTTTGTTTCAAATGTGTTTCTTGTTAACAATATATTGATGATTCTGGTTTCTAATCCATTCTGTCATTCACTTTCATTTCATGGGCAAATCATTCCCATTTATGTTTAGAGTTATGATGACTGTGTACTTCCCTCCATTCTATTTCCTTTTCTTTTCCTCTTTCTTTATTCTCTCTCTCCTCAAAAGTCTGTTTTGCTTCTGACTACAACTTCCCTTGAGGAACCCTCCTATCTTATCACTTTCTTTTCCTTTTGCTCAATCCCTTCCCCTCTCACTTCCCTTTAGGATAAGATAGATTTTTTATACTTTTTTCTGTCTTTTTTTACATCTGTTCAGATGAGAGTTTAAGCATTGCCTACCCCAGTACTCCTCCTTCCCTTCACTTTAAAACCTTGTAGTGAACCTTTTTTATCTGAAATAATTTTTCTCCATTCCTCTGCTCTCTTCATCCTTCTAGAATATTCCTTCTTCTTTCTCAACCCAATATTTTTTGAATATCCCAGGATACTTGACTCAGACTCATTACCTCTGTTTATTAGACTACTTCTAACTGCTCTAGGGTTTATAAAATTCTTAGATGTTTATGTATCATCTGCCTATATAAGAATGTAAACAGTTTAATTTTATTGAGTTCCTTATGCTTACTCTTTCATATTTACTTTTTTCATATTTCTCTAAAGTTTTGTGTTTCAATGTCAAATTCTCTAATTCAGCTCCTGTCTCTTTATCATGAAATCTTGAAAGTTTTCTGTTTCATTAAATGTTGATTTTTTTTTTTTTGCCCTGAAAGAATTTATTCAGTTTGCTGAGTATGTTGGTGGCAATCCTATATTTTTTGTCTTTTGAAATATCATATACCAACCTTGCTGTTCTTTTATAATAGTAACTGCTAAATCTTGTATGATTCTAATTATGATTCCATGATATTTGAATGGTGAATTTATGGCTAACTGAAGTATTTTCTTTTTGTCTTAGGAGCTTTAGAATTTGGCTAGAATATTCTTGGGGATTTTTATTTTGGGATCTTTTCCAAGAGATGAGTAATGAATTCTTTAATTTTCTATTTTGTCCTCTGTTCTTAAGATATCAGTCAGTTTTTCTTCATAGTTTCTTGAAATATGATTTCTAGGGTCTTTAGTGATATAGATTTCAGCTAGTCAAATAATTCTTCAATTATCTCTTCTCAATCTACTTTCCAGGTCAGCTGTTTTTCCAATGAAATTGTTCATAGTTCTTTCTTTTTTCATTTTTTGACTTAAATTGCTTTTTGATATATCATGAAATCATTAGTTTTAATTTTCTCAATTCTAATTTTTAAGGAATTATTTTCTTCAGTGATTTTGTACATTTTTTCTATTTGGCCAATTTTATTCTTTAAGGTAGTATTTTTCTGGGCAATTAAGGTGTTGTTAAAGTATTATTATCTTTTTTAAAAACTTAATTTTCTTTTCACAATTTTCTTGCATTGCTCTCATTTCCCATTTTTCTTTACCACTCTTTTTAGATTTACTTTTTTTGGCTTTTTAAACCTCCTCCATCCTTTTTTCCTTTTTAGCTCTTCTAGTAATTCTTATTTGATGTGTGTCTAGTTTGCATTTTTCTTTGAAGCTTTGTTTATAGATGTTTTCATATTAATCTCTTCTTATGAGTTTGTGTCTTTAGCTTCCCTATCAACATTGTAGCTTTATTTGTTCAAGTTATCTTTGCTCTCCTGCTCTGTATTCTGTAGTTTGGCCTGTACTCTGGTCCTTACACACAGAGGGGCTCTGTCCCCTTGCAGTGACTAGTCCTTCTTTCTGTTTTGGAACTGTGAAATATCTGGGTAATAAGCAATGAAGTTGACAAATGGTACCCAGTTTTGTATCAAGTGTTAGCACAAGGGTCCCCTGTAAATTTTTTCTGACAATTTTACAATGTTCATATCATTTTTTGGCATTTAGAACTCCCCAAAATGGTGCTATATCTGTAACTACCAACTCTAAAGTCCATATCTAGCATTTCCATAGTGATGTACACTTAGCCAGTTCCCATCCCAATGTCACAGATTTCTACTTCTGATCTTCTACTTTATCTTGGGCTGGAAAAATGTCTCACCCAGATATTTCATTGACTATGCCCCTGAACATGTTATTTAAAAGTTGTTTGGAGGGAAATGCTAAAGAATTTGACTTGTTTCCTCCTTTCATTTTGGCTCTGCCTATGCAATTTTTAAAAGGAATATAAAATATCATCCCCTCCTCCACCTTATTTTTGAGTATATTTTGTATCCTTTGTTTTCCTTCTTTCCACTTATCTATTTTTTTCTGGATGATTAGAAATGTTATCATTTTTATTCTTTTCATGGCTACAAAAATTACTGTACCCATCTTTATAATCTTCTGTTTGTTTGTTTTTTTTTTCCTGTTCCATTATTCTCAATAGTTTCTTGGAAAAAAATGTGTCTTTCTTGAAAGAATATGGCTTCTTTTCCCCTGATCCTTGTTATGTCTTTGTGTACCATATCTCTTCAAAAATCACTACCTCAATGTAGGAAAAGAGGATTTTTCCATTTTAGGTGCATTGGAAATCTACTGTTGTATATCCACTTATGATCACTCTTGTCACTTACTGGAGGTTGTCCATCTTTGGCTTTTAATAGAAAACCAGCCATCTTACTCTTCAAACACTCAAACCATGAAACATGGAAAATAAAATTGTTTATGTATCTATTTTTTCTTCAAGTTTCAGAAAAGACCTTTTTTTGAGGCAACTATCTATTATATACTTTATCTTCTATAAAAAAAAAACCCAACAACCCAGCATGCTTATCTTTTTTCTACTTTCTCCATTTAATCTCTTATTTAAATATTGTGTTTTGATGAAAACAACTTTCTCTGTGCTGACTCTCTAATGCTAAATTTAGAATCACTAAGTCCTAGTATGTGAATTCCCTTCTTCTTCTCCCATATTTTTCTTTGCAAGATTTCACCATCAACCATCTTGGGCAGGCTTTTATTTGCCTAACTATTTGCCACATCAACTAGAAAAGACTTTCAATTACATTTCAAATTTGTATTCATGTAATATTTAGAATTTTAAATATAGAAATGTAATATGACTAGGAAAATGGAAATTAGACTTGTCTGATATAGTTAAGCTTTGGTAGAAATACTAATAAGAAAGGTTAATGGTTTCTTTTCTCAAATTATCATCTAATTCTATAGGTTAATAAGTTTCTGAACAATTCCTGGAGACACATAAATCTGGTCTGGGGTGGACCAGGTTGTGAAGATTGAAATAGAATCATAGAATTTTAGAGTCAATAAGTACCTTAGAGAACACACAGTTCTATCTTTTAATTTTTTAGATAAAAAATTTGCCAGGATCCAGAGAAATATAGACATTTATTTAGCGCCATACAATTAGGAAGTGATGGAACTCACTCTAGAACCCAGCTTTTCTAACTTCTAAACAATAAAATGCTCTCTTTTATTTCAAAGTGAGCAGATATCTCCTGGTAGCTGGTAATCATTTTTAGTCTAAAGAGATTAAGTCAATTCAATGGAAAAACTGGACAACTAAGTCTTCAGTGGATTCTAATATTTACTTTGATCAAAGAGTCTTTTCTTAGGAAACGTGATTCTTTTGGAAAAAAACTTGCAAGTCACCTAATATCTTGAGGGTCTTTCAGATCCAGAATGCCATAGAGGTATCCTAGATTTTGCTAGAAAGGGATCATCAGAGATCATTTAGTCCAACTTATAACTGAACTAGAATTGTACCGACAATATCCATAATAAGAGGTCAAATAGTACCTAATTGAGGCTCTTCAGTGAAGAAAATCAACTCCTGTTTTATAATAGTTCATTCTATTTTTGTACAGGGTTTTCTTTTCATATAACCATGATCTGCCTCCTTGTTACTTCTACTACTGTTTTTAGATTTGCTCTCTGAAGTAAAGCAGAATATGTCAACCCACCTTCTCCATAACATCCCTTCAAATAGTAGGAGAGTGCTATCATGTTCCTGCTCCTCTTCTTTTCTAGGTTAAACAGTTCCATTTTCTTCAACAGAAGTTTAAGTCACTTGATAAAGTTAAAATAGACAGAATGTACAGATCACCACATGAAAGAAATGCCAAATTTCACAAACTTTTGATTGCCAAAATCCAGAGACTTCCTGTCAAGTAAAAATAATGTTGTGAGTAATCAGGAAGAAAAAGATCAAGTACCAAGAAAGTACAATCAAGATAACACAAGATTATGCTACAAATATTATAAAGGAAAAGAAAGGAAGACTTGGAAAAGGATAAATCAAACAAAGCCAAAAGAAATAAAAGTTCTACAGTGAAAGAAATTAAAACTTGAATAGAAAGTGTTTAAACATTAGTTTAGACTTCTAAAGATTACTAAATAGAAATCCTAAGAACTATAGTTATGCATAAAAAATAGGATGTGTATTCTAGCTTACCTAAGCAAAAACCAGTAGCTCAAAAGACATTGCTTCTGCTCTATGCATATCTAAACCTTGAGGGTAAATGGGTACCAACAATAGTGCTTGCCCCAGGATATGACAGTTTATCTGGACCCACTAGGTTTACTTTGTGTATTTCTCTCTTAAGTGTGTACATATTTATCAGGTTATATAGTACTTTTAAATAAATTGACCATATGGCAGAATATAAATTATTCATAAAAGCAGGAAAAAGTGTTTTTTATAGACTGCAGCACAATTAAATTATAGTCACTAAGGGAAAACTGAAGAAAGGATTGAAAATTAAATGGGCAATAAATTACAAAGCCCTAAAGAAAGTGCAGAAGATCCAAATTACAGAAACAATAAATAACTTTATTAAAGGATAACAATTATATAATCAATCAACAAACATTTATTAAATGCCTACTGTATAGTGGGCATTGTACTAAGTGTTGATATAATGCCAGAGAAACTGAAGCAAGATAGAGATTAGAGAGTTTTTAATATTTTATTTGGAAGGGAGAGATATCCTGAGATAAAATGGATCCATGGTTTGGTCCCAGGGCTGAATGAGACTATCATCTCCAAGAATCCAGCATCCAGCTAACATCCAGCCAGCATCTAGTAGCCAATGAAAGTTTTCAATGACATATTTATACATAGTAGCTAAACAAAGGCAGGGGGTGGAGTGGTGAGCAGGAATCTCCAGGCAGAAACCATCAATTTGGTTCTGACAGGTTCTGACAGGTTGGGAGGGGGTAGGACTATAAATTCTTACTAACTGAGAGTTAAGAAAGTGTCTGGCATGTAACAGAATGTCTGGAGTCCCCCTTTTCCGAGTTTACACATTGACAATTTATAATCTTACAGCAAATAGTCCTGAGTTATATCAGTCTTCATGAACCAGAGGGACGTTTGCAACTAAGGGGATTGAGCCAGAACAATTAGGGAAACTGAGTCAGGACAATAAAAGAGAACTATGGCACAACATTGAGTATACAAAAGGAGATAAAAGACTGATTTCAAAGAGATTCCAATCTAACAGGGGAGAGAAAGTAAGCTAGATACAGAATAAATAGGAAAGAACTAAGAGGGAAGACATTAGATTTAAGAAGAGTTGAGAAAAACTTCTTTGGAGAAGGTGAAATTTTAGCTGAAACTTAAAGGAATCCAGGGAGTTCAGCAGTTAGAGCATTGGAAGGAGAGTATACCAGATATATGAGATCGTCAAATTTGAAATGGTAGGAGCTGAGAGATGGAGTGTCTTGTTTGTGGAACAGCCAAGAGGCCAGTATCACTAGATAAAGAGCACATATTGGGTAGTAAAGTGTAAGGAGACTGGAAGATAGAAGAAGGCTGGGTTATGAAGGACTCTCAGTGCCAGATAGAACATTTTGTATTTGTTTCTGGTAGCAACAGGGAGCCATTTGAATTATTTAAATAAGAAGGAATGATAGAAGGTTTTGCTCTCTATGAAAATCACTTTGGTGATTGAATAGAGACTGAATTGGAATGAGGAGAGACTTGAGGCAAGCAGGGGTTGGTAGGGATGGTTTTGTCCTATATAATGATAGGGAAAGGATGAACAGGGAGGAAGGGTTTAGGGAGAAAGATCCCATTTTGGGCATATGAATTTATGAGTTTAAGATGTCTACTGGGCATCCAATTCAAGATGTTTGAAAGGCAAGCTCGAGCTCGAGATTCAAGATCAGAGGTCAATAGAGAGTTTGGAGTAGGATAGGTGCATTGAATAATTATAAATGGTAATTAAATCCATGGGAGGTGATGAGATATAGGATACAACTTTTGAGATGCAACCAGAACATATTTTATAGGAAAAGTTATATCTTTAAATACGTTCATCAACAAAAGAAATAAAGAAAAAAATGAATTAACTATGAGTCAAAAACAAATTTCCCAGATAATAGAATAAATCCCCTAAGTATCTACATAAAGAATACTAAAACTCCAAAAAGAGACAAACAAAAATTATTGGGTTGATACATAAACCAAATGATGATTTTTTTTGAAAAAAGTTAAAAAAATAAACCACTAGACAATTTGATAAAAAACTGCATTATCAACAACAAAAAAGGAAATTCACTTTATAGAAATTTTCATAAGTTATTATGTGCCAAACAATTGAAAATGGAAATTAAATGAATGAGTATTTAATTAAAATATAGAATACTCAATAGCAGAACAAAAAATAGAGAATTGAAAGAATTTGATTTTAAAAAACATAAATTGGGGGCAGCTAGGTGGCACAGTGGATAGAGCACCAGCCTTGAATTCAGGAGGACAGGAGTTCAAATCTGGTCTCAGACACTTAACACTTCCTACCTGTGTGACTCTGGGCAAGTCACTTAACCCCAGCCTCAGGAAAAAAAACAAAACAAAACAAAACAAAAACCAGAAATTGATCCAGTCAGAAATGAACTCCCAAAGCAAAAAGAAAAATCAAGGCCAGATGACCATATAAGTGAACCATGTTTTTTTTTAAAAAAAACATTTAATCTATATTTCACATAAATTATTTTCAAAATGAAAAGATAGAAGGGACCTATATTTTGGACATTTTGACTTTACTATGTAATAATAATAATAGTTATAACTAGCATTAATATAGCACTTACTATGTTCTAGGCACTATGCTAAATGTTTTATGAATATTATATCATTTGATCTTCACAACAGTCCTGAGGGAGATATCATTATTATCCCCATCTTACAGATATGGAAAACTCAGGCAGAGGTTAAATTAATTGCATAAGATCACATTGCTAGCAAATATCTGAGTCTGGATTTGAACATAGATTTTCCTGATTCTAGGCCTGGTATCCACTGTATCATCTTGTTTCTAAGATGCAACTAAAGCATACTTTATGGGATAATCAACTACTTTAATCAACAAAAGAAAGAAAAAAAATTAATGAATTGATCATATTTAAAAGACCCAGCAAGATAATTTACAGATTAAAAATATGGAAAAATAAAGCTGGGAAAAACAACAACAACAACAACAACAAAAAACAATAGGCCATTATCATTACTGACAAGAAGCTGTCATGCAGTAAATTGAAAAGCTGGGAATAACTAAGTTAATTTTCCACCTTTGACATATTGGCAGTGTGATCCTAGGCATGCCATTTAATCTCTCAGTAATCTAGGTAACTCTCTGAATATAAATTTCAAAGAAGATTCTCTCTTGTGTTTTTAAAAGAACTTTTCCTAAATCAATATAATCATAGATCCAATACCTATTCTCCCTCATTAATGAATTTTAAGGAATTCAATAAATATTAATTGAATAGGGTAAGATATTATCAAAAATGTTACAACAATAAAACTTTGCTAATGTATTATTTGTGTTTTTTGAATGAGCCCAAATGTTTTAGAAAACCATGAAGTTATCCTAAATTTATAAGTACCCTTTGACTGTAACCAGTCAATATGTCATCATAGACCATAGTACCTTCTCTGATGAGAACATGCCATGCTGGGCAGTCCTGTGCCTGTGTCTCCCATTTCATACTATTAATTTTAAAGTTCTTAAGAAATATCTTGAAAGTGTCCTTGTACTGCATTTTCTGACCACTTTGTAAGTGTTTGCCCTATGTGAGTTTTCTGTAAATCTGATTTGAGCATTCCTATATGAGTTCTTCATAATTTTTTTTTGGCAAGTGTGCATTTGGCATTCAAACAATGTGGCCAGCCCAAAGGAGTTGTGCTGTCTGTGCTGTCTGCAGTAGAGTTGGAATTAGAGTTTGATGAAAAATGGAAAAGTCCTATGCAGACGACATATACATACACACATATACATTTGTAAAATGTACTTCTACTAGCACTGTTTGTAATAGCAAATAAAATTCAAAATAAATTTCATATAATAAAGAATGAATAAATTGTGGGATATGAATGTAATGAAATATTGAGACAAAAGAAATGACAAATAAGGGAAATTCTCATTAATTTTTTGTTTAATGGATGCAGAGTAAAGTAAAAAAAGAGTTAGGGCAATAATTTATTTAGTGACTATTATTATGTAAATGAAAACAATATTGATAAAACTTCAGAATTCTGATCTTTGTATTGTCTTGTAGGTCTTTAAATAATGAATGCATCACCATTTGCTGAATATGTTATAATGGTTATTCATTTCATGTCTAGATTAGCATTGGAGGCTCTTGAGTTTTCTTTCAACTCTCAAATTTTGAGTATAATTCTATGATTTCAAAGCATTTGATGATGGAATGTTTTTAACCAAATAGCAAAGAAATAGTAAGATTATAAGTGTTTCATGAGAAGTACATCAACATGAGCAATGTTTTGATTTATTTGTCTTGCTTATAACTTTTTTATGTGGTAAAATAACTTTTTAATAGTATTTTATTTTTCCAAATATGTGTAAAGATACTTTTCAATATTCACTAATAATATGCTTTGATCCACATTCAGTCTCTATAGTTCTCTGGATGCAGGTGGCATTTTTCTTCCCAAGTCTATTGGAATTGCCTCGAATCCCCTCATTGTTGAAAAGAGCCAAGTCCACCACAATTGATCTTCACATGATCTTGTTGTTATTGTGTAAAATGTTCTCTTGGTTCTGCTCACTTCACTCAGCATCAATTCGTTACTCTTTACAAGCTTTTCTGAAATAAACCTGCTCATCATTTCTTATAGAACAACAATATTCCATTATATTCATGAATCATAACTTATTCAGCCATCCTTTAACTGATGGGCATCCACTCAATTTCCAGTTCTATGGAAAGATTTTATGGGTAGAATAATGTAATCACTGGGAAGTGTCAGTGATTTTAAAGGAGAAAAGCATTAATGAAACATTAAAATAAGAATGTTCAAGTTTATAGGGCTAGTAAGAGGCAGAATTGAAACTGGAATACTAATCTTTTGGCTCCTAGCCCAGGGTTCTTTTTCTTCTATCCTAGTGTCCTTTGTAATGTCATTCCCTCCTACAAAAAGATTTCTTTGGGCTAATTGTAGGTAGAATAAGAATGTTACATACAAAAACAAATGGTAAAAAGCCTAGTGAAATCACTAAAAGCAATAAATCCAATATATTTTGTTTTCTTATATCTCATTAAACAGACATGAATATTTTGTCTTTTGTTTTTATTCTGTCTATTCATCTATGTATCTATTGATCAATTATCTATCTTTATTAATCTTTCCAGGAAATAATTTTAAAATGATAAATGCCTTATAGGTTTGTAAATTGTTCTTAAAGACAAAAAATTGTAACTTATAAGAAGTGTCAGATTTTCATCTAATTTTGTATGATCTATTTTCAAAAAGCTTATGGATTTGATCCAGGTTTTACTTGAAAACTTGTGTGCTCATAGATGAGCCATTTGACCTGTTTGTGTATCTGTGAAATGAGAATATTTACCAATGTCTAATGTAAAACATTTGAGAGTTTTTCTGATGTAGGAACTTAAGATTTGAATAACTTCATATAATACCTTTAATACAGTACTGTTTTTCACACAGAAGCAAAATGGAATATATTAATTTTTGAGAATAGGCTCATTTACACCTGAAACATCCAGTTTCCAAACTAATCTTTTAGAGAAATATCGCATCTCTCTGCAAAAGATAGTAGTTCTAATTTGTTTGATCAAATACATGTAATTTGTGCCCATCACTAAAGAGTTATTAGCCTAAAGGCATATGCATAAAATCACTGAAAGAAAATGACTGCCTTGTTAAGTTTTGACAAACTAATAAGAATAACTCAAAAGGGAAGAAAAGCAGTTGTCTTCTGCAGCATAAAAGATTAATCATAAAATGAGGTAATGAAATGGGGCAATTGACAACTTCTAGTTTCTTTAAAAAATAAACGCTATCTCTTTTCCTTGCTTTTTTTTGGACGGGGCAGGGGATATGGCTAATAAAGAAATTTGTTTTGCATGACTGTACATATTTGTTACTGATTTTGCTTTACTTATTTTTTCAGTAGGTGACAGAGGATGAGAGAGAATTTGGAACTGAAAATAAAATAAAATTGAATTTAAAAATGAAAGTTGGCAGGAGTTAGCAATGGCATCTATCTATTACCGGTGCTTATCCGCCTAGGCAGTTCTGGATAACCTTTCAATTCAATCTGGTTCAATTCCACACGTATTTATTAACTACTAAAGTGTTCCAGGTATTGAGAATATAAATACAAAAATGAAAATAATCTCCACACTCAAGTAGCTTGCATTTTACTGGAGTCTTAAAATAGAGGAAGCCCTATATTTAAAGGGGAGGCAATGCTCCTAGCTTTCCATGGTAGAAAGCCATGTTAGCTTTTAATATTTAGAAAGACAATGCTTATACTGATTCATACCCCACAGTTTGAGGATCACACCATATCTATATCATTGTATCCAGTTTTAAAAGTCATGTTGTAGAAATTGTTTGATTGATAGAATATATACAGAGGAGGGTGACCAGGAAGTTGAGGTAACTTGAAATCATGTTACTGACTAAAGAAATTAGAAATTCATTAGCCCACTTATGAGAAGACTTAGAAAGGACATGATAGTTATCTTGAGGGCTTTTTTGTGACTAGAGAGGCCTATCTCCTACATAGTAACTGTTGTGTCTTGACGGGAGACAGTATAGGCCTCTTATCCACCCCTTCTCTCTTGGGCTGGGGGCAGCTCTGCTCTCCTTATAAAAGGGATACTGAATTAGAATTATAGCTCTTGGATCCCTTAAATGTTATTAGTTTAGGGAATATGAGCATTTCAAGTCAACTTCTGATTACTGTTTTATTACTAGGGGAAGCCAGATCCCCAACTTTTTATCTAAGGATTTGACTCCCTTCCTATTAAATACCAGTTCTATAATGAACACACATATAATACATATCAAAGAAAATCCATTTATCCAAATTGGCAAAGAAATAGAAATCAGAGAAGGTATACATAGGAGCATGCATACCAGACAATTCAGAGTAAAAAGAAGTATGAAACTAAGAGCAAGATAACCTAATGAGAGACAGAAACAGACAGACAGACAGACACACAGACAGACAGACACACACACACACAGAAAGAGAGACAGAGACAGAGAGAGAGACACACAGAGACAGAAACAGACAGAGACAGTGACAGAGAGACAAAATCAAAGACACACAAAGGCAGGGGAGGGAGGAAAGAGGGAGTGCTAGATCTCAAAAGAGGGGAAATTCTCATAAATGTTTAGTATAACAATATAGTGATAGGGACCTGGTAAAAACTGCAAGTTCCTCTTATGTGCTTATGTCCTCTTTCTAGAGTCTTTTCTTTCAGTAACTTGAAGTGAAGTAGGCTTCATCCACATCTCTTTTTGAAGCTATAAGCCAGAAAAGCTTGAAGTAATTTAAAGGCTGAAAGTAATCTGAAGAAAATTGAAAAAGCCTGGAGCTCTCCCCTTCATGCCTACTCTATCCTGTCTCTCATGAAGAGTAAGGCATTCATTTCCACCAATAAGGAGAATTCCCTATTAATGGGTTTTGGATTAGGAGTTACATGTGGAAGGTGGATTCAATTTATTCTGCTTAGTACAAGAGGGCCTGAATTGGATGATCATTCCAGGGAAATGAAATTTAGTTAAAAAAATAAGCAATTTCTAAGAATTAGAGAGGAGACATCTGCTTACCCAGAGAGGATTTCAAATGGAGGCTTCTTTGCTGGGGATGTAGAAGAAGTTCATGGTTCAGGTAGGGGGTTGTATTAGATGACAACTAAGATCTTATCCAACTCTAAGATTCTATGAAAGAATGCCAAATCTGCACTATTCTTGCTCAGTAAAAATCCCAAATTTTAAGAGATGGGGCAATGGATGGCAGTGGCATAATTTTTCATTTATTAAAGACATATATTGTGGAAGGATTATCTCAAGGGAAAAATTAAATTAGCAAAAGCATTTTAGTGGGAAAGCAATAGTAACTATTATTTATAGTGGCACTCAGTTGCCAGAGTCCCTATTAATATTACCTAATTAATCAACCTCAGTTTTGTGCTGAATTACTACAACACCTGGCATGTAATGATAAATGATTACAAAGTAATATGACATTTTAAATTCAGAAAAAAGAAATAGTTTAAAATTATTCTAGATCAATTGAGAATCATCTAAAGTGCTTATAAATGGGTAAAAATGCATAGATTTTTCTATCTGCTCTAATAGAATTTAGATTATGCTGATGCATTTTTTTGTTTATGAATTTACAGAAATTTTGAAGTCATAGATTTTTTTTTTGGTAGTAAAAGGAAAACCTAATTTTTGAAAAAAAAATTCCAGTGGTTGTTTATCTCCCACAAACATTCTACTTCAATGCTTTATTATGGTATGACATTGATCCATGCTTCTTGGAGATTATGACACTGGGACTCAAGCTCCAATATATCTTGCCAAGCTGGAAAGATCTTGAGCATGGGCCATATGAGAGAAGCTGAATCTATTAGGAGAAGATTGACCTAAGTGAGTTCAGAAAAGCTCATCATTAAAAATTTAAGGACCAAGTGATAATTATTCATTTTTGGTCATTTGTTAAGATATTAACTTGTATCTCTAAAGTTCATATTTAAGAGTGACAAAATTGCAGATCTTTGGAAGTATGTTTTTGCTTGTCTAAAGTCAATTTTTAGGTAAGAAATATAAAAATGTATTATTTCATAGAATCTCAGAATTTTAGAGTTGAATAGATCTCTATCTAGTTCATTCCATCCCACAAATACTCTAATTATATTCAATAAATGGTTATCTAGCCTATGCTTAAAGATTTTCAATGAGGAGGAACCCACTACCTCTTTAGACAGTCCATCCACTTTTGGAGAGCTATAAGTATTAGGAACACTTTCTAAATATTAAGCCCAAATTTGAATCTTTTAAAAGAAGCAATTGCTTCTAATTTTGTCTTATAGGATCAGATAAACCTAATTTCTTTTGTAATGTCTCAGCTTTTCAAATACATGAAGTTATTTATGATTCCTTCTTCACATCTTCTGTTTTTCTTCTGAGGCTAAACATGTCCAGTTACTTCTACTGATCCTTATATGATATAGGCTTAAGATCCATTGTCCAAATTCAATAAACTACGGTAGATAAGATCTGAGTTACATGGAATATTGGCAGACACTCTCACCTTTATATTTCTTGAAATTATGCCTCTTTTAATGCAACCGATATTGCATTACCATTTTTGGCTGCCCCATTACTCCACTGACTCATTTTGAGCTTTCAATACACTAAGCCCCCATATAAACTATTGCTTAATTATGCCTCTTCATCTTTACTTCTGAAGTTGTTTTTGAACCCAAATATAAGCCCTTACATTTATCCCTGGTGAAATCTATCTTCTAAATATTTTATGCTCAATGAGCTACTTTGACCCGATATTTCTTAATCTTGAATTGTCACCCAGTATGTTACCTATGCCTCCTAGATTTTTTTAATCTGCAAATTTGATAAGATGCTAATATATGCCATTAGACTGTTCTAAAATAATAAAAATGTTAAAATGCTTAGGGCCAACTACAGATCCTTGGAGGACTCCACTAGAAATCTTTTGCCTAGCTGACAGTAGATTACTTATAACTATTTGAGTTTTTCCATTCAATCTATTCTAAATCCATTTAATTGCATTATCATCTAATCTATACTTCTCCATCTTTTCCAAAAGAATAGTGTAAGATAATTTATCAAATGTATTTTTAAATTTAAGAAAATTTCAATTTAGTACCTTTGCAAAAAAGGAAATAAATTGACATGACCTGATCTTGATATCATGCTGGTTCTTTATAATTGTCTCTTCCTATAGATATATATTCATTAACTTATCTTTATAGTGATCTGTTGCCATTAAAGACAAGCTTACTGACTTGTGATTTGCAAACTTAAGTCTCTTCTCTTTTTTGAAAATAGAAATAACACTTGTACTTTTCTATTTCTCAAGTACCTTATTTCCAACAATCTTTCAAATATAACAATATGTCTTAGTAGTAATATCTTACAGTTTTTTTCAAACCCAAAGCATGACATTTCATTGAGGTCAGTGTATCTAAATTCATCAATAGTAATTAGAGATGCTTTTACTTTTTTCCAGTTGTACAATTTCTTTTATTTTTTATGTCTTTAAAATTTTCGTTTTTTTAATACGCATGACTTTATGAATCATGTTGGGAGGAAAAATAAAGCAAAAAGGGAAAAACCATGGGAGAAATAAAAAAAAAAAAAGCAGAAAAAAAAGAAGTGAACATAGCATATCATGATTTATATACATTCTACTTAGTTCTTTTTCTGGATGCAGATGGCATTTTCTGTCCTAAGTCTATTGGGATTCCTTTGGATCACTGAACTACTGAGAAGAACCAAGCCTTTCATACTTGATCATTGCACATTCTTGCTGTTATTGTGTACAATGTATTCCTGGTTCTGCTTGTTTTGCTTAGCATCAGTTTATATAAATCTTTCCAGGCCTTTTTATAATCAGCTTGTTCAACAATTTTTAAAGAACAATATTATTCCATTACCTTCTTGTACCACAACTTGTTCAGCCCTAATTGATGGATATTCGCTCCTTTTTCTATTAATTCTTTGCTACCACAAAAAGAGCTGCTACAAACATTTTTGTGCATGTAGGTCCTTTTTCCTCCTTTATTATTTCCTTAGGATACAGACTCAGAAATGGCACTGCTGGGTCAAAGAGTATGCCCACTTTTATAGTCCTTTGGGCATAGTTCCAGATTGCTTTCCAGAATGGTTGGATCATTTCACAACTCCAACAACAGTACATTAGTATGTCAGTTTTCCCAATCCCCTCCAACATTTACCATTATTTTTTCCTGTCATTTTAGCCAAGCTGATATGTGTGAGGTGCTACCTCAGGGTTGTTTTAATTTGCATTTCTCTGATTAACACTGATTAAGAGCATTTTTCATGTAATTATAAATAGCTTTAATTCATAGATGTGCTTTTTACTAATATCACGGTAACTCTATTTCTTTTTCTTTTTTTAAAAATTATAGCTTTATATTGAAAGGATATATTCATGGATAATTTTTGCAACATTGTCCCTTGCACTCACTTCTATTCCAACTTTTTCCTTCCCTCCCTCCAGCCCTTCCCTAGAGGACAGGCAGTTTTATACATGTTAAACATGTTAAAGGATTTCTTAGATACAATATATGTGTGCAGATCTGTACAGTTTTCTTGTTGCACAAGAAAAATTGGATTCAGAAGGTAAAGATAATGTAAATAAATAAATAAATAAATAAATAAATAAATAAATAAATAAATAAATGAATGAATGAATAAATAAATAAATAAATAAAGATAATAGAGAAGGTAAAAATAACCTGGGAAGAAAAAAACAAAAAACAAAAACAAAAATGCAAGTAATCCACATTCATTTCTCAGTGTTCTTTCTCTGGGTGTAGCTGATTCTGTCCATCATTGAATTAGATCTTTTCTTTGTCAAAGGTATCCACTTCCATCAGAACACATTGTCATACAGTATTGTTGTTGAAGTGTATAATGATCTCCTTGTTCTGCTCATTTCACTTAGCATCAGTTCATGTAAGTCTCTCCAAGCCTCTCTGTATTCATCATGATAGTCATTTCTTACAGAACAATAATATTCCATTACATTCATATACCACAATTTGCCCAACCATTCTCCAATTGATAGGCATCGATTCAATTTCCAGTTTCTAGCCACTACAAAAAGGGCTGCCACAAACATCTGGACACATACAGGTCCCTTTCCCTTCTTTAATACCTCTTTGTGATATAAGCCCAATACAATATATGGAACAATACAATAATAGGAACACTGCTGGATCAAAGGGTATGCACAGTTTGATAACTTTTTGAGTATAGTTCCAAATTGCTCTCCAGAATGTTTGGATCCGTTCACAACTCCACCAACAATGTATCAGTGTTCCAGTTTTCCTGCATCCCCTCCAACATTCATCATTATCTTTTCCTGTCATCTTAGCTAAAATGACAGATGTATAGTGGTATCTCAGAGTTGTCTTAATTTGCATTTCTCTGATCAATAGTAATTTGGAACACTCTTTCATATGAGTGGAAATAGTTTCAATTTCATCATCTGAAAATTGTCTGTTCATATCCTTTGACTATTTATCAATTGGAGAATGGCCTGATTTCTCATAAATTAGAGTCAGTTCTTTATATATTTTGGAAATGAGGCCTTTATCAGAATCTTTAACTATTCCCACTTCATTGCTTCCCTTCTAATCTTGTTTGCATTAGTTTTGTTTGTACAAAAGCTTTTAAACTTGATATAATCAAAAATTTTCTATTTTGTGATCCATAATGATCTCTAGTTCTTCTTTGGTCACAAATTCCTTCCTCCTCCACAAGTCTGAGAGGTAAACTATCCTATGTTCCTCTAATTTGTGTATAATCTTATTCTTTATTCCTAAATCATGAAGCCATTTTGATCTTATCTTATTGTATGGTGTTAAGTGTGGGTCCATGCCTAGTTTCTGCCATAATAATTCCCAGTTTTCCCAGCAGTTTTTGTCAAATAGTGATTTCTTATCCCAAAAGTTGGGATTCTTGGGTTTGTCAAACACTAGATTGTTATAGTTATTGACTATTTTGTCCTGTGAACTAACCTATTCCACTGATCAACTAGTCTATTCCTTAGCCAATACCAAATGGTTTCAGTGATCACTGCTTTAAATATGCTTTTAGATCAGGTACAACTAGGCCGCCTTCATTTGAGTTTTGTTTTTTTTTCATTAGTTCCCTTGAAATTCTTGACCTTTTGTTCTTCCAAATGAATTTTGTTATTTTTTCTAGGTCATTAAAATAGTTTCTTGGGAGTCTGACTGGTATAGCACTAAATAAATAGATTAGTTTAAATAATATTGTCATCTTTATGATATTTGCTTGGCCTATCCAAGAGCACTTTGTATTTTTCCAATTGTTTAAATCTGACTTTATTTGTGTGGAAAGTGTTTTGTAGTTTTGCTCATATAATTCCTGATTTTCCTTTGGCAGATAGATTTCCAAATATTTTATGCTATCAACAATTATTTTGAATGGAATTTCTCTTTGTATCTCTTGCTGTTGGATTTTGTTGGTGATGTATAAAAATGCTGAGAATTGATGTGGATTTATTTTGTCTCTTGCAATTTTGCTAAAGTTGTGAATGATTTCTAATAACTTTTTAGTAGAATCTCTGGGGTTGTCTGAGTATACCATCATATCATCTGCAAAGAGTGATAATTAGGTTTCCTCATTACCTACTCTAAATTCCTTTAATCTCTTTCTCAACTCGCATTGCCAAAGCTAGCGTTTCTAATACAATATTGAATAGTAATGGTGATAGCAGGCAACTTTGTTTCACTCCTAATCTTACTAGGAATGGTTCCAGTTTATCCCCATTACATATGATGCTTACTGATGGTTTTAAATAGATGCTCCTGACTATTTTAAGGAAAAGTCCATTTATTTCTATACTCTCAAGTGTTTTTATTAGGAATGGATATTGGATTTTATCAAATGCTTTTCCTGCATCTATTGAGATTATCATGTTTTTTGTTAATTTGGTTATTGATATAGTCAGTATTGCTAATAGTTTTCCTAATATTGAACCAGCCCTGCATTCCTGGTATAAATCCTACTTGGTTCTGGTATATTATCCTGGGGATGATTTTCTGTAATCTTTTTTGCTAATATTTTATTTAAGATTTTTGCATCAATATTCATTAGGGAATTGGTCTATAATTTTATTTCTCAGTTTTCAACCTACCTGGTTTATGTGTCAGTACCATGTCTATGTCATAAAAGCAATTTGGTGGGACTCCTTCAATCCCTATTTTTTCAAATAGTTTATAAAGCATTGGAGTTCATTGTTCTTTAAATGTTTGGTAGAATTCACATGTAAATCCATCCGGTCCTGGGGATTTTTTCTTAGGGACTTGATTAATAGCTTGTTCTATTTTTTTTTTTTCTAAAATGGGATTGTTTAACCAGTTTACTTCTTCCTCTATTAATCTGGGAAACCTATATTTTTGAAGGTATTCTTCCATTTCATTTAAGTTATTGACTTCATTGGCATAAAGTTGGGCTAAGTAACTCCCAATTATTGCTCTAATTTCCTCTTCATTAGTGGTGAGTTCTCTCTTGATTTTCCTCTTTCCTTTTTTTTTTTTTAATCAAATTTACAAAGGGTTTATCTATTTTTTTTCATAAAACCAATTCTTAGTTTTATTTAGTAATTCAATAGTTTTTATTTACTTTCAATTTGTTTATAGCTTCTCTGCTTATCTATAGGATTGCTTCCAGCAAAGAAGTTAGTGGTGAGTTCTCTCTTGATTTTCCTCTTTCCTTTTTTTTTTTAAATCAAATTTACAAAGGGTTTATCTATTTTTTTCATAAAACCAATTCTTAGTTTTATTTAGTAATTCAATAGTTTTTATTTACTTTCAATTTGTGTTTATAGCTTCTCTGCTGATCTTCCAGCAAAGAAGTTCATACTGGGTAAAGTTCGGGCTGTGCCAAGATTTTTTTTTTTAATTCTCTTTTTATGATCTTGATTTTTTTTTGTATTTAGTTTTTTAAAGTCTAAGTTGGTTAATGACTAGTTCTTTCTCACTGGAGAGATTTTTTCCCTTCTCATTGGAATTGTTTTAATTTGTATCTTTAGAATTTCATTTCTGAGAGTTTCTCATATCTTCTGGGAAGATTTAATCTGTAGAATTTGAAGTCATGGGATCTGTGCCTGAAGAAAATAGGGTTAAGTGATTTGCCCAAAATCACATAGCTAATAAGTGTTTAAGGCTGTATTTGAACTCAAGGATGAGTCTTCCTCACTCCAAGACTAGCACTCCACTGAATCATCTAGTTGCATAACTGGACCCACCCAAAAACAGTGTGCAAAAGGCATTAAAAGGTCAATACAGCAATGAATCACAGAATATCTCCAAATTTAAGGTGCCTTTTTGGTCTACATTCATGATCCTATGAAACTTTCTGACCTTCTGGATACTTTATCATTTGTATTATTAATTAATTATGTCAAATTGTATTTAAAGTAGAAAGGGAGAAAAAAGAGAGAAGAATCTCTGAACATTTTAACAAGTAAGGAAAGGGAAGAGGAAAAAACCAGTGGTGGTGAGTGGAATTTTTTTTTTCAGTTATTAGAAAAATGTCCATTATTGTCTTTCAGTCTCTTAAGCAGAAAAAGTATAGAACTTTTGTTTTATTAACTTCTTTTTAAATGGATCAACTTGTCAAACTTTCTGCAAAGCTATAGTTTCAGCAGTGACACCAAGCGAGATTCACCTTTGAATGGCATTTTAAAAAAGTTTGAACTAAATTAAAACAAAGGATGTTTATGTGTAACCTTATTTCTTTTGTTCATCATTATAAATATTATAACTTCTTTCTCTAATGCTTAGCTGCATCTGTTTCATCTGGAATCTGAATGTGATCATTATAGCCTGAAAGAACAAACTTACCTAACAACAAAGAAAAGAAAAAAAATGCAGGGAAAGAGAATCTTATTAGATCATAGAACTTTAAAAAATATGAGCTACCCTAAATAGGCCAACTCCAGGAGCCAATCAGAACAATAATTCATTTTTATTTTTATTGTGCTTATAAACTTTTCCCCTAGCCTCTGCTTTTGTAGTGCTGCCTACTCAAATTTCAATAATACAAATGATCAAGCTTTTAAAATGCAAAAAAAGAAGATAATCAGCCTACAAAAATACAATATCCTCTCAATTTTTTTCTAAAAAACACATCCTTTATCCTTTTACTTGACCAATTCATCTCTACTTTTTAGTAATATAATGAGTTAATTTAGAATTCTAATAAGTTGGTCATTCTGAGCTGGCCATTTATTTGTATGGGGCACCAGTTACAGAGCTGGTTCTTACCATAGTTGTAAAATAGTTTATTTGACTTCTGGTCCAATATTCTCTGTTCATTTCAGCATCAGCCTGGGCAGTCAGTAAATTCACACTGTTCAAGACACTTCATAATAGTATTATATCCTGGTATTTTCTTCCAATAACTGACACCCCTGCTGGAACTTCCCTGACTCCTAACACTGGTGATCAGAACTTACTTGTCTGATGTCCTTAAATATCCATCAAGGTTTCAGATTACAAGATTGCTGTTTAGTTGTTTTTCAGTCATGTCTGACTCTTTGTGACCTTATTTGGAATTTTCTTGGCAAAGATTCTGGAGTGTTTTGCCATTTTCTTCTCCATTTCATTTTACAGATGAGGAAACTAAGGCAAACATGATTAAATGGCTTGCCCAGGTTCACATAGTCTGAGGCCAGATTTGAACTCAAGAAGATGAGTCTTCTTGACTTCAGGTCTGGCATTCTTTCTATTGAGTCACCTAGCTACTAGGATTACATGATGAAAATATTTATAGTTAATATTTATATTAAATTAAAGATTTTTCTATGCATTATACATATATGTTCATTTGATCCTCACAACCACCTTGTAAAATAAGGACCATTTTATAATAAAGATAGAAAAATTGTAGCTGAGATGAAATGACTTCACCAGGATTACACAGATAATATGTATCTGAGAAAGGATTTAAACTAAGGTTTTCCTGAATTCAAATTTTCTTTTTCTCTATACCACCTAATATCTAATTAGATAATCTCATGAATTAATTTGTCCTAAGGATTTAGAGGCTAGATGGGCTATCTGAAACTGATAATATATTTGTGTAGCATCCCTTTCATATTCTTTGTCTCTCTATTATTTTAAGCAGTAAGGTTTTTGGCTCAGTGTAGCCAATAGAGAAAGTTTAGGAACATGATGTGACAAATTGTACAAGAGTTGCAATTGCACAATTTCACCAGAATATTATGTGCAGGTCAGTGCACAATTATGCTTTTTGCCAACGGCTTGCTTCTGACTACTCACCCAATCTGAGTTGGGCTAGCTAAGATCAGAAATAGCCAGAGGTCTATGATTCAGATAGATGACCGGGGAAAAAGCCCAAACTCTTGTGAGTTTCAATTCACTCTAGATCCCAAGTTCTATACAATAGATGGGATCAAGATTCTGACATAAGAGTTTCTGTGCTGTCATCAAAGGACTAGCTCTACTAGCTAGGGGACATTTTTTTTGCCCAGTTGCAGGGAGGGACAGTGGGGAACTAAATAGACTTGGTAGGTACATTTTTGGTTCTTTAATTTTAGGAAGGATTCCCCACATTTATTATCCTCATGCTGAATAAACATGGCAAACAATGTTCCAGCAAACCTACCTCTCCTATATTGTCAGTTTCATTATGCTAAGGACATATGAGAAGATAGAAATCGTGAAAGAGGCAGAATTAATGAAGATTAGGGTTTGGGGAATGATTCCTCATTTGGGAAATCCACACACTCACATAAGCCCAGTTAATTGATCTGTTCTGCTCTGGAAAGCCATAGCTAAGGTTGTTCTGATCTGAGAACAATGGAAAGTACTTTTCCTTAGGACTTTGCTCAACTAAGGGCCTATTCATACTACCAAGGTAACCCAATGTCAGAGTTATGTGAGTGGTTAGGCTACATGATTTTATTTAAAGAGGGAATTAATATGCTTTAATTCCTAATATTAATACTATTAATGAGTAAGATTCACAAAGCACTTGTTAAAACTAATATGGAGATTTCATGAACCATGGCTTTCAAAGGGGAGGGTCTCAAGACATATTTTCTCAAGGAAAAATAAATCAGTGCTAGAGAATTTTTTGGAGAGGAGTGGGGAAACCTTTTGGCAAAATTCAGATCTCTGAAGTTAGATAATCCTTCTGTCTAGCTAGGGGGTGCAGTGAAATTATAATATCCCCTATCTCCCAGGGTTGCTACAAGGTTCAAATGAAATAATGTTTGTAAAGAGTATAGCACAGTCTGAAACATGTCAGATGCTATGTAAATATTTATTATTATTATATTATTTGGATTTGTACTTGGTAATTGTTCATTTCCTTCCTACCTGATTCTTCATCTTTTTTTTTTTTTTTTTTTTTTGGTCTTCTCCTTGTGCATCATGGCAAAGTGATGTACACTTTTGGCCCTCTAAAGTCTTCAGCAGCATTTTCCAGTTTCAAATACAAAGGTATACAATCCTGTAATTGTCATGATGAGATAGTGAAAGTAAAGCTAACTCTTTTAATCATCACTAGCATTTATAATAGTGCTTTAAGGTTTGTAAGCCACTTAGCAAGTCTTATTTTATTCTCACAACTCACCAGGATTGGTGTTATTACCAATCTCATTTTATAGCAGAGAAAAGAGGAAGGCAGAAGTTAAGTGATTTGCCCAGAGTTAAAACAGCTAGTGCGTCTAAGGCTAGATCTGAACTCAGATCTTCCTGACATTAAGTGTAGTACTCTATTCACTAAGCTACCTAACTGTGTCATAGATGATTTTGTGCAATTCTGCTTCATTTAAATCCAATTCATGTGTAAGTCAAAACAGTATCCATTGTTATTGGTCCTCTTGGAAGACAAAGGACAAACAACAATAACAAAGCAGCAGGCTTTCAAGCATTTCAATAGTAAAAAAGTTCTTTTTGGAGAATACAATTTGTTATAATATGTACTGCTTAGATACAAAATATCTTAAGAATGATCCTAAAGCAATTGGCCATGGTGATTCATGCTTATATTCTCTGCTTCTGGAGAGGATGAAATTTGTGGATCCCTTAAAGTTGAGAGTTTTGAGCTGCAGTGTGCTTGGTCAAGCTAGCATCTGCACTAATTAAGTGAGCCATTTAAAAGTAGGGGGCCACCAGGATGACTGAAGAGGGATAAATTAACTTGAGCAGGAAATAAAGATGATAAAAACTAATGTGCTGATCATTGGTGAGATTATGCTACTGAAAGGACTATGTGGAGCAAATAAAAAAACCTTCCAGACAGGGCTTTGCAACTTGAGCGAATTTATTTCTTTTATTTTTTTAATCCAACATTTGTATCTTATAGAAATGAAACTAAGTCCCAAACACATAAGAATTGCTCATGGCTATGTAGATATTTAAATAGTAGATCCAGAATTTGAACTCAAGTATGATTATTTCAAGGATCTATTTCAGGATTACTTGGTCACTTTGATGAGGAGTAAACTGAGGTTCTAAACCGAGATAGGTCAGTTCCTTTCGGGATGTCTAATTATCTCTCTCCTTCCCAAAGTCCCAAAGGGGAGATTTGGTAGCAAATGAATTCGCTACTCAATGCTGTATCAGAACTAAGTCTTTATTGATAGTAAAGGGATAGACAGGCATTTGGCCTCCAGGAAGGCCAAGCCGCCTGGCAAGGGGGAGGCCAGTTGGCGGGCACAAGGCTGGTATGAACCGAGTGCAAGGATACCATTTTTTAGACCTTCCTTTTATACATAACTAGGGTCATCAAAACAATGTTTGCGCAGAGATGTTATCCAAGAGGTTCCAGAGATATTTATAAATAAGACAGGAATTCTCTGTTGTAAATAAGATAGGTTATCTCCTTCTGCCTCTCCCAAAAAGGAATTTCCTGCTAATTATTTGTATCTTGAACTATCTCTTTTTCGATCTCATCAACTTATGGTCAAAAAAGAAGTCCAAAAAGGATAAGACACTTAGGCTCCAAAGACAATTTTTTATGCTTTAGCTTCTAAAGGTTTCCAATTCACTATATGGGAAAGAAAGGGAGAGTGACTCTACCTTTTTAAAAAAAAAATAATGAATTTATTTAAAACAAATGCAAAATAGAAAAAGAAAAAATGTCATGTACACAGCAGTATATAAGACAAAATATGAGACAATAAGTTTACATATCAAGAAAATCTATATAATAAATACTACATGTTATGTTCATAGTTGTCCACCTTTTTTTTTTTTTTTTTTTATTTTGCTTCCATGTAGATTTTCTTTTGTTCTCTGTACTGCATTTTTTACATTATTCTTTTTCTTTTGACATTATCTTGAAACCCCCATAGGCATTTTAGAGGCATTTTGACCTCTAGGTATGTGGAAAATATAGAACCAGAGGGCAGCATCCCTTTTGGCTTAGTGGCCTGTTGGCCTGTTTCTGACATAGCTTCAACATATTTTCTCTTCTCTCCTTACTCTTTACCTATAACCCTTTCATTCAGGTGTCATAGAGTGTATGACAAAGTGGTCACCCATGGTTTGCTATCTTTCCAAAATACCTGAGTACTTTAGCCCTAAGGCAATGTAGATAAAAGGAATTAGTCAGGACAGAGGATTGCATGTTTCATGAGAACAGGGAAGGTGATTTTTTGAAGCTGAGTGAATCTACTGGAGATATTAGGATTTTCTTCAATGATCCAAATAGTTCAGTGATTTCATCAATCCAGTCATTTCCAATAATGCAGATTGTAACATATCTGCATCTGACCATTTTATGTGATTCTTCTCCATTTCCTCCTGTAAACCTAATACAAGATCATAGGTCTTGAGCTGGAAGAGATCTCAGTATTTGTCTAGTTTCACTCCTTGATTTTACAATTAAGGAATATAAGGCCTAGGGAAGTTAGATGATTTGCCCAATATCATACAGATAGTATCAGAAATAGGATTTGAACTCAAGTTTTCTAAATTCAAAATTAACACTCTAAATGAATATGGCTAATGCTGTCCCTGCCTTCTCTTGACATTGCCATCAATTGAGTACCTTGGCTTATGGTCATCACTCACTCTTCCTACCTAACTGACCTATCTTTCCACCCCCTCTGCCCTTCTTTGGTAATCATGCACTTTAAAACTGGAATTTGAAGGTCCTAATATTTTTCCCCTAATTAGGTTTATCATTCAGTAAAATATTTAACCTCACAATACCCATCTGTTAAACAGAATTAATGAATTTCTGAGGAGTCCACTGATTTTTAAGTTTGGAGAATTTTGAATTAAAGAAATAACATGAAAGAGAAGGAAAACTAGAATATACAGAAAAAATCTTTTAAAAGCCAGACGTATTTATTTCAGGCATTGAATTATTATCATTTAATCTCTCTGTAATACCATTATATAGCAAAAGCCAAATCCTTCATTCACGAAATAGTTATATTCATTGGAAAAGACTACATTAAACACCAATTAAATATTTAAGCTCTGAGGCACACCAGGCCATGGATTGTATTAATCCACACCAAATAAAACTACGCATAAATGGGCAAAACATAATTCTTGTCCTGGAATATTTTATCACAATTGTAAAACATCTTATTAAAATATATGAATAGATTGCTTAAGTGAATTGGAATCATGTCATAAGTTCAATGCCCTGACTATGAAATATGCAGTATTTACTTTAAAAATCTTGACTTATAAGTAACAAGGCACATTAATGCTGAGGATGAATTCAGTTCTACTCCTGAATTTAATTTGATTTTTTACTTTTCTTCTCCTTTTAAGTATTCATGTTGTGGGCTTTGCTGTGTCCTCATGTTTTTGATAGCAGCACATAAAAATCACAGTCTTGGTATTGGCAAGGAACTCAAAAGTCATCTAGTTTAATTGACAACTTTCCCATTCCCTTCCTATTCCCTTCCTGTCTCTTTTCTTCCCACTACTTCCCCTCCTCTCCCTTAGTTCCTCCCTTCCACTCCCCTCTGATTCTCTATCCTTGCATTCTTTCTTTCCCTATCTTATGTAGGATAGAAGTGCATTAGCCACTTTCAATCCTGATTCTAATATTTATTAACATTTGTTTCATTTTCCTGACTTGGGCTTGGTTTTATCTTTCTTAAGGCAGCTTGATGACACTGTACTCCCAGGGTTTACAAAATTGCTATCAAACTGTGGCTACCCCACAGTTATGATGAGAAGTCATCATTCAGCCTTCATTTGAAAAACTCTTGTGACCTCCATGCTATGTTACATATAAAAAGTTCGAGATATAATTTTTGGGTAATTAATAATTTCATTAATCATGCCAGCATACAATTAATAAAAGGGGTCAGTGGCATTCTTGAATGACAAAGACCCCTCACAGAACCCACACAATGGTTATATGCACTGGGAAGAATAGGTATTCCTAAGGGTGACAATTAACTATGATTAACAAGTAATGAGAGAATGAATATTATAATGAGAGATAGATCTATTCTGATTGGAGATTGGAGAAATGTGACCTTTATTACTGAGACTATGACTAGAATATAAAGGATTGATTTTTACCCAGATGAGATTAAATTCTTTTTTAGTTTCTCTAGCTGAGTGGGTCTTCTACCCAGGATACAAGGGCATGCACCCTGAGGATTGGGGCAATCTCATCTATCAACAATGTCCTTAAGAGACTGAACAACCTGTAGACTTCTGTAAAGTTCCTAGTCCTAATTCAATAATTGAATATAAATATAGGAGATAAATAATAATTTCTCTCAAATAGAAAGTTTTTCATGAAACTCACAAAGTCATCCAGTTTAACTGTCACCAGACTTTTCCTCTTCCCCTTCCCCCTCCCTCTTTCCTCTTCTTCCTTTCCCTTCCTTTCACTTGTATTCTTTCTTTCCCCTCTCTCATCCAAACTAGAAGTACATTAGCCACTTTCAGTCCTGATTCTAATATTGATTGACAGAAGCTTTAGCTTGCTTTATTTTCCTGACTGGGCTAGTTTGATATTCCTTGAGGAAGCTTGAAGACCTTTCACTCTCAGGGGTTTACATTATTGGTGTCAGACTTAGTGTGACTACCACATTGGACTTAGCCCTTTTATAGCTTGGAATACCAGAACTTAAGTGATCCACCGGCCTCAACTTCCTCTAGTATCCTACATCATCTTGTATTAAATTTCATATTAGGCTAAATGTCTCAGTCTTCAAGATTTTTTTTTCTCCTGAGGCAATTGGGGTTAAGTGACTTGCCCAGGGTCACACAAGGAAGTAATTAGTATATGAGTCAAATTTGAACTCAGGCCCTCCTGACTTCAGGGGTGGTACTTTATCCATTGTGCTACCTAGCTGCCCCCAAGATTTTAAAAAAAAATCTTGCTCTGCCATCTCAGTATGCTATCTCTCCCTGTTTTTTTTTCCACCTACAAATTTGATAAACATGTCATCTATACTTCTATCTAAGTCATTGTAAAACAGGACAGAGGAAATTTCAGATCCATTAAAGACCATGCATCAAGTTAATTTAAATATTTCAAAACTCTAATGAATGTAATCTCTTTGATGTGGACATTCTTTTAAAGATGCATAGAATAAACCCATTAATTTTATCTATTTTACCCTCATTCATACCCTTATACACTCAGCACAGGGATTCTACTAATTATACTTGGGGGTTTCCTTGTTCTCTTCATAATACATAAGAAAATAGCAATGGATAATACTGGCTATCTATTAGTTGGTTGTCCCTCAATCTTGCTGAATAAACAGCTTATCTTTTTTTTTTCTTTCAGTGATTTTTTTCTGATAACACTGCTTATTCTGTGCAGTTCTTTATTTGTAATGTGTTTCAGTCTTCTCATACTATTCAGTGATCAAATGGACATTAACTATTAATAACTAATAATGTGTCTAGTCATTTAGTTAATTTTGAATTAATCTAATTGTTCTATTATCAAGCCCATATGTCCTCACATTTTCCAAAAGGATTGTATTTTGTCAGATGTTTTGCTAAAATCTGTGTTTATTATAGTGATCTCATTCCTCTGTCTAATGAACTAGTTTAAAAAGTGAAATGTTTTAATTTGGCGCAACCTGTTCTTGGAAAATGTCATAATGATATCTAATGCTAATGCTTCCTTTTGTTGAAGTCTATCCACAGTAAATAATAATTTTAATTATTTGTTTTAGGTTACTTTTAGGTAAAAATAATAATAAAATTCCCTAACCTATAGTTTTCAGACTCTATCATTTTTTTTCTTTTTTTGAAAATTGAGAGATTTGCCCTTTTTCTTGTTGTACCTTTCCAAACCTTAATGATTTTTCAAAGATCACTGATAGTGGGTCAGAAGTAATATATGTCTAGTGTTTCACAAACCCAAAGACCTCAGCTTTTTGGATAAGAATTCACTGTTTGACAAAAACTGCTGGGAAAATTGGAAATTAGTATGGCAGAACTAGCCATTGATCCACACTTAACATCATAAAGCAAGATAAGGTTAAAATGGGTTCATGACCTAGGCATAAAAATGATATTACAAATAAATTAGAATAACATAGGATAGTTTACCTCTCAGACCTGTGGAAGAAGGAATTTATGATCAAAGAAGAACTAGAGATCATTATTGATCACAAAATAGAAAATTTTGATTATCTCAAATTGAAAAGTTTTTGTACAAACAAAACTAAAGCAGACAAGATTAGAAGGGAAGCAATAAACTGGGAAAACATTTTTACAGTCAAAGGTTCTGATAAAAGCCTCGTTTCCAAATTATATAGAGAATTGACTCTAATTTATAAGAAATCAAGCCATTCTCCAATTGATAAATGGTCAAAGGATATGAACAGATAGTTCTCAAAGAAATTGAAACTTTTTCTAGCCATATGAAAAGATGCTTCAAGTCATTATTAATCAGAGAAATGCAAATTAAGATAACTCTGAGATACCACTATACACCTGTTGGATTGGCTAGAATGAATCCTAGAGGGGATGTAGGAAAACAGGGACACTGATACATTGTTGGTGGAATTGTGAATACATTCAGCCATTCTGAAGAGCGATTTGGAACTATGCTCAAAAAGTTATCAAACTGTGCATGCCCTTTGATCCAGCAGTGTTACTACTGGGCTTATATCCCAAAGAGATCTTAAAGAGGGGAAAGGGGCCTGTATGTGCAAGAATATTTGTGGCAGCCCTCTTTGTTGTGGCCAGAAACTGGAAACTGAGTGGATGTCCATCAATTGGAAAATGGCTGAATAAATTGTGGTATATGAATCTATGGAATATTATTGTTCTGTAAGAAATGATCAGCAGGATGATTTCAGAAAAGCCTGGAGACTTACATGAACTGATGCTGAGTGAAATGAGCAGGACCAGGAGATCATTATATACTTCAACAACAATACTATATGATGATCAATTCTGATTGATATGGCCCTCTTCAAAAATGAGATGAACCAAATCAGTTCCAATAAAGCAGTAATGAAGTGAACCAGCTACACCCAGTGAAAGAATTCTGAGAGATGATTATGAACCATTACATAGAATTCCCGATTACTCTATTTTTTGTCCACCTGCATTTTTGATTTATTTCACAGGGTAATTGTACACTATTTCAAAGTCTGATTCTTTTTGCACAATAAAATAACTGTATGAACAAGTATACATATATTGTATTTAATTTATACTTTAACATATTTAACATGTATTGGTCAACCTGCCATCTGGGGGAGGGGGTGAGGAGAAGGAGGGGAAAAATTGGGACAAAAGGTTTTGCAATTGTCAATGCTGAAAAATTACTCATGCATATATCTTGTAAATAAAAAGATATAATAATAAAAAATAAGTTATATATAATCGTTCTTTTGTTATTAATTAGGAGCTTTCTTACTATCCCCATACTTATCTTGGGCATCAATTCCTTTTTAGTCATTATTGTTATCTCTGTTCCAGTTCAAAAATATTTTTCCTTGGAAGAAAAAAACAGAAGTAAAATGAGAGTTCAGTTGCTTGGATTTCTCTCCTTTATCACTTATTTTCATTTTATCAGTTCCAGGAAACATCTTAGGTTTTTCTTCTTTTCCCCCCATTAGAATGAAAACATCATTTTCATTCTTGTTTTTTACCTTTTCTTACAAGCTTTATCCAAGTATGCTCTAGCATTTGTGATAATATTCTTGGTGAGCTATATCATATTCTTGTATTCATCCTGTTACTTACCTTTGTACACTCTGAATACATTCTTATAATTTTTTTTAGGGGGGAGTTTTCTATGAATCTTTCTATAGAAGCAGATTTCCTCTTCAGTGGAATCTTTTTTTCTTTCTTTTTTTTTTTTTCCCTTCCCTTGTGGGGAGGAGCCAAGATGAGAGAGAAAAGCCAGGAAGTTGCCTGAATTCTCCTGAATGTCCTTCAGAAATAACCTTAAGGCAAACCTCTAAATGGATTCTTGAGTGACAGAACCTACAAAAAGATGAATTGAAATAATTTCTCAGCTTTAGACAACTTAAAAAATATTTCAGCAAAGGATTATCTTCCTTTGTAAAAGGGGAGAGCATCCTAGCACAGATGGAGTCTGGACAAGCCAGTAGTAGTAGGCCCTTAGTCACAGCACATATTAGCAACCAAGGCCTCTTGATTCTCACTCTGCATGCTAGTGGTATAGCAGACCAGCTTGAGATTTCCAACCTCAGAACAGAAGGAAAAACTGCCAATCCAGTAACCTCTAAAAGCCTGAGCCAGGCTTCCCCAGCATAGTGGGTAAGCCATCAGGATCCTGGGTCAGAAAAACCAGTGTTTAGGTCTCTGGTCTCCAGAGGAAGAAATCTGAGACAATGCCTTTTATGCCCATGAACAGAGCTCAACTTTGAAAGTCATGAAATAGGCTAAAAATGATTAAAAATCATTAGGAAGACCTGGCCATAGAAAGCTACTATTGTGACAGGGAAGATCAAAACACAAACTCAGAAGAGGACAACAATGTCAAATGTCTACATGTAAAGCCTCAAATAATAATAAGAATGGTCTCAAGTCCAAAAAGTCTTCTTTGAAGAGGTCAAAATATTTTAAAAATCAAGTAATAGAGGTAGAAGAAAAACTGGGGAACAATGAGTTACTCAAGAGTCAGCATCTGGGGAAAAAAGGAACAAAAATTGACCAAAGAAAACAATTGTTTAAAAAATACAATTGGCCAAATGTAAAAAAAAATCCACTGAAAAAAACAAGTAAGTCCTTAAAGAGTGTAATAAGCCAAATGAAAAGGAGGTACAAAAGCTAACTGAAGAAAGCAATTCCTTAAAAATTAGAATCGGCCAAGAGGAAGCTAATGGCATTATGAGACTTGAAGAATCAGTCAAGCAAAATCAAAATAATGAAAAAAAATAAAAGAAAATGTAAAATACTTATTGGAAAAACAGCTGACTTGTAAAATAGATCTAAAAGAGATAATTTAAGAATTATTGGACTATTTAAAAAACCATGATCAAAAAAAAGCCTGGATACCATATTTCAAGAAATTGTTAAGGAAATACTGTTGTGATAATCTTGAATGAGGGCAAAATAATCATTGAAAGAATCTCCAGATAACTTCCTGAAAGGAAATGAAAACTACTTGAAATATTATAGTCATATTTTAGAAGTATCATAAGGTCAAGAAGAAAATATTGCAATCAGCCTCCCTCCCCCCTCAATATAAAAACCTACCAAACAAAAAAAAAAAAAAAAGAAAGAAAAAAACAAAAAGGAAAAGAAAGACAAATATCAAGAGCCATATTTAGGATTACACAGAATTTAGAAACCTCTACATTAAACAATTGGAAGGCTTGGAATATGCTATTCTGGAAGACAAAGAAGCTTGCATTACGACCAAGAATCAGCTACTCAGCAAAAACTGAGCATAATATTTCCAGGAGAAAAATAGATATTTAATGAAATGAGGGACTTTCATGGAAAGGACAGAGCTGAACAGAAAATTTTATCTTCAAATATCAAGAGAAGCATAAAAAGGTGAACAGAAAAGGAAAAAAATGTCAATTAAGTTAAATTGTGTATATTCAAACAAAGGAAAATATTTACTTGTAACTCATGAGAATTGTACCTCTATTAGGGCAGTTAGAAGGAATAGACATAAACAGAGGGTGTGGCTCTAAGATGACTTTGATGAGTTGCATATAAGCTGACTATGATGATATATAAAAATTAAAGAATGGGAAAATGATTGCATTAGGAGAAAAGGAAAGGAGGAGGCAAAATAAGGTAAATTACAAAAGACATAGTACTGAGAAAGAAGAGAGGGGTTGAGCATTGTTTAAATCTTACTCTTATATAACTTGGCTCAAAGGAATAACATGCATAACTCAGTTTTAGAATTTTATTTTGCCCTACAGGGAAATAGGAGGAGAAAGGGGGAAAAAAAAGGAAAGGGAAGCTAATAGAATGGAGAGCATATGAGAGGGCAGAAGTGGAGGAGAAAGAAAAGAATAGGAAAGTGGGTACTCATAGAAGGAAGGGCAGATTGGGTGACATGGTGATCAGATGCAAAAACAATGGTTATGAGGGACAGGTAAAAGTAGAGAGAAAAGTATAAATAGGGGGAAATATGATTGAGGGTTAACACAGTTAACAATTACAACTGTGAACATGAATGGGATGGACTTTACCATAAAACAGAATCAAATAGCAGAATGGATTAAACAGTAGCATCTATAATATGTTCTTTACAAGAAACACATCTGAAGCAGAGAGACACAGAGAGCAAAAGTGAACAGTTGGAGCAGAATATTTTATACTTCAGCTGAAGTAAAAAAAAAAAAAAAGTTGAGTTAGGAAACTTGCTCTCAGAAAAAGCAAAAGCAAAATTAGATCTACTTAAAACGGATGATGAAGGAAACTACATCTTGCTAAAAATTACTATAGACAATGAGATAATATCAATACTAAAGTTATATGCATCAAGTAGTATAGCATCTAAATTTTTAGAGAAATTATAGGAAGAAATAGATAGAAAACTGTTCTAATGGGGGCCCCTAACTTTTCTCTTTCAGAACTAGTTCAATATAACCATGGAATAAGCAAGAAGATAAGGAGGTAAATATAATTTTTGAAAAGTTAGAGATGATAGACTCTAGAAAAAAAACTGAATGAGGATAGATTATGCTTTTTCTCAGAAGTACATGGGACATCCACAAAAATTGACCATGTATCAGGGCATAAAAACCTCACAATTAATGCAGAAAGGCAGAAATATTAAATGTATTCTTTTCAGATAATGATGAAATAAAAACTACATGTAATAAAGGTTTATGGAAATAGACTAAAAACTAATTGGAAACTAGTCTAATCCAAAAAATAAATAGTTTAAACAACAAATCATAGAAACAATTAATAATTTCATCCAAGAGTAGGACAACAATGAGACAACATACCAAAACCTATGGAATGCAGCCAAAGCAGTTCTTAGGGAAAATTGTATATCTCTAAATGCTTATATGAATAACGGAGGGAAAGAGGAGATCAATGAATTGTGCATGCAACTAAAAAATCTAGAAAAAGAACAAATTAAAAATCCCCAATTAAATACCAAATTAGAGATTCTGAAAATCGAAGGAGAACCCGACTCTAACCCTAACCCTAAAATAAAACTAAGAACTGGCTTCATGGGAAAAAAAAAAAAAACATAGACAAACATTTGGTTAATTTGATTTAATAAAATAAAGAAGGAAACTAAATTATCATTATTAAAAATGAAAGGGATGAATTCACCACCAATGATGAGAAAATCAAGACAATAATTCAAGACTTTCTTGCTCAAGTGTATGCCAATGAATCTAACAGTCTAAGTGAAATTGATGAATGTTTACCAAAATATAAATTGTCCAGATTAATAGAAAAGAAAACAAAATACTTAAATAACCCTATTTTAGAAAAAAAAAGCAATTTAAAAAAGCCATCAATAGACTCCTTAGGGAAAAAAAAATCTCCAGGGCTAGATGAATTTACAATTGAATTTCACCACATTTTTTGAGGGTTTTTTTTTGGGGTGAGGCAATTGGGGTTAAGTGTCTTGTCCAGGGTCATACAGCTAAGAAATGTTAAATATCTGAAGCCTGATTTGAACTTAGATCCTTCTGACTTCAAGGCCAGTGTTCAATCCTCTGTGCCATCTAGCTGCCCCTCCACCAAATATTTAAAGAATAATTAATTCCAATACTATACAAATTATTTGAAAAGAATAGATGAAGGAGGAGTCATAGATTGTTTTTGTAACACAAATATGGTACTGATAACTAAGCCAGGAAGACTTAAAATAGAAAATTATAGACCATCTTCCTAATGAATATTGATGGAAGAAACTTAGATAAAATATTAACAAGGAAATTAAAACAATTTATCACAAGTATAATACTTGGGTAGGACTTATACCAGGAATACAGGGCTAGTTCGATATTAGAAAAACTGTCAGTATAATTGACCATATCAATAACAAAGGTAACAATACATATAATCATCTTAATAGAAGCAGAAAGAGCTTTTGACAAAATACAGCATCTATTTCTATTAAAAACATCAGAAAGCATAGGAATAATAGATTTTTCTTTAAAATGATAAGTAGTATTTATCTAAGACAATCAGCAAGCCTTATATATAATGGGGATAAGATAGAAGCCTTCCCAATAAGATCGGAACATTATCACCATTATTCAATATAGTTCTACAAATATTAACATTAGCAATAAGAGAAGAAAAAGAAATTGAAGGAATTAGAATAGATAATGAAGAAACAAAAGTGTCACTCTTTGCAGATGATATGATATATGTAGAAAATCCTAGAGAATCAACTAAAAATTATTTGATTAACAACTTTAGTAAAACTGAAGAATATTAAAATAAATGCACGTAAATGGACAGCTTTTCTATATATTACCAACAAAGCCTAGCAGTAAGAGGTAGAAAGAGAAATTACACTTAAAGTAACTATACATAATAAAAACATTTGGGAGTCTACCTGCCAGGACAAATTTAGGAATTATATGAACACAATTACAAAACACCTTTTCAGTCAGATCTTGCTCATTGTCCATGGATAGGCCAAATTTACATAATAAAAATGACAATTCTACATAAATTAATTTACTTATTCAGTATCATACCAATCACAACTGCCAAAAGTTATTTTATAGAGTTAGAAAAATAATAACAAAATCATCTGAAAATAAAAGGTCCAGAATATCAAGGAGATTAATGAAAAAAATGAAAAAGAAGGTGACCTAGCCATACCATATCTAAAAGTACAATATAAAATAGCAATAATCAAAACTCTTTATTATTAAGAAATGAGTGATTCAGTGGAATAGGTTAGATCTACAAGACATAGTAGTAAAGACTATAGTAACCTACTGTTTAATAAACCTCAAAACTCTAGCTTCTAAGATAAGAACTTACTATTTGACAAAAACTGCTAGGAAAACCAGAAAATAGTATGGCATAAAGCAGGCATAGACCAACATCTCATACCCTATCCTAAGAAAAGGTCAAAATGGGTACATGATTTAGACAAAAACTGTTATATCATAAGCAAATCAGGAAAGCAAGAAAACTATTTGTCAGATCTATGAAAAAGGGAAGAAATTATGACCAAACATTATGAAATGCAAAATGGACAATTTTGATTCAAATTAAAAAAATTTTTCACAAACAAAGCCAACACAACAAAGCCCAGATTAGAAAGAAAGCATAAATCAGGAAAACAATTTTTATAACCAGTGTTTCTGATAAAGGCTTTTTTCTCAAATATATAGAGAACTGAGTCAAATTTAAAACAATACAAAACAGTTCCCAATTGATAAATTGTCAGAGTATATGATCAGATAGTTTTCAGATGAAGATGAAAAAATTAAAGCTAATTCTGTCATATGAAAAAATGCTCTAAATCACTATTTATTAGAGAAATGCAAATTAAAACAACTCTGAGTTACCACCTTTCACTTTTCATATTGGCTAATATGACCAAAGAAGAAAATGAAAAATGTTGGAGGAATTGTGGGAAAAATGGAAAAAAGGAAATGCTTTGTTGGATGGAATTGTGCACTGATCCAACCATTCTGGAGAGCAATTTAGAGTTATGCTCAAAGGGTTACAAAACAGTATCCCTTTGATCCTACTTAGTCTATATCCCATAGTTGTATGCCTGTGAAACCTGGACAGTATACCACTACCATGCCAAGAAACCAGATAGCTTCCATTTAAATTGTCTTAAGAAGATTCTGAAGATTACCTGGCAGGATAAGAAAACAGAAAAGGTCCCTTTTCAAATTAAACTGTCAAGCATTTCAACTCTATTGTAGAAAGTACAACTCCATGGTCTGACATTGTTTGAATGCCAAGTGTACACTAGACAAAAAGAATATTTTATGGAGAACTCACACATGGCAAGTGCTCACAAGGTCAGAAAAAATGCTACAAGGACACCCTCAAGGTCTCTCTTAAGAACTTTAGAATTAATTGTATGGCATGAGAAACACTGGCACAGGATCACCCAGCAAGGCATATGTCAGAGAAAGTGTGGTCTATGAGCAAAGCAGAATTAAATTAGCTGAGAAGAAACATGACATGCAGAGAGTTAAGAAGCCACCCCCTATGTTCATATGGAGTATTTATGTCTGACCTATAGCAGAGCATGCCGAGAATATATTGATCTGATCAGTCATAGTTGGATACAATGTACTTGACTACCATGGTGATGTCATTTTGGTCCTCTTTGAGAATGAAAGACAATAATCCAACCCTATATTCTAAAGAGGTCATAAAAAAGAGAAAGGACTCACATGTAAAAAATATTTTTAGTGGCTTTTTTTTTTTTTGGTGGCTAAGGCTGAACAAGTTGTGGTATAGGAATGTAATGGTATTATTGTGCTATAAGAAATGATGAACAAGCAGATTTCTGAAAAAAAAACAAAAACAAAAACAAAAACAAACCAAACGTGAATTGAAAGTGAGTGAAATGATCAAAACAGAAGACTGCACAGTAAAAACAACACTGTGTTATGATCAGCTATAATAGACTTAGCTTTTGTCAGTAATAACAAATACTCCAAGAGAATTAAAAAAAAAAAACAACTCATGTTGGAAAATACTATGCATACCCAGAGAAATAATCATAGAGTCTGAATGCAGACTGAAACACATATATTCTCATTCTATTTCACTCTTATTTTTTCCCTTAAGGTATGATTCTTCTTTCATACCATGATTAATGTGGATATATGAATGATGTGATTGGTACAAATTATATCAGATTGCTGTCTTGGAGAGGGGGCAGGTAGGGTAGGAGAAAAATTTGGAACTCAAAATCTTATAAAAGTGAATTTTGAAAGACATATTTATAGGTAATTAGAAAAAAATAAAGCATTGTTATGTGGGAAAACAAAGAATTGCATTCTTGGGAAGTTCTCATTCTTCCTGGGCTGGCTTTCTTTTTATAATATTAATTATTTTATTTTATTTTCCCCCAGTAACAAATAAAACAATTTTTAACATTTTTTTTTAATTTTGGGTTGCAGATTCTCTCCTTCATTTCTCTCATTGAGAAGACATATGTGAAGTCATACAAAACATTTCCATAAAAGTCATGTTATGAAAGAAAACACAAACCTCTTCCATTATCAACCTCACCCAAACCCTTAAAAAAATAAATTTGAAAAAAAAATGCTTCAATCTACGTTCAGACCCAATCACTTGTTTCTCCATGTATAAGATGGCATTTTTCATCCTTCAGAATTTTCTTGGATCATTGCATTGCTGACAATAACCAAGTCATTCATAGCTGATATATTACAATATGACTATTACTTTATACTTACTACAGTTTTCTTTGCATGAGCTCATGTAAATTTTTACAGGTTTTTCTAAAAGCATTCTGCTCACCATTTCTTATAGCACAATATGATTCCATCACAATCACATACTACAGTTTGTTCAGCCATTTTCAATTGATGGACATCCCCTCAATTTCTAATTTTTTTCTTTGAGAAAAGAGCTACTATAAGTATTTTTGTACATATGGGACTTTTTTCCTTTTTAAAATATCTCTTTTGGGAAACCCACCTAGTAGTGGTATTGCTAAGTCAAATGGTACACATAATTTTTAACATAGTTCATACTATTTGTATGACATAGTAAAACATAGTTCCAAATTGCTGTACAGTGTGGCTGGATCAAATCAAAATTTCACCAATAGTGCATTAATCTCTTTCTTTGGGATGCATGGTTGCAATCTTTTCTCCTTGATCTGGGAGTTCTGGAATTCAGCTATAATATTCCTGGGAGTTTTTGCTTTGGGATCTCTTTTTGGAGGTGATTGGTGGATTTCTTCAATTTCTATTTTACCCTCTGATTCTAGAATATCAGGATAGTTTTCCTTAATAATTTCTTGAAAGTTGATGTCCAGGCTCTTTTTTTTGATCATGTCTTTCAGGTCAACCAATAATTTTAAAATTATCTCTTCTGAATCTATTTTCCAGATTAATTGTTTTTCCAATGAGATTTTTCACCTATCTTTTAATTCTTTTGGTTTTGCTTTATTAGAATCTTGATTTATCATAAAGTCATTATCTTACATTTGCTCAATTCTCTTTTATTATTTTTGTTAGTGAGCTTCTTTCCCAATTGGCCAATTTTGCTTTTTAAGCCATTCTTTTCCTTACAAGTTTTTCTTATTTCTTTTTGTACCTCTCTCAATTCTTTCCCTAATTTTTCTTCTATCTCTCTTACTTGATTTTCAAAGTCACTTTTGAGCTTTCCTATGGCCTGAGCCCAATTCTTTTTTTTTTTTCTTGGAGGCTTGGATTGAAAAGCTTCAACTTTGTTATTAACTTCTGAATGTGTGTTTTGATCTTCCTTGCCACTATAATAACTTTCAATAGTCAGAATTTTTTTTTTTGTTTTCAGCTCATTTTCCTAACCTATTAAGTCAACTTTTAACTCTTTGTTAAAGTAGGGCTCTGTTTCCAGGGTGGAGGGTGCATTATCTGAAGCTTCAGGGGCTTTTGTGCAACTATTTTCAGAAATCCTTCTAGGCATCTGACCATAAGCATCATTTTCTGCCCTGTAACTATTAGGTGTGTTCCTCCCTCCTCTCCTCCCTCCCCCTCCCCCCAGTAAGATGTAGTAGGCAAGCTTGGGTTAAGACTGCTGAGCAGGCTGCACTGGGACCGCATCCAAACTCCCAGCCCATTGCCACAGATCTACTCCATTGACTTCCTGAGTCCTCCATCCTGGAGATGTCTTAGAAGCTTCTAGCACTGCTGCTGATTCAGAAGTCCTGTCTTGCTGACACTGGGGTCTGAGCTAGAGCTGGGGCCAGGGCCAGACTTGCACTGAGATTGTGTCTTGGTCCTACTGATCTTTTTTTGCTGACCTTCCAGGTCCTCTTTGGGGTCTCTTGGCTGAGAAGTCTGGAGGCCACCAGGACTGCCACTGATTAAGAGGTTGGCCTGGCTTGGAACCAGGGTTAGGGATGTTCTCTGGACTCCCCACCTAGTGTCACAGATCTTTTCTTCTGAGCTTCTAAATTGCCTTAGATTGGAAAATGTTCTATTCTGTGTTTTGAGGTGTTCTGATTCTCTAAAATTTGTTTAGAGTAATTATTTAAAGGAATTTGGAGAAGTTTGGGAAAATGGTTAGGACCAGGGTTTCTCAAATTAAGACCCTCGGGCCAAATGCGGCTGGCTGAGGATGTTTATGCTGCCTGCTGGGTTATGGCAAATGGACTGAGGGGCGGAGACAGAGTGTGAGTTTTTATTTTTACTATAGTCTGGCCCTCCCACAGTCTGAAGGACAGTGAACTGGCCCCCTATTTAAAAAGTTTGAGGACCACTGGCTGGTTTCTGCCATTATTCTGCCATCTTGGTTCTGCCTCCAGAGAAAGTTCTTATGAGTTGTATCATCTTCCTATGTAGCAATGTAAATAGTTTGACCTTATTAAATCCCTTATGATTTCTCTTTCCTTATTATCTTTTTATGCTTTTCTTGAGTTTTATATTTGAAAGTCAAATTTTCTAATCAGTTCTGATCTTTTTATTGAGAATGCTTGAAAATCCTCTTTTGGATTGAATATTCCCACTTTTACCTGAAAGATTATACTCAATTTAGGTATGCATGTGATTTTTGATTGCAATCTTTTACAATCTGGAATATCATATTTTAAGCCCTCTCATTCTTTAATATAGAAACTGCTAAATCTTTTATTATCCTGACTGTGACTCCACAATACTTTAATTGTTTCTTTCTGTATGCTTGTAGTATTTTCTACTTGACTGAGGATGCCTGGAATTTGGCTATAATATTCCTGTGAATTTTCATTTTGGGATCACTTTCAGGAGGTAGATTTTTTTTTCTAATTTCTATTTTATCTTCTGATTCTTAGAATGTCAGGGAAGTTTTTAACATTTTCTTGAAAGATGATGCCTATACTCTTTACTTTTTGATCATGGCTTTCAAATAGTCCAATAATTTTAAAATTATCTCTCCTGTATCAATTCTAGGTGAATTGTTTTTCTAATGAGATAGTTATCAATGTCAATTTTTTTCCTTCTTGATTTCTTTTAAAGTCATTAGTTTCCATTTGCTCACTTATAATTTTAAAGGAAATATTTTCTTCAGTGAGCTTTTGTATGTTCTTTTTCATTTGGCCAATTTTGCTTTTTAATAATCTTTTCCTCATTTTTTTGTATTTCCTTTTGCATAATTCTCATTTTTCTTCCCAATTTCCCTCAGCCCCTCTTACTTGATTTTTAAAATTCCCTTTGAAATCTTCCATGGCCTAAGACCAATTCTTATTTTTCTTGAAGGCTTTGGATGGAGGAGCTTTGATTTTGTTATCTTCCTCTGAGCATGTGTTTTGAATTTCCTTGTCACCACAGTAACTTTCTATGGTTGGCATCTTTTTCTGTTGTTTCTGTCCTCATTTTTTTTCAGCCTATTACTTGACTTTTAACTTTTTGTTAAAGTACAGCTCTGTTTCTAGGGTGGAGGATGTACTATCCTGAGCTTCAATGGTTTTGTGTGGCTGTTTTCAGAGATTCTTCTAGGGACCTCTTAAGTTTTCTGTTCTTCCAAGGTGATATGGTAGAAGGAGACCTGTGTTTACTACTCTGTTGGCCTATGCTGTGGTTTATGAGTGTCAGACTTGGATTGTGACCCCTTAGGATTGTGACCTGGATCCAGGTATGGACAAAGTAATAAATTCCTGCCTCAATGCTACTCAGCCTTAGATAATTTCTTTTCTTCTAATTTAAAATCTACATACATAAAAACAACCATGAAAACAATCATCTAGGTATAATATTTTAAAGTTAAAAAAATGATCAAATTTACAAAATAGCTTTTGTAGGTGACAGCAAAGAGAATCTTATAATCTCTTTCTGACTTGCTGTTCAACTCCTTTATTGTCTGTGAGCTGAGACCTCTGAAATAGCTTCTGCTGATTCAGTGGGTCCTAAGTCCCTCCCTTGGCTTGTCTGCTGGGGCTGTGGTGGTAGGGCCTACTCTGGACTATACTGCCCTTTCATTTTAATGTGACAAACCTTTCTGCTGATATTCTAAGTGTTTTTTTTTTTTTGTTTTTTTTTTTTGTTTTTTTGCATTTGTGTACCGAGAGGTCTGGAAACAGCCACTGCTGCCAAAGTCCCAAAGACTTCTGGTTTGCTGATTTAGATTATCATAACTTTAAGTTCAAATAATTGTCAAATATCTCATCTGGGTTATTGAAGTACTTCCAATTTATTCTTTCTCTCATCTTTCCAATTAATGTTGCAATTTATTTCTGTTTAAAGCATCTCCAAACATCACCTTCAATATTTTACATAATTCTTTGGTAAGAAAGTAGAGTAAATCAGTGGAATCCTTGCTTAAGAACATGGGGGACTAAATCTCACTTAGGAGATAAGCAAATGTAAACCAAATATCCAAGAAAGGTTAGTATCAGGAATTGTAGGCTGCCAAATAGGAAAATTATTTGTCAAAGCAGAGATTCAGATTTGGGGGGAGGAGGCAGGAGGATTTATTTCCTTATCTAAAAGTTAGAATATAGGGAGAATCATAGAATTGTTGGTTTAAATCTTTATTCCGTACTTCCCTTCTATTTTTGAGTAGGTATAGCTGGAGAAGTCATTTTCCTTGTCCCTCACCAACTCCTACCTCGCATCCCTAACACTCATGAGATTATGTTTTCCAGATGTTTAAATTTCTTTTTGGTTGGGAAGCATCTAGTAAAAAAATCTAGGAAAAAAAAAATAGAGATGCTGTCACAATTAAGTTCAATGAGGTTTATTAGAGTTAGTTTAATCCAAGAATAAATTTTGCTTTTGTTTAAAGTGGCATTTTTCTTTCAGGGCTCATTTTCCTTGAATTGTTAGTCAATATGCTGTGTAAAGACAGTTCCAAGAACATTCATCTTCTGGCAAATCCTATTGATGACTCCAGACATCACCAACATTATGCATTGCATAGGGAATTGTTACTTTAATACTTTGCTCTAATTATAAGGCATTAAGATTGAAATAGCAGTTTGCAAATTGCAAATGAATCATGTACAACACCTTTATTACCTACTTAATATCTCAAGTCAAAAGTTTTATTGTGTTATATCATAATCCAGGGATTTTGTAAATTAAGGCTTTATAAAGAAGCCATCATAAAACCAACTGCATAAATCAAATAGGAAAGCTAAAGATACAGCTTACTAAAGTGATTTTTTTTAAGATGAAGAAACTAAGGTTGGATAAGAAGAATTGTAATAAAATTATACTAAGTACACTGACACTAACTGCTATTCAATAGTCTTTCATATATTAATAGCTCCTCAAGGCATGGACTGAGTCTTTATGCTTCTTGATTCAGTGGTATTGTTAAATCAAGAAGAATGTACAAAACAGAGCCCAGAGGTTAAGTTTCAGTCTTTATTTAGTATGCATAATAAGTTACTAAAGGATTTAAATTTTGGTTGATTATTTTATCTTTACTGTAATGTTTGTTGTGCAATTAGGTACATAAGTGCACCTATGTTTATAGGTCATTGTTCTTTATTTGATTGAAAGAATTAGTCATGATAGAATACAATTTGCCTTGCATTTCAATATGCCAGTAATCCAATGAATCAATGATCTCATCCATATGGTTTTTCCTTCCAGAGTGTGGATTATAGGTCATCAATGAATTTTCATTCTATTCATCTGTTTTCTAAATACTTCCATTGATCCTTATAGTGGGCCCCAGAAGCATTCATGTATGTCTAGACTTGGGTGCCACTACAACATCAAGGGTATGTATTTATTGTTTCTCATTCTCAATACGTAACAAGATTAACCTACCTTCCTTTTTTTATCATCTCTCTTATATCTCTTCTACCACTTTGTATACACATGTCATTTTTGGTATTGTAATTATATCCATTTACACCACTATACTTGTCTTCATTAATTTCTGGAAATTTATAATTGATTCTCCAGGAATTATGTTATTTAATAATTCAGAATCATTTAATATCACCAGATGAATATGGATGTTAAAATATGGGATTTCATTTCAAGAATCATTTGGGGATTGTTAAAAGTCCTAACCCACATGGCAAAAGCAAATTGTATTGGACTGCCCATACAATTTTAGGACCAGCTCATTATGCCTTGTGTCTGTTTGACATATTTGTACTGTTGGATACCTTTAATGGACTGTCCAGCTACATATGATAGTCTGGATGATAGATATTCTTATAGTTAGTTATTCACATGGGGATTTTTAGGCTTGATGTCTTTTGAGAAATTATGTTGTTCTTTTAGGAGATATTATGACTTTTTGAGTTGTGATACCATCAACACAAAGTAATCTGCAAATAGATTAATCTCAACAACATTTTCAATCCTTCTATTTGTATATTCTATAGAAAATTCTTTTCTCACAATATAAAATACCTTTGGTGAACAGAATGGTGATGAATGCCTACTACAGAGAGGGAGGTTGAGGCTGTTGAATATTAAACTCAGGATTGTTGAGTAGTAGTGCACCAAAATAATAAAATATCTGCTCGAATTGCCTGTCATCTAGGGGAGGGAGTAGAGGGAGGGAGGGGAAAATCTGGAAAAATGAATATAAGGAATAATGTTATAAAAAATTACTCATGCATATATACTGTCAAAAATTTATAATTATAAACATTAATAAAAAAAAAGAAAAAATAGGTAAAAGTGTTCATAAATAACCAAAACAACTAAGAGACTATATATTAAGCATAGCAAATGCAAACGTTACCGTGAACTAGACTGTTTAAGGAAGAAGGATGCATGGAATCCAGCCCAGGCCAGATGTACCAGGCACAAGTGGATCAAGTTGAGAAGAAGGTCCAGAGAGAATACAGGAAGATATTTCACCCTTAGAGACTGGGGCAGTCCCTTCAATACCTTGGGGGGTTTGACATAACCCCTTTCATACTACTTCATAATAATTATATATGAGAAGAATCCATGAAATCATGGGTAATTTAATGGATATGTAGTATCTATGCCCATGTGGGTGGATATTCCTTTGTGTACATATTTATGTTTTAGGGTTGATGAAACTTCTTATTCAATAAATTTTTGGAAATAATTGACCAAAAAAAAAAAAAGATATCTGCTCTAAATCTAACATCAGTAAGAGCCGAGGGCCTACCAGTTGCCTAAGGAGAAGCAACTTGGACCTGCCAGACATAGACTTTGAAAGTTCCATACTGATCAGTAATGAGATCAATCCAATGAGTAGCTCCTATCTACACTTCCATCCTGAGACAGGAAAATCCAATATTACAAATCAAACAAACAAACAAAATCATATAACTCCTTGTCCTATCCCTCATTTGATATTGATAAATTATCATTAAATATATGTATAGTCTTCCATATTTCAAAGAACATATTTGATCTGAACATATACACATCAGATATCTTGATGGAGAGCCATTACATTTGCAACTTATTTTTATTTTAAAAATAATCAACAACCAATAAGCACAATAGGATTTTAAAAAATATTAAACACATTTTAGTCAATTGTATGACTGAGAATGTTACCTGATATAGAATTTAATTTGTGAAATCCTGCTCATTATCATGGCATACTTTTAAATAATGATTCTCCTGATAATTATGTGCTAATCCTTAGGAAGATTATGCAATTATAAGAGAATTAGCATATGTGCATCATCTTTTTTGAGGTAGTGATATCTTTGAAGAAGTATTATCATATAGTGAATAACAATATGCCTTAGAGCTATAGAATTCTAGATTCAAATTCTGACATAAATTAGTTGTGTGTTCCCAGAGCAAGTCTTCTCTTCTCTGGCATACCAGCCTATTTGTTGTCTATAAATTGGAGAATGCAATGCAGATCTGTAGATCTGTAGAAAGAATCTTCTCACTTAGAATTTCCTAGGCAATGAAATAACAATCTGGATATCACCTCCCAATTCATTTTTCAAATTATATGTTGTCTTCACATTTTCAACATAGTCTCTAAATTATGTTGCCTCCAGCATAAATTTCCTCTACTTGTTCTTTGCCATTTGTAATTCACTTCTCACTTCTCCCCTGAAAACATTCATCATTGAGATGTGGCATTTTGATTGCCATTGATTAAGGATAATAGTTTGTTAAAGAAATGCTGACACATCTATTTCATTTGTATAATTAGTTTTTGTATTCTACTTTCATTTTTCAGTGTTCTTGGGATGTTCTGGCTTAATTAGACATTATGCCAAGATTTTTGCCTACTTTTTTTTTTCTAATGTATTCCATTTATTAATAAGGTGATTCTGTAGAAGTCTTACTCAATGTTTCTTCATAAAGTCTTTGCAACTAAATACATATTCTACATCAATCAACAGGGATTTATTAAGTTCCTGTTATATGCCATGCCTATGTTATATATGTGGACAGGAGTTTTATTGTCTTTTGACCTCCCAATGAAGCATTTTTTTGGTATTGGTTAAACTTCTGAAGAAAATGCTAATAGTTTCAATGTCTACTCATTTTCCATTTTTGACAGCAATCACTTATTTGAATAGATTAAGTTGAGGCTCTTACAATCACAACAAGATGTTATTATTTTTATAATTTCTTCTAGTTTAGTGGTAATTTTTAACATTTTATCTAGTTAGCCAGTCTCCTGCATTGTAACCATTCATTTTCATTCCATCTGTTAATATAGAATTAGTTTCATCTTTTTGTCATGTTAAAATCCCTTTCTTAAAGAAAGTATTCATAGATTTTTGAGTAATCTATGTATTTTTTTTTGTCTAAGGGTATTTTCAGTAAGTAGTTATTTCCTATTTGTTAAGCTATATTGTAATTTTCTCTCATGTTTATTTGGTGCTTGACATAGCTAGTGACTTTTGATTTCTTAAAGATATAGGTGTGACCACTTGTTTCTTGACTTTTGGTCATATTTTTGTCATCCTACCTTTTATTCTTAAAGATCATCAAAATTAGATCTGAAGAATGTGCTGTAGGCATGAGGTAAAACTTCAGGCTTGTTTTAATTTACATTTCTCCTATTATTAGTGAATTAGAGTATTCTCTCATATGGCTGTTATTACTTTGCAATTCTTTTGAGAATTGTTTATTCATATCCTTTGATGACATCTATTGGGGAATGATTTTTGTTCACATATATTAAGTTTTAATATGTATCTTAAATATCAAACTATTATCAGAGAAAATTGATACAGAATATTTTTCCATTTTGTCTCCTTCCTTTCTTATCCTAAATGCATTAATTTTATTTGTTTAGATCTTCAATTTGATGTAATCAAAGTTGTAAGTTTCATGTTTTGTAATTGATTTTATCCCTTAATTGGTTAAGAATACATCTTCTACCCATAGCTGTGAAAGAATATAATTTGTTTTTTTTTCTAATTTTTAATCTCCACCAGCTATACTCCTTGGATTTGACTCTAACCCCTTCATGTTTCTTACTTTGCCCTTCTCTGTCTCTAAAAAGCTTGTCCCTAAGAAACTCATCATCATGGAGATTTCGTCAGCTTTGGTATTCATACATCAGTACTTTCAGTAAGCTCCATCCGGAATTCTGGATGGTGGAGCAAAACCGCTTTCCAGAGGATCCATGTGAAGATCTCTCAGAAGCCCAGGGAGTTATTTATTTCTGCTATAAATAAACTATATTTATTTATATAATAAATATAACCAGCTATACTTATAATCAGTTTAATTATCTTTGTTCTTCTGTTTCAGATACTTTTCCCATTTCTCTTTTTGGCTTCCTTTTTTGTGTGGTTTTCCATCATTAGAGTGAATACTCCTTAAAGACAGGTATGTCTCGGTTTTATTTGTATACCCAGTTCTCAGAACAGTGTCTGACATATGGTAGGCACTTAATAAATGTGTATTGTGTTATATTGCATTCTATTATCTTTAATGTTTAAGGTCACTCAACTACTAAGTGTCTGAGGTCAGATCTGAACTCAGGAAGCAGAAGCCTCCTGATTTCAAGCCTGGCAAACTATCCACTGAGCCATACAGATGTCCCTATTATCTTTAATGTTAAGGTCTTATATCCATTCAAAGACAACTGGCTGGCTAAATGGATAGAGAGCTGGGCCTGAAGTCAGGAAGATTAGAATTTAAAAACTAGCTATATATACTTTGTGATACTGGACAACTCTGTTCAGTCTTGTTTGCCTCAGTTTCCTCATTTGTGAAATGGGCTGGAGAAGGCAAGGCAAACCATTCCAGTATCTTTGCCAAAATCCCAAATGAGATCATGAAAGGTTGGGCCTGACTGGAATGACCGAACAACAACAAAAATCCATTAGAATATTTTATGTAATATGGTCTAAGATATTTGTTTTAATTCTAAAATCTACCACTTGCTTTCTAGTTTTATACAAGAGTTTTTATTGAATGGAGAGTTCCTTCACAATAATCGAATACTGAAGTATTTATTGAATTCCAATATTTCTGATTCTATTTTGTTTAGTCTGTCCCATTAACCTATCTTTTTATTTTTCAATTAGTACAAGATGGTTTTGATGACTGTTATTTTTATAACATAGGGCCTTTTGCCTCTAGTTTTTAAAAATTACTTTCTGATATTTAAATTTTTCCTGATGAATTTTGTTATTTTATTAAGTTCTGTAAAGTATCTCTTTGATAACTTGATTGGGACAGCATTAACTGAATAAATTAACTTTGGTAGCATCCCTACCATAGTTTGCTTTACTATGTTGATATAACCCAGGCATGAGTACTGAATATCTTTAGTAATTAAACTGTTCTTTAGTTATTAAGGATCACTTTGTAATTAAATTTGTAAGTTTTAATAAATTTTTGTGTACTTTGATAAATTGATCCCCTCATACTTTATGAATTTTTTAGTTAGTTATAATAGGGTTTTGTAATGGGGTTTCTCTTTCCAATTTTGCTGAAGTTATTATTTTTCAATTAGTTTTTTTTTTTTTTACTGATTTTCTAGGATTTTCCAAGAAAGCCATCATACCATCAACAAGTAGGGATATTTTTATCTCTTATCTACATACCTTTGATTCTTTATTTTTTTTTCTCCTATCTTACTATTACAAACATTGTTATAAATATTTTGAAAAATAGTGCAGAGAGTGGCATCCTTCCTTTACTGCCATATTAATTGGGAAAGGTTCTAGAGTTATATCATTTGCATGATGCATGTTTTTAGTTTGAAATATATACTTTTGATGAATATTAATTTAAAAGTCCCTCTGTGCCTATCTTTTGTAGTTTTTTTTAAAGCATTTATGACTGTTATACTTTGCAAAAAGTTTTTTCCTCACATCTATTGAGATAATTAAATGGCTTTTGGATATTGTTTTTAATGTTGATTAATAATTTTAATTGCTTTCCTAATGTTGAACCATGGATGCATCTCATGTGCTTTGTCAAAGCAAATGATTTTTTTGGAATACCTTTTTGTCATATATTTGATAAGACTTTATTGAAAATTTTTGAACTGATATTCTTTAATGATATTGACATGTAACTTTCCTTCTGTTCTTTATCCTTTCCTGATTTACATATTAGGATCATATTTGTCTAATAAAATGAAACTAGTAGGATGCTTTCTTTCTTAATTAAAAAAAATAAATTTGGCTTATATTAATACCAAGTGTTCTCCAAACATTTGATAAAATTCTTTTGTAAATTTTGGAGAACCAGAAGCCCTTCCCCCCTTAATTAACTATAAAGTTAATTTAACTTCTTTTTTTGAGAGTCAATTAAGATCTTTATTTGATTTTTAGTTAGTCTGGGCATTTCATTTTTTTTTTTTTTGGAATGTATTCCTCTTATGGCAGTGTTTGACATATAGCAGGCACTGTTTACTTGTTGATTAATTGACATTTCTTTTGTGTTCTCAGTTTTGTTTACATAAAACTACATGACAGATTCTGGTTATTCTTTTTCTTCTTCCTATTTTTGCTGTGATTTCATCTTGTATAATATATTATTGATTTGTTTTTCTAGTTTTTTTCTTAATTAGATTGGCTAACAGGAATTGTATTAGTCTTTCTCAAGATTCAACTTTTACTTTCATTTATCATTAATTTCTTTGGGTTTACAATTCATCTAATTTTTTCCTCTAGTTTTTAATATCCCTTCTCACGTGCTCTTTAAAAGTATGTTTATCTGTTTACTTTCTAATTTTTAAAAATGCATATTAAGTTCATTAATCTTTTCTTTTTCTGTTTTGTAGGGAAATTATTTTTTCATCAGGACTGCTCAAACTGCATCCCAGAAATTTTGGTATGTGGTTTCATCATTAATTTCTTTTGCACAAATTGATTTTTATAGTTTGCTTTTGAACCACTCCTTATTTAATATTAATTGTTAAATCTCTATGTGCTTTTGTTTGTTCTCCCTAAACTGATGATTATTTTTATTCTGTTATTGTTTGTAGATGTCATTACTATTTCTGCCTTTTTATATTTGTTTGTATTGTTTCTGTGCCTTAATACATTATCAATATTTGTGAAAGTATTTTTTTTTTGCTACTTTCACTTTTATGCCTCATTTTGCACCAAAGTCCTTGAGTATTACAGTGTATTTAGAGTTTTTTTTGAGTACCTAGAATACTTTTTCTCTCTCTTTATTTTTGTATGTTGGTATTAACCAGCAATTATGTTCATGTAAGTCTTTTTTGGGCGGGACATATTATTTTCATGAAGATTGTAAGATGTGATATTTAGTAGTCCCATGAAATATTCCTTGTTTCCTTTGGACACACAATGAAACCTACTCCTTCAAACCTTCTATTTATTTTTGAAGGAGAGAAAATGTTTCCTCTAATTCTAAACTTTTTATATTTTCTTGTTCTAAATCCAGTAATTAGATTATTATTACTATAGTTTAGTTCTTCCAGAAGCATATTGATTCTCTGGTTATTGGACAAGGGTAACATACTTAGGTTAGAAATACTCATAATAATGTATGGAGATGTAAAAGTGATTACTCTGTCCTCCCATTGCCTGATGGCCAGGTATTTTAACTTTCACTTTTCCCTCATTGTTGTCCAATACTTTGAAGGACATATGGAGGTATATAATCTCTGCTCTTGACTCAAGTCCCAATTGATTGTCTTCCTTCAATTTTAGGGGTCCTCTGCATTTCTGTTCCATTTGATCACATAACCACCAGAGTGACTTTTACAAAGAAACATTTATTTCCAGGATATAACAAGAAACACATATCTTCTCCACATGTAGGGAAGCATAATTAATTATTCTTTATACTATTTAAGATGCTACAGAGGTGAAGAGGTTTAGATTCATAACTTAATTCAGTTTCTAATTCCCACCAAGTTCTAAGCCTTTGTTTGGGTCCTAGAACCTTGGATTCCTAGGATTCCTATGATAGATTAGAGCAATATCTGGCCTGGAAGATTCAAGGTCAGTATGGTTTGAGTTCCCAGTTCAAGGACTTTACCATAGGTATTCTAGAAATGAAAATGACAAATTCAAATGACAAAAACCTCAAGCCCAATTTTTATGGCCACAGAACCAAAGTATAATGGGGGAAGGTAGCCCTTCTTACATGCAAGTTGGTGGATATTTGCCATGCTATAAACAAGTTGTATGCAGTTGGAAAAAGAAAGGATGGGGGTGGAGCCAAGATGGCAGAGAAGGCACACACTCTTTAAGCTCCCCTCATGCCCTCAATACCAATCTTTGAATCCAGCCTCAAAAATAGTGCTTGACTGGTGAAATTCATGAAGATTAAGGGTACAATGACTTACCAGCCAAAAATAATCTGGAAGACCACCAGAGCAGGTTTGTCTGGGGGGCAGGAACAGACCACCGGGCAGGCAGGGAGATAGGAAAGTCTGGTGTCCTGAGTGGACCAGGGACAGGGTAGCCTCTGTGGCTAGGAAAGCAGTGGAAACGACCCTGCCATAAGCTGACTGCTTTGCCTTGATTGTAAAGCAGTGGACTAGTAGAGAGATTAGAGACAAAGGTACAGGGTATGCTAAAAATGCCAGAACTGTACCCCCCTCCAAACCAGAAGTGACTCAGCATAGACCAATGCAACTGTGCAGTTGCATGCTGAAGCACGACCAGGGCAGCTGCAAATCTACATAGCAGGGGGGTGCAGCCCGGGGCAGCCTCTAATCTGCACAGTGTGGGACTCAGCCTGGGGAAACAGAACTTCCACAGTGAGACTGTGCTTTGGGGCAGAGACACTTCGGGTTTGTGTAGGGATATTCAGCTGGTCAGCTGCTAATACCCACAGCCCCACAGTTTTGGATTGGGATAATGACACTTTCACTCCTCAGCCTCTTGTCTCAGGGCAGTCATTAATCTGCACAGAGGGGTTCTTAGCAGGTCACCCTCCCCCTCTTGCAGCTGGGATTGAGTCACTTCCATTAGGGAACTATTTCCCAGAACCCTCCTGTACCTGGCCACTCTTTGTAGCTGGTTGACAGGCCATCCATACACCTATCCCTGTTCTGCAGAGGAAGTTGGTGACCTCCTTGTCCTGAAGGCAGATCCTACAGGCTTTAAAAAATGAGAAAAAAATTAAAAGGACAATTGATAGCTTCTACACAGAAAGACAGCAGGTTTTCAACCCTGAGGAGACTAATACCAGACAGATTCCAGACAATTGTTGGTCCCCAACACAAAAGGCTCTCCTAGAAGAGACAATTAAAAATGTTAAAAGAGAGCTAGAGGAAAAATGAGGAAAAGAAAGAGAAGCTATTCAAGAGAGTAACAACTTCCTGAAAAGTGAAATGGAAAAGGTAAAAGACTCCCAGGAAGTGCAGGGAAACAGAATTTGTGAATTGGAAAAGGTAGAGAGCTCCCAGGAAAGTAGAATTTGTGAATTAAAAAAAGAAAATAACTCACTAAAAAAATTAGTGAAATGGAAAAAATTGCCATAGAGTAAAACAATTCATTTAAAGACTCAATTGGGCATATACAAAAAGAAACAAAAAAAGCTAATGAAGAAAATAACTCATTAAAAGTCAGGACTGAACAAATAGAAATGAATGGTTCCCTGAGACATCAAGAATCAGTCAAGCAAAACCAAAAAAATGAAAAAATAGAAATATTTCATATCTACTTGGAAAAACAATAGACCTGGAAAATAGATCTAGGAGAGATAATCGAAGGATTATTGGACTTCCAGAAAATTATGATGAAAAAAGAGCCTAGATACTATTTTACAGGAAATCATCAAAGAGAACTGCCCAGAGATAACAGAAACAGAAGGGAAAATAGGCATTGAAAGAATTCATCAAATACCTTCTGAAAAAGACCCCCCCAAAACAAACAAAAAAAAAACTCCATGGAATATTGTGGCCAAATTTCAGAACTATCAGACTAAGGAAAAATATTACAAGCAGACAGGAAAAAACAATTCAAATATTGATGTGCCACAATAAGGGTCACTCAAGATCTGGCTGCATCCACATTAAAGGACTGAAGGACCTGGAATCTGATATTCCGAAAAGCAAAAGAACTTGAAATGCAACCAAGAATAAATGACCCAGCTAAGCTGAACATTTTCTGCCATGGAAGAAGATGGACATTTAATGAAAAGATTAATTTCATTTGTTTCTAAGGAAAAAAACAGATCTAAGCAAAAAGTTTGATCTCCAACCAAGAGAAGCAGAAAAAGGTAAAAGGAATTCTTGAGAACTGTATTTCTGTTATGTATATACATAAAGTCCACATGTATATATAATTTGATTTTACTGATATAACATAAAAAAGGGAAATAGAAATGGAAAGGGGATACTATCAGAAAAAGGGAAAAGGGGAGATAAAATGAAGGAAACTACATCCTACGAAGAGGCAAAGAAAACCTATCATATCTGAGGGAAGTTAGAGAGGGGGAGGAACATTGTGTGAATCTTATTCTCATCAGAGTTGGCTCAAAGAGAAAATAATTGACATTTATTTTACAGAGAATTGTCTCTCACCTCATTAAAAAGTGGGAGAGAAAAAGGGAAGAGGAAAAGAGTAATAAGGGAAGGGTACAAAAAAGGGGAAAGGATTTAAAGGGAGGAGGGAAGGATACTAAAGAGGGAGGGTTGCGTGACACAAATGGAGCCCATAATTCTAATAATAGGGAAGGGGTTGGGGGGGGGCAAGGGGAAAAAAAAACCATAATCCGGGGATATTAAGATGGCAGGAAATACAGAATTAGTCATTTAAACTGTAAATGTGAATGGGAAAAAGTCTCCCATTAAGTGGAGGTGGATAGCAGACTGGATCAAAAGTCAGAACCCTATAATATGTTGTTTAAAGGAAACACATTTAAAGCAGGGAGATACATACAGAGTAAAGGTAAAAAGGCTGGAGCAGAATCTATTATGCTTCAGATGAAGTAAAAAAAGCAGGGGTGGCCATCCTTATCTCAGATCAAGCAAAAGCAAAAACTGATCTAATTAAAAAAGATAAGGAAGGAAACTATATCCTGCTAAAGGGAAGCATAGACAATGAAGCAATATCAATACTAAACATATATGCACCAAGTGGTATAGCATCTAACTTCCTAAAGGAGAAGTTAAGAGAGTTGCAAGAAGAAATAGACAGCAAAACTATAATGGTGAGAGATCTCAACCTTGCACTCTCAGAATCAGATAAATCAAACTATAAAACAAAAAAGAAAGAAATTAAAGAGGTAAATAGAATATTAGAAAAATTAGGTATAATAGATCTTTGGAGAAAACTGAATGATGATAGAAAGGAGTATACTTTCTTCTCAGCAGTTCATGGAACCTATATAAAAACTGACCATATATTAGGACATAAAGATCTCAAAATTAAATGTAGGAAGGCAAAATAGTAAATGCTTTCTTTTCAGATCATGATACAATAAAAACTACATTCAACAAAAAGTTAGGGGTAAATAGACCAAAAAGTAATTGGAAACTAAATAATCTCACCGTAAAGAATGATTGGGTGAAACAGGAAATTATAGACACAAATAATAATTTCACTCAAGATAATGACAATGATGAGACATCACATCAAAATTTTTGGGATGAAGCTAAAGAGGTAATATGGGGAAATTTTATATCTTTAGAGACTTACTTGAATAAAATAGAGAAAGAGAAGATCAATGAATTGGGATTGCAACTTAAAAAGCTAGAAAAAGACCAAATTAAAACCCCCCAACCAAAAATCAAACTTGAAATACAAAAATTAAAAGGAGAAATCAATACTATTGAAAGTAAAAAAAAAACAAAACTATTGAATTAATAAACAAAACCAAGAGTTGGTTTTATGAAAAAGCCAATAAAATAGATAAACCTTTGATAAATCTGATCAAAAAAAAAAAAAAAGGAAAGAGGAAAATCAAATTGTTAGTCTTACAAATGAAAAGGGGGATCTTTCCACCAATGAAGAGGAAATTAGAGAAATAATAAGAAATTACTTTGCCCAACTTTATGCCAATAAATTTGATAACTTAAGTGAAATGGATGACTTCCTCCAAAAATATAGGCTTCCTAGATTAACAGAGGAGGAGATAAATTGCTTAAATAGTCCCATTTCAGAAAAAGAAATAGAACAAGCTATTAATCAACTCCCCAGGAGAAAATCCCCAGGACCAGATGGATTTACATATGAATTCTACCAAACATTTAAAGAACAATTAGCTCCAATGTTATATAAACTATTTGAAAAAATAGGGGATGAAGGAGTCCTACCAAATTCCTTTTATGGCACAGACATGGTACTGATACCTAAACCAGGTAGATCGAAAACTGAGAAAGAAAACTATAGTCCAATTTCCTTAATGAATATTGATGCTAAAATCTTAAATAAGATATTAGCAAAAAGAATTCAGAAAATCATCCCTAGGATAATACACTATGATCAAGTAGGATTTATACCAGGAATGCAGGGCTGGTTTAATATTAGGAAAACTCTTAGTATAATTGACCATATTAATAATCAAATTAATAAAAACAATATGATCATCTCAATAGATGCAGAAAAAGCATTTGATAAAATCCAACATCCATTCCTACTAAAAACGCTTGAGAGTATAGGAATAAATGGACTATTCTTTAGAATAATCAGGAGCATATATTTAAGACCGTCAGTAAGCATAATATTCAATCAAGATAAACTGGAACCTTTCCCAGTAAGATCAGGAGTGAAACAAGGTCACCCACTGTCACCATTACTATTCAATATTATATTAGAAACTTTAGCCTCAGCAATAAGAGTCAAAAAAGAGATTAAAGGAATTAGAGTAGATGACGAGGAAACCAAACTATCACTCTTTGCAGATGATATGATGGTGTACTTAGAGAACCCCAGAGATTCTAATAAAAAGCTATTAGAAATAATCCACAACTTTAGCAAAGTTGCAGGATACAAAATAAATCCACATAAATCCTCAGCAATTTTATATATCACCAACAAAATCCAACAGCAAGAGATACAAAGAGAAATTTCATTCAAAATAACTGTTGATAATATAAAATATTTTGGAATCTTTCTATCAAAGGAAAGTCAGGAATTATATGAGAAAAATTACAAAACACTTGCCACAAAAATAAAGTCAGATTTAAATAATTGGAAAGACATTAAGTGCTCTTGGATAGGCTGAGCGAATAAAATAAAGATGAAAATCCTCCCTAAACTAATCTATTTATTTAGTGCTATACCAATCAGACTCCCAAGAAACTATGTTAATGACCTAGAAAAAAAATAAGAAAAAATTCATATGGAAGAACAAAAGGTCGAGAATTTCAAGGGAATTAATGAAAAAAAAATCAAATGAAGGTGGCCTAGCTGTACCTGATCTAAAACTATATTATAAAACAGCAGCCACAAAAACCATTTGGTATTGGCTAAGAAATAGACTAGTTGATCAGTGTAATAGGATAGGTTCACAGGACAGAATAGTGAACAACTATAGCAATCTAGTGTTTCACAAACCCAAAGATCCCAACTTTTGAAATAAGAATTCATTATTTGACAAATTCTGCTGGGAAAACTGGAAATTAGTATGGCAAAAAATAGGCATGAACCCATACTCAACACCACATACCAGGATAAGATCAAAATGGGTTCATGATTTAGGCATAAAGAATGAGATCATAAATAAATTAGAGGAACATAGGATAGTTTACCTCTCAGACTTGTGGAGGAGGAAGGAATTTGTGACCAAAGGAAAACTAGAGATCATTATTGATCACAAAATAGAAAATTTTGATTACATCAAATTAAAAAGCTTTTGTACAAACAAAACTAATGCAAACAAGGTTAAAAGGGAAGTAACAAACTGGGAAAATATTTTTACAGTTAAAGGTTCTGATAAAGGCCTCATTTCCAAAATATATATAGAACTGACTCTAATTTGTAAGAAATCAAGTCATTCTCCATTTGATAAATGGTCAAAGGCTATGAATAGATAATTTTCAGATGATGAAATTGAAACTATTTCCACTCATATGAAAGAGTGTTCCAAATCACTATTGATCAGAGAAATGCAAATTAAGACAACTCTGAGATACCACTATACACCTGTCAGATTGGCTAAGATGACAGGAACAAATAATGATGAATGTTGGAGGGGTTGTGGGAAAACTGGGACACTGATTCATTGTTGGTGGAGTTGTGAAAGAATCCCACCATTCTGGAGGGAAATCTGGAATTATGCCGCAAAAGTTTTCAAACCCTTTGATCCAGCAGTGCTACTACTGGGCTTATATCCCAAAGAAATACTAAAGAAGAGAAAGGGACCTGTATGTGCCAAAATGTTTGTGGCAGCCCTTTTTGTAGTGGCTAGAAACTGGAAAATGAATGGATGCCTGTTAGGTTCTTACTAAGTGCTAATGAGATAAAGAGATATTAGGTTCTTACTAAGTGCTAAGTTGGTACTTGACAATTCTCTAGTTCCGGCCTTTCCTGGGGAAGAGCCTGCATGCGTAGGAGGAGCAAGTTCATTGGTTGAAATAATTATTCCCAGAAGCCCTTGCATTATCCCATGCCCATTCTCTGGGAGGATAAAGAGGGCAGCTCTGGAGGAAAAAGGTAGTTATTTCTGGACCAGATTTGAAGCTGCTCTCTGCAGTAAGGGAAGTCGGCTCTCTACAGGAAGAAGAATCTGTTCAGGAGATTTGAGTTGACACAGCAGATCTCCTCCCAGAGAGCGATTGGCAGCTTCTGGAGACAACAGCACATTACAGATGCCCATCAATTGGAGAATGGTTGGGTAAATTATGGTATATGAATGTCGTGGAATATTACTGTTCTATAAGAAATGACCATCAAGATGAATACAGAGAGGGTTGGAGAGACTTATATGAACTGCTGCTGAGTGAAATGAGCAGAATCAGGAGATCATTAAACACTTCAACAACGATACTGTATGAGGATATATTCTGATGGAAGTGGATATCTTCGACAAAGAGAAGATCTAATTCAGTTCCAATTGATCAATGATGGACAGAATCAGCTACACCCAGAGAAGGAACATTGGGAAATGAGTGTAAAGTGTTTGCATTTTTGTTTTTATTTTCAGGTTATTTTTACCTTCTGAAACCAATTCTCCCTGGGCAACAAGAAATTCGGTTCTGCATACATATATTGTAGCTAGGATATACTATACCTCATTTAATATGTATAGGGCTGCCTGCCATCTAGGGGAGGGAGTGGAGGGAAGAGGGGAAAATTCAGAATAGAAGTGTGTGCAAGAAATATGCATATGTACTGTCAAAAAAAGTTATAATTATAAAATTAATAAAAAATAAAGTATAAAAAAAAGAATGTAAAATTTAAAAAGTGGAAAAAGAGAGGATGAGTATCCCACTCTGGCAGTTTTTAAAATGCAGCCTATTTTGGCTCTACAACCAATGAAAAGAGATTCTTTCCACCCAAGTGACTGAGAAACCTAAAATGTCTTTACCCAAAAGAAGGTCTCTGCCATCTCATATATTAATATCTCTCTCTCAGGAGCTTCAAACATGCACAAAGCCCCATTATAAAGATATTGCCAAAAACTATGTACAACATCAATCAGGTAACATAATGTATTAAGCATCTATTATGCTTTAGGCACTGTGCTAGGCTCTAGAGCAGTAGTCCTCAAACTTTTTAAATAGGGGGCCAGTTCACTGTCCCTCAGAATGTTGGAGGGCCGGAATATAGTAAAAACAAAAACTCACACTCTGTCTCCTCCCCTCAGCCCATTTGCCATAACCCAGGCCGCATAAATATCCTCAGCTGGCCACATCTGGCCCACAGCCCATAGTTTGAGAACCCCTGTTCTAGAGGTACAAAAACATGAATATACAAGAGTGATCTCTGATTTCAAGTAACAATTTTTTGTTGAAGTTGAATTGTGTATAGGCTGTTATGTGACTTTCTGGAGGACTTATTGTAAATTCAGAGTTTAAATCTTGCCTATGATACTTATTTTTATCTATTTTTTAATCTTTCAATTATTTAGTATTTTATTTTTCTATATGTATATGTTAAAACAATTTTTGGGCTTTGTTTTCAAAACTTTGAGTTCCAAATTCTCTTCCTTTTTTATTCCCCCTCCAAATTGAGAAGGCAAACAGTTCAATATAAGTTATATATGTATTGTCATTCAAAACTTTTCCAGAATAGTCATGGTGTAAAAAAGAACATAGAGACCCCCCCCAAGAAAAAACTCAAGAAAAATAAAGTAAAAAAAAAGTTTAAGTTTGCATTTAGACATCATCAATTCTTTCTCTGGTATGGATAGAATTTTTCATCAAATTCCTTCAGAATTATCTTGTATCATTGTATTGCTGAGAATAGCCAACTCATTCATAGCTGATCATCTTAAAATGTTGGTATTGCTTTGTACACAGTGCTTTTCACTTTATATAAGCCCATGGCAATCTTTCCAGCTTTTTCTGAGAGCATCCTGCTTATCATTTTTTATAGCACAACAGTATTCCATCATAATTATATACTACAACTTGTTCAGCCATTCACTAATTGATGAATATCCCCTCAATTTCCAATTCTTTGTTCCTAGAAAAAAAAGTTATTCTAAATTTTTTGTACATATAGGTCTTTTAAAAAAATCTTTGGGACAACCTTAATAGTGGTATTACTAAGTCAAAGAACTTCTATATTTTTATAGCCCTTTGGGATAATTCCAAACTGCTCTACAGAATGGTTGAATCAGTTCCCAATTCCACAACAAAGCATTAATGTCTCATTTTTTCCACATCCCTTTCAAGATTTGTCATTTTTATTTTCTGTCTTATTAGTCAAACCAATAATTATGATATATGTAATAATTCAGAATTGTTTTAATTTGAATTTTTCCAATCATTATTTTAGAGCATTTTTTTTCATATGACTAGAGATAGCTTTGATTACTGCATCTGAAAACTGTTCATATCTTTTTTACCATTTATCAATTGGGGAATGATTATTATTTTTATAAATTTGACTCAGTTTTATACATGTTTGAGAAATGAGACCTTTATCAGTGATATATTTCTATACTCAGTTGAGTATATATGTTATAATCTCTTTGAGACAATTCTGATGAGAGTAAGGTTCACTCTCTCCCTTTCTCCCCACTCGCTTGTAAAATTTTTTTTATTGCCTCTTTTATGTGAGATAATTTTACTTCATTCTAGCTTCCCCTTCCTGTTCTCCCAGTATATTCCTCTCACACTCCTTAATTTTATTTTTTAAATATATTATTCCTTTATATTCAATAATCTAAGCCCTCTGTCCATATACACTGCTTCTAATTGCCCTAGGGATTAGAAAGTTCTTAGGTGTTACAAATATCATTTTCCCATTTGGAAACATAAACAATTCAAGCTTCTAAATTTTCTTATGTTTTCCCTTTCCTTTTATCTTTTTATGTTTCTCTTGAGTTTTGTATTTGAAAATCCAATTTTCTATTCAGCTCTGCTCTTTTTTTTAAAAAAAAAAATGTTTGAAAGTCCTTTATTTCATTGAATATTCAGTTTTTCCCCTGAAGGATTTGCTGGGTAGATGATTATTGGTTATAAAATTAGGTTCTTTGTCCTGTGCTTTATCATTTTTCAAGTCCTTTGATTCTTTAAAATAGTAGCTGCTAAAGCTTTTGTTATCCTAACTGTAGCTCGAAGATGCTTGAATTGTTTCTCTCTGGATGCTTGTAATATTTTTCTCCTTGACTTGAGAGCTCTGGAATTTGGCTATAATATGCATGGGAATTTTTATTTTGGGGTTACTTTCAGGCAGTGGATTTTTCCTAATTTCTATTTTACCATGGGTTTCTAGAATGTCAAGACAGTTTTCCTGTACAATTTCTTGAAAGATGATGTCTAGGCTCTTTTTTTCATCATGGCTTTCAGGTAGTTGAATAAGTTTTAGATTATCTCTCCTGAATCTATTTTCCAGGTCAGCTGTTTTTCCAATGAGACATTTCACATTGTCTTTTTTTTTTAATTCTGTTGATTTTGTTTTATTGTTCTTGATTTCTTATAAAGTCATTAGTTTCCATTTTCTCAATTTTAATTTTTAAGGAATTATTTTCTTCAGTGAACTTTTGTACCTCTTTTTCATTTATACATTTTATTTTTTATTTATTGAATTTATTTTATTTGAAAAATATAATAAGAAAAACCGAAAAGAAGCACAAAACAAAACAAAACAAAAGAGAACATTGTAATGTGCCAACCAGAACATCAGGAAGTATTCCAAAATATATAACAAATTGCCAGATCAAGAAACCACATATATATGTGTGTGTGTATATGTATACATACATACATACATATATATATACATATATATATACTATATATATTAGTAGAAGAAATTATATTCATGAATGTCCACTTTTTCTTTACTTCATTGTGATTGTTCTTTGATTTTCTGCTGTGGAGCTTATTTACTTTATTCTTTTTCTTTCTTTCATCCCTCCCACTCAAAGTAAGCTATAGTTAAGAAAATATACATATGTAGTTATATACATATCCCCAAATACAATACATGTCTTTCCTATCCCTGCTGACTCTTTAATTAAATTGTGCTCCCTAACTTGCATTACTGTGATTTAATATTCTTCACCCCACTCCTCACTCTGCCAACAATCCTTCCCAAGTCTTCTTCCCTTACCCTTTGTTTTCCCATCCGCCCAAAACTCCCTGCCATATTTCTTTGTAGATTTTGGAGGGTGCTATATATCCTTCATGATATATATATTTAGTGTTGCCTGTTGAACCCATTTCTGATGTGAGTGAATTTTCAGAACCCTTGCCCCCCAAATGCCTCTATGTTTATTCTTCCTCTGCATCTCATTTGTATAACATGATTACTATTTTTACCTTAATTCTGCCAGCCTTTCTTTTGAGCAATCCTATTGTTGATGTGAATCTTAAATATATAATATACATATATAAAAACAAATAATTTGTCCATGTTTAAACAATTTTTCTATGTTAAATTTCTTAAAACTGATCTTTCATATTGGCTTTTATATACTAAATTTTCTATTACATTCAGATTTAGTTGATAGAAAGTCCTAAAAATCTACAAGTTCATTGAATGTTCATTTTTCTCATTTAAAATTATAGATGATTTTGCTGGATATATTTTGGGCCACAGGCTTCTTTTGATTGTCAGTAGATGTGATTCAAATATCTGTGGTCTTTTTTTGTAGCTGCTGCTAAGTCTTGTACAATTTTAATCATAGCTACAGCATGTTTGAATTGGCTTTTTTCATATTTCTTGAAAAAATTTCTCTTTGATCTGGGGGTTTCAAAATTTGGCAATAACATTCTTATGTATTTTCCACATAAAATCTCTTTGAGGGGGATGACTGGTGGATTTTTTCTATTTCTACTCTCCCCCCATGTTCTATCACTCCAGGATAATTTTCTTCCATTATTTCCTGCATTATTGTATCAAGGTTCTTTTTTTGGTCAGAACTTTCTGGCAGTCCAATTAGTCTTATATTTTCTCTTCCTGATCTGTTCTCCAGATCTGTCATTTTTCTTATAAAATGTTTCACATTCATTCTGTTCTATTTTCTCATTCTTTATATTCTATTTTGTTATTTCTTGGTCTCTTATAGCTTCGCTGGCTTCCTCTTGCCCAATTCTAATTTTCAAAGCATCATTTTCATCTTTCAGACTCTGTACATCCTTTTCTAGTTGATTAACTTTTTTCCCATAATCTTCTTGGGTTTTTTGAATAGTTTTTATTTTTCTTTTTAGTTTTTCCTTAATGTCTCTCATTTGATTTTTGAATTCTTTTATAAATTCTTTCTGGGAACGGAGCCATTTCCTATTACTCTTTGGGATAGAATTTTTTTTTTTTAAACTAAAGTGTCTTTCTCTGAAGATGAATCATGGACTTCCCTGTTCCCATCATATGTTTCAATGATGGCTTCTTTGCTGGTTCATATATATATATATATATATATATATATTTAATAAGAGGATAGTGTAAGCACCTGTAATTGTGGGGTAGGAGAATGATGCCTCAAGCTTCCCTTCAGCTCTCCCCTCTGACCAGGAACCCCAAACTCAAGAGCTTCATCCTTCTGAAAATGCCCACAGCCAGCAGTGTCCCTGCCCTGATATTTCTGCATGCTTTAGGTACTGGTTGCTTCTTGTTCAAGACGATATCTCAGCAGCACAGCTGGGCCTCGTTCAAAGTTCCTTCAGTCTTTCCAGACTCAGACCCCGACTCCACAAGCAGTCTGGGAGATAAAAAGTTTCAGTGGTTCCAGCTGAGGCTCCAGCCACACCCAGTTAGCTGGAGGAGACCCCCTTGATATTTATTTGTGCAGAGTGTTATTACTTCAGATAAGTTAATCCCAGGCCTGAGGTCTTTCTTCTGATCTTGTGGTTGTATCAGGAGGACCCCATTCCATCCCAAATCTTTTTGATTTTTCACTAGTCTATGTTCGCCCTGAGGTACAAATATGTTCTATTTGTGGGGCAAATCAGGAGAGCTTGAAATTTACCAAAGCACTCTGCCATCTTCCCAGAACCTCCTGGCCCCAATTCTATTAATTTTTTTTTTCAGTGAATTTGTGTCCTTCTCCATTTGACTGTTTCTGCTTTTTAAAGCATTCTTCTTCTTCTTGGCTTCTTGCATCTCTTTTACCATTTGTCTTTGGCATTGTTTTTGGCATCTGTGGGCTGAGAGATATCTGGAAATCACCACTGATGCTACTGATTCAGTCATCCTACCTGATTTTCTGGCCAGATTTGTGCTAGTGCAGCCTGTGCCGAACTGTGCTCCACTATCACTCTAATGTAGTGGTTCTTCCTGGCAATTCTAAGTTGTCTTTTGCTGGAAAATTGTTTCACTCCATCTTTCTGTCCATTCGGCTGCTCTAGAATCTGTTTAGAGTCACTATTTAAAGGTATTTGGAGAAAATCCCTGTCTTTACTCACCATCTTGGCTCTGCCTTCCCTTGTGATATTTATTATTTGAGTTTGAAAAAGTTACTTAGCTTTCTTGGGCCTCATTTCTCGTTCAAGATCTATAATTGCTTAAGCTAAACACAACACACACACACGCATGCACACACACAAACAAGGTGAGGAGAAAGCAGTTGGGTAAAGGCATTAATTAGTTAAATTTATATTTCTCAGTGAAAATGATGCAGCAATTTTCTTTTGTAATTGTGACTGAACTCTTAATTCCCAGTCCATTCATGCTAACCAAATACTATAACCTCATTGGTTTAGTTTCTTATTCCATTTAGGGCACAGGCACTATTTATATTTCTTTTGTAACAGCCATAAAAATGATGGACATAAGTAGTAGCTGTGCAGAAATCCCCCTGGAATGTTCTCAGTATTTTGGGATATTCATATTCAGAATAAGGAAAGAATGTGCTGAAAATTCCTATAGTGAATAAGTAGGAAATAAATTGGCAGTTCAGTAGGTATTGTTTCAGGTGAAAAAAAGACTGATTTCTTGGGTCATGATTTACAAGAAAGCATAAACAAATTGTTATTTTAATTCATTGGTTAGTTGGTGCACAATGAATTCTCATCAATTACAATCATTATTAAGCTCCTGGAGTTCTCTGCTGGCTCAACCCCCAACCAATATAGAATTATATTCATAATGATGTGGGGTGTAGGGATAGAACTAAGGCCACTCACTGGCCATGTGCATGAATAATCTGATTCCTGGATATATTTTTTTAAAACTTTCTATTACAAAAGTAAAAATATTTTCCCTTTATTATGTACATTTTATTTTTCCTTGGTCCTAATCTATGAATTTCTTCAGAATAGGAAACTTCTAATGACTAAACCCATTCTACCCATGCAGATCAGCATGACTGTACTGCAACTCAGGGCTGGGCAGCTGAGAGGCTAAATGATTTTTCATGGGATCCCAAAGCCATTGCTTGAAGGTTTCTCTAAAAAAATGGAAAACTGATTTAAATGAAAAAACCAACAACAATAACAACAACAAACTCTTGTTCTTTTATTTGCTACCCAACCTACCATTTAAATGAGGACTATAATAATCATCCATGTGATCTTGTACTTCAGTCAAGAAGAAATGTGTAAGAGATGGGATTTGAATTTAGGTCTTCCTGACTCTGAGATTAGCTCTTCAGCATTCCCCTCTTCCCTCTTCCCTTTTCCATTTTCCCTCTGTTCCTACCTTATTTTCCCTTCTTCCTCTCTTTTAATCACTCTCTCCTGCTCCCATTTCCTACTTACATATTGACTTTACATACATACACACATACTTGCTGGATTGCCTTTCCAGCTTCCAGGCAGAGTTTTTTTTTCCACATTATTATGGCTTTCATATATTATTATTACATTTTTGATTGCTCTGGATCTCTTTGCAAAGTGAGGCTGACAATTTTGTGCAATTTTCATTTACTTAAATCAATTCATATGAAAGTCCCCTTTGAAAACAAAGGATGAATAACAACAATGACAGCAACAAATAGGATAATACATTTCACAAATAATATTTGGGGAATTTTGACACTAAGTTCATCCTTCCTTTCTTGTGAGGAACTTTTGGATATTGTGAACATCTCAGGTGAGCAAAACCAATAAAATGAAGATTAATGACTTAATTGGCACAGCAGCATGCTCCACTAAAGCAGGTTACAATCTTGTCTATAACTTGATTCATGCTAAGAGATACTCCTCAATACTCTGCCAAGAGGTGCTAAGGGGCAGAAATGGTTCTAGCATTCTCTTTCACTTTGAGGTTGAGTATCAGAGAAGTTAAGAGGTTTGTAAATTGAGACATGCATAATGGATTAGGGATAGAATGAGCAAAATGTAAGCATATATATATATGTATATATATATATATATATATATATATATATGTATCTTCCTATTTTATACCATCCCACATATGCAGGTGGATACATACACATACACATTCAAGCAGTACTACATGGAAAGAAGTGATAGCAGATTTCAGCTCAATATAAGGAAAGGCTTTCTGATAATTAGAGTTGCTAAAAATGGAATGAACTGCCTCAGGAGTTACTGAATTCCCTCTTGCTTGAGGTTTCTAAGCAGATGACTTCATGGTAAAAACAGTATTGGATCTAAAATCAGAAAACCTAGTTTTAAATTCTATCTCTTTTTATTTTTAATGAAAAAAATTCATTTTAAAGAGAATAATCATTTATAAAAATTTTGACTTGCCATTTTTCAATGGAAAGTCAACAAGGAACAAGGATAAGGGCAGGAAACTCACAGGGTTACAGAAGATTGTGTGACCTTGGGCCAGCTTGCTAACTCTTAGTTTTCTTTTTATTACTATGTATAAAAGGAAAAGATCAGACTAAGACTAGCCTGCTTTGAGAGAAGAGAAGTATAGGTGCCCAAATAAGGAAGTGATAGCTCTTTTGTTTTAGAATCTTGTCCTCAGACCTGGGTTTCATAGTTTTAAGATAATGGAAAGCATTTATAGAAAAGTAACCATGATGGTGATAGACCATATGCATATGTCATGATTTTTTGGCCATCCTTCATTTTCAATGAGGAACAATGACATCATGATGTTGGGGTGAATGGACAATGGATGATATGTCATATAATAATAATCTCCCAACCAATAAGTGTTTGAAGTCAGATTTGAATGCAGATTTTCTTGTCTTCAGGCTCAATGCTTTACCCACTATGTTACCTAGCTATATAGCAGCTATATGTTGCTATGCAACAGAGACTGAATGTGAAAATGGGCATTCTTTGTGAGTTATGGTTTGGATTAGATGGCCTCAGAAGTGTTTCTTTTTCTATGCTAAAATTTTGTGATTTGTTGAGTAGTTGATCTTTCTTGTCCTTTCCAACCCTAAATCCTCTGATCTAGTTGTCAGGAATGCTGGATTTGCGGGAATTTATGCTTTGAGAAGGGATTGAACTAGACAGTTTCTGAGGTTTCCTTCAAATCTACAAATTTATGACATTGTACTTTATATGTCATATGAACTATAAATAGATGATGAATATACTATATTAGAATCCAGCAACTGGTAATGATATGTGTTCATAAGCTATAAAAATAGCACCAGCTCATTTTCTTACTGTCTAACATTCTCCTTCCCCCACCATTTGCATTGCTTTCAATTTGCTTATTTACATCAAATTACAGAATTATGTAATTTGGGAGTTGGAAGACACTTCTGCAAGCCATCTAGTTTAAAACATATATCAACCCACAAGCATTTATTAAGCATCTATTTTATTTCTGGACTAGACACTGGGAGTACAATACAAAGAATGAAACAATATTCACACAAGGAACTTAAACTCTAAAGGGAAGGCATATATAAATATATACAATACTAACAGAAAATGATTAGATAACATTATGTATAATGTTGTTATAGATCAGTGAGTTTGGGAAGGAGAGAAGCAAAAATTTGGAAAAGGAGGAAATGTTTTATGCAAAAGGTGCTGGAATAGAGTTGAAAAGAAAGAATGAGACTTTCTTGAGATGGAGGTCAGAAAGAAGTACCTTCCAGACTTGGGTCAGGGAGAGTGAATGCAAAGGTATTATTGTTGTTTGTCATTGGTTCTCAAAGAGGACCATGACACCAGGAAAATGATAACATGACATTCATATGAATTGGATTTAATTTAGGGAGGGCTGTGCAAGGCTGAATAAAGCAGTACTGGGATAGAAGAGTCAGGACTTAAACAGAAGTTTAATTTCAAAGTGAAGAAAATGGCTTGCAAGCAAGTAAAACATATGCCAAGAGCCCCATCTCTAATTAAGTAGGAAAGAATAGTGTCACAAAAATTCATAGAAGAGAGCATATCCAAAAGGAGAATTTCATTAACACTGTCAAATATAAGTTGAAAAAGGTTAAGATTTGCAGCAAGAGATCATAGATAACTTTGGAGAGAAAAATTTCAGTTGAATGATGTCAGCAACCATATTACAAAGGGTTGGGAGTGAGAGGAGTGGAAATGGAGGTGGCAAGTGTAGAAACTTTTTCAAGTAGTTTCATTGTGAAAGGGAGGAAAGATATAAATTTGTAATGAAAGACTAACTTAAGGGGATGGTAGGATATAGAGAAAGTCATTTAAGGTTGGAAGAGACTTGGGTATGTTTGGAAACACTGAAAAAAAGAACCAATTGATAGGGGAAGGTTGGAAATTTGAGAGATAGGGGATAATAGGGGACTTAATCTTCCCAAGAAAATTGGATAAGCTACAATCAAGTACACATGTAGAGGAGTTGGCCTTGACGAGGAGAAGGGAGCCACCTCTGTCAAAAGCTGGAGGAAAAGAGGAGAGGGTGGGAAATTATGAATTTTGAGAGTAAGAAAATTGTGGAAGACAGAGCTCACATCAAATGGCATCTTTTTTCAGTAAATAAGAGATCAGGTCTTCATGTAGATTTGCAAAAAGAAGAGGAATGAAAGATAAGTAGGGAAGATAAGATTAATTATCACTACCTCAAGGAATCGGGGGGAATCAGTGCATGACAGGAATCAATATATGAAAGGAAAGCTTAATATACCTGACAAATGATTGTTTAACATTTTCGTGAAGATCTTTAAGGAATGATGTAGCCCATTATAGTTTTTGGAGAATTCTGTATTTGTGACTTCTACTCATTGCTTCTGGTTCTGCCCTTTGAAGCCAAACTGATCAAATCACTTCCTCCTTTACATGACAATCTTTCAAGTGAGTGGAGATGGAAAATACATCTTCCTTGGGTCTTTTCCATGGTCTCCTCACACCTTTCTTTCAGTCAGTCCTCACATGACAAAGCTGTTCACCATTTTCGTGTTCTCTAATTTATTAATCCATGTCTTTGGAAGGCTGACTCTTCCATGCTTTTTTTTGGCTGGCATTCAGTCCTTTTCATAATCCCATTTGGGGTTTCTTGGCAAAGATCATGGAGTGATTTGCTATTTCCTTCTCCCACTCATTTTGCAGATGAGAAAACTGAGGAAAACAGGGTTAAGTGACTTGCCCAGGGTCATATAGATAGGAAGACTCATCTTCCTGACTTCAAACCTAACATATGGTAAAACTTAAATAATGTTTTTTTCCATTTATTCAGTCATTAATTTTATTTTTCTTTTATTTCTTTCCTTTTTTTTTAAAGACTAGATCTCAATTAACATTGATTTGCACAAAAGCTTTAATTGGTTCTATTTTTCTGATCTGGGCTGGGTCACCCTTCCTCTGGTGATCTGGTGACCTTTGCCATGGTGGGTTCATGAGAACCCTATATCATCCTGTAAATGCTTAATCACCAAATAAGCTTTAGCCTTATTGCTACTCAGAACTCTGACACTCAAGTGACCCAACAATGTTAGGCTCTTCTGGAGCAGTAACCACAAGCTAATAATTGGGGAAGGATAGAGAAAGGGATCTAAGTCTTGAATTTTTAAACAAACAGCACAGTAACCAGTAGACTTAAATGATTCCTTTTTAAAATAGGCATTTAAAAATTCTTTAGGACTTTTCAGTAGCTAAATCTTAGATGTTATTTGAATTGGAATTATCATTAAACATTGCTTCCTAATGGATCAGTGGTTCAAGAGTTTTCTTTAGCTTTCAGTTCTCACAGTGAGTTTCCTTCTACCTCTGCATTTTTATATGATATTCAGAGAAATGTTTTCTTGACAATCCTAAGGACCTTCATAGCAACTGCAAGACAGGATTTAAAATAGCTTGGGGTGATTCTATCTATACTTGTATGAAACAAATGGAATTTTTAATTTTTCTTGTTGACACTCAACAACACTATCTGTCAGAAGACAGTTAAGGAAGAGAAAGAGTTCCATTACTTTCCTTTTCTCTTCTCTAGCTCATAGAGCTGGCTTTACTCAGATCTCAGGGGAGATATCAATGAGTTCTGTTAAGCATAGCATCTTGTATCCAGTTGGTACTCAATTAAGGCTATTGAAAGAATAAGTAGGTGGATGTGCATGAAAGACATAAATTACATTATAATGGATTACTGTAGCTGTATTTCTCCTAATAAATACCTTTCAATTTTTTTTGACATATTTTGTGCTCTCTCTCTCTTATTCTTTTCCTGGCTGTCCTTTTTCTTCCTTCTTTTTTCATTTCTGTCTTCCTTTATATCTCTCATTCATCTCTCTCTCTCTCTCTCTCTCTCTCTCTCTCTCTCTCTCTCTCTCTCTCTCTCTCTCTCTCTCTCTCTCTCTCTCTCTCTCTCTCCTAATCTCCCTCTCCCTTTCTGTCATTGTCTGTCTATCCCCATCTCTCTTTTGTTTCTTTATGACTCTTTCTCTTGTTTCTTTATGACTCTTTCTCTGTCTCTTCTTTTGCCTGGCCCTGAAAAAAATCGGCAGACATATATCTGATAATTTAACTTTTTTGATTTCTTTGTAAAACAATCATCAGAAGTATCTTTGAAGAGAATGTAGTCACATTTACCAAAACTGGTTAGACTTTGAAGTGCTTTCCTTTCTCCCTTCTTTTTGACAAGAGAGATGAGACATGTAGTAACAGACATTGATAGCAACAATTCAAATGAAAATCTGTTTGGGGAATCTTGGGCTTTGCTTTTGAATAACCAGAAGCACTGTAATCATATTAGGAGTAAAAAACAGTCCAAAGAAAAACATATAAACAAAATATTAAATAAATCACTGAATTTGCTTCTCCCTATGCTGACAACTATTTTGGAATGAAGATATACTGACAAATAGTGAGGATTAGTTAACCTTATCATCTTTATTGAATCCCCAAAAGGGACTTCCTTCTTTGTGCTGAGGTATCAAAAGCAAAAAGCATGAATTCAAAAGGGTTGTGAAGACAGGATGCCAGTGAACACCACTATACCCCATTCTCCGTAAAGGATATTTTAAAATCCAAATATAACAGCAACAATAATAGACCATATTTTTATAGTAGAGTGTATATGTTTTAACCATTTGTAATTTCTTCAATGTAAAGTTTAAAATGAAGTATTATCATCCCCATTTTATATCTGAGAAAATTCTTGCAGATATTGAATTTCTAAGTGACCCTGTGAACAGCTAAGCTGTTAAATTTAAACCTCTTGATTCTAAGTCCAGTATTTGATTTATTAGAGTGCGCTACATTTAAAGATGAGTATCTAGGAAAAGTCATGGATTGTCTGAGTACAACCAGACCATTATCTTTAGTGAAGGGCAAAATGGAAATAGGAAGATAGATCAGAAATAATGTGGAAAGCTTAGTCTTCCGCATCTTAGATAATATGTGTGTTTCTCATATATCTAAAAATGAAATTTATATACAAATGAAAATTTAATAATCATGTCTAATGCATAGACCTTATTGATCAGCTAACAACCTAAATGAGACTGACAACATGCTCTTGTTGGTTACCTCATTCATATAACATACCTTATTTACATAGCAATTTTTGAAAATTTTATTAAATAAATACTTAAAATATTAAACTATCCTTTGTCTCTCCTTCCCTTTCCCTTTCCCCTTCCCTTCCCTTCCCTTCCCTTCCCTTCCCTTCCCTTCCCTTCCCTTCCCTTCCCTTCCCTTCCCTTCCCTTCCCTTCCCTTCCCTTCCCTTCCCTTCCCTTCCCCTCCTTCCCTCCCTCCCTCCCTCCCTCCCTCCCTCCCTCCCTCTCTCCCTCTCTCCCTTCCTTCCTTCCTTCCTTCCTTCCTTCGTTCCTTCCTTCCTTCCTTCCTTCCTTCCTTCCTTCCTTCCTTCCTTCCTTCTTTCCTTCCTTCCTTCCTTCCTTCCTTCCTTCCTTCCTTCCTTCCTTCCTTCCTTCCTTCCTTCCTTCCTTCCTTCCTTCAGTCCCCTTCCTCCTTGCCCTTATTCTCTTGCTATGTTCCTATAGGGAATCATTATACCCTTATATATGGATGTTATAGCCAAAGGAATAGAAATTTTGATTGCTGAAACTCACAAGATATCTTGGGGCTTATGTGCTAAATTTCTTTTTTCTCTTCCCTTATTATTTATTTTATCACTAAAAAAAACTGAGACAATTGACTGTTTTGCCCCATGTCTCTTCCCTCTTATTATTTATTTTATCATTAAAAAACTGGGACAATTGACTATTTTTGCCTCAAGTGGCTTCATTTATGATTTCTTGAAATACAGTATTGGAAAATCAAACTTTGATAAAACTCATTGGAATTCAAATGGAGATATATGGCAATGCTTTAAATGCAAATCACTGTGGCTGTCACTGATTGACCAACAATAAATTCCATTCTAAACTTCACTAGTCTTTGTTTAGATTTTTGATGGCTCAAAGTGAGTGTAAATATTATAAACAGTCAAGAATAAAGTGGAGGGAGTGTTGGTACATGATTTTTTGTTTTCAGATGATTGTGCATGTAATGAAACCTCTAAAGCTGAGGTCCAACAAAGTATGGATTGATTCTCTGCTGCATGTGCTAAATTTGTCCTAACAATTAACACCATGAAAGCACAGCTGCTTCATCAGCCAGTACTGCACCATCCATATGTGGAATCATAAGTTCCAGCAAATGGAAATGTTTTGAATGCTGTGGATAAGTTCACCTATCTTTCCAGAGATGCACACATGGATGATGAAATTGATATATACATGGCCAGAACTAACTCACTGTTTGGGAAGCTCTGAAGAAAAGTGAAAGTTCCAAAATGAAGTTCTATAGAGCTGTTGTGTTGACTTCACTGTTATATGCCTTTGAAACCTGTGCAGTCTATTAGTGCTATGACAGGAAATGAAATTGTTTCCATTTGAATTTTTTTAGGAAGATTCTGAAGATCACCCGGCAGGATAAGATACCAGACATCCAGGTCCTTTCTCAAACTAAACTACCAGGCATTCAAACTCTACCACAGAGAGTACAACTCTGATGGGGCATTTTTCAAATGTTTGCTTGACAAACAGACTATTTTGTGGAGAGATCACAAAGGTCAAGTGCTCACATGGTGGTCAGAAAAAGCAGTGTAGAAACATTCCAAGGTCTCAAGAACTTTCAAATTGATTGTAATGACATGGGAGACCGGAGCACAGGACTGCCCAATATAGTGTGCCCACATCAGAAAGGGGCTGTGCTCTATGAGGAAAGCAGAATTGAGACACTCAAAAGAAATGCAAGAGGCACAAATTTAGAGAATCTCCCTCAAATGTTCATATGGACTATTTGTACCCAATCTCTGGAAGAGCATTCTGAGTTCGTGTTGGTATGATCAGCCATAGTTGGACATGCTACAACTTGACTCTAACATAGTGATGTTATTTTGGTTGTCTTTGAGAACAAAGAAAAACAACTAACCAACTAGCCAACCAGAAAACAATTGTTTTTGTTTTGTCTAGAAACCCCTAGAGCCTTCCCTTCCCAGACTGATTTTTTGGGGGACCAGGTAAAAAGAGGCCATTTTTGGTCTAATTTCTTATCTATTCACTGAAGGGGTGTTGCCTTAGAAAAACTGAGTTTTGGGAAAGACTTTGGCTTGAAAAGGCAAAGATCTCCACCTTCATCTATGATCATCTCCTTTCCTCTGGATCTATATCTCGCCATTGAACTCAGATGACTTCAGAAGAGATAGTAAATGGTGACTTTTCATAGTCCTGACTCATTTAAATCTAACTAACTTGCAAGTTGAGACATCACTCATTTTCCTGATGTTGTTGATTTTCTTTGAAAATGAAGGACAAACAACAACAACTAATGGTTTATTAAACACCAAATAATATACCAAAAAACTGGAATACATTCATGGAATACATTTTTGCTCTGGGGTAACTAGGATTTTGAGGGGATTCAAAACATGACACATGAGAATCAGCTGAAAGAACTGGGAATATTTTGCCAAGACAAGAAATGACAAGAAAATGATAGCTGTCAAGTATTTCAAGGATTATCACATGGAAAAAGTTTTAGGATTGTTTTTATTTTTTAATAGTTTTATTTACCAGATATATGCATGGGTAATTTTACAACATTGACAATTGCCAAACCTTTCGTTCTAATTTTTACCCTCCCCTCCCAGATGGCAGGTTGACCAATATATGTTAAATATGTTAAAGTAAAAATCAAATACAATATATGTATATATGTCCAAACAGTTGCTTTGCTGTACAAAAAGAATCAGACTTTGAAATAGTGTACAGTTAGCCTGTGAAGGAAATCCAAAATGCAGGCAGACAAAAATAGGGGTATTGGGAATTCTATGTAGTGGTTCACAGTCATCTCCCAGAGTTCTTTCGCTGGGTGTAGCTGGTTCAGTTCATTACTGCTCTAGTGGAACTGATTTGGTTCCTCTCATTGTTGAAAATGGCCACATCCATCAGAATTGATCATTATACAGTATTGTTATTGAAGTATACAACGATTTCCTGGTCCTGCTCATTTCACTCAGCATCAGTTCATGTAAGTCTCTCCACTATTGGTAGTCTTTAAATGAATTACGTAGTCATGTCAAATTTGAGTTCTGTCAGGAACATCACAGAGAGGATTCTTGATTAAGTACATGTTGGACTAAACCTCTGAAATGCTTTCTAAAGTCTTAAAACTTCTGAATCAATACTCTATGTAAAGGGCATCATGGGACACACAATGATGATTAAAGTAAACATTGTCCATAAGGACAGTTCCTTATGTAGGGATTCTGTAATGAATATAAACAATTGTATGTAATGAGTGTTGTAGGAGTGGAACAAACAAGAAGTTCAGAGAAAGGAAAGAGCACTTCCAGCACGGATGATGAAGTAAGATTTTCTGAAGAAAATAGTGACATTTCAATTGGTTCCTGAAGAATGAGTAGAATTTCAATAGTCAGAGAAGAGAGAGATGAGCATTCCAGGAAAGGTGGAAATGTTTTAAGTAAAGAAACAAGGTGGGAGACTTTATGAGGAATAGTAAAGTTAAGTTGAATGTAGGAAACACATTGGAGCAAATGGAAAAATCAGGTTATAAAGAAATGTTATGATGACTTGTGAAGATACTTCTAAGTTAGCTAATAGGGAAACCATTTAGAATATTTGACATCGGGACTTAATTTACATTTTAGTAAGATTAGTGTAGCGCTAGATAAAAAATTCTTGAGGCTAGAAAAAAATAAATTCATAGACCCCAGCCCAAGAACCCTAGATAATAATGATATAATAAGAACTCTGTGTCTCCCTGATCTTTGTGGAGGGTGGGCCACCTGACCTGGGGAAATTCCTAAAAATGATCCCTATCCACAGGAATCTCCCACTTCCCAATTGACTTGGGAATCACTTTGGTCTGGGAAACAATCAAAACCCTTTATTGATTTGGAAATTAGCTCCTAATTGCTCCCTAGCCCCAAATCATAGAAGGGCTAATAAAAAAACCCAAGATTCTGTACCTAAATCTTTGCTATTTTTCTAAACAGGAAGCAGCCCACTGAGGGAAAGAGTTTTTGATTGAATAAACTCATTTTGCCAAAAACCTAGATTGGAGATCAGAACTGTGAATTCTTTTGCAAAAATCTGCAACATTGGCCTGGGGGCCCCATTGCTCTTAGGGTATCTCTCACCCCTCAACATTTCTCACCTCTTAACATTATGGCTTAGTCAAAAGACTAATGCTAAAGTCTAGGTATGATACATGAAGGCCTAAGGTAGAGTGTTGGCAGTGGGAATACAAAAGAAGGAACAAATGTAAGCAATCCTGTCAATGTAATAATGACGGTGTTTGACAAGTTATTCATTGATAAGAGGTGAGAGAGATGATAGTTACAGGTTTCAAGGCTAAGTAACTGAGAGAATGATGCTACTATTAATAGAATTAAAGAAGTCAGGAAAAGAGATAATTTATTTGAGTCAGAGGGAAAATAGGAAAATAACTACTCATTTGGACATTGTTTATCAAACTGGTTCAGGGCTTTTTTGGAGGGCATTAAGGGAGAAATTAATAATAATAATAATAATAATAATAATAATAATAATAATAAACACATAGATACTGTCTACTATCTGCCAGGCACTGTAATAAATGCTTTACAAAAATTATTTTATTTGATCCTCATAACAGGCCTCAATAGTAGGTACAATTATTGTTCCTATTTTATAGATGAAGAAATTAAGGCACATAGCTTAAGTTATTATCCAGGATCACATAGCTAATAAGTGTCTGAGGCAAATATGAAATCAGGTCTATCCTAACTCTATACCTTGACCCACCTAGCTGCTCCAATTAGCATCAACAGTAAAAATATCCTCATTAGATAATACTGTAATGTATATGTTCCTTTGACTGCCACTTGCTTTGGGTGGAAAAAGTCACAACCACACAATATCTTAGTCTAATACCTCTCTGACCTTCTTTCCTGCAGAAGAAGATATGATAAATTCAGTGATTATGATAGAACTGCAGCAATAGCAACAACACACATAACTAACCACAAACTGTAGTGTTTCAAAGCTATCAACATTTATTAATCTTGACATTTTGCATTCTGCCTGGAGAATCAAATGCAGATAAAGTAATTAGTCACTTCTAAAAAGAAAATGCTCTGTTCTCTTACATTTACTTCCATGCTTTTAGCATCACTGACATTTTTTGGTAAACAACATTTTATTTTGCTTGATTACTTGACAAAGGAGATTAATTCCATCTAACAAATATTCACCTTTTAAAATTGCATCTCTATTGATGAACATATACACACATACTCCCTAATACATTTACATACATGTATATAAGTACACATTGATTTCTTCTAGGAAGTCTTTTTCAAATTAATTTCAGTACCATGACTTCTTTTTATTCAACACTCTTTCAGCATTTATACTTATACTTCATAGTTTATTAAACATAGTGTACGAGAAGTGAACAGAATATTGGCCTTATGTTCACATTCTGGCATAGCCACTTACTAGCTCTTTCATTGTTCATTTGTTTTAGTTTGTTGTGACACCATTTGGAGTTTTCTTTATAGAGCTACAGCAGTGGTTTGCATTTCTTTCTTTAGCTCATTCTACAGATGAGAAAACTGAGGCAGAATTAAGTGAGTTATCCAGGGTCATATAGCTAGTAAATATCTAAGGTTCGATTTGAACTCAGTCTTCCTGATTTCGCTCTATTCACTGTGCCACTTAGATGCCCTACTAGCTTTCAGGACCCAGTAAATGTATTTTTTTTGGACCTCAGTTTTCCTCTTCTATAAGATGGGGATAATTCTTGCTCTACCTACCTTTTAGAGTGCTAATGGGGAAGATGCTTTATAAAGCTTAAAGAGTTAAAGAGATGTGAACTTAAAAATTTTTACTGAATAATTGAAATGTTTTTGCATTGAATTTAATTTTAGAGGATTCTTAATTTAGAGCTAGATGAGATCTTAGTGGCCATTTAGTAATCTCTCTTCATTTTATATATGAAGAAGCATAACGGTTGCAATGATAAGTGCAAAGATAAAATTTGAACTCGAAGCCTCCGAATCAAAATCCAATTCACCTTTCCTATATTTGTTGCCCAATGAAATGATTATTTATTTGTGGTCTATTTCTCCAAATATACTGCATATTCTTCAAGAGCAGGTTTACTTAGTGATATCCTCATAATTCCAAATGTAGGATTCTATACACAATAAGCTCCCATGTCAATATTTCAAAGATCTCAGATTTAATTGCTATGGATGTTCTCTTTATGGATTATGTCTTTAGAGCTTGAAAAGAACTCAGTAGACATTTGATCTAACAGTTTCACTTTATAGATGAGAAAAACTGAGAACCAGGGAGATGAAATACCCAAGGTCAGATATGTAGTTAGTTTTGATTTGAGGCTGGATTTGAACTCATGCTTTCCACTCTTTCCACTGTAACACATTCCTGGAAAATCTGTCATAGTTTATTAGATTATCTTCTAGAGTTTCTGTGGGCAAAAATCTAGATTAGCCATTATAAAACACATATTTTATTACTGGTGTCATATTTGAAGCCTAACTCCTGACAATCCAGGACAATATCCATATATAGTACAGAGGATGGCGTGCATTCAACTATATATGATCCAGGTTTTCTTGGCAAAGATAGTGGTTTGCCATTTCCTTCTTCAGCTCATTTTAGATAGGAAACTGAGGCAAACAGAATTAAGTGACTTGTTCAGTGTCACACAGCTAATGAGTGTCTGAGACCAGATTTGAATTCAATAGGATGAGTCTTCCTGATTCCAGAACTAGTACTTTAATCCACTGCAGCACCTTAGGAATATTAAATGAATCAATAGATGAAACATTTTATAGACAACTCCTTTTATTGATTTTAAATCTTAATAGAATTGAATACTTACTATCTCCAAATTATGCCAGTCATGGTCCTAGAAACCAGAGGACCATCAGTTGTCTGTGCTACTCATTAATATTTCTCATTTGATATACTTTTGAATGATTAAAAAGAATACACAGAGTGTTAACCCCTCAGGCCTATATATAATGGCATTAACTTAATAGAACATGATTTCCTAAGGAAACCCCTTAATAGATGAGGTGGACCAAGTTTGCTTGAACCCTTATTTGCCTGAGTCTGAATTATAGACTCAAATAATTGGTATCTAGCATATTAGAGGTAATTAGCATGCACAGCTTACTCATCATAATCAATTAGCACCTTAATATATTTGAACTATATTAAGTGACATGATAGTATTTTGAAATAATTAGGAAATGAAGTAGGATAAGAAAAATCCATGAGGGAATTTTGTAAAAATTGACTACTTGCCATGACAGTATTTTAAAGAAAGAGTTCTTCACCTTTTTGTGTAATGAACCCCTTTGGCAGTCTGGTGAAGCCTATGAATTCCTTTTCAGAATCCTGTTTTTAAATCATTTAAGACATGCCATTTTTAAATTAGGTATTAGTGAAAATAAAGATGTATTTTTTTTTCTAATCCAAATTATAGATCACCCTAACATCTCTCCATGGACCTCTTGAGGAGCAATGGGCAGCTGGATAAGATACTCTGCCTTAAATGGCTTGGGGGGGGGGAACAAAAAAAAAACTGAAAGAAAATCTTTCCAAATTATCTGAGCTAGCTCTGGAATGATGATATTTATAGTCTTTTAAAGCACTGGATTCTTACTGCTTCTTTACCCAAATTATTTTGACTGTGTTTCTGGTTGCTGATGTTCCATTTTAGGATAATGTGGTTCATTGAGTGAATGAATCTTATAGACATTCAAAGAAAACAACAACAGCACAAAGGGGAGAGGCGATCATCCTCTCTATGGACATGTCTAGAGGGACACACTCTTGTAGAACAGCCAGCAAAAACTGAATTTCATTGTGGAACTTTTCTGTTTTTTTTTTTTTTTCTCTCTTTTCCATTTATATGTTTACATTTATGTATATATCATCTATATGTCTAGCTCACCTTTGTCTTATCTATATCATCTCTACATCTTTACCTCTATCCCTCTCTCTATATTCAAGGGTGTTTAACCTGGGATTCATGAACTTTTTTAAATAAAGTTTTATAACTGCATCTCAATATAATTGATTTTTAAAATTTTATTGTATTTTATTTTGTGATTTAAAAACATTATTTGGAGAAGGAATTTTCAGAATAATTCTGGCTTCACAATAATACTATAATAGTTCATGAAAAAAAATTTGTTAAGAACTGATTTGAAAGAGACTGGGCCTATGATGACATTGTTATAGAAAACTCTTGGAAGAGAAATCTTCCACTACAATGTAGGTAAGCATCTTTTATGTAGCTTAAATTTTATAGAGTGGCTATAGAGTGACTTGCCCATAATCACACAACCAACAGGTATCAAAGATGGAACTTTAACCCAAGTTTTCCTGGTCCTGAGACCAGCTCTTTACCTACTGGGATACACTACTGCCCCACTGTACTACCCTTCCCTCCTCCTCCTAATTCTCTACAGGACACACACACACACACACACACACACACACACACACACACACACGAAAAAGTTAATCTCTCTATATTTAAAAACATCTCTATCTGTGATTGAAAATACGTATTAGTGATAGAAATTTTTCAGGAGCAAAAGAAAGGATTGAGTCACATGCTTTTTTCTCCTTCTAGTCTTTGTAACAAAAAATATGATCTCCAGGCAAATATGTCTGAGAATTCAGAAGGGAAACTGACTACAAACCAAAATGAGATTGACTAGTCAGTTTCTTCTATTCTAGATGAGTAGAAGAAAAAAAACCCCAAAACAAATGATGTGAAGTTAATGAGATTTTTACAATTCCTTCAGTTTCAATAAACTTCATTTTTATTATAAATGCCTTTGGTACAATATACCAATATATAATTTATATCTGGATAAGATCTCCTTCCCCTAACTTCTCCCAACTCATTTTTTTTTCATTGAGTGCAGATTAAAACTGAACTGTATAGCCAAGCCTTCTAAACATTAGAATTGTGGATAAAACCTAATAAAGGAAAATGAAACAAATTGAAATTCAAAGGAACATGGCTACTGGGGATTTTAAAAAGCTGATCAAACCATTCTGATTTATTTATTTTGTAGTGTAGTTCCTTGGAATTTTTTAAGATACTTGAGTGGAAAAGGCAGGGCTTTTGTTTTGTTGTTAAGTTGTTAAGTGGGCTTAAGTGAATGTCAGCAATCAAAACTACAAATTCAAGGCTACCAAAATCACTGACTTAAGACTTACTTGCTTGCTTTATAAATAATTTAAATAATTTTTGGGATATTTCCTCTAAAATGATTTGTACCTTTTAATGAGGAGGTTATCTCATTTGTAAAATGAAAGAATTGTGCTTGGATTTTAAGGTTTATCCCATCAAACAGAAGAATCTGTATATTATCCTACAGACATTAGGGAACCCCTGAAGTTATTGAGTAGGATAGTGATTAGGTAAGAACTACACTTTAGGAAAATCACTTTGTAATTATGAGTACATTGGATAGAAAGACACTTGAGGCAAGGAGACCAGGGACGATTGGTTATGGCTTTAACTAAGATATATTATTTGAGCAGTGACAAGAGAAATGATTCAAACTTTGGTGAATGGTTAAATAAGTTATGGTATATGATTGTAATGTAATATCTTTGTTCTATAAGAAGCATTCCCCAATGATTGTGGAGGCAAAAATGGCAAAATTTAGCAAGTTTTTTTTGACATTTGAAGAGAGGGAGATGAATGAATCAAATAAAATTCTGAGACCATGAACCTGGGAGGTTAGTAGAAGAGTGGTCCTGTCAACAGAAATAGGAAACTTCAGGAGTGGAGTGGGTTTTGAAATAAAAATGAATCCTGTTTTAGCATATTGAATTTTTTTATACTGAAAATTCTGGGTAAATGACTGCCTCTATCACTAAAAAATAGGAAAAACAAAACCCTTTCTCCTTAAAATTATGACCTATTCATAGATCAACATTTCATCCCATATAACAAGATAAGGTCAAAATGAGTACATGGTTTAGACATAAAGGATGAAATTGGGAAGGCAAGGAAAAAATTACCTGCCAGACTCAAGGATATGAAAGAGATTATGACCAAAAAAAAAAAATAGAGATGATTAAGGGAAGTAAAATGGATAATTTTGATCATAAAAAATTGAAAAGATTTTGAACAAGAAAACCCAAAACAAATGCAGCTGAAATTAGAAGGAAAGCAGGAAACTGGGAAAAAATTATTATGGCAAGTGTTTCTGATAAAAGGCTCCATTTTTCACATATATAAATGATGAGGTGCAAATGATGAAGTTTCAAAGAAGGTGCTGTAAAAGCATTGTGAGTGAGTTTGCCAGGATACCCTACAGTTATTCTTTGGGGAGGTCCATAGTCATAAGTACATCCAGCCCTTGACCCACCTGTGCAGCTGGTACAGGTTGCCAAGGTGAAATTGCAGAAGGTTTGAGAGGAGTCACACTGACTTGCACCCACAGTATTAATGGTACAAGTCAGAGTCCCTACATCAGGAATGTAAATGTGGCCAATATGGACCATGGTGACAACTACTGTCCCTATGGCATGGGTGTGGTAATATGTGGGTATGAGATCTTTTCCAGCAAGGAAACAGTGGATAGTCAGGTCAGAGTAGTTCTCCTAGGGGGTAGCTAGTACAAATGGGGTGGCATCCAGGGAGGAGGTGGTGACTTTTGGAAGTAGGACCTCTGAAAAAAAATTCATTAGGCTGGAACTCTGAAAAGGTGTACTTGAATCTAAGATAGCAGAATACTTAAGACTTAAGTACCTACTCCATGTGAGATGATGGCTCTATGAACATATACTTAAATGATATGATGAAGTGCTGGCTCTCCATATGATTGAAGCTTGCTGAATGTGTTGTGATGAGGTAATCATAGGGAAGGATTGGAGGACTGAGGGAGAGAGTCAAAGTCTCTCTGTCGAAGCTTGCTCAGCAGGGAAGACTTCAGGCTCCAGACTCCAGAGTCCAGGATTCATCTTTAAGAGCCACATGGCAGCTTGCCTCCTTCACTTCTCCTCCTAGAGATCAAGGACTTTGATCCTGACTCTGACTGATCCCGAGGTCTCCAGAGAGCTAACCTAAACATTATAAGTTTGCATCTGGGGGCCATCTTGGGGGTGTTGATGACACACCCAATAATCCTGGATACCCCCATTACCCACAGAGTTCCCTAGTCTGACTAGGAAGTTATCTCTCTACTGGTGAGGGCTCAGAGAGTAACACCAGATGAGATGCAAATGATGAGGTTAGTTGTAGTGAAGGGGTGGGAGAATTAGGGTGGGAAATCCCCTCTGGTTGGAGGCACAGGTCCTATGCTAAAAGAATTCACAAACCCGAAATCTGTGTGGCAAAAAGGGATTTATTGGCACTGAGAAGCCAGCCTGCTAGGAGGACAGACTTTTTAGAAGAGAATATCTTCCCAGTGGGCAAAAGTCCTGGTAGGCAGCTTTCCAAGAAAAGAGCTTCTTTGGCAAGCACAGTCCTGTTTAGGACTTCTGCAAGATTTGGGGTTCAGAATTATCTTTTATTATCCGTCTGAGGCTCAGGCTTCAATTCAAAATTGAATGAGATTCCCTCAATTGTTAATAATGTTTGGGGCCTAGATCTGTAGTTGAAAAGAGATTACTTTATCTGGGGAGTGTGAGCTATTGGGAGTGGTTTGGGACTAATCTTCAACTCAGTAGAGGGTGGGCCAAACCACAGGGGAATGACACCACTTAGCTGCCTTGAAGGGTGGGGCCTCTTTCAAAGGAGAGTTTGAATAGTTTCAGGGTTCACCCCCATCATAAATACTGAGCCAAATTTAAAAGAATAAAAGTCATTCCCCAATGGATAAATGATCAAAGGACATGAACAGCTAGTTTACAGAAGAAATCAAACTATCAACACTCACATAAAAATCTCTGAATCACAATTGATTTGCAAATGCAAATTAAAACAACTTTGAGGTACTATTAGGACAAATGCTGGAGAGGGAATGTGGAAAAATAGGTACACTTAATGCAATCTTGATGAAGTTGTGAATGTCAGCTATTCTGGAGAACAAATTGGAACTATGCCCAAAGGGCTATAAAACTGTGCATATCCTTTAACTTAGTAACGTCATTGCTAGGTCTGTGTCTCTATGAGATCAAAGAATAGGGAAAAGAACTTATTTGTTCAAAATATTTATAGTAATTCTTTTTTATGCTGGAAAAGATTTGGAAATTGAGATGCCCATCAATTGAAGAATAACTGAAAAGTTGTGGTATATGACTGTGAAGGGATATTATTGTTCTGTAAGAAATGATGAGCAGGATGCTATCAGAAAAACTTGGGATGATTTACATGAATTAATGCAAAATGAAATGAACAGAATCAGGAGAACCTTGGACATAGTATCAGGAGTATAATAATAATGATAAACTGAAAGACTTGGTTACTCTGATTAATATAATATATATATATGTATGTATATATATGTATGTATGTATATATATGTGTGTGTGTGTATATATACATGTATGTAGTATATATATGTCTGTGTATATATATATATATATATAGATGTATTTCTTCCCTTTTCAATGTTCAGAGGAGGGACTACGTGGAAGTAAAATAATTTGAATTCAAAATGAAAAAAAAAACAAAAAACAACTAACAAAACCTAAAAAGGATAAAACCCACAAAAAAGGTTTCTACCTATTCCTTTGTCAGTGAATGATAGTATTGTTCATTTCTTTTTTTGTCTTGTATTTCCTAGCAATAGCCAGGCATAGAATATATTTTAACATAATGACATTTTCCATTAAGTCATAGTGCCTTATTATGAAAAATCATCATCCTTTCCAATAAAAGTATGACTAGGCCTCTTATTAATGACTATATTGATTGTTTCTCTTGGTAGAGATGTTAGTCTTTGTCATAGAATTACAGGATTTAAGAACTAGAGGGGAACTTAAAGACCATTTAGTCCACCTTCCCCTTTCCCTCCTCATTTTGCAAATGAGGAAACTAGGATCGGGAGATATCGTGTGTTTAATTAATGGCAGAAATAGCATGGATTTTCTTGGAAAACTCAAGGATATTTTCACTATTTCATGGCAGATTCAAGTTTGAGTCTCAGTTCTATCTTTTACTAGCTATATGATCTCAGGCAAGCCACGTAACCTTTTCATGTTTTACTTTTTTAATATGGAAAATGGGGACAATAATACCCACCCTATCTGCCTTACAGGGGATTTATGATTATTATATAAACTAAAATATTTTATAGTCACAAAACCTATTATTAATGCAAATAAATTCATCAAACAAGTATTTGTATTATATATGCATGTATGTATAAATGTGATCAAATAAAAAGAAAGAGAGACAGAGTTCTCCTCCTGGAATGGAAGTGAGCCAGGGTGCTTGGAGACTGTGCCAGAATTGGAGCCAGAAAGGCTTCAATAAGGGCAACTCTTTTAGAGAAGGGAAAGCTGTTTGAAGGTCGCATCAGCTAAATTCACAGATTTTGTCACCAGATTGGTCATAAGATAATGAAGAGGCTTTAATCTGCATAAAGGGAGTATCTAACTAGATGAAAATATATGAATTTATATCTTTGTATTATTGCAGTTGATTGAAAGTGTGTGTGTATGTGTGTGTGTGTGTGTGTGTGTGTGTGTGTGTGTGTGTGTGTGTAAAATAAAGAGAGACAGAGACAAAGAAATAACAAAGAGAGAGAGAGAGGTGAGAAGAGACAGAAACTGAAAGTAACAGACAGTATTGTCCATATTCAATATAGTCTTATTGGAGAGGTAAGATGAATTGTGTCAAATCAGATGAGGAATGCATAGGAGAAGTAAATTTCAAAGCCAGGTCTCAATACTCCTCATCCAGACCCCCACTCCCCACCATATACCATATTTTTATGAAACCTGTTTCCCTCTGTAGGACATACAGATTCATTTTTAAAAATGGTTTCCATTATTGCAGAACCTGTGAACAATGGGATTTTGTGAGTTAGACTTCTTTAGAGTAATACTGCACATGTGGCTGATGCTGCTTTTTGCCAGCAGTCTCTAGTGTTTTGCTTGCTCTGGAGCAGCCTTAAAGCTTTTCTTCTACTCTCCCTGTTCACTGTTGCTCTGCTTTTGCTCAGTTAGTATCCTCCTTCCATTCCTTACAGCCCAACAAATACCATTGATTGATTAAGGCTGGCAGACTGTCTGGGCATCCCTCCTACTTTACTGTTGATAATCCTGCCTTGTAATTTAATGTACAATTTGGTTCCTGAGTGAGTCTGATAACAGGGTTGAGGTAGCATTGAGTTCTCCTGCCTGCTACAGATCAACTTGCAGACATAGGCAGAGCCAAATGTCAGAGAATACAATCTCCACATCTTGAACTGTCTAGCCCTGAAAGGTATTTAACAATAAAAACAAACAAATGAAAAACAATAACAAAAATCCTCCAGATTTGATGAAAGAGGAAAAAAAAATTTCTTGGATGGAGAAAATAATTAAAAAAAGCACCCTCACGTTAAGTAAAAAATCACATTTTTCTAGTCCTTCATTTTTTTCACTCATACAGAGTGTCTACATTTCTCTTTTTTTCCCCTAAGAAATATTCTAAAGTCTTCTGTGAGTCAGGTGATGCTGATTCACTCTGGGTCAGCATCTCAGTCAGAGGATGATGACTAACTGGGTGGATTTTGTTCTTGGCATTGCAGAAAGCTTTCACAAAGGGACAATAGCACATATTCAATTCTCTGTTACAGCCACCACTACCCAGTATAAATTAATGATTGACTGATAATGTGCTGTGGAGTGGACAGAGCAGCCTTCCTAGAGGAATTAAAGAATCTAAGTAAAGCAGGCTGCCTCTCAGACATAAAATCAATAATAAATATTTATTTATTAAAAATTTTGTAAAAATGTTCAAAAATAATGTTTACATTCATATAGTTTTTCACAGTCTACAAAGCATTTTTCTGACAAATCAATGGAAGCTGGGGTATATGTATTCTTATTCCTATTTTGCAGATGAGGAAAAGACTCAGAAAAGTTAAATGATTTGCCAGGGTCACAAAGGTAAAAAGTGATAAGACCAAGCTCAGAATTGAATCCTGATGTTTTGACTTCCTATCCAGTGGTCTTTTGTCATTTCTATAGAATGTAGAGAAAAGAATATGAGGATAAAGTTGGAGTGTTTTTCTGGTAATATTCAATGGTCTGTTGATACCTGGGACATTGGGAAACAGTATCTTTATCTCTTGACAGTATTTTCTATCTTTAGGTAAGAACACTGATGGCACTGATAATCCTGAAACCAGACATTTTAGTTTTGCTGGAGCCCATTTAATCCTTTAGACTAAGAGACATTTAATAAACATTTGATCTTCTATTGCATTTTGTTCTTGTTCAGTAGTTTCAATCGGATCTGACTCTTGGTGATCCCATTTGGGATTTTCTTGGCAAAGAAACTTGAGTGGTTTGCTATTTCTTCTCTAGTTTATTTTACAGATAGAAAAACCAAGGCAAACAGGGTTAAGTGATTTGAACAGAGTCATACTCCTGGTAAGTATCTGAGAACAAGTTTGAACTCAGAAAGAGGAGTCTTCCTGACTCCAGGCTCAGCACTCTATTCAGTGTGCCACTGAGCTGCCCTGTCTAATGTATTAAAACTTCTGTTTTGGTTGTCTAAAGTTATATTAAGTCAACAAAATTGTTTATTTTTGCTTGTAAGCTGCTTTAAAAATTGTTTTTCTCCCAGTTTGTTAGCTTGGTAAGAGGCTTTTATGAGGATCATCATATGAAAAACAGGAATAGACTAGACATTCATTGCCATTTCATTCTGCTCTGTCTGGCTTAGGTTTGGATGACTCATTTGCTTTCCAGCTGGGTACTGCATCTGTTAAATCGTAATTGCCCTGTGTTTTTTTTTTTTTTTCAAGACAAAAATCTTTTGATTCCTCCTACTTTTGACCCCAGAAGGAAAAACCCAAAATCAAAAACACTCTGGGTTTTGAACTTGATGTATTTTGGGATTGTTCATGGGCTACTTATCAATAGCTATCAGGCTTTTTGTTACTATTTATCACTGGGTTTCTACAAGTAGTAATTTCCAAGATCATTTCTTAGAGCTGTGTTTTACCTGAATGTAGAGAAACTGAAACATACTTTCAATTACTCTCTACTCCATTTTGGGTAGTAGGCAAGATAACAAAAGGATTCCTTGAAGCTTGTGTAGATTCGCAATCAATAATATGTATCAGATATGTAATCAATCTTATGTATCAAAGCTGAAAGAAAATAGAAGTAGGCAGACCTTATAGGAAATTGTGGCCTGAGGATGTAAAGACCTGAGTTTAGATGGTAGCAATGAGAGTGGAGACAAATGATTAGATATGAAAAACTGGGAAGAGAAGCATCAAAAAGGCTTGATAACTGACTGGATATGAAGGTGGAATCAAGGATCCCTGCATTGAAATTACCCAAATATATATGAATGTATGTCTGTATATGGTCATAGATTTGGTGCCTGAAAGGGACTTCAGAATCCATCTAGTCTAATCCCCCCTTTTTTTTTAAATGTGGAAAATGAAGCTTGAGGATTAAATAATTTACCCATTGTCACATAGGGAGTATCCAAGATGAAATATGACCTGAGCTTCTTTAATTCTTCCCACTCCACTACAGTATCTCCATATATATATCTTGCAAATATACAGAAATTTATATAATGTACTGTCTCAAACAATGGTGGGGAACTCCTTTCATCAAAGCAGATTATAAAAAATATATGACTTGATAGAAAAATCTTAGAGGTATCTGAGGCATAGAGAAATAAAGTGATTTGCACAGGATGATATAGCTAATAATTTCAGAGGAAGGAGTTGAACCAAGACCAGTTTTATAGTAGTAATACACACACACACACACACAAATTGAAACTTTTATGATATTCTATATCATAGTGACAATTGACAACATTCTATGTCTGATAACAGCTTCTTACTTCCAGGTGCATAATCTGTGGCAACCACCTAGAAGGGTGGCATTTAGGCCTCAGTGGGCATTTAGGCACTTCCCTAAGATGAATATTGCTATTATTTAATCCTGTAATATCATGTAATCCTTTGATAGTCTGATGGAATAAAATCTGAAAATTAATTTAGGCAGTTATTATTTTTCTTATATTGATGCAGCTCAACCATATTCAATGAATATCTTTCCAATAATTTCCCTTTCCTTTATTTCTACAAAGAATGCTTTGGAGTTGTAATGACAGAAGTATTGAACATGTTTTGGAAGTTCTAGTGGATGTGTGATTTCAATGGTACAGGAAACTTCTGCTGAGAAAATTACTTTTCCCAGCTCATTAACACCTGTTCTGCAATTTTTAGTCTCAGAGAATTGGAGCACCAAATAGTTAAATGATTTGCTCAAGGCCACACAACTGATATGTCTCAGAATCTTCAACTGAACCCAAGTTTTCCTTGACTCTGACTCTGAGACCATGGATTTTACTATTTCCTCTTGATAAGTTATTTTTCATGTGTTTTATGCATTTTGTAGTTATTTTAATTGGAATTTATTTTTATCTTCTGAGTGTTTTTTAAACAAAAATAAATAGAAATACATGCACACACAGAAAGACTGATGATTTATGGAGGTTTTTAAAAAATTAGCTTCTTCACTGAAATTATTAGATATTTTAATACTTTTTAAAATTAAAAAAATAAATAAAATGTAAAATTTTAAAATAAATTAAAATTTTTAAAATTTAAAATTAAGAAAATAATTTTTAAAATTAATATTTCCTTTATAAGTAAACCATAATATTCTCTGCACATAGATTTTGTTTATTTCCTCAAATCTTTTTCTTGTGATTGCCATAGGCATTTTATCAAATAATAATGCTTATAGCAGGAATACCTGCTTAATTAGTATCTTTATGGAAAGGTTTTTAGTGGTTTTGTTCCATTAAAAACAATACTGTCTATTATTGTTAGATGGATGCTGTTTTTCATTTATACACATGCTTTGAGTAGTTATTTTTTTTTAAATCACAAATCCATACTGTCTTTTGTCAATTATTTTTCCTCATCTAAGAATAAAAGCTCAGGATTTCATTATTTTTGTTATTCATATGATCTATTATGGTTATGGTTTTCTTAATGTTGTTACAGCTTTAAACTGTTGGTATAATTCCAAACTTGGTGTAGTCAATTTTTTTTATTATATTACTTTAGAGTCTTTGCTAATATTTCATTTAACATTTTTGCATCAATATTTAATAGTATTCCAAGCTTTCTGTTTAAGAATAAAGAATTATAAATTATTAGAGCTGATTATCTTGTGCAGCTTTACTTAAAAAGTTAAATTATTTTCCTGAGGCCATGAATATATTTAATAACAAAGGCAAGGATAGAAATTAGAGCCCCCACACACTCAGAATCTCAGAGTTGGAAAGGTCCTCAGAGTCCATTTAATCTAATCCAAATCTTAAAAAAGAATTGCTTTACAATTATCTTAGAGGTAGTCCTCTCTTCTTGTTTTAAAGATTGCTAATGAAGGGGGAACCTATCACTTTCCAAGGGATCCCATTTCAATTTTGGATAGTTCTAATTTGGAGGAAGGTTTTTCTTATATTGAGCCCAAATTTGCCTCTTTATATCTTTTACCCAGATCAATGCTTTTTATATTATATGACATTTATTAATAAAGGCTTCATTCTATCTTATCCTACTTATAATCTTTAAAATACCGAGAAAAATTCTATTTAATGCTCAGTTTTCCTCTTCCTTCATTTTTACCTAGACACTAATTGGCAAAAAGATATCTCTGTGTTGTTGCTATTCTTTCAAATGGGAACATGTGAAAGGAAATGAGGTACAGTGGGAAAAAACCCGATTTGCAATCAATCAGAAGACTTAAGTTAAAATCTCAACTATGACATTTATTTCCTGTGTAAGTATGCTATTTAATCTTTCTGGGCCCCAGTTTCCTTATCTATTAACACGAAGAGATTAGGTTAGTTGATCTTTAATGTGTCTTATAGCTCCAAATCATATGGACATATATATTTCATTATATTATTGCCTTGTTCAGTTATTAGTCCTCTATTCAACCTCTTCCTTCCCCTTTCCCCACCAAGTGCATTTATATTATACCTTACCTTCAATAACATTCACTGCAAACCAACAAACCCACATGAAGACTGAATATATGCCTTTCTCATTGTTTATTTTCTGATTACCTGAAAAATAAAATTATTAATACTTTAAGGAAGAGAGAAATTTTATTTTCATAAAGTTAAATATTAGACAGGCCCTTGTTAATTATGAAAAATTCTATAGGAAAGCCTTTTGTCATAAACATTATTTTGAAAACCAATAGGAAATTCATACTGGAGTAAACCCCTTTGAATGTAAAGAATATGAGAAAGTCTTCAGCCAACAGATAGGATCTTATTAATTACTATATTTGGAAGGAAATCTTTTGAATGTAATGAATGTCAAAAGTTTTCAGTGAAAAGTAGACCCCTATCACCTGTTAGACAATTTGCATTGCAGGGAAAATCTTTGAATGTAATCAATGTGGGAAAGCTTTTATTCAGAAGAAACACTTTATGTCTATTAGAGAATTCATGTCAGAGGAAAAACATTTGAGTACAAGGACATGAGAGTTGTAATTGAGAAGGAGACTTTTATTATGTAACAGATAATTTATTCTTTAGGGAAACCATTTCAATGTCATTAATGTGGGAAAACCTTCTCTAAGAAGCAACTTTTATAAGATGTCAGAGAATCCATAGTGGAGTAAAACCATTAGAATGAAAGGATTGTGGGACAGACTTTAGTAAGAAGGAATATCTTATTATCAGACATTATTATTTTCCTTCATCCATGTGCCTTTCTTGCCATAAGAGATATCTCTACCTTTGTTTTCCTTTCTTTAATTGATGAGTTCTTTTTAGAACCTTTATTTTGAAAAAAATGTAATACCAATCTATATTATTTCCTTCTCTTTTGTCTCATTTATACTCTTTTTTAAAAATTTATTTAGAATTTTTTCCCACAGTATATATGCATGAGTAATTTTTTTTATAATATTATCCCTTGTATTCATTTTTCCAAATTATCCCCCTCTCCCTTTACTCCCTTCCCCCCGATGGCAGGTAATCCCATACATTTTACATGTGTTACAATATAACCTAGATACAATATATGTGTGTAAATACCATTTTCTTGTTGCACATTAAGTATTAGATTCCAAAGGTATAAGTAACCTGGGTAGATAGACAGTAGTGCTAACAATTTACATTCACTTCCCAGTGTTCCTTCTCTGGGTGTAGTTATTTCTGTCCATCACTGATCAACTGGAAGTGAGTTGGATCTTCTTTATGTTGAAGATATCCACTTCCATCAGAATACCTCTTCATACAGCATTGAAGTGTACAGCAAACTTCTGGTTCTATTCATTTCACTCAGCATCAGTTAATGTAAGTCTCTCCAATCCTCTCTGTATTCCTTCTGCTGGTCATTTCTTACAGAGCAATAATATTCCATAACCTTCATATACCATAATTTACCCAACCATTCTCCAATTGATGGACATCCATTCATCTTCCAGTTTCTAGCTACAACAAAAAGAGCTGCCACAAACATTTTTGGCACATACAGGTCCCTTTCCACTCTTTAGTATTTCTTTTGGGATATAAACCCAACAGCAGCAATGCTGGGTCAAAGGGTATGCACAATTTGATAACTTTTTGTGCATAGTTCCAAATTGCTCTCCAGAATGGCTGGATTCTTTCACAATTCCACCAACAATGTATCAGTGTCCCAGTTTTCCCACATCCCCTCCAACATTCATCATTATTTGTTTCATTTATACTCTTAATAGAGACTTTTTTTTTCTTCCTATCTCAACATTTTTAATGTTATATATATATTATATGCCTCATATGCCCCATTAGAATATACTATTCTTCAAAGAAGTGACCTTTATTTTTGTTTGTATTTATGTTCTCAGTACTTACATGATACATGAAATCTAATAAGAATACATGCTTATTGACTTGGAAATTGTAGCTTATTCTGAACCATTTGATATTATATATCTTTCTATGTATACATATATGTTCTGTGTATGTACAGTTATATATACACATAGTTTAAAGAATGAGAGGCATTTATTAAGTGCTTACTGTGAATCAAGTTTAATGAAAATAATTAGAGTATTCAAAATTTCTAAATTGGAGTTCCCCTATGATGCCATGCTTAAAGGCAATACCAGTGGTTCCTTTACTATAACAAGTCCTACCTAGGTACAAAGTGTTGGAGTGGGTCCAGTGGCAGACTGTCTATCATTTGAGGACTAGCCTAATTGACCTTAGAGAAACTAGTTTTCTGTAATTTGAACAAGAGTTTAAAACATTTTTAGCTATAGCAACTCATGGAGAATAACAATCTAGATGATGTGAGTTGTTGATCTAAATTAGGTTTCACAGAGCACTTTGATTCATAATGTTCTAATACCTTTATTATGCTATGTTTTGTATTATAATTATTATCTCTGTTGATGACCTTTCCCCACTTTTAGTCTGTAAATTCCTTGAGGGTTATTTTTGTGTTTTGTAACTAGCACAGTCCTATGCATATGTAGATGATATATAAATGTTTGATGATCAGTCATTGGAAGAATTCAATGCACTTTTATTAAATACTACTCAGAGGCAAGGTATACTGGGAGAACATAAGCATTTACCACGTTATATGTCTACTTTTCTCATCTAAACAATATTTTTAAAATACTCATTTATACATGCATCAAAGACATCCTTGATAATAGTATTATAGGGGACATTCAGGTTTTCATAATTGATTGTCTAAAGGACCACATTTTTGCTTCCTTACATTTAACTGAAAGATGTAGAAAATATAAAATCCCAGTATGTTATTGCATGCTTATTATGGAAAAATCTGATTAAATAAAGCAAAACTCTACCTTAAATACACTTATTTTTATACATCAAAATAATGAAATATTCCTTTAAAGATATAACAACAGAAATGATGCTATTCAATGACCCATCATGAACATGATGAGGCAGAAGATATGGGAATGAATTCTTCAGAATTGTTCTCCATTGTGATAGGACTGGGGGAATTTTACAATTCAGAGGTAAGTAGAATTTCTTGTAAAGGGTGTTTCTTTTCATCTCAATGTTCCTGTTTAAAAATGACTCTGTATTGGTGGCATTGAGCTCTGAATATCTTGGACACACAAAAGGATCTGTCCTGACTAACCACACAAAAAAGACTAAGGTGATGAGGAATGTTTATTGCTTAGATCAGAGATGTCATACTCTAACCCCACAGATTTCTTGTGACACTTTTATTATTGTTGTTTAATTGCTTTTAGTTCTGTCCAACTATTTGTGACCCTTTTTTGGAGTTTTCTTGGCAAAGATGCTGGAGTGGTTTGATATTTTTTTGTCCTTCATTGTGAATCATTGGAAGAGATAGTACAAATGGATATTGTGGGCCCATAATTAAATAGAAGTAGAGGAAGCTGGGTTGTCCAGAAAACCCCCAAATTCCCTCAATAACACCAAATTTTTCTCAGAAATAAAGGCTTATATTTTTAATTCCACTATTGTATCAATGTTGTATGACAAGATATAAAATATAACAGGTTCCTAAAATTTGAAAATGCACATCATACAGAGAGCAATGGGAATTACATAGTAGATACAAGCAGGTCATATAATAAAATCAATGAGAAATTTTAAAGAGGAACAGGAGTAAAAGATCAAAGAAGAGCATGATAGAATTATAGAAAGGAGGAAGGAATGATCATTAACAAGGACAAAGGATGAATGACAGGTGGTCAGCTCATGCTTCATTGGCATCCTCATCATGTAAAAGGAATCTGAGGAAGGCCTACAGCATGCTGGTCAGACCCCCTGTGGTAGAGGTATGGAAAAACATGGGCAGGAGTTTCACAGAATGGAGAAAGAACTAAATGGATTCCAATCTGAATCACTGCAGGGAGCCTCTGTATTGATGAGATCCCAAATCTATTTGATTTATTTAGTCTGTTCAAGATAAAAAAAAATTGCATTCTCCCAGAGCTTACATGTAATTGAAGCAACACAGCATGACTAAGAATAGGTCATTTAAGCAGGGAGAGAGTTCTAGCAACTGAGCAGGGGGTGAGCAGATGAAAGCCTCCTTCAGGATATGACACCTGAACTGAGCCTTGAAGAAAGCCAAAGATCCTGAGAAGTCAAGAGGTTAGAGTACATCTCATCCATCATGGAAAGTGGCCTGTGTGAATACTTTGAAGACATGTAATACACAGTGATGAAATGATGCAAGTATGTATATTTATGTGCATATACATATGCATATATATGCATATAGACACATATGCATCTGTATTTCTTACAATTCACCAGGCATGTTCATGGGTTACCAAAGGATTTCTATTACTTGCAAAACAGTGGACTGAATGAATACTAAAGAGTCAGCTTCCTCTTAAATAAAATGCAAACTCCTTCATCTAATATTAACAGTTTTATGCTATCCCACTCTCCAAACTCATTTTTTATTTCCTATGTGCCATCAAGATTCCAAATGAAAATCCCATCTCTGTTACTCTTATTGTTACTTTGGGCAGATTTCTTTACCAATCTAAATATTAGGTTATGCAACTGTTAAATTAATGAGTCATAATAGAAAACCTATAAAGTTTTCTCTAGCTTTGAATATATGATTCTGTTCAATTTTGTTTTTGTTTAGTTGTTTCAATTTATCCAAATCTTTGTGACCCAATTTGGGGTTTTATTGGCAAAGGTATTCAGGGGTTTGCCACTTTCTTTTCTAGCTCATTTTAGAGATCAAGAAACTGAGGCAAACAGAATTAAGTGACGTATGTAGGATTACACAGTTAATACATGTCGGAGGCCAGATTAGAATTTAGGAAAATAAATATTCCTGTCACCAGGCCTGACACTCTATATACTGTGCTACCTAGATGCTGGTTCTACTCAATAGTCCTCTTAGATTTCCACTCATGTTCTAAGTTTTCCCACTTCCCTACCTTTGCCCAGACTGTGCCTCAAATAACATCTTATGTCTTCATGTACTGAAATCTTCTTCACCACTCACTCAAGATACATATAAGAAGTTACTTTTTTCCATGAAACATTCTTTGATTCCCCAGTACATAACCTTTTCTTCTTCCAACTTGAATAACTTAGTCTCTTTGTACTTAGTCTATTTTTTTATTTTTGTTATTTGTATACATGTTATTGTTTAATTATTACTTTGTGATCTTCATATTCATTCCATATGAATCATGCTTGAAAGAATTCTGGAAACTTAGGCATTCTGAATAACCACAATAAAAAAAATAGCCTAGAAGGGTGAAATTACCTACTAATATATGCAACTGAGAGAGTGATGAGTGTGACAACCCTGAAAACATATTTGGAATATCAATCTTGCTTCAATTTTTAAAAAAAGCAGCTTTGTTTGTGTTTTCACTAATTAACATTGGGATCCCTCTAAATCTATGAATTGACATGTATATTTCACCACAGATCTTGGTTACATGTATTATGAAGGAAAGGCATAAAATTTTAACTGGTACACTCACATTGGTTTTCAGAATATTTTATAACTTTACTAATTACAGACATCTGCACAGTCCTCAGCCTCTGGCAATTAAATCCAAATTGCAGCAATTTGACAAAACCTTGATGTTAAGAATTAGTTTACCTCTCTATTTCTTCCATGACTAGAATATATAATATGCGTCATGGATGCGATAGAGTCAAAGAAATACTATATATACATTTGCGAGGGTTTCTGTGGGTATATGATTTAAAAAAAATAATTATTCTCTCTTGTCATTCCCTTTTTTAAAAATCCAAACACCATCCTTTCACATTCACATTTTAATTCTTCTCTCTGTTTATCACTCTCTCTTATTCTCTATTTCTGTCTATGAATTCTCTCTTAATCATCAAAAGGAATAGTTTCCTGAAGATTTTTTTCTCACCACCCCATTTCTCAGCCTTGACTTCTTTCTCTGATTTCACTGGGCCTACATTTAGCCACACCTTAATGATATAACAAAGCAGAGAGAAATGCTCTGGATAGAACATACTAGAAAGTGAAAAGTTCCGAAACTTTAAAAAAAAAATAAAGTTTTTGCAATGGGCATATTTGTAAAAATAATCACACATTTCTTTTCCAAACAAAAGAAGATGTGTTGTATTTAACTTGACATATCCATAATGTAGTGTTATAATTTTGGGCACTAATTACTGGACTGGACTATAGCTGTTGGATGCTTATGTAGGCTGAGAAGGTGCTAATCTCAGGAGATACTCAGGACATGAATTTCTCCAAAAAATATTCTATGTTAACTTGATCTTTGGTCATATGTCTATTCCTCATTAAAACAAGAGGAAAGATACATATCTGGATGATCTCCAGGGCAGTGCAACATGGCAGTCTTTCATATAAAATTAATTATTGAATCTAAGGATGAAGCAGCTTATCCCAAGTGGCTTTTCTCACCTTCTAGAAGATCACTTGTTATTAGTTATATCTTTTGCTTTGCCAGCACATTGCAAAATATTATTTATTATTTTTGTACCAACCAAAATAGACTCTATAAATCTCCTTGTCAACTTCAACCCACTCTTTGATCTCTCAGGCAGAATTTTTTTTTAATTATTTAGAGAAGAAGAGTATCCTTCAATATTTCAAGAGTTTATGCCAAGTATACTTACTAGGCTTCTACATAAGCCTATAAATTTTTCATTGTTATCAGAAGAGACCTTCAGTAAGCAACATATCAAGCCATCATTTCCTATGCATATTCTTTAAAGTTTAACTCGCAATAGAATTTTAGGCACAAACAGCACTAAAAATTCTGTATTTAATAATATGAGATTGAAAGCCTTTCCTAGCACAAGTATGGTGAATTGACTTTCTAATGATGTTTCTCCCAATATTTTATGTTCTGGTTCATTAAATCAATGAGGTTAACATTTGAACAGATAAAGTGGTAAAATGTTAACATAAACTGACCTTCTTTCCTCCTGGAAATTAGTTCAACAGGGAGGGTAGTGTAGTTGTTGTAGGATAGCAACAAGGGGGTCAGTAGTTATGAGGATTGTAGTAGGTTCTCTCAATTAGAATTTATCAATCAACAAGCACCTGGTGGACATCTTCAAAGTCCCAGGCTGCATTCTAAGCCCTATTTTCATGAAGAACATAAAGAATCCCAGGGCTCAGGGGACTTGTATTTTATGAAGGGAAACAAAATATACATCTATAACTAGATAAATTGATATATAAAGGAAATATAAGATGATTTTAGAAGACAGTCAGTAGTTGCTTGTAAAGGGCTAGAACTGAGCAGATGCACTTAATGCAAGATAATCTAGCACTTGAGGCTAATTACCAATTGGACAATACTCTGCTTGGAAGATGACTCTACTCAACTCTGTGCTGGTTTGATGTGTGGGTGTGGAGAGAGAAGGGGAGAGATATCAGCAGGTGGAATAGGACCAGCAGGATCATTCTTTGGCAGTGGAGAGAGAGGAAGGGAGTATGTAGATTCCTATAGCTGATTCTCCTAAAGACCAAGAATAAAGACTTTTGCTTATCCTGACTCCCGCTGATTCTAAGATATTCAAGGTACTAACACAGTCACAATATTTGGTGCACAATGTGTGTGGGCCAAGCACCCTACTTTCACTGAAGAAATCTTTGGTGACCAAGAAATTAGGTGAGTATTTTAATAGACAAACAGGGAACTTACTTTGTAAAGGGCTAAACTAATAACCTTTTCTAGCTGAAATGGGGCAGATGTTAGGAAAAGATTCTCCCCCACCCCTATTCCCACTCCCATCCCAAAAGGGCACTATAGAAAGCATGCGTAAGTTAATTGAGGGGTAAGGTTTAATTATAACCTGGGAACAGATTGATAGACTCTTGTGTATATTAGGATGCACGTCCCATTGGTTCTTTTTTTTTTTTTTTTTTAATTCATTTTTCCAAATTATCCCCTCCCTCCCTCCGCTCCCTCCGATGGCAGGTAATCCCATACATTTTACATGTGTTACAATATAACCTAGATACAATATATGTGTGTAAATACCATTTTCTTGTTGCACATTAATTATTAGCTTCCGAAGGTATAAGTAACCTGGGTAAATAGACAGTAGTGCTAACAATTTACATTCGCTTCCCAGTGTTCCTTCTCTGGGTATGGTTATTTCTGTCCATCATTGATCAACTGGAAGTGAGTTGGATCTTCTTTATGTTGAAGATTTCCACTTCCATCAGAATACATCCTCATACAGTATTGTTGTTGAAGTGTATAGTGATCTTCTGGTTCTGCTCATTTCACTCAGCAACAGTTGATTTAAGTCTCTCCAAGCCTCTCTGTATTCCTCCTGCTGGTCATTTCTTACAGAGCAATAATATTCCATAACCTTCATATACCATAATTTACCCAACCATTCTCCAATTGATGGACATCCATTCAACTTCCAGTTTCTAGCTGCAACAAAAAGAGCTGCCACAAACATTTTGGCACATACAGGTCCCTTTCCACTCTTTAGTATTTCTTTGGGATATAATCCCAATAACAGCAATGCTAGGTCAAAGGGTATGCACAGTTTGACAACTTTTTGGGCATAGTTCCAAATTGCTCTCCAGAATGGCTGGATTCTTTCACAACTCCACCAACAATGTATCAGTGTCCCAGTTTTCCCACATCCCCTCCAACATTCATCATTATTTGTTCCTGTCATCTTAGCCAATCTGACAGGTGTGTAGTGGTATCTCAGAGTTGTCTTAATTTGCATTTCTCTGATCAGTAGTGATTTGGAACACTCTTTCATATGAGTGGAAATAGTTTCAATTTCATCATCTGAGAATTGTCTGTTCATATCCCTTGACCATTTATCAATTGGAGAATGGTTTGGTTTCCTATAAATCAGGGTCAGTTCTCTATATATTTTGGAAATGAGACCTTTGTCAGAACCTTTACTTTTAAAAATGTTTTCCCAATTTGTTACTTCCCTTCTAATCTTGTTTGCATTAGTATTGTTTGTACAGAAACTTTTTAGTTTGATGTAATCAAAATCTTCTATTTTGTGATCAATAATGATCTCTAATTCTCCTCTGGTCATAAATTCCTTCCTACTCCACAGGTCTGATAGGTAGACTATTCTCTGTTCCTCTAATCTATTTATGATCTCATTCTTTATGCCTAAATCATGGACCCATTTTGATCTTATCTTGGTATATGGTGTTAAGTGTGGATCCATATCTAATTTCTGCCATACTAATTTCCAGTTTTCCCAACAGTTTCTTCTGAATAATGAATTTTTGTCCCTAATGTTGGTATCTTTGGGTTTGTCAAAGATTAGATTGCTATAGATGTACCCTTTTTTGTCCTTTGTATCTAATCTGTTCCACTGATCTACCGTTCTATTTCTTAGCCAGTACCAAATGGTTTTGGTGACTGCTGCTATATAATTTAGCTTTAGATCAGGTACACTTAGACCACCTTCCTCTGACTTTTTTTTCATTAGTTCCCTTGCAATTCTCGACCTTTTATTCTTCTGTATGAATTTTGTTGTTATTTTTCCTAGGTCATTAAAATAGTTTCTTGGGAGTCTGATTGGTATAGCACTAAATAAATAGATTAGTTTGGGGAGTATTGTCATCTTTATTATATTCGCTTGGCCTATCCAAGAGCACTGAATGTCTTTCCAATTATTTAAATCTGACTTTATTTTTGTGGCAAGTGTTTTGTAATTTTTCTCATATAATTCCTGACTATTCTTTGGTAGATGGATTCCCAAATACTTTATACTCTCAACATTTGTTTGGAATGGAATTTCTCTTTGTATCTCTTGCTTTTGCATTTTGTTGGTGATATATAAGAATGCTGAGGATTTATGTGGATTTATTTTGTATCCTGCCACTTTGCTAAAATTCTGAATTATTTCTAATAGCTTTTTAGCAGAGTCTTTGGGGTTCTCTAAGTATACCATCATGTCATCTTCAAAGAGTGATAGTTTGATTTCCTCATTTCCTACTCTAATTCCTTGAATCTCTTTCTCGGCTCTTATTGCCGAGGCTAGCGTTTCTAGTACTATATTGAATAGTAATGGTGATAGTGGGCAACCTTGTTTCACTCCTGATCTTACTGGGAAAGGTTGCAGTTTATTTCTATTGCATATTATGCTTACTGAAGGTCTTAAATATATGCTCCTGATTATTCTAAGGAATAATCCATTTATTCCTATACTCTCAAGAGTTTTTAGTAGGAATGGATGTTGGATTTTGTCAAATGCTTTTTCTGCATCTATTGAGATGATCATATGGTTTTTATTAATTTGATTATTAATATGTCCCATTGGTTCTTAGAGGAAGAAGAGATAAGTGCAGATAATTGGAAACTTGTGGGAGAACAACTCTGCAAAGACTACAATGATAGAGGTCTTCATTCAATTTCCACAGAAGCATTTTATATATACAGCATAATTCAATTAGCCTTAAACAATCTTGCAAGTTATAGAAAAAGGAAAGATTTTAGAAATTGCCAGATGAGGAAGTTCAAGGAAAAAGAGGAAGACAATGAGTAGTCTAAAGACAATATAGCCAGAGGGCATGGGGACTTAAATGAGGTTCAAGGGAGTGGTGATTCTGGCTCTCTTGAGGAAGCTTCCAAAGACATGCCCCCATCAATTCCACCTTCTGGGATGGAAGGAGGAGGAGTAGTGGGAGGGGCAGTGATATCACCACGAATCACCCCTCCCATGACCAGATTGCAAAAGGCAATACTTAAAGCTACAGAAGAAGAGAAGGATATAGGCAATCTGAAGCTCCAAATATATCCCATGATTCAACAGTTTAACTCTTCAGGTCAAGAGAGTAGAAGATACACTCCTTTTGATATGGATTTCCTCAAAGACCTGAAAAAGGCTTGCACTCTTTATGGGGCTACATCAGAATTTGGCTTATGAACTGGAAATTGATACAAAACAAGGGTTGATTATAGCTGAATTATAACAATGTTTTTTCATGTCACACGTTATGGTTAGAGTCCATACTAAAATTATTATGAAAATAATGGTAATTTTCTTATTTTCTTTGTTATTGATTTTTGAGTTTGTTGCTTTTGCCTCTAAAGCTTCTCCTGTATATATGTTTTGTTAATTTTCTTGACTTAATAAAGGGTTGATGATGGAAATTAAATTTTAAAAAAGAAAAAAAAAGAATCTGGCTTATGAAGACTTAACCCCTAGTGACTGGAAATCTATAGCAAGGATATGCTTAGAACCTGGACAAAACTTGTGGCTTTCTGAATATGGTGAGCTCTGTAGGATACAAGCCCAACAAAATAGTCAAAGTGGAGTTAATACTTCAATCACCTGAAACCAACTAACAGTATGCAGAAATTTCAGTACAGATTAATTATTCCATAGCAGCATATGAGCAAATTATTGCTGCTGCTATTGAAGCATGGGCTTTTCTCCCCAGTAAAAATGACAAGGGAGAGGCCTTTATAAAAGTTGTACAGGGATCAAATGAACTCTTTGCTGATTTTGTGGCACGTTTGCAGACGGCTATCATACGGACTAATGATAAAAATACAGTAACAGACATTTTGATAAGGCAGCTTGCTAAAGAAAATGCTAATGAGGTTTGCAGGAGAATTATACTAGGATTACACAAGGATGCTTCTTTAGAGGAGATCATAAAATACTGTGCCACAGTGAGCACAAATGTCTTTTATAGCCAGACTATGATACAGACTTCCCAACATCCCAACATGGGAAGACAGGGTCCCTTTTGGCAAGGGACTTCCAGAGAGACTCGTCAATGCAGTAAAGTAGGGCATCTGAAAGCTCAAAATTGGCATAGAGACAGAGTGAAAAAACAGGGTGGGAGAACAAGACCCAATACCCCATGTCCAAAATGCAACAGGGTTCCATTGGGCATCAGAATGTAGACTGATTCAGGGAAATGGGATGAGAGCCCCAGCTCCAGGGCCCTAAGAAAAAAAAAACACTTGGGGCATGATGCCAGCTGATGCCACATCCAGAGAATGCCTAGAACTTCAGTACCCAGACATGACTAATCAGCCAGGAAGCCATCTGATGGGAGAAAGGGATTACACAATCAATTAGCCAGGAAGCAATATGATGGGAGAAAGGGAGTACAATTAGGGAGGATAGAGATGTATGCAGCTGGGACAACTGAGATACCCCCTGGAGAGTGAAATCTGTTCCTCTGCAGCCTATGGATCCCTTGCCTCCAGGCATAGTAGGCTTGGCCATTTCATCTCCTGACAGTATTTACAAAACAGTGTCCATCCATACACTGATGTGAAAAACTGGGGAATGTGTAGATAATATCCCAGTCACTAAAACAGGAAGACAATGTGTGACTTATCACCCAGGAGAAGTAGTGGCATCAGGTTTATTGATACAGACTTTTAATAAGCAACCTGATGATAGTCGTCCAGTTTCTGACTCCAAGCAGCAAAACACAGGACTATATTGGACAGCAGCTGTGACAGCAGATCAACCTATGCTCACTATCCATATAAATGTCATACCATTAGAAGGATTGGTGGACACAGGTGCAGATCACACAGTCATTAGAGGTGCCAACTGGCCCAAGATTAAGGCAGACACCTACATGTCTGGTATAGGAGGAACAATAGCAGCTGAAGTTAGTGCTACCCCTTTGAGATGGATTTTTGAAGGTGAAACAGGAGTTTTTACTCCGTTTATAGTTGAAAAATCCCCATCAATCTGTGGGGAAGAGACATTTTACAACAATTAGGGTTAAAAATGTGTGCTTCAGTTTTTTAGGCAGGGTCGCTGTTGAAGGCCTACCAACACTTTCACCTGTTCCTATCTAATGGAAAACTATTACACCAGTGTGGATAGAACAGTGGCCCTTAGGTAGCAATAAAATTCAGGCCTTACTAGACATAATACAGGAACAACTTGACCAAGGACACTTACAACCTTCTCCAAGTCTTTGGAATTCCCCAGTATTTGTTGCAAAAAAGAAATCTGGAAAATAGAGGATGTTGACTGATTTAAGAAAGGTAAATGAGCGGATGGAAACTATGGGAACTCTTCAACCTGGACTTCCATCTCCTACTCAATTGCCTAGAAAATGGCATCTTTGGGTTATAGACATTAAGGTTTGTTTCTATTCTATCCCTCTAAATAAGGAGGACATGAAAAGATTTGCCTTTTCAGTGCCCAGCTTTGACTTAGCTGAGCCTTATAAAAGATATGAATAGACAGTTTTGCCACAGGGAATGAAAAACAGCCCTACTATGTGTCAAATGTATATTGCCGCTGCTCTTACTCCAGTAAGAAAAGCATTTCCAAAAGTTATGTTATTACATTACATGGATGATATATTCGGATGTGCACCCGAGGAACAAATGTCAGAAGCATGTCTACAAAAAACCATAGAAACATTAAGGAATTATAAATTGCACATAGCTCCAGAAGAAAATTCAAAGACATGCTCCTTTTCAATATTTAGGATATGAAGTATATCCTAAAGGATAAAGGATAAAAAGGATAGGAGATATCCAATGGATGCGTCCAGTGTTAGGCTTGACTACTTATCAATTGCAACCATTTATATGACATTTTAAGGGGAGACAGTACTTTAAATTCACTATGTCAGCTTACAAAAGAAGAGGCTTTGAGAGAAATTGAACTGGCTTTATCCAATGTGGTTGAAAGAGTCACTCAAAAACCCTTGGAAATATCAGTTTTTGCTACACAAGAGGCACTCACAGCAGTCCTTCATCAAGGAGACAGTATGATAGAGTGGGTAAACCTCCCAGCACAACCAGAACAAAGCCTTACTCCTTACCCAGTGCTTGTGGCTAGAATTTTATTAAAGGCCATTAAACAAGCAATACAATTATCTGGGCTAAGACCTGACAAGATATACACTTTTTATACTGATACACAAGTTAATGTGTGCTGTGAAACCATCCCAGAGTGGCAAATTTTATTAGCCATGGCTCCAAATTTTACACATGGGTCTCCATTAAAGATAACCACAATGTTACACAATTGGAGATGGATTCTTGAAGAAAAGGTTTCTAAAGTTCCTCTTAAAGGACCAACTATCTTTACGGATGCATCCAAACATAATATTTGTGCTGTATACTCTCATGACTTAACTATAAAGAGAGTAGTCAGAACTCCTTTTCAGTCCACTCAGCAAAATGAATTGTATGCAATCATTCTAGTTCTTACTTATTATCCGGGAGACATATATATAATATCTGATTTGGCCTATTCAGTAGGTGTGGCACAAAGAATTGCTACAGCCCAAATAAAATTTGTAGCCTCCAATATATATCAGCTCTTTAAGGAACTTTAAGAGCAAGTGAGAAAGCATCCAGGTAAGATTTATATCTTGCATGTCCACTCTCATAGTGGACTTCCAGGTCCTATTTTGGATGGTAATTCAAAGGCAGATAATCTTCTAACTATGTTAGCCAATACTCCTTTATTTCAGAAGCCCAAGAATTTCATTCTAAATATCAAAAGACTGCCCGAGCTTTACATTTACAATTTGGAATAACAAGAGAAGAAGCTAGGAGCATAGTAAAACCTGTCCAGCTTGCCTTCCTTTCCACGCTCCTACACTTCCTCCAGGGAAGAACCCTCATGGTTTGAGACCTAATGAAATGTGGCAAATGGAATGTGACCTATTATAAATCTTTTGGTCGTCTGTCTTTTATCCACGTTGTGGTAGACAACATTTCAGGATTCACTTTTGCAATACCAGCAGCAAAAGAGACAGCCCAAGTGGTCACTGAATTCCTTATACAAGCATTTGCAATTATGGGTGTGCCACAAGCAATAAAAACAGACAATGGACCTGCATAAACTTCTAAACATTTTGCACACTTTTATGCACAGTATAAGATTTTACATACCACTAGCATACCCTTTAATCCTCAAGGACAGGCAATAGTAGAGAGGAGGAATAGAGACCTCAAGATACTCCTCCAAAAACAAAAGAAAGAGGGAACCATAGTAACCCTAGAGAACTTCTAAATTTATTTCTCTATACCATTAATTTTTAAATTTTTGACAAAGATGCACTGGCTCTAGCAGACAGGTTTTATAACCCACCAGAAGGGCAGTGTCCAGTGCGAGCAGCTCCACTGTCTTTAGATAATCACCAGGTCATGTAAAGAGACCCAGAAAGTGGTGAATGGAAGGGACCAAATAGATTAACTGCTTGGGGGAAAGGATTTGCTTGTATCTCTATAGATGGAGAAGGAATCAGATGGGTGCCAACAAGCCGTATTCACCTTGTCCATCGAAGAGAGACAGAGCAGACCCTTGAAATGAAGAAGACCCAAGAAACATCGGGTGGTTCTGTTGCTGACTGTGCCCACCACTGAAAGAGCCTGGCAGTTTTGGCAATTGACTTATGGCCATCAAAAATTGTTGGACTTCAAAACCCTCAGGAATCATTGGATTCTCTGAGACATCATAAGACTGTTGTAGGACCTGAAAGCCCTCAGGAATCATTGGATTTTTTGAGACATGATAAGACTCTTGTTGGACTTGAAAGCCCTCAGGAATCATTGGATTCTCTGAGACATAAGAGTATTGCAGGACTTCAAAACCTGTAGGAATCATTGGATTCCCTAACATATAAAAAGACTTTTGCAGGACTTCAAAAACTTGTGGGGATCATTGGATTCCCTGACACGTGAAGCAATGGACAATAGATTGGTTTTGGATTATCTCTTGGCTGCTGAAGAAGGTGTATGTGTGATTGATGTTTACATACCCTCCTTCTAGGACTTCTGGAAATCTTTTACAAGACCATGTTGATTTATATTGTTTGTTATATCACTACTTGCATGTACAATTCATGTTTGTTACACCTCATTGAGTCTGCACTGACTGTGGGGAGAGTCATCACTAATAGCCTGTGCGTTATTGGTATGTGCTTGTGTAATACCTCCCATGCTGATGGGTTTATGAATACCTGTCTCTAATAAGACCCTTCAGCCCAGAAACCTGCTAGCAATCCCCACTTCCCTTTGGTGCTTTTCATCTCCCTTCCTGAGAAGTCAGGGATGGTGTGACCACCTGTGTCCTAAAACAAAAGAAAGCAGGAGATGTAAAGGGCTAAAACTGAGCAGAAGCACTTAATGCAGGATAACCTAGCCCTTGAAATTAAATACCAATTGGACAATTCTCTATTAACTTATGCTTAGAGAATGATCCTACTCAACTCTGTGCTGGCTGGATCTGTGGGTGTGCTCAGAGAGAGGTGAGAGAGATCAGAGGGTGGAGTAGGACAAGCAGGATCATTCTTTGGCAGTGGAGAGAGAGAGAAAGGAGGTGTGCAGATTCCTATATCTAATCCCCTGAGGGGGACCCCAAAAGACCAAGAATAAAGACTTTTGCTTATCCTGATTACAGCTGATTCTAAGATATCCAGGGTACTTACACAGTCACAACAATTGCTCATTAGACCAGGAAAGGCATTGTAAGAAATGGTGTTTAGTTAATCTTTTAAAGAAGTATAGAATTTTATGATAGAAATGGAGTAAGTTCCAGGCATGGAAGACTTTGCTGAACAAAATTATTCTATATATGCAAAGGCCCAGAGATGAGAGATAAAATCTTATGTGTAAGGAACAATATTTTTGTTTGATTACATGGCAGAATATATTAAGGGAAATAAAATATAAGTCTTGGGAATAGGTGGAGTCATGTTGTGAACGACTTTAAAAGCCAAACAGAAGAGATTTTCTTGAACATAGTGAAAAAAGGGAGTCACAAAAGTTTTTACAACAGTTAAATGACAAAGATACACCTATGGTCTGGGACAATAATTTTGACAATCTTGGAGAGTAGAGACAAAATATGGAGGCTTATTACAATTAGTCTATTACAATAGTCCAGGCAAGTGACAGAGAAGAGTGTAGTTGTGAGAGATGCTGGGGAGTTAAAATCAGCTCCCTCTCCTTCTTTGTCTCTCCCTCTCTTCTACCTTCCTCCTTCTACCACTTTTCCTTTTTTTCTTTCCTTCCTATAGTACCTCCAACTTTGCTTATTCTACTCTCTTGTAACCCATTTCAGTTTGTTGGATGGTTGCAAGCTGTCTTTGTTTGCAATTCTCTTAATAATCTATAGTAATGGTTTTTAATATTGTTAATAATTTTTATGGTTGTTAATAGTTTGTAGTTCTTTTTTGGAACTGTTTGTCCATATCATTTGACCGCTATCCACTGCAAAATGGCTTTTATTTTTTATTTATTTTAGTTAAGTCCTTAATGTTTTGCATATCAGATTGTTGTAAGAGACACTTGACGCAAATATATTTTTAAACCAATCAAGTTCTTAGTAACATTGATTTCATTCATGCAAAAAAATTTTTTTTCCCCTAGTGCAGTGCATTTATAATGAGCTATATTTTATAGTCTTCTCTATTCTTTGTTTGGTTAACATTTCCTTCCTAGTCATAATTATGAAAACATCTTTATTTTCCTCCCATTTTAATGAAGTGGCCTTTTATATTTAAATGAAGCATCCTTTTAGAACTTATAGTTTTTTAATGGAAATTCCTTCGTTAAAGAGGTAGCTAAAATAAGAAGAAATTTTTTTTTTTTTTCTGGATCTATATATCATCATAAAGGGAATGAAAAAAACCTTTGGAAGAAAGTGACAGCTTCATTTGAGAAGTTTTGGTAGAAAAGAAGAAAGCCAGAAAGGATCTCAATTAAACCCTTTATTTTAGGAGAGCAGATTTCAAAGAATTTAGAGAAAGTCTAGGGAGCCTCCCAAGAACCAAAAACTCTAGAGAAAAATATAAGCCTGGAAGGGAATGTAATCTCTTTAGAAGGAATTGTTAATGCTATGTAAGGAAAATAAAAGGGGAACTGTCTAAAAAGAAACTAATATGTAAAGAGCCCACCAAATAACTTAAAGAAAAAGACATAAATATAGAAATGAAGAGAGATAACTATATAAATACAAAAATTTGGTGCAGTCCTATAAGAATATGAGAAGAGTGTCAGAAATACTAAAGCATACAATGAATTAAACCTGATAAGGAAAGATAAGAATTTTGAAATTAAATTAAAAAAAAAAAGCCATATTTGGGAAAAATGAGGTTTTTTTTTTTTTTTTTTTTCATGAACAATTCATGATAGAAGACAGAATAACTGAATTTTAACTTTACTTTGTTTGTCTTCTCTTCCTAAGAAGAATGGTCTTTTGTGACAAGGTCCAACAAGTTTTTATGAAGTACAACAAACCAAGAAGGTGGGGCATAATCTGGAATGAATTTACTGACTCAAACCATTGCCAGGTCATGGGACAAAGCTTTATTATAATGTTTTAATGAGGGGTCAAAGTTCCTAATGAATTTGCAATTAACATGGGGGGAAGTAGGACCATTTATGAGAAAGGCACCATAACAAAGTCTACTAACTATGCAAATTGTGTGTATCAGTAAATCAACTGGTATAATCTTGTTTATACAAAACAGCCTCTGGAATTGACTTCTATAGTTAAACCTGAAAGTTGTATATAGTAACTGTTGGCATTAATACAGGGTAGCTCTATCTATACATGATAACTCTACAGAGTCAGCTCCCTCCTCACTTAGACCCATTAAGATATTAGATTGCCACCAGGGACATGTTCTTTTGCTAGAGTTCATTCATACCATCATTTGAACTGTAGAGCAAGACACAGCAATGCTTAATAGGGAGTTAATACCTAAAGTAAAGAAAGAGATAATAAGTTAGTACTTAGCTACCCTTGATAGGTTTAGATCACTTTTATCATATTAATCATATCACAGAATATGAAAAGAATTGGTAGAGGTGACTGCTAGGTCACTGTGTGTAATTCTTGGAAAATTGTAAAACGGTCAGTATGATGATATTGATGAATGCCAGAGGGAAGACTTAGATATTCAACTATTTTTCTTCTTTTTCTCTGCTATGGAGAATGATGATTCAAGGGATATAGTGGTATAGTGAAAACAGTGTAGGATTTGAATTCAACCTTGAATTCTAACTTGATTATTTTCTGCAACCTATATGTTAACTTGGCTAACTTCTCTTGGCCACAGGATCCAATTGGGGCAATTGGGGTTAAGTGACTTGCCCAGGATTACACAGCTAGGAAATATTAAATGTCTGAAGCCAGATTTGAACTCAGGTCCTCCTGACTTCAGGACTGGAGCTCTATCCACTATACCTCCTAGCTGTCCACGAGGCCTCAGATTCTATAAAAATGAAGGGTTTTGAGTACATAATCCCTAAGGTTACTTCAAGTTCTAAATTCAAGTTCAATAATCTGAATGTTGTTTTGGGGAAAATTCTAGGATATATTTCTAAAGAGATAATTAATAAACACCTAGAAAAGAAAGCAGTGACCACAAAGGCCAATCTGACTTCATCGAGACAGGATGTGCCAGACTAATCTTATTTGCTAACTGTATTTAAAAATCATTGATTTCTTTTGTAATCCTATATATTTTTCATGAATTTGAAAGTGTTATTCTTAGAAGAGATCCATAGATTTAACCAGACTGACATAAGAGCTCATGATACAAAAAAGACAAGTGATGCAGTTGATAGAGGGCTGGATCTGGGGTAAAATGATACCTACAACCTACATAACCCTAGGCAATTTATTTTACCTCTGTTTGCCTCAATTTCTTCAATTCAAAATTAAGATAATAATAGTCTTTACCTCTGAAGATTGTGTTCATCAAATGAGTTTTTTTTTTTTTTTGTTTGTTTGTTTTTTGCAAAGCATTTAGTATAGTCTAGAATACTCAATAAGTGTTTGTTCCTTTGTTTCTCCCAAGGATCTTGGCAGTAGAAATAATTGATCAGATAAATGATATAGTTTACATAGATTTTAGCAAATATTTAACAAATTCATACTATTCCTATATAAAGGAGAGATGTGAACTAATTCAATTGTGGGGGGTTCAAAACTGGGAGAATGGCCAGCTCAAAAGATGTCACCCATGTTTTTTAATTACCTTGGAATAAGGTCTCCAATGGAGTGTCTCAGGGATCTCTGCTTGGCTCTGTGTTCCTTAAAATTTTCTTTGGTGACTTTGACAAAGACATTCATAATATATATTTAAAATTTCCTTTATTTGTAGTAAACTGAATAAATTCTTTCCCATTTTTTTCTGTTTGAAAATGTGTTAGGTAGATGGCAAAATGCATTTTCTTAGAGAAACAAGAAATCTTTATTTCTCTAAGGATTGTTACAAAAACAGGTTAACAACGAATACTTCTCTTGTTTCAATTATTGCCTTCTCCACACCCTGAAGTGATTGGGCTATTGACTTATCTCAGGGAACGTTCTGCTTTTCCCATTCCCTGAAGAGATTGGTGCTGTGATCTACCCTTTTTCATTAATAAAGGATTAAGATATTGATTTGAGGCCCTTTTGCTTATCCTAGGAAAAACCTTTAGAGGAGTGGTTAATGAAGAACCTAAGTAGTGATTGTTGTTTCACACTGTTAACCTCAAAATTATTTTAACTTACTATATTTTTTCTCTTTTAATATTTCTATAAATGTTACCTTACCTCATCTTGTGGTGGAGAATCATGTCTGAGGATTTAATGAAATTATTCTAGTTTCAATTCTCTCTAAATGAAAAACTGTGTAGGCATTTGAATAATAATTTTAAAAATGGAGGAAACAATAAACTACTTCTACTACTTTGTCAACTTCAAATGGGGTTACGATGAGTCAGATATTACTGAATATCAGCAACAAATAAAAATTCATGTGGCAGAGTAGTGTCAAAATATAGAGTATGATATTACTTTTTTCTTTGATAGTTGATCAATAAGTATTCTATGCAGACAACACAAGGCTTATCAAATAATTTATAATTATACAGAAGTATAAGTAACATGTTGAATCAGATTTCAAAAACATCATAACATGCTAGAATATTTGGTTGAATCTAATAAAGTCTAGTAAAAAAGTAAGAATATATTAATGAGACAAATATCCATCTTTCTCTCTCTCTCTCTCTCTCTTTTACTTTTTCTGTGTGTCTTTCCCTCTCTGTTTTTCTCTTTCTCTCTCTGTCATCTATCTATGCAAATATGTGATTTATTAAATATTACGGTTGAGATCAAGAAGTTTATTACATATGCCTCAGCCTGAATTCAAACAATGTCAGTTCTTTTTCTGGAAGCAGATAGTATGCTTCATCATCAATCCCTTTGGATTGATTGTCTTGGATTATTGTATTGCTGAGAACAATTCAGTGATTTACAGGTTTTTTTTTTTTTTAACCAAACAATATTACTATTACTGTGTATGATGTTCTCTTTCCAAAAATGTCTGCTCACTTAACAATGTATCAGTTCGTATAAGTCTTTCCAGGTTTTTCTGAAATCATTCTCCTTATGACTTCTTATAGTAAAATACTATTCCATTGTAATCACATGTATCAGCTTGTTTAGCAATTGTTCAGTTGGTGATCATCCCTTTTATTTCTAATTCTTAACTATTACAAAAAGAGCTGCTATAAATGTTTTTGTACAAAGAGGTCTTTTCCATTTGTTGGGGATGTCTTTGGGATATAAACCTATAGGGAGTATTGCTGAATCAAAAGGTATCCATAGTTTTTTGGCATAGTTCCAAATTGTTTCATAAAATTGTTGAATAAGTCCCCAATTTCACAAACAATATTAGTGTCACAGTTTTTCCACCTTCCCTCCAATTTCCAACATTGTCCTTAACCAATATTATAGGTGTGAGGTGGTACCACAGAGTTGTTTTAATTTGCATTTCTCTAATAAATAGTTATTTAGAGCGTTTTTTTCCCATAGGACTATACCTAATTTTGATTTTTTTTTCTAAAAACTTCCTGATCTTATCCTTTGACTATTTATCAATTGGGGAATGAATTGCATTCTTATAAATTGTTGTATATATTAATTTATTAAAACTTATTCAGCCATTCCCAAATTCATGGGCTCAATTTTCAATTTTTGCCACTAAAAAAAGAGCAGCTACAATCCCCTGGAAATTATTGTTTTTCAAATATCTAGTAAAATTTACCAGTGAATCCATATAGCCCTGGAAATTTTTTCTTAGGAAGTTCTTTAATGTTTTGTTCAATTTCTTCTTTTTAAGATAGCTTTATTTAGGTATCTTATTTCTTATTCTATTAATCTGGGTAACATTTTTTGGGGTAGATATGCATCCCTTTCAGATAGATTGTCCAATGTATTGCCATATAATAAAGAATGACAATTATTCTTCATAGGTGGTGAATTTGTTGATATGGACCTTTATTAGTAAGGTGATTTCTCTGTCTTTTAGTTTTGCTACCCAGATTTGTCATAGCTTTCCTTCCAAGGAGTAAATGTCTTTTAATTTAATTGCTTTAGCTTCTGTATGCAATAAGCTTTGAATCCAAGAATATGAAATCCGATACTGCCTCCATTTCTTCTCCCTTTTGCTAGGAAGGTATGGAACCAGTTGCCAATATCATCTTATTCAAAGTGTTATTCTGAGGATCGAATCATTCAGATAAAAAGCTCTTTGCAAATTTTAAATACTAGTCATCATTATTATACTATCTGCCAAGATAACCTCTAATTCAGATGTAAAGAGTGACATCATAAACAAATTGAAGGAACAAAGAAGAAATTGCTTTTTTGACACATTAATAGCAAAAATGTTCATGACCAACAAAGAAGAGAGAGAATCACAGAAAATAAAGTGGATATTATTGATTTCAATAAAAACTGGTTGCATAAAATTAAGAAATATTTGCACAAACAAATACCAAAACAAAAACAATGCAGCTAATATTAAAAGGGAAGCATGTAACTGGAAAACAAATCTTTTCAACAAGTTTTTTTTATTATAAATTAGGTTTCATATCCATATTTTAAAACCTGATTTCAGCTTTTAAGAATGAACCATTCTCCAACTGCAAATGGTCAAATATAGGAAAAAGTAATTTTCAGAGGAAGAAATCCAAGTATTTCAGTCATATTAAAAGTAATTGAAATCACTAGTAATTAGAGAAATATAAATAAAAGGTAACATTGAAATTTTGTCTTACTCCCAAAAGATTGTCAAAGTTGATAAAAAAGGAAAATTACATATGTTGGAGGTGCTTTGGGGAAAAGGGGAACATTAACACACTGTTGATGGAGCTATGAATTGATCTAGCTCTTTGAAATAATAGCTTGGAATTATGTCCACAAAGTCATTAAACAATACATATTCAGCAATACCATTATTAAGCTTATACCCAAACAATATTAAAGGAAAAGGAAATAGTCCCATTTATATGAAAATATTTAAAACAACTATGATTGCATAAGAAATTATTAAAGGAATAATTTCAGTGAAACCTGAGAAGATATGTATAAATTGATGCTAAGTGAAATGAGCAGAACAAGGAATTTGAGAAATGCAGACCAAAATAAAAGTTGTCCTCACAAAGCTTATTTTCTATTGGAGGGAGATCCCATCTAGGCAATAAGTTATTATAGTAAGAACATTGTGTTTGTCATCTGAAGCGCTGTATTAGAATTCTGGTCCAACTCACTATGGGCCTGATTTTGGGAAAAATTATCTAACTTTTCTGAGCTTTAATTTCTTCACCTTCCATCTACTCCTTATGAATTTCATAGGCATAATTTTACATATATAATGTATCTTCTATTAGAATGTGAGCTTCTTCAGGAGTGGGACTCCAACTTTACATTTACAGAAATTATCTGGCATATCGTATAAGCTTAATGAATGTTTATTAATTGATTAATACATAAAATGAGGACCAGATAGCTTCTAACATTCTTTTCAATTTTAAATCCTTTGGTCTTATATTTTAAGCATATTCCATTATGATTCTGAATAATGGCCAAGAATTATTGCTTCAAGTGATACAACTCTAATGAACTAGAGATTCTTTAACAATCTGTAATATCATGTTTCTCATATATTCCATTCTTCCTCACTCTTTTATCCCTGAATACAAATTCAGTGTGCTCATGATATAAGTATTCTCTTTATGAATCCATACATCTTTGAACAAAATACAATAAATACAAATTAGCCCTTTTATGGATGTTTGGGCTAATGCTAGCAGAACCAATTAATATGGTTCATGAGTCAATGAGCAAAAAAAGGTATGGAATGGTGGGAGAGGATGACTCATAGATACTTCAACTTGCTAGTGCGAGTACTGCAACTTGGTTAATGAGATGCAGTGCAATACAGTAGACAATAGAGTAGCATATGGAGCCAGAAAGAGCTACGCTTAATTCTTACCTCTAACAATTATAAAGTGTGTCACAACTTTTATGAGCCTTGGTTTCCTCATTTAAAAAGAAAGATAGTATTACTTGTAATTGCTTCCTCACAGTTAAAGTCTCATCTGATAATGTACATGGGGCTTTGTAAACTTAAAATACTATGTAAATATCAGTTATTATTATAAGACGTGATATCACCCAATGATATGCTGGGGAATGTTTCAAATACAATTCTTTTTAAAAAGTATACACAGCAAGCTTTTAAATTTAATCTGCATCATCATTTTCTCTACCACTTTCTTAAGTCTAGATAATCAACAAAATAATAAATTGATCCCTGATTTCTAATATTTGGTGATTTCAAAGGATTAAAGGCTTACTCTGTAAATTTAATATTTGCTCTTGAGAGTTGGCTTAAACTGGCTCTAGTGGACTCCTGATTATCACTTGGATATAATTTACCATAATGGATATTATGAAAATAGATTTCTAATGCATATATCATCTCTTAATCTAGGTCAGTGGTCTTCAGACTTTTAAAATAGGGGGCCAGTTCACTGTCCCTCAGACTGTTGAAGGGCAGGACTATGTAAAAACAAAAACTCACACTCTGTTTCTGCCCCTCAGCCCATTTGCCATAACCTGGTGGGCCACATAAATATCCCCAGCGGGCTGCATCTGGCCCATGGGACTAGTTTGAGAACCCCTGATCCACATGTTTTTACTTATTATCTTCATCTGTTACTATTCTTTTACAGGTACATGGAATATTTGTGAAAATTTATTATTTGGAGTACAAAATGATGTTTAAAAGAGTTAATATCAGTTCTGGGGGCAGAGTAAAGTCAGGAAGCTTCTTGAGCTCTCCTAATTTCCCTTGAGAATCACATGAAACTAAGCCTCTGAACAGAATCTGATGGAATGAAACCACTTTCCAACTCAAGACAGACTGAAAACATTTCAAGAAAAGTTAGTCTCACTGGAGTGAAAAGGGTGTTCAGCCAAGGTCAGACAGACTCTGGGAAAGCTTTTGAGAGGGTCTTAATCATAGCAAATCAGCAACTAAGACCTCAGTTCTGACTCAGTAGAGGACCAAATAAGTGGGTCAGCTTCCAGCCTCTGCTCAGAAAACAAACTCTGAAAAACCAGGCTTTTTCTTGAACAGAGGAGGTAAAGTTGTCCCCTCACAAACACAAGGGGTCCCAGCGCTCAAAGCCAAGGCTCAAAGCTGCACAGAAAGTTTGGGAAAGCTCTACCTTTATTCCAGGAGCAGAGCTCCACCTTAAAAAAAGAAGAAGAAATATCAAAAGAAAATGAGCAAGAAACAGAAAAGAGCCTTGACTGTAGAAAGCTACTATGGTGATAGGGTAGACTAAAAACTTCAACTCAGAGGACAGAATGTCCACAGAAGAAATCTCAAAAGAGTGAGATAAATTTGCTTCAAGCCCAAAGAGAATTCCTGGAAATACTCATAAAAGACTTCAAAAGACAAATAAAAGAGGTAGAAGAAAAATTGAGAAAAGAAATGAGAGGTATGCATGAGAAAGTCAACAGTTTGGAAAAGGAAGGAAAAATTGTCTGAAGAAAATAATTACTTAAACAGTAGAATAAACCAAATGGAAAAAGAGATATAAAAGATAACTGAAGAAAATCACACATTAAAAACAAGAACAGGACAAATAGAAGCTAATGACTTTGTGAGACAGCAAGAATCAAACTAAAAAGAATGAAAAAATAAAAGAAAATGTGAAATACCCTCATTGGCAAAACAGCCTACCTAGTAAATAGATCCCAGAAGAATCACTTTAAAAATTATTTGCCTACCTGAAGGCCATGACCAAAAAAAAGAGCTTAGATAGCACTAATTAAGGAAAACTGCCTCAATATTCTAGAAACAGAGGGAGGACACTAATGGAAAATCCAATGATCCCCTCTGGAAAGAGATCCTACAAGGAGTATTGTTGCAAAATTCCCAAACTATTAAATTTTCAAGGAAAAAAATGCTGCAAACTGCCAGAGGGGGAAAAAAATCAAATATCAGGGAGCAATAGTCAGGATTATCCAAGGTCTGGCAGCTTCTTTATATAACTGTTTACATCCCTAAATAGGAAAAACAATATCTGTAACTCTTGTAAACTGTATCTGTCACTAGGACATATATATGGAGAGCATCATATGGACTGAAAGTGTGGTTGTGAATGGTCCCTGATGTGATGATATCAAAGAAAAATGCATTAAGGGATTGGAAAAAAGATCCATACTGGAAAAAGAGGAAAGGAGAGGTATAATGGGACAATTAGTTTATATGAAGAGGTGCAAAAGACCCACTACAATCCAGGGAAAGAAGGCAGGGGAATGAGCATTGTCTGAAGCTTGATTTCATCAGTTTTGGCTTTAAGAGGGAATAAATTAAAATCTTTTAGTTAGGTATACAAATTTATCTAACCCTATAAAGAAGGAAAAACAAGGAGAAAGAGGAAAAGAAAAGGGAGGAACAAGATAGAAGGGAGGGTAGAAACACTAGGTAAAATGGTAAGAAAAAGGGGAAAGGCTTGATAGAACATAATGCAGATGGTGGATTGGGTTGAAAAGATACTACTAAGAGAAAAGGGAAGGGATGATAGGCCATAAGATAGTGAATAGGATGGGTTAAAAACAGGACTGAGAACATTCATAACTGTGAATGTGAATGGGATAAACTCTCCCATAAAATAAAAGTAAATAGCAGAATGAATTAAAAAAAAAAAACAACACCATAATCCTACTATTTATTCTGTACAAGAAACACATTTGACACAGAGAAACACAGAGTAAAGGTAAAAAGCTGGAACAGAATTCATTATATTTCAACTGAAATAAAGTAGGGGTAGCAATTGTGATCCCCAATAAAGCAAAACTAAAAATAGATTTTATTAAAAGAGATAAGGAGGGAAAGTACATCTTGATAAAGGTTACTATAAAGAATGAAGCATTAATGCTACTAAATGTGCATGCAGGCAAATTCCTAAAGAAGATTTTAAGCCAGTTACAGGAAGAAATAGATAAAATTATTTTAGTAGGGGTCCTCAACTTTCTCTTCTAAGAATCAGACAAATCTAAGCACAAAATAAATATACAAACAAACAAAAACTAGGGAGATTAATAGGATCTTAGAAAATTTAGCAATGATAGATCTCTGGAGAAAATTGAATAGGGACAGAAAGGAATGCATTTTTTCTTGGCAATACATGGCATCTACACAAAAAATGACTATATATTAGGGCCTAAAACTCTCACAATGAAGTGCAAAAAGGCAGAAATAGTAAATGTTTCCTTTTCAATTTATAATGTAATAAAATTATATTCAATAAAGAGCCAGGGAAAGATAGACTAAAAACCAATTGGATAATAATTTGAGGAATAAGTCAAAATGAAGTCACAGAAATAATAATTTCTTCCAAGAAAATGACAGTAATAAGACAATATACTCAAATCTATAGGATATAGCTAAAGCAGTTCTTAGAGAAAATTTCACATCTTTAATAGCTACATAATAAAATAGAGAAAGAAGAGATCAATGAATTAGGCTTGAAAATAAAAAAGATAAAAAAAGAACAAATTAAAAAACCCCAATTTAATACCAAATTTTGAAACTCAAAGGAGAGATTGGGACTGAGAAAACTATTGAATTAATAAACAAATCTAAGAGTTGGTTTTATGAAAAATCTAACAAAATAAAAAGATCTCTGGTTAATTTGATCAGAAAAAGGAAAGAAAAAAAAAACAAATCAGTATCATTAAAAATAAAAGAGGTTAATTTACCACCAATGAAAAATAAATTAAAGCAATAATTAGAAGATTTTTTTGCCCAACTTTTTGGCAGCAACTTTAACAATCTAATCAAAAATGGATGAATATTTACAAAAAATATAAATTGCCCAGGTTAAGAGAAGAGGAAATAAAATATTTGAATATTCCCATTTTAGAAAAAAGAAATTAAATGAGTTGTTAATTATCTCCCTAAAAAAAATCTCCAAGACAAAATGGATTCACAAGTGAATTTTACCAAACATTTAAAGAACAATTAATTCCAATACTATGTAAATTATTTGCAAAAATAGGTAAAGAAGGAGTACTGCCAGATTTCTTCTATGACACAAATATGACACTGATACTTAAATCAGAAAGGGTTAAAATAGAGAAAGAAAATTGCAGACCAATCTTCCTAATGAATATTGTTGCAAAATTTTAAATAAAATATTAGCAAAGACATTATAGCAACTTGTCAGCAGGACAAATACTATGACCAAGTGGGATTTATACCAGGAATTCAGGGCTGGTTCAATATCAGGAAAACTATTACCATAATCTACCATATCAGTTACAAAAGCAACAGAAACCATCTGATAATTTCAATAGATTCAAAAAAACCTTTTGACAAAATATAGCACCCATTCCCACTAAAAATACTAGAGAACAAAGGGAGTTTTCCTTAAAATAACAAGCAGTATCTATCTAAAACCCACAGCAAGCATTATTTGTAATGAAGAGGAACTGGATCCATTCCCAATAAGATCAGGGGTGAAACAAGGATGCCCATTATCACTACTGTTATTCAATATTGTACTAGAAATGTGGGCGTTAGCCACAAGAAAAGAAAAATAAATTAAATGAATTATAATAGGCAATGAGGAAATAAAACTACAACTTTTTGCAGGTGATGTGATGAGATACTTAAACAATCTTAGAAAATCATTCAAAAATCTACTGGAAAAATTCTCAGCTTTAGCAAAATTATAGGATATAAAATAAACTCACACAAATCATCAGCATTTTTATATATTACTGACAAAGTCCATCAGCAAGAGATAGAAAAGTTCTATTTAAATTATTGTAGACAAAATAAAATACTTGGGTATCTATCTGCCAAGACAAACCTAAGAACAATATGAACACAACTAAAAAAACACTTCACACATACACGCACAAAATAAGATCTAAATGATTGGAAAAATATTAATTGTTCATGGCTAGGCTGAGCAAATATAATAAAAATGGGAATTCTGCCTAGATTGGTCTACTTATTAAGTGCCATACCACTCAAACCACCAAAAAATTATTTTATACAACTAGAAAAATAATAAGAAAATTCATCTGGAAGAACAACAGGTCAAGAATATCAAAGGAATTGGTGAAAAAAAATACAAAGGATAATGGCTTAGCAGTACCAAACTTTAAACTATATTATAAAGTAGCAGTCATCAAAACCATTTGGTCCTGGCTAAGAAAAAGAGTGGTGGATCAGTAGAATAGATTGGATACATATGACACATTATTCAAGGCCTATAGTAATCTAGTATTTGATAAACCTCCAAATTCCAGCTTTTAGAATAAGAACTCAGCATTTGCAAACAATTGCTGGAAAAACTGGAAAATAATATATCAGAAAATTGGCATAGTTCTACATCTCATACCCCATACCAAAATAAGGTCAGAATAGATATGTGATTTGCACATAAAGGATGATACCATAAATAAATTAGGAAAACAAGGGGTAATTTAGCTATTGGATCTTTGGAGAAGGGAGAAATTTATGACCAAAGAAGAACTAGAGACATTATGAAAAGCAAAAAGAATAACTTAGATTACATTAAATTTTTTAAAAATTGCACAAATGAAACCAACAGAAACAATATTAAAAAGAAAGTACAAATCTATGAAAAAATCTTTACAGCCAGTATTTATGATAAAGGTGTCATTTTTAAAATATATAAAGCATTATATCAAATTCATAAGAATTCAAGTCATTCCCCAATTATTAAGTGGTCATAGAATATGGACAGACAAGTTTCAGATGATGAAATTAAAGCCATTTATAGTTATATGAAAAAATATTGTAAATCGCTATTGATTAGAGAAATACAAATTAAAACAACTCTGAGGTACCATTTCACATTTCTCAGATTGATGAATATGACAGGAAAAATAATAATAACTGTTGGGGATGTAGGAAAACTGAAATACTAATGCATTATTGGTGGAGTTGTGAAACGATCCAATCATTCTGGAGAGCAATCTAGAACTATGCAGAAAGATCTATAAAATTGTACATACCCTTTGACTCAGCAGTGTCATTACTGGATTTGTATCCCAAAGAAATCATAAAGCAAGGAAAGGACCCACATGTGCAATAATATTTGTAGCAGCTCATTTTGTGGTAGAAAAGAATTGCAAATGGAGTGGACATTCATCAATTAGATGGCTGAGCAGTTGGGGTACATGAAGGTAATGGAATATTATTGTTTTATAAAAATGATGAACCAAGTGATTATGGAATGGCCTTGAAAGATTTACATGAATTATGCTGAACTGAGCAAAAGAAGTAGAACCAGGAATACATTGTACACAATAACAGCAAGAATGTGCCATGATGCACTATGAAAGGCTTGGTTTTTCTCAGTGGTTCAGTGATCTGAAGCAATCCCAATAGACTTTGGACAGAAAATGCTATCTGTATCCAGAAAAAGGACTAAGGAGACTGAATGTAAATCAACATATGGTATGTTTATTTCTTTTTTTTTTTTAATCTTTCCCATGGTTTTCCCCTTTTGTTCTAATTTTTTTCTCCCAAAGTGATTCATAAAACAATGTGTATTAAAATAAATAAGCTTACTACAACAAAAAAGAGATAATATTATTTGCTAAGTCTCAGTTCTCTAGAAAGTTCCATTAATCCCAGCAATGGTGCTTCAGTTTAATGGGAAGAATTATTCAATGCTACCTATCATTCTTTTGGATTGAAATCAAAGGGAAAGACATGAAGAAATTTGTATCTAAATATGTAAGTGAATACTTCCAAGATGAAGTGATAATCAGAGATGTCAGAATATTTTTGGAAATTAGAAACTGGCTCATTACTAGTGTAATCTATAAAACAGTATAGAAACATCTCCTCCCCATTGGCCCTAACCATATGGCTAACATTGGTTTCACCTTCTCCTTGTTTCTCACTAAATTCTTTTCCCCCTTATAGTTCCATTTATGAATAATAAAAGTTTGTGTGAAGGAACTATGGAAATTCAAAGCTCTTGCCCAGGCTACATGTCTGGATAAAAATAATGTAAAGAATGGAGTGTTAAAATTCCTTTTCTTTTCCCTCTCTAAATACATTTTCTTGATGACAGATACTGTTTTTCATGCTCTCATGGGAAAATATAGAGCATGATATTATTATCTCAAATAGAGACTCTGGAAAACTAGAGTTTCTATTATGTTCTTATCAAATTAACTAAAGATGTTTGGAATCTCCAAAAATTTACAGAATTGCATAAATATTTTCTTTTGCAGAGTGTTTCCTTGAAAAGTGATTTTCCTTTGGAAATTAAACTTGAGGAAATTACTTTTAAATGCAATTACTATTTCTTTTGACAACTATAAAAAATACTGGAAAACTAGAAATGATGCAAAACTAATAAAGCATTTCAAAATTTACTTCTCAGTCCAATTACAGAGCTGAAAAATAATTTCTCTCTATGCCAATTTTCCTGGAGAATGTTGATACAATTTCTCCTTTTATGTCATCACATTTTACCTCCATCATGAGTTTTTTTGTGTGCACATAATATTCCCTTAACTTTTAGTTTGTTTCTATTTAAATATAACTGACAGAAAACATTTTAAAGTTAGAAAAGCACTTTTATACATTATCTTATTTGAGATTTACAAATACTGAAGACTAGAGACTGTCTCTTAAGTTGGAAGACTTAGCTCCAAATTCTACTAATGAAATAGAGGGCTAGTTGTTTTAATGGCTTTGGATTTAAGAGGCAAGAAAAATTGAATGTCAATATAGCATCAGACATCTCTATGTGAGCACAGGCAAGTCACTTAACCACTTTCTGCCTCAATTTTCTCATCTGTAAAGAGGTTACCTCATTTGGGGGGAACACATAGAATAACACTTGTAAAGCAGTTTGCAGATACGAAGACATTTTAATTTGTGTTATTATTATTGTTATTGTTATTACTACTACTACTACTACATTTGCAGTAATATTATAGTAAATAACTACAAGTTATTTAATTCTGGAGGCTTCAGTTTCTTCATCTGTAAAATGAAGTAATTGAACTACGTGGCTCCTTAATTTCCATCCTATTATAGATCTACTATTCTATAAATTTATTAATAAGCTAAATCAGGAGTACATTGTACAAAATAGCAGCAAGATTGTGCAATGATCAACTATGAAAGACTTGGTTCTTCCCAGTGGTTCAGTGATCCAAGGCAATCCCAATAAACTTTGGATAGAAAATGCCATCTGCATCCAGAAAGAGAACTATGGAGATTGAATGTAAATCAACATATGCTATTTTCACTTCCTTTTTTTTTTTTTTTTCTGTTTTTTTTCTTTCCTGTGGTTTTCCCCTTTGTTCTGATTTTTCTCTCCCAATATGATTCATAAAGAAATGGGTATGTATGAAGTTAATATACATGTATAACCAGAAAAATAAAACAAGAAATGAAAAATGAAAAAAAATGCTTGCTAATTGAAAAAAAAGAAGAGAATGAACACCATCATTGGTGCCATGGTTGCCATGACTATGAAGATGTGATATTTATCTAGTGAAGTAAGGAGGTATGTGGTGATCATCAGTTAGTTGATATAATGACAGAAAATAAGGTACAGATGACTAAGGTTAGGATATATTAATATACTAAGGAATTGCAAATACACGTCTGTGCATTGTCATTCCTTTATGAAAGTTAAAGACTTCTCTGATTGAACTTGAAGGAGAACCTGGTTTGTCACATACTAAAGCAAAAATTGGGCGTGCTCAGATATCTCATAAAAGATAAACCTGCCTGTCCTGAGCAGAAGAGTGAGAGCATGAGGTATTTAAAGCAACTTTGTACAGGGAGATGCCTACATTTTTACAAGAGGGCAGTCAGACGGCATATCATCTCTCTTCTCTTCCTTGTATTTTCTATGACATCTTACAGTAGTATCACATCCCTGTAGGAAATACTGCATCCAACAGGGAACAATTTGAAGAGAAGATAGCTAGTTATCAGAGACCAATAATTTGAGAGAGTTTGTGGCACAGTTGAGAGTCAGCAGGGAGCAGAGATACATCCTCTCTATGGAGAAACAAGCACAGTAAGGCAGAATTCAAAGCAGGGAACAACTTCAAGGAATCAATTCTTTGGCAACAGAGAAGAAAATTGAATATGGAATTAAGAGCATTAACCCTGGCTGTTAAGAATTTAGATACAGAAAGAACAAATTCAGGGAGCTTAGATAAGTAACCCTATCTTCTTTCCTCCAGAAGAAATATTGTTTAGTAAGGAGCAATGTAAGAAGTCCTTATGAAAAGAAAGGATTTTGAGACCCTGCAGTAGCAGAGGTGTTGGTTGCCTTGACCATATGTGTTGCCGGCATGTATTTCTCAGTAATAGTATATTCTAAGTTTATGTCCATTCTTCCCATGAGCACTATTCTCTTCAAGTTTACAGGGCGGGGGGCATTTTATAGTTATTGTTGTTACTATTCCATCTTGCCATTTTAATAACTGCCTTTACTTTGATCTAATTATATATTGATCAACTATCAAAAGTAAATTTACTAGTTGGGGCTTGCAAACATGTTTCAGGAGTATAGACCCATAGAATAACCCATTTGAATTTCTAGTAGCAACTACTCCCAGGGATAATCATTCTGCAAATCACCAAGTGCCAAGATGATAAGGGGAGAAGCTACATCTACTTAGCATGTGACAAATAAGGAATCATCAAGATTCAATGGCAGCCATTTCTTAAGAGAAATGAAAGCCAAAATAATTCTTGCTTGGTTTTGAACATACATCCTGAGATGATAAATAAATTTTGATTTGAAATTAGGTAAGATTTGGAATGGAATCTTTCCTATAATACTTATTAGGTATGAAATCCTGAGTAGGATACTTAACCTCTCTAACCCTCAATTTCCTCATCTGCAAAATGAGGATAATTATATACTTACTCCATGGTTTTGTAGTGATGATTGAATTAGACAGTACATGTAAAATGCTTAGTAAATTTTAAAGCATTATTATATACATGCCATCTACTCTTATAGTCCCTCTATGCAATATAGTGATAAGAACAATAGGAATATTAGGTAGAGAATATGCTTCTTGTTAGGAAAATCTATGCTCAAATCCAAACTCTGACATGAATCACCAAGTAAATCGTATAACATCTCAAGGCCTCAATGTTCTTATCTTGATGGTTTGATACCTTTTTCTGGCACAAATTCAGAAATAGTGTGGACTTTGTGAACCTCATCTCATCATTTGAGGTTTTCTTCACTTTTCCCAACCTACTTAGCTTTTGTTTAAGGAATCTAGGACTCAGAGCAAAGTTCACTATCCCATTGTCACTTGGTATCTGTGTACCTTTTAAATCTGGATGCACAACAAGATGCACAATTGTTGCTGATTTTCACTGGTAATGGAAGTTTCATTTCTAGAAATTCCCTCTACCAATGAACTAGCAAGACTAGACAAAAGCAAAACAAAATAAGGCAAAACACACCATATACACTTGCAGTAATTTTGTTCAATGAATACATGGAGACTTTAAAACAAAGATGGATAGAATACCTACCAAACCACAGGACACAATTGTATTGGAAAACCATATAAGCAGTAGAAAAGGTCATGGATGTTAAGTAATCTAAGTCTTGGTGTATTTCAGCCTACTTGAAAATGTCATGTTACAAAACTTTGTGGAATAAAATTTAATTGCTACTTAAGCCTTTTTAAATATAAAATTTTCCAACAAGTAAAAACATATCCTTAGAACCACTTAAATAATGGGATTTGACAACAAGAATACTAATGAAGTTCTAAGTTAGGCCAGAGAGCAGATTTGGCTTCTTACTATTAAATATTATATATTGATTCTGTATATTTCAGAACAACGGTTGGTAGCCACATATTATAATTGTCACAAAACCTTTATACTGAACTTTCGAGTGGAAAATGGGTGAAACAGAATGCTTTCAAATTTCTTGCTTTGGAAAGTTTAAATCGAGCTTGAACTAATTTTATTGTAGTTTTGGTATTGATTCTCAATCTTTATACACAGATCATAGAGTTTTATAAGGCTTTACTTGATGGCCCTTGAAATTACAGCCCAGTATCCTGTTTTTAATTAGATGGGAAATTTCCCTTTATTCTGTACTGCACTCTAGTGTTTGCTTGTTAATTTCTGTCTGGAGCAGCCCAAGTTGATTTGCACATCATGTAAGAGTACCAGAATCTGGACTGTAATTGCTCCTTATGTTAGAAAATCATTCCATGATGGGGGCTTTTTAGGGAGCTTAAAAAGATATTCTTCAAGCACCTAAAATTTCAATTCTATAGTTTCTCACTGAGCTATTCCAAGGAACAACAGAAAATGGATGACCATGTTGAAACAATGCTAATTGAATTGCTATTGTTGCTCCCCAGGGAGTTGAGAGGAAAAGTTCTCAGGCATAGCAGAAATTCTGAGAAACAAAAACTTGCTATTAGTGAGAACTCAAAGCTGGCATGAGATAGGCACTTGGGAGAAAAACTCATTACTTATGATGTCTTCTCTGAAGTGTGTCATCTCCCCCTCCAAGAAAGTTCAGGAAATCTCTGAATTTTACTGATTCCTAAGAGGACTCCTGAGGGCTAGTTAGTATTTCTGATTATTTGATTCTTCTTTCTTATGTTAAATCAAAATATCATAATTCTAGCGCATGAAATGACCTTAGAGACCTTTTAATCCAGACCCCTTATTTTGCAGATGAGGAAACTGAGGCTCATGAAATTTATGTGACTTGAATAAGGTCACTCACACCTTGTCAGATTGATGAAAGAGGTGAGATTTGAACCCAAGTCTTCTGACTCCAGAGATTGCTTTTCACCCACTGGACCATTCCCAGAGTACCAGAACTTTGTAGTTTCTCCTTATATTCCCAGTGCTCTCCATAGTGCCTTACACATAGATAGGAAAGAAGGGTGTTTTTTGTATGGAAAAGGAAATGTCTTTATTATCTTGAGGGTTTCATGCCTTCTTCTGGCATAAATTCAGAAATGATGTGGGCTATATGAACCTCATTTTTACACTGAAGGGCTTTCTCATTTTTCCTTATATGTTTAGTTTTTGTTTAATGAAACTGGAACCTAAGTCAAAATTCACTATTCCTTTGCCACTTGGTATCTCTGTACCTTCCATATCTGGAGCACTGTACCAGATGACATTTTAATTGTATGGTTTTTGGAAGGCAGACCAGATTAATGAGTTATTCTCTCATAGATTCATGTATAAAAGTCTGGATTAGCAAAAGACTAGGCAGATATTCTCTGTCAATAATGAATCCAAAATAAAGATTATTGAAATCTAGCTAACACCTTCAGGGCTGATTTTTGACTGATTTCTCTGCCATTTACTACTAAGTTATCCAACTGACTATACAATGCTTCCTCCTCAATGGATACCTTCTGAAATTCTGAAGTATAAGGAATAGCAAAATGCTGATCATCTACCTGTACTTGATAACTTTATTTAATCTGTAGGTAAGTGAATTTGATTTTGGTTTTTGATAAATTTTTAGATAGAATATTAGAGATTTGGTTAGTGAAAATCTAGAAAGGGAAGTAGTAATTGTAAAGAACCACAATGGTTGACTTGATCAAGGACAGATTATACCAAAATAATCTTATTTTTTTTCTTTTCTGACAGGGATGTGTACATAATATGATTCAACTTTAATAAAGTAATTGATGAAGTATCTTATGGTATTTTGTGGAAAATATTGAGAGATGTGGGCTAAAATGTATTATTAGATTTGGTTGACTAACTTCAAGAATAGTTATGAATGATTCAATGCCTGATTGGAAGAAGGTCTCTAGTAGAGTGCCCAAGGAATCTCTGCTTAGCCCTATTATATTTCATGCTTATGTCAAAAATTTGGATTGAGACATAGAAAACATGACCATCAAATTTGCAAAAGACAAAGCTGGAATAGCTAACATATTATATGAAAATAAGGATCTAAAAAGATAATGGGAGAATAAAGGATAGAGATAAAACCAAGGAAATGAAAATTAGTTATACATGTAAAGTCTCAAACTTCATTTCAAAAATTAACTTCACAAATTTTATAATAGCTTTTTATTTTTTCAAAAGACATGCAAAGATTGTTTTTAACATTCACCCTTGCAAAATCACGTGTTAATATTTTCTTTCCTCTCTCACAAACTCCTCCCTCTCCTAGACAGCAAGTAATCCAATATAGGTTAAACAGGTGCAATTCTTCTAAACATATTTCTATATTTATCATGCTCTGTGAGAAAAATCAAATCAGAGGGGGAAAATGAGAGAGAAAAAAACAAGCAAGCAAAAATGAAAATACTATGTTGTCATCCACATTCAATCTCCACAGTCCTCTCTCTGGATGTAGAGTCTATTGGAATTGGCCTGAATTACTTCATTGTTGAAAAGAGCCAAGTCCATCAGAGTTGATTATCACATAATCTTATTGCTGTTAATATACAATGTTTTTTGGTTCTACTCATTTCACTTAGCATCAGTTCATGTAAGTCTCTCCATACCTTTCTGAAATCATCCTGCTGATCATTTCTTATAGAACAATAATATTCCATTACATTCATATACCTTAACTTACTCAGCCATTTCCCAACTGATGGACATCCACTCAGTTTTCAGTTCCTTGCCACTATAAAAAAAGGCTGCTACAAACATTTTTGCACATGCGGATCCTTTCCCTTTTTTATGATCTCTTTGGGATATAAATCCAGTAGAGACACTGATGGATTAAAGGGTATGAAGAATTTGATAGCCTTTTGGGCATAGTTCCAAATTGCTCTCCAGAATGGTTGTATCAGTTCACAACTTCACCAACAAAGTATTAGTATCCCAGTCTTCTCACATCTCCTCCAGCATTTATCATTATATTTTGCTGTCATGTTAGCCATTCTGAGAGTTGGGAGGTGATACCTCAAAGTTGTCTTAATTTGCCTTTCTCCAATAAATAGTGTTTCAATGCATTTTTTCATATAACTAGAAATAGCTTTAATTTCTTCATCTGAAAATTATCTGTTCATTAAAAAAAAACCCAGTTTTTGCTTACTTTCTAATCTTGGCTGCATTTCTTTTGTTTATATAAAACTTTTAAAATTTAATCTAATCAAAATTATCCATTTTTGCATATCTAATGTTTTCTAGTTCTTCTTTGGCCATAAATTCCTTTGTTATCCACAGATCTGAGAGGCAAACTATCTCTTTTCTATCAGTTTGCTTGTAGTATCAAGGCAAAGTTTAAATCATGAAACCATTTCAACCTTATTTTGATATAATTAGTTTGATGTTGGTCAATACCATTTTCTAATTTTACCAGCAATTTTTGTCAAATAGCTTAACTTCACAAATTTTAATGGAAGAGAGATTGCTAGCCATGTCTTCAAAAAGAACTAGTGTGATCTTGGACTGCTTTAAGAGAGGCATTCCAGGAAAAAGAAGTAATAGTCCCTATATGCTAATCTGGTCATATTATAATTTGAGTATTTCATTCCATTCCAGATGTTATAGTTCATAGAAGAATTATTTTGCTAGAGATCATTCAGAGAGATTATTAGGTTGTGCGTGGCTTTGAGCCCCTAGTATATGAGAACCATTTAAATGAAGTGGGAATAGTAAGCCAAGAAAAGAAAAACTTTCAGAGAAATATGCTGTCTTCAATTATTTTAAGGACTAGCCTATTTGCTTCCAAAAAATAGCACCAGAATAATGATGGAAATTTCAAAGAGACAATTTATACTTGATGTCCTGAAATTTATAAAAACAATTAGAGCTTTCTCAAACAAGATAGGTTACCTTGGAATGCCCCCTTCTTTGGATGCCTTCAAATAGGAGCTAGATGGTCTCTTGGTAGGTATATTACAATGAGTATTCTTTTTAGCTTTGGGTTCTAGATTCATACTGAGGTACTGCCCAACTCTAAAATCCTGTGATTCTATAAATTCAATAAACATTCAAATTATTTCAACAAAGACGTTTTAAGTACTTTTAAATACACTGTTATCAAATGTCCTTATTTCCTTAATCTATATCTTGTTTATTAATATTCATTCAATATGCTTTTATTAAAAAGATCTTTTTTATGTGAAGGTTACAGTGATAGGAGTTGGTGAAGGAGCAATTTAGATTAAATATAGCCCCTCACCACATTTCAAATCAAGTTAGCAAGTATTTATATGCTAACCAGTAGGGATGAAGAGAAAGGCAACAATAGTTCCTGATCTAATGGAGCTCATATTTTGATGGAGACAATATGCAAACAATAATGTTTATAGAATATGGATATATAAGGTAAATTAGAGGGAATCTCAGAAGGAAGGAATTAGCATTGAACCAGGAGAGCATTCTTGCAGAAACTGAGACTTGAAGGAAGTCATGGAATTTAGGCAATAGTGACCAGAAGGGAGGGGGTAGAAAACATTCCAGTATAGAAAACAGCTGGTGAAAAGGCCTAAATGTGGGAGATAAGTGTTTTCTACAAGGAACGAGGAGACTAGTGTCATGGTGAAGAATAAAGTTTATGTTCTTTTGCCTTCAAGGGCTATTCTAAGCCCTTTTCTCCTTTAACATGGAAACTCTAGTTCTTGTGTGATCTCATCTATAGCTTCAAGATATCCATTTTTTCCCTTAACTGGTAATTTTAATTTAGGAATCTCTTTCAGGATATGATTCATGGATTCTTACAATTTCTATTTTGCTCTCAGGACCTAATATACTGGGACAGTTTTCCTTGAACATTTTTTTTGAAATGTGATGTCTGATCTCTCTCTTTTTTTTTTTAAATCACAGCTTTCAAGTAGTCTAATAATTCTTAAATTATCTCTCCTTGATCTATTTCATGTTTTTACAATGAGATATTTTACATTTTCTTCTATTTTTCATTCTTTTGACTTAGTTTTATTGTTTCTTGAGTCTCAAGGATTTATTCATTTTGAGCTGACCAATTCTGATTATTAAGGAATTATTTTTTTCAGTAAGTTTTTGTATTTTTTTTTTCATTTAGCCTATTTTGCTTTTAAGGGAGTTTTTTTATTCAGTAAATTCATCACCATAGAGTCTGGAGGGAAGTTAGTGTTATTTTGAAAGTTTATCTTGGGGAAATGAGGTGGGAATATAATTTGGTTTGACATAGTGAATAGAGCATTGAGCCTTCAGGAGGACCTCAGTATAAATCTTGCCTAGTAAACCAGGACTCTATGGGTTCTCCTTGTATCTCCAGGATTTGCCTCAGTGCCTAACATATAAACATTAAAGAAACAATGAGGTCATTTAGGCCAATTCCAATAGACTTGTGATGGAGAGAGCCATCTGCATCCAGAGAGAGGACTATGGGTAATGTGGATCACACAACATAGTATTTTCATTTTTATTGTTGTTGTCTGCTTTTTTTATTCTAATTTTCCCCACATTTGATCTTATTTTGATGTGTAACATGATAAGTATGGAAATGTTTAGAAGAATTGCACGTGTTTAACCTATATTGGATTATTTACTGTTTAGGTTTAAAGGGCAGAGGGGGAGAAAGGGAGAAAAATTTGAAACACAAGATTTTGCAAGGGTGAATACTGAAAATTATCTTTGCATGTATCATGATTATAAACAAATCTTGCTTTAGAACCTGGTTGTTTCACTCTGAGAAATTAACTTCATTTCTCAGATTCCTCATATGCAAAATGGGGGGAAAGGTTGAACTTGATGATATCTGACACCCCTCTCAGTTTATGGTATCCATACTTCTTTCCTGATTTACTAGTTGACATAAGATAATTGTTTGGATTATTCATCCAACATTGAGGGGGTCTTATAGCCTCTGCAAAACACCTGAAGAATAATTAGCTTGACATGCTTAGAAATGAGACACCATAGTTGAGAAGAGAAGTCTACTAACCTCTGAATGATTCTGACTATAGAGTTTTGTAAACTCATGAATAAGAACTAAGTAGAAGAGGGTTCACTAGGAAGTAGACACATTGACAAGGCTAGATAAAAGCTTTTATGATATTTGCAGAGGTTTTACTCTGTTTTCAGTTCCATGGATCCACTGACAATTCTTAAAATAGGAATCTGATTAGAAGAAAATATAATTACAATGCATAAAGCATCTAGAAACCTGACAGAGCTATAGAGAGATTTTTGCTTAGGAACTATTTGAACAAAATATTGTATTTTCAGATGGATCATTACTGTCATAGTTGAGCTTGCTTAAAAAAGTCTATTGTGTTAATTGTTTGATATAATCATTTTTTGTGACAGGTAGGAGGAGATATGTTAGCAGAATTTAGGAAAGAAAAAAGAAACACAATCTTGTGACTAGAATACTGAATGAGAAAGCAGTACATTCTCTGTTCATCTAGAATTAGATTCTGAAACACAGAAGTGCTGTAAAAGTGTTGGCATTTCACCAAAAGCTTTGTTATAATAAAGAGAATTAAAAGTCTTTGATAATCTTTTTCACTTTTTAATAAGCATCAACAACTTCAGGATCCCAGGCTGGATTGCATTATCTTTAGCCTTTACAAACAAGTTGCATTCTTTTTCTGAGAAATGTTTTTCATCATAGCTTTCTTTGTTATTCAAACAGCAGTGGGACATGCTCTTCTACTAAATTTTGACCTAGATCCCAGTTTCCTTAAAAAATAAAAGTCAAACAGGTTAGAAGAAGTGAGGAAACCCTTCAGTGGGGAGTTGAAATTCACAAAGTCCACACAATTTTTGACTTTTTTTTCAGAAGAAGGAATCAAACCATCAAGATGATAAAGACATTTTCTTTTCAATTAAAAATACATAAACATCTTTCTTTAGTGTCTATATGTTAGTCACTGAGGCAAACCCTGGAGATACAAGGAGAAACCAGAGTCCTGGTTCACTAGATACTTAGTACAATGGGGAAAATGCAATCTCTGGAGTTAGTGACAGTGATTATGTAGTCTATATTCTTTTTAGTGTATTCACATTGTATTTTAAATGTCTGATCAGGACAATTTCAAGTATTCTTACATTTATCCACATAACAAAGATTACAACATCTTAATAGTTAACAGTTTGTAGACCAGAAGAGACAATGGCATTAGTATTTCTTCCACAGATGTTTAAGGTGAAATTCTTCCATATGGTAGCAATAATTGAGATCTCAGGACACTTCAATTTTTCAGGTTACATATGAGATACTGTTTTTGACTAGAATAGAAAGTTGAGAGATTTTTCTTACAAGAATAAAAGAAATTGAAAAAAAGCTAATCAAGTCTTCTTAAGCATTCCTGCTGGTGATAGCTAATGAAGAAAGAAGGTTTTATTTAAATATATTCCATGAATTTGATGAATTGTAAGAATTGTAATAGAATATAAAGAAACCTTGAAAGTTCAATGATAGTTTAGAAAGAGTAAAAACACTGCCTTATCAGGTTTTACTATTTCTAAAAAGAACCCTCTACCTAGTACTGCACAAAGTTAACTGTTTTTCTTTGCTAACTAATTTACCTGGTTTATCCAGTAAATTTATTTTATTTGGCACTGTGAGATTAGGTGGCTAGCTTTGCTTTCCATACTTCTCTTGCCAATTAGGCAGCTACTTATGTGGCACAAGGGACAGAAAGCTGGACCTGGAACCAGGAAGACCTAAATTTTGTCATAGCGTTTGACACCTATTAGTTATATGACTGTGCAAGTTACTTAATTTCTCCTGCTTAATTTTCCTTATTTGTTAAATGGGGGAAATAATTGCATCTAACTTTCAGGGTCATTGTGCTGGTAAATGAGATAATACCTTAAAACATTATATAAATGCTATTTAGTTACATGGTCTTTATTATCAAGTTCAACCTTTCCCTCCATTTTGCATATGAGGAATCTGAGAAATGAAATTAATTTCTCAGAGTGAAACAACCAAGGCAAGATTTGTTTATAATCATGACACACGCAAAGATAATTTTCAACATTCACCCTTGCAAAACCTTACGTTTCAAATTTTTTATGTGCCTAAATCTACTCCTCTTTCTTTCTTTCTATCCAGTTTAGAGAGCCATCCTATAAGACAAAGATTAAAAAAAGAAAAAAGAGGAAAAAATCAGCAAAACCAATCAACACATTATTTATTTATTTATTTTTTGTCTAGTTCTGGTCTTTTTTTTTTTTAATTTTTTATTATATATATATATTTATAATATTATCCCTTGTATTCATTTTTCCAAATTAACCCCCCTCCCTCTATTCCCTCCCCCCGATGACAGGCAATCCCATACATTTTACATGTGTTACAATATAGTCTAGGTACAATACATGTGTGTGAATATCATTTTCTTGTTGCACAATAAACATTAGAATCCGAAGGTACATGTAACCTGGGCAGACAGATATTAGTGCTAACAATTTACATTCACTTCCCAGTGTTTCTTCTCTGGGTGTAGCTACCTCTGTACATCATTGATCAACTGGAAGTGAGTTGGATCTTCTTTATGTTGAAGATTTCCACCTCCATCAGAATACATCCTCATACAGTATTGTTGTTGAAGTGTACAGTGATCTTCTGGTTCTGCTCATTTCACTCAGCATCAGTTGACCTAAGTCTCTCCAAGCCTCTCTGTATTCCTCCTGCTGGTCATTTCTTACAGAGCAATAATATTCCATAACCTTCATATACCACAATTTACCCGACCATTCTCCAACTGATGGACATCCATTCATCTTCCAGTTTCTAGCTACAACAAAAAGAGCTGCCACAAACATTTTGGCACATATATGTCTCTTTCCACTCTTTAGTATTTCTTTGGGATATAATCCCAGTAGTAGCGCTGCTGGGTCAAAGGGTATGCACAGTTTGATAACTTTTTGGGCATAATTCCAGATTGCTCTCCAGAATGGCTGGATTCTTTCACAACTCCACCAGCAATGTATTAGTGTCCCAGTTTCCCCACATCCCCTCCAACATTCATCATTATTTGTTCCTGTCATCTTAGCCAATCTGACAGGTGTGTAGTGTATCTCAGAGTGGTCTTAATTTGCATTTCTCTGATCAGTAGTGATTTGGAACACTCTTTCATGTGAGTGGATATAGTTTCAATTTCTTCCTCTGAGAATTGTCTGTTCATATCCTTTGACCATTTATCAATTGGAGAATGGTTCGGTTTCTTATAAATTAGGGTCAGTTCTCTATATATTTTGGAAATGAGACCTTTGTCGGAACCTTTGTTTTTAAAAATATTTTCCCAATTTGTTACTTCCCTTCTAATCTCGTTTGCATTAGTATTATTTGTACAGAAACTTTTTAGTTTGATGTAATCAAAATCTTCTATTTTGTGATCAATAATGATCTCTAGTTGTCCTCTGGTCATAAATTCCTTCCTCCTCCACAAGTCTGAGAGGTAGATTATCCTCTGTTCCTCTAATCTATTTATTATCTCCCTCTTTATGCCTAAATCATGGACCCATTTTGATCTTATCTTGGTATATGGTGTTAAGTGTGGATCCATATCTAATTTCTGCCATACTAATTTCCAGTTTTCCCAACAGTTTTTTTCGATTAATGAATTTTTATCCCTAATGTTGGTATCTTTGGGTTTGTCAAAGATTAGGTTGCTGTATCCTTTTTTGTCCTTTGTATCTAATCTGTTCCACTGATCTACCGGTCTATTTCTTAGCCAATACCAAATGGTTTTGGTGACTGCTGCTATATAATTTAGCTTTAGATCAGGTACACTTAGACCACCTTCCTCTGAGTTTTTTTTCATTAGTTCCCTTGCAATTCTCGACCTTTTATTCTTCCATATGAATTTTGTTGTTATTTTTTCTAGGTCATTGAAATAGTTTCTTGGGAGTCTGATTGGTATAGCACTAAATAAATAGATTAGTTTGGGGAGTATTGTCATCTTTATTATATTCGCTCGGCCTATCCAAGAGCACTGAATGTCTTTCCAATTATTTAAATCTGATTTTATTTTTGTGGCAAGTGTTTTGTAATTTTTCTCATATAATTCCTGACTTTTCTTTGGTAGATGGATTCCCAAATACTTTATACTCTCAACATTTGTTTGGAATGGAATTTCTCTTTGTATCTCTTGCTGTTGCATTTTGTTAGTGATATATAAAAATGCCGAGGATTTATGTGGATTTATTTTGTATCCTGCCACTTTGCTGAAATTTTGAATTATTTCTAGTAGCTTTTTAGCAGAGTCTTTGGGGTTCTCTAAGTATACCATCATGTCATCTGCAAAAAGTGACAGTTTAATTTCCTCATTTCCTACTCTAATTCCTTGAATCTCTTTCTCGGCTCTTATTGCCGAGGCTAGCGTTTCTAGTACTATATTGAATAGTAATGGTGATAGTGGGCAACCTTGTTTCACTCCTGATCTTACTGGGAAAGGTTGCAGTTTATTTCTATTGCATATTATGCTTACTGAAGGTCTTAAATATATGCTCCTGATTATTCTAAGGAATAGTCCATTTATTCCTATACTCTCAAGAGTTTTTAGTAGGAATGGATGTTGGATTTTGTCAAATGCTTTTTCTGCATCTATTGAGATGATCATATGGTTCTTATTAATTTGATTATTAATATGGTCAATTATATTAATAGTTTTCCTAATATTAAACCAGCCCTGCATTCCTGGAATAAATCCTACTTGATCATAGTGTATTATCCTGGAGATGATTTTCTGAAGTCTTTTTGCTAATATCTTATTTAAGATTTTAGCATCAATATTCATTAAGGAGATTGGTCTATAATTTTCTTTCTCAGTTTTCGATCTACCTGGTTTAGGTATCAGTACCATGTCTGTGTCATAAAAGGAGTTTGGTAGGACTCCTTCATCCCCTATTTTTTCAAATAATTTATATAACATTGGGACTAATTGTTCTTTAAATGTTTGGTAGAATTCACATGTGAATCCATCTGGCCCTGGGGATTGTTTCCTGGGGAGTTGATTAATAGCTTGTTTTATTTCTTTTTCTGAAATGGGATTATTTAAGCAATTTATCTCCTCCTCTGTTAATCTAGGGAGCCTATATTTTTGGAGGAAGTCATCCATTTCACTTAAATTATCAAATTTATTGGCATAAAGTTGGGCAAAGTAACTCCTTATTATTTCTCTAATTTCCTCTTCATTGGTGGAAAGATCCCCCTTTTCATTTGTAAGACTATCAATTTGATTTTCCTCTTTCTTTTTTTTGATCAAATTTACCAAAGGTTTATCTATTTTATTGGCTTTTTCATAAAACCAACTCTTGGTTTTATTTATTAATTGAATAGTTTTTTTACTTTCAATATTATTGATTTCTCCTTTTAATTTTTGTATTTCAAGTTTAATTTTTGGTTGGGGGTTTATAATTTGGTCTTTTTCTAGCCTTTTAAGTTGTAAGCCCAATTCCTTAATCTTCTCTTTCTCTATTTTCTTCAGATAAGCCTCTAAAGATATAAAATTTCCCCTTATTACTGCTTTAGCTGCATCCCAAAGATTTTGATATGATGTCTCATCATTGTCATTATCTTGGGTGAAATTGTTAATTGTTTCTATAATTTGCTCTTTCACCCAGTCATTCTTTAAGATGAGATTATTCAGTTTCCAATTACTTTTTGGTCTATTTACCCCTAACTTTTTACTGAATGTAGCTTTTATTGCATTGTGATCTGAGAAGAAGGCATTTATTATTTCTGCCTTCCTACATTTAATTTTGAGATCTTTATGTCCTAATATATGGTCTATTTTTGTATAGGATCCATGAACTGCTGAGAAGAAAGTATATTCCTTTCTATTGCCATTCAGTTTTCTCCAAAGGTCTATCATACCTAGTTTTTCTAATGTTCTATTTACTTTTTTAATTTCTTTCTTGTTTGTTTTGTGGTTTGATTTGTCTAAATCTGAGAGTGCAAGGTTGAGATCTCCCACTATTATAGTTTTACTGTCTATTTCTTCTTGCAGTTCTCTTAACTTTTCCTTTAGAAAGTTAGATGCTATACCACTTGGTGCATATATGTTTAGTATTGATATGGCTTCATTATTTATGCTACCTTTCAGCAGGATATAGTTTCCTTCCTTATCTTTTTTAACGAGATCTACTTCTGCTTTTGCTTGACCTGAGATAAGGATAGCTACCCCTGCTTTTTTGGCTTTACCTGAAGCATAATAGGCTCTGTTCCAACCTTTTACCTTTACTCTGTATGTATCTCCCTGCTTTAAGTGTGTTTCCTGTAGACAACATATTGTAGGGTTCTGCTTTTTGATCCAATCTGCTATCCGTCTCCGTTTGATGGGATCGTTCATCCCATTTACATTTACAGTTAAAATTACTAATTCTGTATTTCCTGCCATCATATTATTCCCCAGATTATGCTTTTTCCCTTGACCCCCCTGATCCCCCTCCCCAATATTTAATTTACAGACCCCCCTTGTGACGCGCAACCCTCCCTCTTTTTTTTTTTTTTTTAGGATCCCTCCCCCCTCCCTCCAAGTCCCTTCACTTATTCTCCTTTTCCTTTTCCCTTTTCCTCTCCCCCCTTTTAATGAGGTGAGAGAAAATTCTCTAAAAAACAAATATGTTAATTATTTACTCTTTGAGCCTCTCCTGATGAGAGTAAGATTCACACAATGATTCTCCCCCTCACTAAGTTCCCTCAGATATGGTGTATTTTCTATGCCTCTTCCTGGGATGTAGTTTCCCTCTTTTTATCACTCCTTCCCCTTTTTCTGAACCGACCTCCTTCCCTTTACTACACCCCCCTTTTTTTCTTTTATATCAGTAAAATCAAATTATCCTTGAGTACTTTTTATATACCCACAACAGAGTTACAGTTCTCAAGGGTTCTGTGTACCTTTTTCTGTTTCTCTTCAGTCTTGTGGATGTAGATCAAATTTTTTGTTTAAGTCTGGTTTTTTTCTTAGAAACATATAGAATTCCTCTGTTTCATTGAATGACCATCTTCTTCCATGGAAAAAGATGCTAAACTTAGCTGGGTAGTTCATTCTTGGTTGCAGTCCTTGATCTTTTGCCTTACAGAATATCAGGTTCCAGGCCCTTCTATCTTTTAATGTGGAGGCAGCCAGATCTTGGGTGACCCTTATTGTGGCACCTTGATATTTAAATTGTTTTTTTCTAGCTGCTTGCAGGATTTTCTCCTTTGTGTGGTAATTCTGCAGCTTAGCCACAATATTCCGTGGTGTTCTTTTTTTAGGGTCTATTTCAGAAGGAGTTCGATGAATTCTTTCCACATCTACTTTCCCTTCTGTTTCTATTATCTCTGGACAGTTCTCTTTGATAATTTCCTGTAAAATAGAATCTAGGCTCTTTTTTTGGTCATAGTTTTCTGGAAGTCCAATAATCCGCAGATTATCTCTCCTAGATCTATTTTCCAGTCTATAGATTTTCCCAGTAAGTATTTGACGTTGTTCTCCAGCTTCTCATTTTTTTTTGTTTTGTTTGACTGATTCTTGGGTTCTCTGTGAATCATTCATTTCTATTTGTTCCATGCTGACTTTTAAGGAGTTATTTTCTTCTTTCACAGTTTTTAGTTCTTTTTGTAAATGCCCAATTTCATTTTTAAATGAATTATTTTGCTCTATTGAATTTTTTTCCATTTCCCTAATTTTTTTTTTGAGAATTATTTTCTTTTTCCAATTCAGAAATTCTATTTTCTTGAGACTTTTTTATCTTTTCCAATTCAGAAATCCTACTTTCCTGTGTTTTTTTAACCTTTTCTAATTCATAAATTTTGTTTCCCTGCATCTCCTGTGAATTCTTTATTTTTTCCAACTCCAATTTCAGGACGTTGTTATTCTTTATCATAGCTTCCCTTTCCTTTCCCCATTTTTCTTCAATCTCCCTTAATTTTTTAAGAGTTTCTTCTAGGAGAGAGTTATGTGATGGGGGGCAGGAATCGTTCCCCTTTAGGTTGTTATCTGCTGACTCTCTGCTGTTAACTTCCTCGGGGTTGGATACCAGCTCTTTCTCTGTGTAGAAGGAATCTATAGTTTTTTTGGCTTTTTTGCTCATACTTAAAAAAATCTTTTGGGGTCTGTCCCTGGGGTAGGAAATTATTTATTTACTTCTTTACCAGCTTCCTCCCAGACCGGATGGATGCAGCGGCCCCTGCGCCTGAGCTAAGATAGAGCTCTGGGAGAGAGTTCCCCACCCCCTCCCTGGAAGTGCCTCAGAGGTGATTAGCACTACTGTGCTTCGAGGGCGTAGAATAGTAAAGACAGCACAAAGCCCAGCCTATGTGTCCGGGTGGGGAGTGGATGTCTGCAGCAGGTGACGTGAAAAGCCCCTGTGCTCAAACTGGAAGTGTGTGCCAGAAACCGCGGTCCCTAGTTCAAAGGTTCCGCTTCTCTGGGACTTCCTGGAGCTGAGTTCCACTCCCTCCAGCTAAACTAGGCAGTGTGTGTTGCCTTGGGCCGTATCCACCCACTTGTCAATCTCTTAACTATTCTCAGGAGGTAGCTGAGGCCACGCCCCCTGGTGCCCAGATCTGCTGAGTCACCTCCAGGATCCGGGGAAAATCTAATCTGAGTTTTAAAATATTTTGGCTTTCTCTTCTGAACTGCTAAATAATTAGCAGAGAAGAGCTAACAGCCTGTGCCAGATTCCTTTACCTCAGTGGCTTCTCTGATCCCAGAGCCCTTCCCAGCGCAATGGGCGCAGTGTGCCACCTCCCCACCGTCTGTGCTGTCCTCTCTTATTCCTCCCCTGAGAACTGACCTTCTCTATTGAAACTCCAGATTCTCTTCAGCTGGTAAGTCCTGCTTCCAGTCCTTGTGGTATCTATCAGTCCTGGGCTAATTCTGAGACTTAATTTATCTAACTGGTTGCGAGGGAGTGAGGACGTTCACAGAGTCGTGTGTTTCTTCTCCGCCATCTTGGCTCCGCCCCCTCAATACATTATTTAAATAAGATAATATGTGTAACGTTCCACACCTTTGGACCTCTCTCACCCTTACAGGGTGAAGGAGATATCTTCTCATACTTTTTTCCTTTCAGATTGTGTGGTTTTTAGCTTTGCAACATTTTTTTTTTTTGCAACAATTTTTTGATTATTTTGTGGTTTCTCTTTCCACTTTAAATTTTTGTATTTATGCATACATTATTTTCTTGTTTGTACTTCATTTTACATCAATTTTTATATGATTCTCTGTATTAATTATTTTCTAAAGCATACTAATAATCCATTGCATTCATGTACAGCAATTCATTTATTCATTCATTAATCAGTGGGCATCTACTATATTTCTAGCAGTGTAATTCTTCTATCAATGAATTTTTGCCATTTATTTCAATAATTTTAAATTGCTTTTTAGAATGATTGTATTAATTTACAACTTCACCTACAAAGCACTCAATGTTGCAGTCCTTTCATAAACCCTCCAACATTTCCTATTTCCAATTTTTTTATTGGCCATTTCATGTCATATGAAGATATTCATGAGATATTTCATGAGATATTTTGATTTACTGATTTCTTTCCTCATCTGTCTTCTGACTGTTTGTGTGGTTCTTTTTCCTATTGGTAATTTCTTCCTGCAATCTCCATTTTGGAGAAAGAGATTAGCCATTACTCATTCTCAATATTTAATCACTCTGCTGTCATGTTGCTACATCCTTCTCAATCTCCTCCACCCTTATCGTATTTTCATCTCTCCTTTATGGTTTGTCTTCTTGTTTTATAATGTAACCTTCTTGAGGATAAGGACTGTCTTTGTGCTTATATTTGTATCCTTGACACTTAGTATGGTACCTGGTATGTAGTAAGCACTCAATAAATGCTTGTTGATTGACTGGTTATTAGTGATTTGGAGTATTTCATAAGTTTGTTAACAATTTGCAGTTTTGCTTCTGAGAAACTGTTTCTTTATATCCCTTGACCACCTATTTATTAGAGAATGACATATTGTCAAATGGATATCTGTTAATTGTATCAAATAGAATATTCTATCCATGAAATGTAAAAAAGAATAAGAGAAATAATTCAATCAATTGATACATGTTTTTTAAGGAAACAGATGACATTTAATGTTAGAAGGGACATAAGAAAACATCTAGTTCAATAATCTCATTATAGAGATGAGGAAACTAAGGTCAAGATTGCTTAGATGATTTATCCAAGCTCATAAAGGTGGCAAGCATCAGGGATGGGATTTGAAAGCTGTTACTTCTGGAATGATGCAGAATGAGATTATGTGGCTGGTTTGTGGTGTGTATTGGTAGAATTTGGTAAGATCATAGATAAATCAAAATATTAAAGCATTTGTGCTTAACCAATTATGGATGCCAAGACTCTAAGTCTATAAATCAAACTTTGGGGAAGTAGACTATCTTGAACAACTATTTCTAAAAATGAAAATTTGAGAAAACTAAAACTTTAAAAAACTAATATCTTTTCCATTTATATCACAACCATATATATACATATATACATATATATACATATACATATTTTATATATATATATATATATATATATATATATATATATATATATATATATATATATATATATATATATATCAAGTCTACCACCAGATGATAGTTTTTTTTTTCATTTTGTAGAAAGCTCCTAGTTGACAGTGAAAAATACTGGTGAATTTAATTGAACCTGACACATTTTCAAGAACGGGATAAATAATTCAAATATTCTGGGATTAAAAAAGCTTTGTTTTCTTGACCTCTCTGACCTTTCATTAGTTTATGTTGTAGTGAAGTTATGTCTTACATATAATTAAGGTAAATGATTCTTGAATTTCTACTTCAGAACAATGCCTTTATACATTAAAAATTCAAAGCTTATATAATAGAAACAACCATAAACTATAAGGCACTTAATGCCTTCTTCCAATCTTATAGGTGCTTTTTAAGCCAAAACATATCCATTTTTTCTTACTCAGAGAAGCCTATTTAGTACCTTTATTACTTAGTTTCATCCTACTGTTGGCTTGTTTCAATAGTAAAGAAGTTGAAAATAAGTAATAGTGCTTCAGTAAGTATTATAAAAAATCAGCTGACAAAAAACCCTCCATACCTTAACAGACCATCTCTATGAGTTGTCATAGACACAAAAATTAATGCAATTAACCTTCTAGTGATGATATCCTCAAATTTATATAATCCTTTCCTACTTGGTAGGACTTTCCAAAACTTGATTGATGAAAGTAATGCTAAAAATAATTGATAATAGCTTCAATTTCTATACTGACTTTTTATTTCTAAAGTTCTTTCACATGTTATTATATTTGGTTCTTTCAACCCCACAATGTGAATATGTAAATAATTATCTCCATCTTACAGATTAAAAAAAAAAACTGAGATGTGTAGAGGAAAAGAGATGTGCTCCAGATAATGAAATGACAGCACAAACACATGAACCTGGATCTATAAGACTTATTCTGTTTTTCATACTATAATCTACATTTGACTTTAAAAAAAGTAAAATTGAATACCCAGTAGATTTTACTTAAGATATATATATATATATATATATACATATATATGTATATATATATATATATATGTCTATATATCTTTATATATCTATATATCTCTCTATCTAAATATCTATCTATCTGAATGAAATCAAAGATCTTTAGATGAACTTTTCACATTATTTGAGAGGTGACTTTCCCTCTCCCTTTAATCTCTTGCAAGAGCAGCATAGTTGCTTAATTGGATTGTTTTCAATTTGGAATCAGTTTCCTGTGGCCTTATGCTTTCCAATTTTTGTTGGCTGCTTTTTTCATATTCTTTGATGTTATAAAAATATAGTATGTTTTAGCTAAGGTATGTTGAGAAAAGAAATCTTCATCTCATGTGTTGCAAAGGGTTATTGTACACTTTATCTCCCAATATTTGATATATATTTATGTGTACACATAGTCTCACACACACACATCAGAAGTTGTTCAAAAAGCTAAAGTTTATTTTACAATCACTAAAAGATGTTACTATTGGGCTATAATAACTCAGCTAATATTTATTAAAATGTCACTATATTATAGGCACTGTGCTAAGTTAGGGATACACAAAAGGGAAAAAAGCAAGCTGTATATTATAAGGTTGAGGGAGACTGAGAAGGGTTTCTTTTTATAAGGTGGAGTTTGTGCTGAAACTTAAAAGAATCTGAGAAAATTAAAAGGCAAGAGATGAGAAAGGAGAGCATTACAGTAATGGGAGACAGAGTGAGGAAAATCAAGGTTCATTGTCATTGGATTGTAAAATTAATTGTGGTATGAGGAAGAACTGTAAGGCATAAGAAGGTTAGAAAGGTAGAAAGGGATCTGCTTATGGAGATCTTTGAAAGCCAAAGAATTTTATATTTGATTCTGAAGATAGCAGCAAAACATGAACATTCGTTGGATAGGGTAGGGATACAATTAAACCTTTGTTTTGGATTTGATAGTGGTACAGAGCAAGAACTGGAGCAGAGAAATACATGTGGCAGAAAAACCAATTGTTTGGTTCTTTGCAATAGTATAAATAATTCTAAAAGTTTTGTGAGAGTTAGAAAATATACTTGTTCTGATGATTTATTTGTGAGCTACCAACTATATGGGTATTTGGGAGTATATATTTGTTTCTTGCAATTAAGATATTTTCATAACAGATTAAATTATAGAAAGCTACTTGAAGTTCATATAATTTAACCTCATATTGATGAGATTTAACCCTTATTACCAAATACCTTCATTATTTTTCCTTAGAAATATTTGATATATTTCTCTTAAAAAAAGGTCACATTTGAAGAATAAAAGTTGTATGTGGGTTGTCACAAAGGATATCATTTAAATCTTCTCGTCAAATTTGTTTGTGATATATCTAAATATATTTTATATTGACAACATGTGCCCTTTTGGAGTTTATTGTGGTATATACTGTATTATATGGTACAGTCTAAATTGAATTTATGCCAGACGTTTTTATCTGTATCATCTTGCTTAGTTACTTATATTGTACAGATATCTCAAAATTCTTACTGAATTATTATGTTTTTAAAGCTTAAAATTGCACCAAAACTTTGAAATAGCTTGTATTTACACAGCCTGAGTAAATAGGAGTAATTACTAACTTCAGTTACTTGGATTTCTATTTATGCAAAGAGTGTTTTGTAGTTATATCAATATGGTTCCTGGGTATGTCTTTTTAGCTAGATTTCTTTAAAAAAATCAAAATCAATTTTATTCTGAACTTAAAAAATAAAACAAGCATTTTCCTAACATAGTTGAACAGAAAAAACTAATTGTACATGAAACTACAAATCTATTTTGTGCAACTTGCTGTTCCATTTAAATATATAATAGTCTATTATATATAATCTATTATATATATAATTATAATTATTATGCAGTTATATATAATAGTTATGTTAACTATTTATAAATATATATATTAATAGTTATATGTCAAATATATAATATGCATATTATATATATGTACATAATATAAACTTCCCTTTTCCTCCCCCCATCCTGCTTTAGAGTTGGTTACTATTAGACAGAAATATGTATGTATAGACTTCTAAATATTTATAATTCTTTTTAAAAATGGTGTGTGTGTGAGGCAATTGGAGTCAAGTGACTTGCCTAGGATCATATAGCTAGGAAATATTACATGTCTAAGTCTGGATTTGAACTGAGGTCCTCCTGTCTTCACATCCAGTGCTCTATCTATCTTCCTACCCTAAATATTTATAGGTTTACAATTATTTTGAATGGAATTCCAATTTTCTCTCTCAAAGTTTTATAAGCAATTTAGACAAGATAGTTCAAAAGTATAGCTTTGCTATTAGAACATAAAACTGCACTGTTAAAATAGGAAATCAATTAATAGTTTAAAATGCTATTAAGACTTCAAACTGTACTAGTATTTTGGGTACACTTATTTCTTATCCTGTAACTTTGCTTAAGTTATTAAATGTTTTAATTAATTTTAGTTAATTCTTTAGAATTCTCTATGAATACTGTCATCAGCTGAAAGAAGCCCTATAATTTTGTTTGCCTTTTAACTACTTTTATTCTCTCACTTTCTTTTTCTTGTCTCACTGCTACAGCTTAAATTTTTAGCACTGTGTTAAATGATATTTTGATTATGAATATCATTGCCTTATGAATGATTTTATTGAAAATATTTCTCATTTATCTTGGTTACATATAGCAATGACTTTTGGTATTAGGTAGATATTACTTGCCAAATTTAAGAACAGTCTATTCATTCCTATTCTTTTTATTTTTAAAAATAGAAGTGGATGTTTTCTCAAAAGTGTGTTCTACATCTATTGATATAATCATTTGATCATAATTGTTATTAATGTAGCCTGTTATGCTCATAGTTTTCCCTAATATTGAACTAATCTATTCCTGGAATATAATCCTACTTGGTCATAGTGAAAAATATGTTGAATGTATTGTTGTAGCCTCTTTACAAATATTTGTATTAATTTTTTCATTAGCTCATATTTTCTTTATATTCTCTTTCTCCCTTCATTAAGTACCAAGACCACATTGTATCATAGAAGTAAATCTTTTCTTATTTTTGCAAAATGTATGCAATATTAGGGTTAATTACTCTTTGGATGTTTGATAAATATATTTTATCACTCATTATGGGTTGTTTTTTTCTTTTTTTTCTCTTTCAAGTTCATTTCTTACTCATTCAATTACTTAAATCCTCTATTTCTCTTTCTATTAATGGACATGTTATGTTTTTGTGGATATCCATCTATTTAATTTAATATTCTCATTTTGTCGGAACAATTGAGAAAAATAGTTCTTAGTAATTTCTTTAATTTGTTTTTATATATTGTGAATTCTCATTTTTATTTTAATACTGGTGTGATTTTCCTCTAAAATTAGTCAAATGATTGAGCTATTTTATTAGTTGTTTCTTCATTTATTTATTTATTCAAATTTTAACCAATCTAATTGAATTTTAAGAGATTCTGGTTTGGTATTGAATTAGTTTCATAAATTTATTGCTTTTCTAGTGTTTTTAGTAGCATATCCTCTTTTTTTCTTTTCTTTTTTTTTTTTATGAAAGTGTTTAAAATATACATTTTCCCCTTTGGATTTCTATGGCTGTATTCCAGAAGTTTTAGTGTGTTATTTAGTGTTGTTTTCTATATGAAAAATATCTATTGTTTCTCTAAAGTATTCTTCAATTCAAAAATTTAAATTTGATCTATAATTAATTTTAATCCTTTTCCATTCTCCTTAATAATCTTATCTTAATATAATATTATATTTAATTATAATATTTTTATTGCCGTAAGGCAATAATATTTCTGTTTTTCTGCATTAGTTTTGGAGAGTTTAATTTCCAAATAAAGTCACATTTTAAAAAATTACCATAAGCTATTTAGAATTTCGAATACTTTCTTTTGATTCTATTCAGTATTTAGTAAAGACCCATCACGCCTTTAAGAACATGTTATTCAGTTCTTTCTTTCTTTTTTTTTTTTTTTTAATTTACCTTTTGGTTAGATTTACCTTGGTCTTAGAGGGATGTATTAAGATTTCAAATTAGTATAGTTTTACTATTTTCTCCTAAAAGTCAATTAACTTTTTGGTTAAGTATTTAGATATTATTGCATTTGTTGCTTTCTAATTCATTCTACTAAGATCATTTATGGATGGGTTCATGCTTTGGCATTGTTGATTTTTAATTGTGTGGTTCCTTCTATTGTATTCTCTTTTACTTTCTCCTTTCTTCACTTTTAACTCCTTATTCTCATTACAGAAAAAGTAAAATTTTGAGATAGTAGCATACTCAACAATATAAGACTATATTTGATACAAACTATTTCTATTCCCAGACTCTTTTTCTTTTCTCCTTGCTTTGTCTCTTATTTCAGGTTATTATCCTTTGTCCCACCCTTTATTCCTTCCTTCACCTTTACCCTCAAGACAGAGATTTTCATTAATTATTTCTTGATTCTACCTTCCCTCTTAATCCTCTTCTGCTCTCTTTTTTATTTCCCAATTCCTTACTGCTTAATACATATTGATACCCTATTCTTTCTGTGAATGTACATTTATCTGTGTGTCTGTGTATATGTTGGAGATAGAGAGAGGTGGTTCATAGGTGTGTGCATTTGTGTTTGGCCTACCTTTGTACAGTTTATATTGTTTTTTTTTTTTTTTTTTTTTTTTTTTTTTTTTTTTTTGTGGTGGGGACTTCTTTTTTTTCTCTTAAGATGATAAAGTTACCTTCATGTCCTTTTTCTTATTCCTTTTTAAAGACATTAGGATCCTAAGAAAATTTTTTTCTTTCCATCCTGTTATATGATATACTTTTTGTGATTATATAATTCAAGGATTTTGACCCTACATTCTATGAATCATTATAAAAATGTTTTGCTTTTATTTTTATTAATTGAAAACATTATTCTGAGAAGGGATCCATAAATTTCCAAAGAGGTTCATTTCACAAAAAAGGGTAAGAAACTTGAGTTAATACTGTCTGATTGCTCAAATGTATTTATATTTCAATACTTCTCTTGACTTGTGTGGTTGCCTTTCATAGTATCTGTTGAATTTGGGATCCTTCAGCAAGATTACTTGGAATTCCTCTATTTCATTAAATATCCATTTTCTCTCCTATAAGAATATATTTATATTTTGGGATATTTTATCCTCAGTTGCAAATCTTTATCCTTTATTTTCTGTTTTATTATATTGCAAGCTGTCCTCTCTTTTTGTATGTGATCTTAACTGATTTTAATTGTGGCTGCTTAGTATCTGAACTTTTTTGCCCTGATTGTTTGCAATATTTTTTCTTAGACCTTAAAGCTTTGAATTTGAGATAAGGCCTTCCTCAGAGTTTTGATTTCAGGAGATGGATTATTTTTATTTTCACTTTACCCTCAGGTTCACTTAGATCTGGACAATTTTCACATGTGATTTCCTAAAGTAAATATGGTGCCAAGTTTTCTTAATGAAGTTTTTTCTATGATTCTTATGTTATCTCTGTTTTCTTCAGAAGTTGTTTTTGATAGGAGAAACTTTCCATTTTTTGTAAAGTCTTTTAACCTAGGACAGTTACATAGAATAGTGGTTAGAGCACCTGTATTGGAGTCAGAAGATCCAGTTCAAATCCAGTCTTAGACCCTGACTGGCTGTGTGATTCTGGGAAGTCACTTAACCTTGATTGTCTCCAAAAAAAGTCTTAATTTTGTTCCAGTGCTTCTAAATGTTTTCTGCAGTAATTGATCTATATTCAGTTTAATTTAATCTTCAGGCAGTAAAACTTTGCATTTTGTCATCTAAATTGTTTAATTTCACTCCTATTCTTTCCTTGAAACTTCTCATTGTCATTTTCCATTCCTTTATTCAAATGTCTCATTTCTTTTATATGAACATTTTAAAATTTCTTCTATGAATTTTAGGGGGTGGATCCAAGATGGCAGAGAGCAGACATGACTTTCTGTGACCTCCTCTGACTTTCTCTCAAACCAATAATAGATTAAGCCTCTAAATTGCTTTTGGAGTCAAAGGAGCACAACACATTCCCAAAAGAAGATATCTTAGAAGAACTTCAGAACAGGTCTGCTTTAAACAGTCAGGGGGACAAGTCATCTGAGCCCAGACTGTGACACAGGGAGCCCGAGTCAAGGAGCTGAAGTGGGGAGCCAGGGTATTGTGGTATATCCCCTGGGCACCAGGATATACTTCTGTGAGGCTCTTAGGATACTCTGTCCTGGTTGCAAGCAGGTAATTTGGCAGATTTGCTACAAAAGGCACTACAAAAGAGGGGAGAGAACTAGATTACCCAGCACTGGAAGTCAATCGACAGAACTGCCCCAGGGCAAAGAAAAGCAGCTGTCTTTCCTTTCATTAAGAGCAGACCTCAACCCTTAAAAAATGACAAATAATAAAACAAAAATAACTCTCACCATAGATGCTTTTATGGGGAGAGAGAAGAATAGACATCAAATCCTGAGGTTCCTAAAGGCAAAGTGACTCCATATGAAGCCCCTAAAGGAGTTATTAGCTGGTCTCCATTTCACAAGGCTTTCTTGGAAGATTGCATAAAAGATCTTAAAAGAGAGAAGAAAAATGTGGAAAGGAAATGAGATCATTGCAAGAACACACAACAAAATAGATATGAAAAAGATGCCAATTAATTGAAAAACAAAATTTGTGAAATGAAAAAAAAATGCAATGAATTATACAATTCAATTGGTCAAATATATACAAAGGAGCTAAAAAGATAACTGAAGAAAATAATATGCTAAAAATTAGAATTGAACAAATGGAAGTGAATGACTCAAGACTTCAAGAATCAGTCAAACAAAAACAAAAACATGAAAAAATAGGAGAAAATATGAAATATCTCCTAGGAAAAACAACTGACCTGGATAATACATCTAGGAGAGACAATCTAAGGAGTATTGGATTTCTTGAAAGCCATAATGAAAAAAAGAACATTATCTTACAAAAAACCATAAAGGAAAACTGCTCTGATATCTTAGAGTCAAAAGGTAAAATAGCCATTGAAAGAATTCATCATGGGGTAGCTAGGTGGCACAGTGGAGTGAGCACCAGCCCTGTAGTTATCGCCTCAGATACTAAACACTTCCTTGCTGTGTGACCCTGGGCAAATCACTTAACCCCAATTGTCTCAGCAAAAAGAAAGAAAGAAAGAAAGAATTCACTGATCACCTCCTAAAAGGAATCCCAAAATTAAATCCCCAAGGAATATCATGGCTAAATTTCAGAATTATTGCACCAAGAAAAAGATATTGTAAGCAGCCAGAAAGAATTTAAATTGTAAAGATATTATAAAGCAGCCAGAAAACAGTTTAAATACTGAGGAGCCACAATTAAGATACCCAGGACCTAAGAGCTTCCACCTTAAAGGATCCAAGAGCCTGGAAATTGATATTCTGAAATGGAAAGGAACTTAGAGTACAGCCAAGAATAAGCTATTCAGCTAAAATAATCATTATCTTTCAGAGAAGAAGATGGGCATTCAATAATATAGGTGAATTTCACCTTTTTCTAATGAAAAAATCAGAACTGAACAAAAAATTTGATCTCCAAACACAGAATTCAAGAGAAACATAAAAAGGTAGAAAGGAAAGCACTCTTGAGAACTATATTTCTGTTATGGGTGTACTTAGAGAGTCCAGGTATAATTTCATTTTATTATGATAATATGAAAAAGAAACTAGAGATGGAAAGGGAATCATACTGGGAAAAAAAAAAAGGAAAAAGGGGATAAAATAATGGAAATTACATCTCACAAAGAGGCAAAAAAGACCTATTATAATTGAGGGAGAGAAAGGAGGGGGATGAGCATTGTGTGAATCTTACTCTCATCAGATTTGGCTCAAAGAGAGAATATCAGACATATTTGGTTTCACAGAGAAACTTGTCTCACCTTATGGAGAAGTGGGAGAGAAAAGGGGAATAGGAAGGAAAAACAGAAGTATTAAGGAAAAGGTATTAAAAAGGGGCTCTTAAGGAGGAGGACTGTTTGAGGGAGGTGGCCATCAAAAGCAAAATACTGGGGAGGAGGGAAGGAGGAAAGGAAAGAGAAAAACAACAGGGTAAATAACATAAATTTCAGCAGAAATTTTGGTAAATAAATCACTGCCTTTATAGTCATGATTATAGATAATGTCAGGTTATTATCCTCTTCCAGCTTTGCATCTTGAGCTTTCTTGGTTTCATAATATTTCTTTATTATTGATAGTTTTTTGAGTTTATGAATTTTCCCAGTCTTATTTCCAGAATCATGACTTTTGTCAGAGATAAATTCTATGTGTTTTCTATAAGAAATGGTGGCATATTCTCTTTTGTTGATATGTATTTTCAGGAATCTGAGTAATGACTTCTATATTCTTCAGTGTTTCAGAGCAAGTTGGACATCTTTGCCATGATCATATACACATTATGGCTTATAATCACGTTGGTCTACACACAGAGATCTTTATACAGGATTTCTGATCCAGAATATGTCTTATTCTTTGCCCTTCCTTTGTAATTTCTATAGAATTCCAAATATATAGTCAGAGATACACAGCTATTAGGTCCAGGCTTTTTGGCTAAACTCAGGACTTTTTGCCTTTTCTGCTCAGGATACAGCTTCAGATTTTAGGATTCCCTGGGTTATCTCTGGTCCATGTTGGAAATCTTCTCTATGCAGTCATTCCTGGATAGATCACCTGCAGATTTTGCATGATTTCTTTAACATGTTTCTCTTTCATGTCTTGGTCACATGTTCCCCACACTGTATCACCCTCCACCCCCAGTTTATCTTTGATGGAATAGGATATTGTATTTCTAAACTCTTCCATCTTTAGGAGAGTCCAAGTTCTTCAAAGTGGTTTTCTTTCTCTCATGTAATATCCTGTACTACTGAATAAGCTTTTTCTTGAGACTAGTCTTCCCCCCCATTTTCTCCTACTACCTATGAAACACTATGTATGTATATGTATATGTATGTAGATATCTGCCATCTCACTAACAAATAGTTTTTGTTAAGGCAATTGTCAGAGTTCTTCACAATGTGTCTTTCTGTCTATTTTGACCATCTCCTATAAGGTAACTGCTCAAACACAAATTTTGCATTACAATTGTGATTCCATTTGCATGGATATTCTTTCCTGAGTTGCAAATTGCTACCCATTCTTGTCTCTCCATACTATATGATGCTGATCCACATATAAATAAAGCCTTCCTTGCTTTACTTTGACAACACAAGAATACCAATGGAGCAAATATTCTATCCTTCTGTCAAACCTCATTCTCATGTCATGACCAGTTGATCTTTTTTGTTCTCATTCTTACAGCCAATTAAAATAAAGGGAAAAATAAAACTCTCTGGTTATTTTTTGCTTTACCATTATGGATGTGAGCAAAAGAAAATTTATTCAATTTGAAATTGCTTTCTTATCCAGTGTGAGCTCCTTTATAGTATATATTTCTTTGTTAACAATAAGTTGTATTGTACTTTCCTTAAAAACTGGATTATAAATTCCCTAAACTAGGCCTAGTTTCATGTCCTATATCTGATGTAAACTAAATGCTTGAAGCAATAACTAGGGAGTTGGGGAAAGAGGTTTGCCCTTGGCTCTTGAAAGATAACAAACCAACATTTTATTATTAATAGTTAATTTCTTTCCAAATATTATGCCCTATTTCCAGATTTAATTTTAGTAGCAACTGTTTTTTAGTAGGGGAAAAAAAAAAACAATCCACTACTATTCCTTGTTAGAAAAGTGGTAACAACATTAAATTGCATGAAGCAAAGCTTGTAGAAAAGAAAATAGGACTTCATGCTTCAGGGTCAGATGACAAGCTATAAAATTCACCTTTTACGCATATAAATAAATCCTTTCCTTTTTCCATTGCTAGCTTGTCCATTAGTCTACTGCTGCAACCATTCCCAAGAGATCACAGGATTGGGGCTGTGCTATGACTGCTAATGAAAGAAGCATATTATTACTTAGATGCAACTCTCTTGATGATCTTATGACATTTAGAGCATGAAACATATACATTGGGCAATTTCTCAAATCCTCACAATTTCTATCTCTTAGTGGAAAAAAGCTAGTCTTTGGAATGTGTAAGTAAGGAGAAGGGTAATTGTGAATGCATATCCACAGGAAAATCAATGTAAGTTATTGATGGCTTCCAAATTAGCAGAACCAGAGTAGACAACCAATATAATTATGCTAATGGAAAATTGAGTAAGGTAAACCATTGTGACCTAATGGAAAGAAGCAGTCAGAAGAGTTGGCTTACAGGCCCAAATTTATGATTAATTTTGTGAGCTATGATAAAAGAGTTAATCTTTTTAGTTTTAGTTTCTTTATATGTAAAATGATGAGGCTGAACTAGTGATTGGTAAAATATCTTCCAACTTTTAAATTCTGGGAATTTATTGCTGCTTGAAGCTTTCTACAGAGATTAATGAGGATTGAAATACATCTATGATACAAAAATTAGGGCATAACATACACACATACACACATACATACATATAGATGTATACACACTCCAAAATGCAGTTTTCGAAGAAACTTTAAAAGTTAACATCTGGAGATTTTTTTCCCAATGGGAGTTTTCTTGTTAGAGAGGATTCTGTTGGAATCTTCATATTGGTAATTGCTTAGGTGGATTGTCCCACTTTTTTTTTTTTTTTTCTTTAGAAATAAAGTCTTGGGGCAGCTAAATGGTACAATGGACATAATGACAGTCCTGGAGTCTGAAGAACCTAATTTCAAATCTGACCTCAGACATTTAAAATTTACTAACCATATGGCCCTGAGCAAATCACTTAATCCCTAATGCCCTGCAGGAAAAAGTCTTTTAAATATACCATTGAACAGATATTTATGGAAACTTAATCTTATTAGATAGTTTAAAAAGCACAATTATTTTAATATATTTTCCCTCAATTACCTGTTTAAACAATTTTAAGACAATTTTTTAAAGTTTTAAGTTCCAAATTCTATTCCACTCTCCTTTCCTCCCATCCCCTCTTGAGATAATTAACAATCTGATATAGGTTATATATGTTAAATTATGTGTAATATTTCCATATTCATTATTTTGTACAAGAAGATTTCAATTAAAAAAGGAACAACAGAAAGAAAATGAAAAATACCATGCTTCAGTATGCATTCAGAAAGAAAAAGAAAGAAAGAAAGGGAAAAATAGTATGCCTCAGTGTGTATTCAAACAATATCAGTTGTTTCTCTGGAGGCAAATAGTATGCTTCATCATGAGTTCTTTAGGATTGTCTTGAATCTTTATATTGTTGAGAATAGCTAAGTCATTCACAGTTGTTCATTGTACAATGGTCCTGTTACTGTTGGCAATGTTCTGGTCTTCTCACTTCACTTTGCATCAGTTCATGTATGTCTTCCCAAAGTTATTTGAAATTGTCCTGCTTGTTGCTTCTTATAGCACAATAATATTTCATCACAATCAAATACCATAGCTTATTTAGCTATGACTCAATTGATGGGCATCCTCTCAATTTTCAATTCTTTGCTGCCACAAAAAGAGCTGCTAGAAAGATTTTTGTGCAAATAGGCCCTCTTCCTTTTTTGTTTGGATGTCTTTGGGATAGGACCTAGCACTGATAGTGCTGGAACAAAGGGTATACATAGCTTTTTTAGGCCAGAGAGGAAATTGAGAATCAAAAGCAGTAGATTTTCAAATATTTAGTGAGAGTTCATGTGATTGCCACGTAAAAATCAAATCCTGTCTTTGAAAAGGATCGAATATCTTAGTAAGGTACATTTGGAAAACATTCATCTTATAGAAACATGTAAAGAACTTCCAGACTATTGGACTTAATCTGAATTTGAATTCTACTTCAAACATTTACTAGCTGTGTGACTCTGAGCCAGTAATCCAATTAGCATTCATTTAGTAAATACTGTATACCAAGAACTTGTAATTCATTTTGTTAATTCACTAAATCTCTGCCTTTCTCAGTTTTCTCTTTTGTAAAATGGGGATAATAATAGTTTCTACTTACCAGCATTGTTGAGAATCAAATGAGATGATTTATATAAAGCATTTTGCAACTTTTAGAATGCTATTTAAACAGTAGTTAATTATTTGACTTAGATTTAGGAGAATTTATGTTTGAATTTTATCTGTGTTGCTTATTGTGTTCAGTTTTTCAATCTTGTCCAACTTTTCATGACTCTGTGCCATGCCAGGCCCTTCTATTCTCCATTATCTCTTTAAATTTGTACAAGTTCATTGTTTCTATGACAACATATACCTTATCCCCTGTCATTTTCTTTTGCTTTTGCCTTCAATTTTTTCCAATATCAAAGTTGTTTTTTTTTTTTTTTTTTTTTCCCCAATGAGTCCTAGCTTTTCATGTGGCCAAAGTATTTAAAATTCAGTATTTGACCTTCTTGTGAATGGTCTGAATTATTTTCCTTAAGTTCTGGCTTATTTAATCTACCTCCTGTCTAAGGGATTCTCAAATTATTATGGTGACTCCAGTACTATAATAGAGAGGCATTGATTCTGTGGCACTTTGCTTTCCACATAGTTCAACTCTCAAAGCTATGTATTGCTTTTGAAAAACAAAGCAAAACAAAACAAAGTTTTGTTTATATAGACTAGACTTTTTTTTTTAATTTAAGAAGATATTTGCATTTTAGTAGGTTATACAGATTTGTCAGCTTTCCTTCCAACAAGCATCTTTTAATTTTACGGATGCATTCTTTGTAGTGATCTTTGAGCCCAGAAAGTAAAATCTGACACTACTTCCATTTTTTCTCCCTCTATTTGCCAGGAACTGATGCAACCTTACCAAGATCTTAGTTTTTAAAAATTTTTTCTGTTGAACTTTAAACCAGATTTTACATTCTTCTCTTTTATTTTCATCAAGAGACTTCTTAATTCTTTACTTTCTGCCTTCAGAGTGGTACTCCCTGTGACTGTATAAATCATCTAACCTTTTGTGGACATAATTTCTGCCTCTATAAGAAGGGTAGAGTAATCTAGGGGATTTCTGAAGCTTTTCAACCTATATCCTGAACCCCAGTTCTAAAATTCCACAGTCATTTAAAAGTAGTTCAGTTTATATTTAAAAAATAAATAGTATTTTTCATCAATAATGACTTTGAGTCAGACTTGTCAGGGGAAATTTAAGAAACACAATAATATTTTTTCTTTCAGTGATTTTACTTCACATATTTGTTTTGGTCTTAACTTTCTCATGAAGCAGATTAGGGTATTCTGGGAGTGTCCTGAAATAACACATTGCTTTTGTTATTTTCTTTTCATATATTTTTCTTTGATATAGATTTCTGGAAGAGGCAAATAAAGGACTTCATTTTATCATCTGCCCAATGACAACAAGAAACATAATTTCATTGGACATTTTGTCACCTTGCATTGCAATACTATGCTCCTTCACAGTCTTGTCTCTTTGCCTGGGCTACACTTTGTGGAGGTCCTCCAGAATATGTCTTGGTTTCTGTGGGGGAGGCAGAAGAACCACCATGATAGTCTCTGTCTTGAAATCTGTCTCAGTCTGAGAGCTTGTACTCCAATCTCTAGTCCTTTGTCTTCCCCAAGTCTGTTCCAGGCCTATTTGATCTCCCTCTAGGTCTGACTCTGATTTTTTTAAATACTCTATTGCAATTAAATCCATTTATCATACTGAGTATAAGCCTATCAATAAATCTCTAGGGAACCATTATTGTAAAATTAATTCAATCATACTGAACTAGAGAACTATTAGTCACCATGCTAAACTAGATAACCATTGTCTTATCAATTCCATTGAGTTAACACCTTGTTGGAAGAATCCTTGTTTTAAGTACATTTCTCCAGAGTTCTAGCCCATTACACTACCCCTCCAATAGAATCCTTCTGTGTAACAAGTATGGCCAATTAAGCAAGCCAATACATGAAAATATATGCTTCATTTTATCTTTAGTTTTTCAATTTTTTTGGAAAGAGGTCTTCTTAGGTCATATTTGGCCAATATATTAATCAGAATTTGAAGTCTGAAAATATAAAGATAAATGATGGATAGAATTATTAAGATATTTGAAAGACAGAAAGACATAAAGTTATAGAAAAATATCAATTCTTATTTTAACAAAAATGAAAAACAAAGGATATTAATAACTACTGATCTGTGTACCTATATCCATATCTATACAAGTTGAATACATGTATGAATTGAGGATGTTCTTGATGAAGGTAAGAAAAGGGAACTTCACAAATTATATTCTTCATGATGTCATATTTTTACACAAAATTGACCAAAATTTACCCAGAAGTATAGAGAATGCCTGTACTTATTGTTCTTTGTTGTCATATGAGTGTCCACTGTCCTTCAAGTATACTCTCTAGTTACATACAATTCCACAGTACTGCTTTGTGTGGAAGGTTTCCTATCAGCTTCTCTGAATTCTTACTACTCCATATCTGTTGCCTCACTACTATCTAGAGATTTTCCTGCACTCTCTCTTTTCTTCCAGTAACTATCTGAAATCCTGGGCTAATTATTGCCCTGAGGATGAATTTATCTGATAATTTATCTGAATTCATTCTTCAATGATTAACAGACTTCTACCCTATTTCCCCTCCCAATCCCAAGGATTTCAAATCTCACACCTAACAAACCAAGTTTGAACAATTCAGTGAGGTGCTACCATTATTTCTACCTCTTTCAACTCAATCCACTAACATCTCACTCTAATGCTTCCAACTCCTATGGTGCCCTCTCAAATGCTTGCTCCATACACTAGTTTTCATCTTTAACTAAAACAAACTAATTTTCATTTTTGTTCCACAATTTTCTTGTCCTCCCTGTGTACTATCTTATTCCTGATGTCAAAATCTCTCTACACAGTTTTTCCACCATTTTTTGAGCTTTTACTCATACTCTAAGTCATTATTAGGAAGTGTACTTTTTGTTCCCAATTTCCACTTCTAGGTTCTCCCTCTACCATCACCACTCAATAACTTTTCTTTGGCAGTTCACTCAACCCATATCAACCATCCAAAAAAAACTTCTGGTAGCTGTTATCTATTATCCACCAGAACATTCCTTTTCTCTGCTTAAAGACTTTAGAGTCTGCATATCCTGTGGTCCAGCAGTGTTACTACTGGGCTTATACCCCAAAAGAGGTATTAAAGAAGGGAAAGGGACTTGTATGTGCAAAAAATGTTTGTGTCAGCCCTTTTCATAGTGGCTAGAAACTGGAAATTGAATGGATGCCCATCAATTGGAGATTGGCTGAGTAACTTATGGTATATGAATGTTATGGAATATTATTGTTCTGTAAGAAATGACCAGCAGGATGAATACAGAGAGGCTTGGAGAGACTTACATGGACTGATGCTAAGTGAAATGATCAGAACCAGAAGATCACTATACACTTCAACAACAATAATATATGAGGATCAATTCTGATGGAAGTGTCTGTCTTCAGCAGTGAGAGGATCCAATTCAGTTCCAATTGATCAGTGATGAACAGAACCAGCTATGCCCAGCAAAAGAGCACTGGAAATGTGTGGACTGCTTGAATTTTTGTTTTTCCCCATATTATTTTTACCTTCCTAAATATGATTTTTCTTGTGCAACAAGAAAACTGTATAAATATATACACATATATTGTATTTAAGATATACTTTGACATGTTTAACATGTATGAGACTGCCTACCATCTAGGGAGGAGGTGGAGGGAAGGAAGGGAAAAGTTGGAACAGAAGTGTTTGGGGTCAGTGTTGAAAAATTACCCATGCATATGTTCTGTTAATAAAAAGCTATAATAATAAAAATTTAAAAAAAAGTTTAGAGTCTGATTCACCATCTTTCTTTTCTCATTCATCTTCTGTTATTATACTGGGGAACTTCAACATATATATTTGTATTTCCTCAGGCATTTTAATGTTCCAGTTCCTCAAATTGCTGGTTTCCTCAGACCAACTTCTTATCACTTAGAGTTGGTATTACCCTTGATAATACCCATAATTATTCCACTTTCCTCCATTTTCATGTATCTGAAATTCCTTTATCTGCTTACAATCTATTATTATTCTAACCTCCTCTCTGCCTTGCTGCTACAAACTCTGTCCTTAATTTTCACCAAAACCTTCAAAACCCTTCCATTACTGATATTTCCAAGCATCACCATTGCATTCTCTCATACCTTCCCTATGTTGGTAAACTAGTTTAATCCTACACTGTTCCTGTTATTCAAATATCTTATTTTCTTATCCTTTTGAAGATCTTGTCCTAACACATCTCAGCCTTGGATTGCTATTACTCACTTACTGCACAAAATCATAAAACCATATTGACTGATAGCAATATAATTTAATTTTCATTTGGGTCCTAGCAATGATAAGGCAAACCATTTTACACCACTCCAATTGACTTGTAATCCTACTCACCATAGTGAGTTTCCCAAATCTTTCTAGAAAAATGATTTCACTTCCCCCGTCCTCTTAGCTTGGAACTGTATTATATTTCACCATAAAATTGAAATCATTTAGCAAGAACTTCTTTGCTCATTTCATATTCATTTCATTTTCAATTTCTATTCTTCAAAAGAAGAGACATAACAGAAAAAAGCAAGATCTGTAAAATTTAGCTACTGTATAGCAGTAGAAATTGACTTGGTGACCCACATAAAAATTCAATAAACATTGATCAAAAGTTTAGGGGTCTCAAACAAATTGGGAGAACTATCATTTTCTGGAAGATTTCTGTAAAGAAATAAATTCTGACACTATAGTTAAAGAGACCTAGGAAGTGCAAGCAGAATTATTTATTAACTATGAATGAGATGTAGGACATTGTTTTAAGCTCTGAGTTTCTAGAGGGAAGTAGGATGCTATAGAATCCATGTTTCTGAAGATAGAAAGGATCTTTGAGGTGATGCAATCAAATAATTTTGTATTATAGATGAGGGAACTGAATCCCAGGGAAGTAAAATGAGTTTCTTAAAGACTCACAGGTAGTAAATATCAAAAGCAAAATTTTGAACTCACATCCCTTAGTCCCAGGGCTAGAAATTGCTCCATTGTATCATGCTGTGTAAAAGAAAAGGACTTCAATTTATTTCACTTAGCCTTGTTTTTAGGAGTATACAATCTCATTGGGTAGACAAAATATATACATTCAAAATGACTTGGCAGGGGGTTGGAGGCAAGATGGCAGAGAAGACACATGTATCTATCTAAGTTTTTCCTTTCCCTTAGACTACTTCTTTTATGAAAGGCCTCAGAATTAGTGCCTGACTGAATATTTACTCCCACGAATATTGGGAGTAAAACGCAAGATATCCTTGAAATTTTCCAGAAAAGGTGTTTTTGCTATGGGCAGGAATGATTAGACCAGGTGCAGGGTCAGGAAAGTTGGCAGTGAGAGCATGGAATTCAGCTTTATTGAGCAGCCCAGAGTGGGGCAGGGTGTGATCACAGCCAGAGGAAAATTTGTAGGGAAAACTTTACCACATTGTGAGCTACTTTGCTCTGGCAGCAAGCCAGTAAATCAGCAGAGAAGCTATAAACACAGAGGGTAAAGACTATAACCCCAAAATGCTAGAGTCTCTTAGGACCTGGCCACACACACACAACACCCAGAGTGACTCAGCAAGCTCTCAGAGCACAACTGCTGTGCAGATGCAGCACAGACAGTGCTGTCCCACTGCTGCTTCACTGCTACTTCCTGTTGTCTGTAGAGGAAGTTTGATAATACCATACTGCCCCAAAAGCAGATCTCAGTTGATTTTTTTATTTTCTTTGTCTCTTTTTTGTCAAAATGTGTAAAAAGTTCAAATGTTCTCTAACTATAGATAGCTTCTATACTGATAGAGAGCAGACTTCAATCCTTGAGGAGACTAAAAACAGAGATTTATTGGACTTCCTGAAAATTATTTTGAGAAAAAGAGCCTAGACACTATTTTTTCAGGAAATCATCAAAGAGAACTGCCCAGACAGTATAGAAACAGAGAGTAAAATAGAAAGTGAAATAATTCATTGATCACTTACTGAAGGAGAACCCAAAATCAAAACCTCAAGAAATATTGTGGCTAAATTCCAGAACTATCAGCAAGATACTACAAGCAGCCAGAAAAACAAAACAAAACAAAACAAACAAACAAAAAAACAAACAAACACAGAGGAGGCACAATAAGGATTATTCATTAAAGGATCAAAGGGCCTGGAATCTGATATTCTGAAAGGCTAAGGAACTTGGTATGCAGCCAAGAAGAACTTACCTAGCCAAAATGAATTTTTTTCCAGAGAAGAAGATGGACATTCAATAAAATAGGTAAATTCCATTTATTTCTTATGAAAAAACCAGAACTAAACAAAAAGTTTGATCTCCAAATATAGGACTCAAGAAAAAAGGTAAAAAGGAATCTTGGGAACTATATTTCTGTTATGATTATACATAAAGAACACATATATAATTTGGTTTTACTGTTATAATATAAAAAAAAAGCTAGAGGGGGAAAGGAAATTGTAAAAGGGAAAAGTGGAGGTACTGCATCTCACAAAAAGGCAAAGGAAACCTATTATATCTGAGGGAAAGACAGGAGGGGGATGAACATAGTGTGTATCTTACTCTCATCAGAATTGCTTAAAGAGAAAAAAATATTAGACATATTTGATTTACAGAGAAACTTCTCCCACCTCTTTGAAAAATGGGAGGGGAAAAGTGAAAAGGGAAGGAATAAACTAAATAAAAAGCAATAAAGAAATTTTGAGGAAAAGGGTTAAGAAAAGGGGAGGAACTTTAAGATGGGGAGAGAAATCCTAAAGAGGGGGGGTTGTGTGAGTCAAGTGGTGCTCACAAGTTTAATCCTGGGGAGGAGGGTAAAGGAGAAGGAAAGAAGAAAAGCATAAGCTGGGGTTAACAAGATGGCAGGAAATACAGAATTAGTAATTTTAACCATAAATGTGAATGGGGTAAATTTCCCCATAAAGCAGAGGCGAATAGCAGACTGGATTAAAAGTCAGAATCCTACAATATGTTGTTTACAGGAAACACACTTGAAGCAGGGTGATACAGAGCCAGTAAAAGGCTGGAGCAGAATCTCCTATGCTTTAGGTGAAGTCAAAATATCAGGGGTAGCTATCCTGATTTCAGATCAAGCAAAAACAAAAATTGATCTAATTAAAAGAGATAAGGAAGGGCATTATATCCTGCTAAAGGGTAGCATAGATAATGAAGCAGTATCAATATTAAACATATGCACCAAGTGGTGTAGCATTTAAATTCTTAGGAGAAATTAAGAGAGCTGCAAGAAGAAATAGACAACAAAACTATAATAGTGGGAGATCTCAACCTTGCACTGTCAGAATTAGATAAATCAAACCACAAAATAAATAAGAAAGAAGTTGAAGATGTAAATAGAATACTAGAAAAGTTAGGCATGATAGATCTTTGGAGAAAACTAAATGGAGACAGAAAGGAGTACACTTTCTTTTTGGGAGTTCATAGAACCTATACAAAAACTGACCATATATTAGGACATAAATACCTCAAATTCAAATGCAGAAAGGCAGAAGTATTAAATACATCCATTTCAGAAAATGATGCAATGAAAATTACATTCAATAAAAAGCCAGGGAAAAGTAGACCAATAAATAATTGGAAACTAATTAATCTCATCCTAAAGAATAATTGGGTGAAACAGCAAATCATAGACAATTTCACCCAAAAAAATGACAATAATGAGACTCATACCAAAATGTGTGGGATGCAACTAAGTCGGTAATAAGAGGAAATTTTATATCTCTAGAGGCCTACTTGCATAAAATAGAGAAAGAGAAGGTCAATGGAAAAGGAGCAAATTAAAACCCCCCAGTCAAACACTAAACTTGAAATTCTAAAAATAAAAGGAGGGATTAATAAAATTGAAAATAAAAAACTATTGAATTAATAAATAAAACTAAAAGTTGGTTCTATGAAAAAAAAAAACACAACAAACCAAGAAAATAGATAAACCCTTGGCGAATTTGATTAGAAAAAAGGATAGGGGAAAATCAAATTATTAGTCTTAAACATGAAAAGGGAAAACTTGCCACTAATGAAGAGGAGATTAGAGTAATAATTAGGAGTTACTTTTCCCAACTTTATGCCAATAAATTCAACAACTTAAATGAAATGGAATAATACCTTCAAAAATATAGCTTGCCCAGATTAACAGAGGAAGAAGTAAATTGTTTAAGCAGTCCCCTTTTAGAAAAAGAAATAGAACAAGCTATTAATGAACCCTAAGAAAAAATCCCCAGGACCAGGTGGATTGACATGGGAATTCTACCAAACATTTAAAGAACAATTAACTGCAATGCTATATAAACTACTTGAAAAAATAGGGATTAAAGAAGTCCTACCAAATTCCTTTTATGACATAGACATGTTACTGATATCTAAACAAGGTAGGTTGAAAACAGATAAAGAAAATTATAGACCAATCTCCCTAATGAATATTGATGGCAAAGATCTTAAATAAAATAATAGCAAAAAAGTTATAGAAAATCATCCCCAGGATAATATAACATGACCAAGTAGGAGTTATACCAGGAATGCAGGGCTGGTTCAATATTAGGAAAACTATTAGCGTTATTGACTATATCAATAACCAAATTAACAAAAAAAATATGATCATCTCAATGGATGCAGCAAAAGCAGTTGATAAAATCCAACATCCATTCCTATTAAAAACACTTGAGAGTATAGGAATAAATGGATTTTTTCTTAAAATAATCAGGAGCATCTATTGAAAACCATCAGTAAGCATCATATGTAATGGGGGTAAACTGGAACTTACCAAACACTGAACTAACTCTGGCAATACGTGCATCAACGTCGTCTTTTTTGTGTATATTCCTGAAGAGTATTTTCCTTATACAAGAAAAGTAAAATTCATTGGTAAGAGATTAGTAAGAGAAAGGAGATGAAGTTAAATTTGGTGGTCAAGGTGGTAATGTAGTTACAAAAATGACAGTGAGATATGTTATAGCAGTTGTCTAGTGGCAAAACTACCAAGATAAGGCTTAAAAATATCACTCCTAATAAATATGGAAAGCAGAATAAACAAATCCCAGAATGCCAAGATCCTCAATTCTGCTTTTATTACTGAAATTCCATTCCTGAAATTAACTTCCTGAAATCACACTTCCAGAAGAGATACCCTAGAAGAAATAAAAAGGACATTAGCAAAGTCAAAAGTATCAACTATATGTATTTGGGGTGGGGAAGGAGGGGGGAGAGGGGGGAACTGAGAAGAACAGAGAAAGTAAAACCTAAAATTTTTACAAGCAATTTTTACAATATCCCAGAAAGAATCTCAAGCTTCAAATCTCAGTCCAATGAACATATCAGCTACAGCCACTTATCAGCCCAGAGCTCAGAGAAGTCAGCCCTTAGAGTGTTTTATTGTCCGGGGAAAGGCCACCTAGCTGGTCAGGGCTGAAGAACAAAGAAACAATAATAACAGCATAACAATAAGACTTTTAAGACAAAAGGGATAAGTAGTTTTAGAAAGAATCCAAGAAATTTGTGTAAGAAGGCTTAGCCTAGAGGGCAGAACTCAAAAAAGAATCTTTTGTCTTCCCTGATACAAATGTTATAGCCCCAGTAGTAGCTTTCCTTGCAACAAAGAATCTCATGTTACAGTTAAAGTGGGTGACATTCTATAATTGTTTATTGCATAGTGAAGCAACTAGGGTAGTTCTATCAGAGAAACCAGATACTGATTATACTTTTGTGGCTGCTCAATATTGCTTGACTTTCTGGAAATTCCCAGGCTTTTTCTGAGTTATCACTTCTGGCTCTCTCCTAGTAAAGCATTCCTTTTTTTCTTTTTTTTCCAATCCTAAGGAGGGTCAGGACCCTCTATGCAAGCATAAAGCCACTATTTCATTTTCCCATAATGATTCTTTGTCTTTACATGTCCCTGAGGACTCATTGTTCATGTTTCTGATGCTTATAGATTTCCTTGAACATTCAAAAAAATATTCCTATATTTCCATGGAGCCTCTCAGATGAGTTTCTAACTAGTCAGGAAATCTTGTCATATATTCCTGATTCTTTGAGAGCTACTTCCCCCTTAGATGTTGGATTGCTAAATTTTGCTGTACCCATCACTATTAAAACCAAAGAAGGACCTCTACTATCTAAGCTTCAAAAAGCTGTGTCCTTTGAAACTATAGAGAGTATTTACTCTATTACCAATTCTTTCAGGGGTCAAACTATCATTAATTTATGCAAATCACCTTATAACACTTATATTTTTTCTGAAAAGAAGTCCAAGCCTGTGCCTGATGTAAAAATTTATCACTTTGTATAAGATCTCATACCATCAATATTTATATTATATCTAGTCATCCAGAGGAAGCAATACAAGGGCACTGTCAAGACTTCTCTAAAGAACTTTGAATTAGGAAACATGGGAGACAGAAGCCCCAGACCTCTCTGCATAATGTATAAATTTGAAAACATCTCCATTTCATATGTTCTTAAAGAATATATATGCCCAACCTGTGACAGAGCTTTCTGAGCTCATTTTGCTTTAATTATCTAAAGTAACCATCTGCTTTACTCTGATAGATTTATTCTTACCTTTATGAGCATTCCTATTTATCCATATTTCCAATACTGTTTAGTCTTCATCTGAAATAAAACAATGGATATGGAGTCACTTGCCTCATTTGTTCAAAGCCCAATTTTGCTCTCTCAAATTCTGCAGTAGGGTTTATCTTTAATCACCTTTAGTGAATACAATCTAGTTCAATTTGTTGAAAACCTGTCCTTAACTGTACCCAATACAGAGGAAGACATACAGATAGATAGCCAATATCTCCTTTGCCAGCTCCATGAAATAGACTACAAAGTCTCCAAAATGAAAATACTGTGGTGCCTCCCAGTTTGAGTATCTTGGTTTTCTTCTGTCTGCTGGTGTCTGCATTGTTTTACTGAAGTGTGTGCAAGTCTTTCAGTAGTTGTCACCACCTGAGACTCAGAAGGTGTTTCATACCATGCTGGGTGTAGCTGGTTACTGTCATCAATGGATTCCACCTTTTGCTAAGATTACCAGCCTCTAACTTCTTTGAAAAGAACCCCTGTATCTAGAGCTTGAACATTTCACTCCCTTATTGACCTGAAAAGAGCTTTCCTATCAGATCTAGCACTTGGACTCCCAGATTACAATAAGTCCTTTTTTCTCTTTGTTCATGAGCACAAAGAAATGGCATCTGGGTCCTCACCAGACCCTCAAATCCTCTACTTGCTCTGTGTCATATTATTTTGCCTAGCTAGATATGGGGCTATAGACTTTCTGCCTTGTTTGTGAGTGGTGACTGCCACTGTTTTGATGGAAAATGCATGAGCTCTAGTTTTAGGAACCCTTGAAGGGGTTCTAGTGGCAGTTAGAGAGTTATGGAAATCCTCTTTTGATCAGATTCACAGGTCCTTTGTGAAAGAATTCACAAAACCAAAATATTAAGTGGCAAAAATGGAAGTTTATTGATGGATGAGAAGTCAGCTTTGCTAGGAGACTGACTTCCTAGTAGCAAAGTCCTATTAGGAAAAGGGAGGCTGGCATTGAGAAGAAAATATCTTCACAGTAGGCAGGGGTCCTGACAGGCAGCTATACAAAGGAAAAAGGCATAGTCCTGCTTTGGAAATTCTTCAAAGAAGTGAGTGAACAGAAACCTACTTTATGAGCAGATCTTGACAGGGGGGTGGGGACAGTTTGAGCTGATTATCAGATCAAGATCTTTTTCGAGAGTCAGGAATTTCTTGAAGAAGCAGCATCCAAAAGATCCATGGAGTGCTTTTGATCAAGATTTCCAATTGAATAATGATGTTTAACTTGTCTGGGGAGATATGCTCTCTCTCAAACTCTGTGGAGTCTGGGAGGCCAGGAATCAAAGGGGACAGAATTTCAGAGTGTGAATTTTACAGATCAAAAAGGAACAGTTTCACATCCCCTGATTATAATGCAGTATTCCCATGAGATTGAAGTTCTATTATTGTGAAACTTTGTTATTGAAATATTGCATTCAAGTCTTTTCTTGCAAGATATGAGGTGAAGTTTCTGGGCAGAGAGAAGCAGTATTCTGTCCTGAACCTTGTCACACTTCTCCCTGCTCTCTACCTACTTTAAGTAAGCCCTTCTGTGTTTATTCTATTGTGATAAAATAGCTGAGAAAGATGTTTCTGATGTAGCTCTAAAAGACCCCACTTGACACTATATATTGATGGTTCCTTTCTATGGAGAATGGTAACAAATACACAGGTGTTCCTGTAGTCTCTGAAACTGGGATCTTCATTATTATCTCAAGCTGTTGAGAGAGAAAGTGTCAATATCTACACTGACTCCTGATAAGCTTTTCAAGTCTATCATTCCATCCAGATAGTATGATTACAGAGAGGTTTCCTGAATTCATCTGTTAAGGTCATTGCTAATGCAGATAACATCAAGGACCTTCCATCTGCTGTACAAATAGTGTTCTATTATTCACTACTCTGCCCACATTTATAGAACCAACCCAAAAGGAATTGATCAGGCTGATGGTGTGACAAAATGAGCTTTTTTGGAAGGACCAACCTGCATATTAGACCTCGCCTCTAACATTTAGGATATCCAAAATCTTCTGGTCCTGATGTCTTTGAGTGGACTTATAATGATTCTAAAATTGAAAAAATGGAAACAGCCATGTAAGGCAAAATAGGTTTCAGGATTCTGGGAGACTGAGAATGGTAAGGCACTCCTCTTCTGGAGTTTCTATCCCTGTGTTGGTTTGTTCATAGTATGTGTGTTTGTATATGTTGACACTGAAGAAACAATTGATATGGGCATTACCACTCAGATTGCTGGTGCTTGTACAACAAGTTATGCATTTAATCAGCATGCCTTTTAAGCTATGACTTTTGATAGGTGCTCCTTAGCACATATTACATTTGAACATCTACAAAGCTAATGTTCATTTTGTGGTAAAGTCCTTCTCAAGGAAACTGTTCCTAGGTCTGGGCCTCCTGCTTATATTGATTTTTAGAGACTGTCTCATTTTACTACTGTGCTCTCTCACATCTATCCTTACATAGGGATAACTCCTAAGTTTCATACACACTACGACCTTCAGAGTTCAGGGGAGGTAGAGTATAAGAACAAAGAACTTAAGATTTCTTTAGACAAAAAATGTTTGGAAATTCACCTAAAGTGTCCTGCTGTTCTTTCCCTTTCTTTATTTCATTTATTGGATACACCAAGGATAGAACTGCATATTTTTCCACATGAAATGTTGCTTTATCAACTTCCCATAAAGACAAAGCCATTTTATAAAGTGTATACTTCACTATTAGGAGGAGAAACATCCATTGCTTCTTTTAGCTGAGAATTATAGACTAGACTAGTAGAAATCCACAATGTAGGAGCAGCACTATAGCCTGGACCTTCAAACTTTTTGCTGTAAAAATTTAATGTCATCAACAAGATATACAGAAAGAACTTTAAATGAAACAGCAGCACTCCACCATCCTGAGAAGATTCATTACAAGTGCTACTGGCCATGATGATGATGATGATCAAAATAGAACAAAAGGATTCTTGGATTCATTGCTTACATGTGTCACTGTATAGTGCTTACTTTTTGTTGTTCAGTTCTGATGGTTTCATGTTCTGCTGCTCCCACTTTAGTTAATAACCTTCAAGATAATGGAAAGAAATAGACGTACCTATATGAATAGATATTTTTCCTTTGCCATTTGTGTTGGGTTTAATCATCTTTTGCATAAGGCACTTAGGTTGAAACTAGGACATTTGTTAAGTCCAAGCCAGCTCCCGGAGGCCTTGGGATCAGCCAGAGCCAGGATAAATTAAAGTCCTTGGTCTTTAGTGGGAGAAGTGAAGGAGACAGACAAATTGCCACAGCTCTCCAAAGATGTATCCATGATTCTCCAGTACAAAGTCACCAACTTCTCTCCTCCTTGTCCTGCAGCAAAGTGACTCTGGCCTCTCTTACCTCACCCTCTAATCCTTGCCTGTGATTATCTTAATCTTTGGATTATCTTAATACCAAACATTGAGCTAGCATCAACTGTGAGAAGAGCCATTTATCTAAAACATATGCTAATAGAGTCATTGTCTCACATGTAATAGGTAATTAGCCTTAAGTGCTCAGTTGTCTGATTCAAGTACACTTTTCAGCCCTTTATAGACACTGGCTTGCTTCTTGAATATTTTTAGTACTGACATTTTATTTTATTGCCTTTTCCCAATTTTGTATTATAAAAGGAATTTTGTAGGATTCCTACTTTTTCTATTTTTTCTAAAGACTTTTCATACTAGAAGAATTAATTTTTAAAAATGTTTTGTGGAATTCACTTATGAATCTATCTGGACTTAGGAATTTTTCCTCAGAGAGCCCATTTTTCAATGTCTTTTTCTAAAATAAGATTATTTAAGCATTCCATTTCCTCTTCTGTTAATCTAGGAAATTTACATTTTTGTAAGTATTCATCATTTTAATTTAGATTGTCAGATTTAGTGACATAATTGGGCAAAATAACTTCTAATGATTGCTTTAATTTCATTTGTATTAGTGGTAAACTCATCCTTTTTATTTTTGATATTGGCAATTTAGTTTTCCTCCTTGTTTTCTTAAATAAAATTAACCAATGGTTTATTTATTATTTTTAACCAGCTTCTTGTTCTTTTTATTAGTTCAATTTTTTTTTTTTGTTTACTTTCAATTTTATTAATCTTCTTTGATTTTCAGGATTTTCAATTTGATGTGGGAATTTTTTGTTTGTTTTCTAATTTTTTCTAGTTGCTTATTCAGTTTGTCAATCTTTTTCTATTTTATTGATGTGTTTAGAGATATAAAATTTCTCCTAAATACTGTTTTGACTGCATCGCATACATTTTGATATTATGTTTTATTATTGTCATTATCTTTAATGAAATTATTAATTTTTTATGATTTGTTCTTTGATCTACTAATTTTTTAGGGTTAGATTATTTGGTTTCAAATTTTAAAAAACTGATTAATTTTAATTAATTTTTAAACTGTTTCCATGGCCTTTTATTGAATTACTTTTTATTGCATTAGGATCTGGAAAGGGTGCAACTAATATTTTTGCTTTTGATTGTGAGGTTTTTATATCCTAATGCAGGGTCATTATTTTTAGTGAAGGTGCGATGTATAAACTATAATTTTTAAATTTTCCATTTAGTTTTCTCCAGAGATCTATCAAACAAGAATATCCATTATCACCACTATTATTCAACATTGTGCTAGAAATGTTGGCTTTAACAGTAAGAAAAGAAAAAAAAAAGGAATTATATAAACAAAATTATAAAATACTTCTCACACAAATAAAGTCAGATCTAGACAATTGGAAAAATATCAATTATTTATATAGCTAATCTGAACAAATACAATGAAAATGACAATTCTTCCTAAATTGGTCTACTTGTTTAATGCTATACCAATCAAATGACTAAAACATTATTTTATAGAATTAGAAAAAACAACAAGAACAATGTATTAATGTCCCAGTTTTCCCACACCCCTCTGATTTGTTATTCTCTTTCCCTTTTAGCCAATCTGAGATGTGTATAATAGTATCTCAGAGTTGTCTTAATTTGCATTTCTCTGATCAATAGTGATTTTGAATACCTTTTCATGTGACTACATATAGTTTTAATTTCTTCATCTGAAAATTTTTCATATCCTTTGAGCTTTTATTAGTTGGGGAATGGCTTGAATTCTTATAAATTTGAGTCAATTTTCTATATATTTTAGAAGTGAGGCTTTTATCAGAATCCTTAAAATGTAAAAATGTTTTCCTAATTTAATAATTCCCTTCTAATCTTGTCTGTATCAATTTTATTTCTACACAGGAAAAGCAAGATAAGATGATGATCAATTCTGGTGGACATGGCACTTCTCAACAATGAGACAATTCAGACAAGTTCCAATGACCTTGTAGATGAAGAGAACCATTTACATCCAGAGAAAGCACTGCGGGAACTGAGTGTGGATCACAACATAGTATTCTCACTCTTTCTGTTATTGTTTGCTTGTATTTTATTTTCTTTCTCATTTTTTCCATTTTTAATTTGATTTTTCTTGTGCAGCAAGATAATTGTATAAATATGCCATGCATATATTGGATTTAACATATATATTTTACCATGCTTAACATATATTGTATTACTTGCTATTTAGGGGAAGGGGTGGGGAGAAGGGAGGGAAATTGGAACACATGGCTTTTCAAGGGTTAATGTTGAAAAATTATCAATGCATATCTTTTGAAAATTAAAAAGTTTTAATAAAAAATTAAAAAAGAACTTGGATGCTATACCATTGATATTAGTTCATTATCTATGATATCCTTTAAAAAAATGTAATTTCATGATCTCTTTTAATTATTTTATTTTTGCTTTGCCTGAGATCATGATTTCTATTTCTGTCTTTATGTTTTTTAGTGTCAATTGTAGCATAATAGATTCTGCTCCTGCTTCTTACCTGTATCCTGAATGTCACTCAGCTTCAAATGTATTTCTTTATTACAACACATTGTTGAATTAAAAAAAAAAAAATCTATTCTGCTATTCACTTCCATTTTATAGGTGAGTTGATCCTATTCATATTCATTGTTGTGATTATTAACTGCATATTTAGTTCCATCCCATTTTCCCTCTTTTTATCCTTTCCTACCTCTCCTTTTTCCCCATTATTTCCTCAAAAATCTGTTGTGCTTTTGACCGATACCATCTCCATTTGGCTCTTTTTAAAAATCACCTTACCTTCTCTTTTCTCCAAGTAAGATAATATAGATTATTAAACCCAACAGAAAGTGTATTTTATTCCCATTTTGAGGCAATCTTAATGAAAGTAAGATTCAAACATTAACCAGTACCTCCTCATCTCCACTGTAAAAATCTTCCTTTTTTGACTGCTTTTGTGAGACAGTTTAGCCATTCTACTTCTCCCTTCTCCTTTCCTTCAGTGCTTCCCTTTTTCTTCCCTTTTAATTATATATTTTAAAAAAGCCTCCTTTTATAGTCAATTCACATACATATCTTCTGTCTGTCTATCTATCTATCTATCTATCTATCTATCTATCTATCTATCTATATAATAAAATTCTTAGGAGTTACAAGTATCCTTTTGTCATGTAGTAGGAAAAAATCAACATTATTGAATCCTATATGAATTCTCTTTTCTATTTACACTTTTGTGCTTCTCTTAAGTACTTTATTGAAAATTACATTTTCTATTCAGCTCTGTTGTTTTCATCAGGAATACTAGCAAATCATCTCTTTTCATTAAATGTCATTTCCCCTCCTTCTGTACTTCTTTTTCCATTCTAATTTTAAGATTTTTTTTTCCCAATTCTATTTTTTAAGAATTTTAACTCTTTTGTTTTTTAAAGGGAATTGTTCTCCGAAGTGGATTTTTGTGCCCCTTTTACCTTTTGGCAAATTTTGTTTTTTAAGGTATTAAATTTCTTCAGAAATTTTTGTGCCTCCTTTATCATTGACTCTCTTTTCATAATTGGTTTCTGCTCACTTGGGATGGGGAGGCCCTATGCTAGGCTTCAGGATTTTCTTGCTGCTATCTTCGGAGTTAGCTGTGGCTGTCTATAGGTTTTTGGTTCTTCCAAAAATCTGAGATGGTGGTGAGTGCTCTCCTGGCCTGTGATGTAGTATGAAAGTGAGCACACTCTAGTAATGTGATCAAGGCTCCTGTACCCATGTTGCACAAGCACTGGTGAGTTAATACTCCTCTTACCTTTGGAACTGTGACCTGTAACTGCATATGGGCAATGTAACAGGGTCTTGCACCCAGTGCCTATGGGAAAAATACCAATCCTACCAACTCATAAGCCTAACAAGTACTAATAAGTACTAACAAGTACCTAATAAGTACTCACAGTCCTCTCTTCTTCAGTTCAGTCTCCTTCAAAAAATTAGGCAATGAATAATGCTGTGGTACATATTCTTAATCAAGTAAATTATTTTCTACCACACTAGAGCTATTGGAGTCCATGGATCCTGGATCTGTCATCATATTCATTAAAGCAGTCCTGACCCATGTTTTTTTTTTTTTCCTTATTTGGGCCAATTAGGACTGCTAGTAATTGAAGAAATTAGCAACATATTATGCTCTTTGTAATGGCATTTGTGTCTTTTGTTTTTGCTAATTGTAAAGTCTACAGCACCAATTGCAGTCTGTCTGCATGGCAAACCCCAGCAGCCATAACAATGTAGCCTCTTAAATATTCCTAGAGCCCTGTAACTATATAGAATCTGAAAGAAATATCTTTTCCATTATCAGAATTCCTTGAACTACCTTTCCCTGCCTTTCCTTTTTGTATTACTAAAAATAAAACTCCAACAATTATTACAAATATGAGAAACAATGTAAAACATAACCTTACTCTTTTATCCCTGAGTATTAACAAAACCCACCCATTTATCTGCACTAAGATCTGTTTCTTTAAGAACAAAGATGGCCCCTAACCCAGGAACCTCTCATTTATAATCTTCACTTTTAGTGATAAGACAGTTTTGGAAAAGTAAATCAGAGATGATTTAGGAGTTGCCATGGGGACTAGTAACCCCAGGCCAATTTTTCATTTGTGCTGGTTTAGCTTTTGCTTCTTTTCTCCCAGGTTGGTAAGGGACATGCTGAATTGTCTATGTAGCCCCACTTTTATCAGTTTTTATTCATTCTAAAGGGCTGATAGATAAAATAAATCACTGGAAATTTAGAGCCATAAATCCAAAAGGAGAGATTATTGGGAAGAGGGGACAGAAACCTCACAGCAATTATGTTGCTAAATCTACTCATGGACAAAAGATTCTTTGGGCACTTTCTCTTTTATGGAGCAGGAGTTGCATTTCATTCAATTAGAAATCTTCCCATGGAGATTGAAAAATTAGTCCAAAGCATTTCTGAAATCTTCAATGCCTTCTTACCGCTACAGTTAGAAGTAAATTCATTAGCTAAAATGGTCTTGCAGGATTGTATGGTGTTAAATATTCCTAGTGCTGCCCAAGGAGGAACCTGAGCTTTCATCCATCAGTCCCTATCCTTCATTTATCAATGTCAGGAAAAATTGTTACAAATATTCATAAGTCCCAAATATGAAACACAGCAAATTGTACAAGAGACCCATGTAACTGATATTAGCAACACATTGTGTGATTCCTCTTCTTGGTTTTCTGCAATTTTTGCCTGGTTTAAAGAGGACAATACACTAATTATTATAGTCAAATATAATCTTATTGCTCTAGGTCTGTAGTTTATTTTGGCTTAGTATTAATTGCTGCATTAATTATTCTATTAAAAACTAATGCTTAAGACATGATAGTTTCCATTGTTAATCATGATTGATTTGATCCTGGTAGTGCTTACCTCACTTTATCAATCTAGCTAATTATAGATAGATGATCCATAAAAATACTTTTTTTTTTTTTTTTAAAGAATCAAGTAGGGGCACTGAAATAATTAAATCAGTATGAGGTTCTATCTTGATAATGTAATCAGTTATCTAGCTTTATATGTGATTAGTTCCTCTTTTGTGAGCCTGAGCTTTGCTTTTATTAGAAGATTGTATGTGAATCCTGTCAGGGTATAGAGTGTCTTTCTTCTTGTAGGAGTTAAGCTAAATTTACAGGTGTCATTATTGTTGCTCAATTGTTAAGTCATTTGTTTCCTTGTGACCCTATGGATCCCTTTCATTTTCCACTATCTCTTGAAATCTGTCCAAGTTCATGTTTAAATTTCCCTAAACTAGCTATGCATTTCATCCTCATCCTCTGTCATCCCTTTTTACCTTTTGCTTTCAATCATTCCCAACATTAGGGTCTTTTCCAATAAGTGTCATCTCACTATGTGATCAAAGTATTTAAGCTTCAGCTTCAATATTTGACCTTGAAGTAAATAGCCTGAATTAAATTTCTTCAAGGATTGATGGATTTGATCTCCTTATTGTCTAAAGGACTCTGAAGGCCCAAACTTTCCTATTATTCCAATGATCTTTTGATTTCCTGCGTTAGCATTCCAATCCCCTATGATGAATGTGACATTTTCTGGGATGCTATTTCAAGAAATGATCAGCTTTGTCTTTTTTTGGTATCAGGAGTTGGAGCATAGATTTATATTATTGTGATGTTAAACAGTTTGCCTTGGATTCAAATGAATTTTATTCTGTTGCTTTTTGAGATTATGCCCCAGTACTGTTTTTCTCATCCCTTTTTTGTTTTGACAGTAAGGGCTAGTCTATTTCTTCTAAGCGATTCTTGCCTTAATAATCACCTGATTTAAATTCATCCATTCACATACACTTAAATTCATTGAAACCCAAGGTGTTGATGTTTGAGGTTTCTCTCTCCTCTTTGAGCACACTTGGCTTACCTTGATTTGAAGATCTTACATGCTAGTTGCTATGCAATATAGTCATTTATAGCATCAGACTTTTATCACTAGATGAATTTCCTTTCAATTTGGCCAACTGCTTGATTAATACTAAAGTTACTTGTAGTTATCCACCATTCTTTCCCAGTAGTATATTGGATACCTTCTGATGAGAAGGCTCATTTTCTCATGTCATTTAGAAAATAATTTTAGTACTTTCCATGGGGTTTTCTTGGCAGAGATACTAGAGTAGTTTGCCAGTTTTTTTTCCCCAGTGGACCATCTTTCGTCAGAATTCTCCACTATGACTTTTCTGTTTTGGGTAACCCTGTATGGCATTATTCATGGTTTTATTGAGTTATGTGATCCCCTCTACCATGACAGCCTCAGGTTGTTTGGGATGCTGAATTTGCAGAAGTTCAGCCAAATTCCCTACTGTTGCAATTTTTCTATTTAGTTCAAATAAAGATAATTCTGCATTTGAGTTTATGGAGAAATATAGTCTTTACACAAATCAACAAATGCAAGATTAAGAGGGAAGTACAAATCTGGCAAAAAATCTTTATAACCAGTGTTTCTGATAAAGGTCTCATTTCTAAAATATACAAATAATGGTGTCAAATTTATCAGAATACAAGTCATTCCCCAATTGATAAATGGTTAAAGGATATGAACAAACTATTTTCAGATGATGAAATTAAAGTCATCTATAGTTATATGAAAAAATGCTCTAAATCATTATTGATTAGAAAAATGCAAATTAAAACATCTATGTGGTATCACTTCACACTTCTCAGATTGGCTAAGCTTATAAGAAAAGATAATGATTAATGTTGGAGGAAAAACTGGGATACTAATGCATTGTTGGTGGAGTTGTGAAATACTCCAACCATTCTGGAGAGCAATTTGGAAAATGCACAAAGGGTATAAAACTTTGTATACCCTTTGACCTAGCAGTGCCATTACTGGGTCTATAGCCCAAGGAAATCATAAAGGAAGGAAAAAGGACCCACATATGCAAAAATGTTTGTAGCAGCTCTTTTTGTGGTAACAAAGAATTAGAAAATGAGTAGATGTCCATTAATTAGGGAATGGCTGAACAATTTGTGGTATATGAAGATAATGGGATATTATTTTAATATAAGCTGATTTTCAAAAGGCCTGGAAAGATTTACACAAACTGATGCTGAGTGAAATAAGCAAAACCAGGATTACATTGCACATAATAATAGCAAATATGTGTGATGATAAACTATGAAAGACTTGGTCATTTTTAGTGTTCAGTGTTCCAAAGCAATCCCAATAGACTTTGGACAGAAGATGCTATCTGCATCCAGAAAAAGAACTAAGGAGACTGACTTTAAATCAACACATGCTATATTCAGTTCTTTTTTCTGTTGTTTTTTTTCCCCTCATAGTTTTTCCTTTTTGCTCTGATTTTTTTTTCTCCCAACATGATTCATAAAGCAATATGTATTTAAAAATAAATAAATTTACTAGAAAAAAATGAAAAATATAGTCCTTCCACATGATGCTTAACTAAGGTACCTTGATGCAAGTATATTATTAATCAAGTTTTCATAAGGGTTGCACTTCTTTTTTCATTTTCTTATTCCCAAAAACTCTTAGCATGACTAGAAATTGTAAAACTCTTCCTGTGTATTATTATAGTATCTAGTTACCTTGCTTTTAATATTGGCATGTGGAATCAGGGGTGCCCCCAAGATAAATTTTACAAATCAACCTACTTCCATGTTCTTCTAAAACTTCTCATTTCTGTAAATTCCATGAATATGTATTAGATTCTATGAATTTAATTTAATGAATATATATTGTGATTAGTTTATCTTTTTGACTATAAAAGAAACCTGTCAGTCTCAGTCAGAGTCTTTGGTTCTTGAGAAGTCATTGACCCATTTGTTGGCAATTTCTAGTTTACTAATAAATTTATTTTTCTTGGAACTCAGTTTTTCAGATTTTTTTTTTCATGACAAAACACCACTTAACACACTTGGGGTTAAAAATAGGTATGAAAGTGTTCCTGTAAACTGGATTTTCTGAAAGTGAAACAACTGCTTTTCTTCCCAATAATGATATGGAATCATATTACTTCATAGTAATGACATAGAGTCATTTCAAAATTCATCTAGTATTGGGTGGTGGAGTTAGAAGCAAATACTCATAGTTTCTCATTTCCTGATGAAGGGCATACAGGTAGATATTTGTCAACTTTATGACCACAATAACACTTTCCAAAGCAACACATCATTTTTGGACAGCTATAATTCTTAGACATTTTTTCATCAATGTGAATCTCAATTTTGCCACTATGCAGCTTTCATCTTTTGTTTCTAGTTTTGACTTCCAAGGTCAAATAGAACATATGCAATTACACTTCCATGTAAAATAGTTTCAGATACTGAAAATAGCAATCAAACATTAGCTCAATTAACATTGGTTGTGATTATGAGGCCAAACTGTACAGTTACTTATCATCATGAATGCCTCAAAGAAAATCATGGTTTGGCTGAAATAGGATTGCATGGACCTGAAGTAGCAACCAGTAGCATCTTCTTTCCTCCCTTTCCCACAAACCAGAATTATGGGCTCTACCATTGGAACAGATAGTGAGGTTTTGCCTTATTTTGCTTTCTTCTAGTCCTTCATATCACATCATGGCCATTTCCACATCATGTCATTCTCCTTTCCCTATATCTTCTTTATTTAATGTCTTTAACTATTATATTATGAGCTCTTTTAGGCCAGAGACTGTCTTGCCTGCTTGAACATTCCACAGCAAATAGGTCAGTACCATGGACAAAGTAAACACTAAATAAATATTTCTCTTTCTCTTTCTCTCTCTCTCTCTCTCTCTCTCTCTCTCTCTCTCTCTCTCTCTCTCTCTTCTCTCTCTCTCTCTCTCTCTCTCTCTCTCTCTCTCTCTCTCTCTCTCTCTCTCTCTCTCTCTCTCTCTCTCCACATGTATGTTTCTCTCCCTGTCTCTCTGTTTCTGTCTTTATCTCTGTCTCTGTCTCTCTCTTATTTACTCTAGCTAATTGTCAAGACCCTTTGCCATAACTGTTCTTTCATGAATATTTTCTACTTTACCAATGATCTTCCTGAAATATGGTCCCAAGAACTGAACATAATACTTCTGATGTGATATGAGCAGTGCAGAGTACAGTTGGACTATTGTCTCCTATTAGAAGACAACTAAGGCTTGAATATAGTCTAAGATTACACAAGCTTATTTTGGTTGTCATGTAACACTGTTGACTTATATTAAGCGTAAAATAATAAAATATATCTGTAGATCTTTTTTTGGGTTAAATTTTTGTTGAGCCATGTGTTTCCCATCTTTTAATGGTGAAGTTAATCTTTTGAATCCAAGTATAAAGTATTATCTTTTTCTCCATTAAATTCAATCTTAATTGATTCAATCTTATATTTGAGCTGATAATATGTTTTTGGATTCTAGCTATATCAACTAATGTTATAATTTCCTAGATTTGTATTATCTATAAATTTGATAATAATAACAAACATTTATAAAGCACTTAATCATGTCAGGTGTATTATTTTCTCATATATATATAGGTGCTATTATTATCCACATAATATATATATATAGGTGCTATTATTATCCACATTTTGTGGTTGAAGATACTTAGGCAGAGGTTAAGTAAATTGCTTAAGGTCACACAGCTAGGAAGAGTTTGAGACTATGTTTGAATTTAAGTGTTCCTTACTCCAGGTACAAGTCTCTGTTCCTTGTATTATCTCACTGACCCTATGCCTTTAATTAAGTTCTTAATGAAACATTTAAGTCTCAGGATCTGTCACATTTCCTTTAAGTTCACCACTGGAGACCTCATTTTAACTTGACATGAGACACTGTTAATTTAAATTTGTTTAGTTCAGTCATTCAGTAAAATTGGAATCAATCAAATAATAAGCATTTATTAAACATATTCTATGCCAACTCTCAAAAAAAGCAGTAAAAATTAACTGACATGATACATTCCTGGTAAAATCATATTAGCCTTTTGTGATCAATGCTTTTTCTAGATGATAATTAATAATTTCTTTTAAAGCCAAATATTTTCTAATTTTTTTTTAATAATTGAAGATATTCATTGACCTGCAATTCTCCATTTATATTCACTTCCCTTTTGGGAAAATTAGGTCATGTGCTATTTTCTAATCAACACTTCTATGTTCTATTATTTTTCAAATATAATTGAACATGATTCAGCAATTATCTGTTAATTATTTCATAACTCAAAGATATATTTTAATTTTACAAGATGATGAATTCTTCAAGGGCAAATGAAAGCTCTTTTATCATCTTTTTTATTTACTTTGTATATCAATTCCTTAGTAGCAACTTTCATCCTGTAACAAGAGATGGTAAGAATGTGTTCCCATGGAGTTTGTTGAAGAGGCATGGGTAGAAATTTCAAAGAGGCAAATTTGGAGTGAATGTTAGAGAAAACTTCTGAACAATTAATGTTTTCTAAAAATAGAATGAATTGCCTCATGAAGTAAAGAGTTCTTTAGTGGAAGTTGTCAAGCAAAGAATTGCTGGTTATGATAGTACTGGTAGTGGGTAATTCTTGAATAGATGTAATTTGGATTAGATGACCTCAGAACTCTATTCCAATTCTGATATTCTATGATTCAGTGAAGTTGCAGTGAAGCAGGTTTTGTCTTCATTTTCATAAATGTCCTAAGATTAGAATGCTCTCAAAATAAAGTGTATTGCTCAAGGTGCTAGTGGGTATTCTGTCCCAAAGGACTTTAACTTAAGCAGAAAGACCAATTAAGGATATTTATTTTAAAAACCAAAATTGAGTCTAGATATATATTGCTGTTGCTACATAAATAACACCTATTAGGAAATATACCAGTAGCAATGAGATAAGTGAGAAAACCTGTTTTTATTTTTAAAGTTAAAGAAATGGCAGCAACCTTTATGAAAGGTTCTTATGCTCAGATTTAAAATCAGTAACTCTTAGTCAATCATGTTTGACTCCTTGGTCACACCCTAAGATTTTATTGTTTCTATCCCTGACTTCCTAATCTTTTCATTCTCATCAGTGCTGTTAAGCCTATTTGTGGAGCTAGATTTTTCAATAAGTAATGATATTTTCCTTTAGGGCCTCCCATAATACTTTGCATGTATTTTTGTTTATAGACTTATGGATTTAGAGCAGGAAGGGACCTGATAATTGATCTTGTTATTTAAAAAATTATGCAACTGAAACCCAGAAAGGTTAAGTAACTTGCTTAGACTTACACAAATAGTAAATCATGGAATCTGAAACCAGGTTTGCTGAATCCAAACTTAAAGACTTGATAAAATATTTGGTGAATTCAAACTGTGTTTGATTGTGTTGTGATTGTCAACTAGTAATTCATTACTCTTGTTTGCATATAAGAAGTTAGTAGACTATAATAAAAATAATCTCTTCAGTTGATAGTTTTATCTTTATTGGTGGGTCAATTAAACAACTGTATATCAAGCCCTTTCTGTGAGTATGGAAGGGAAGAAAGAGTTTAATGAAGAATGATAACTATCATTAATTCAGAACTTTAAGGCTTCCAAATAACATTGCATATTTCATCTCATTTGATCTTCATGACAATCTGAAAAGTAAACACTAAGTACTATGGATGATCTTCATCTTACAATTAAGAAAACTGGGGTTCAGAGAAGTAAAAGTGATCACCCTAATCACTAGACATTTACTAAACAGGTCTCAAACTCAGATATGCCTGACTGCAAATCTAGCATTCTATCTAATATACCTTCCTACCAGAATTATTGTGAATAATAAAATGAGATAATATTTATAAAGCACTATGTAAATCATAAGGCTAGTGTCTTAATACATATCAGTATTATTATTATCACTATTTTCTTCAGGAAACTTTTCCTGGTTCCACTAATTGCTAATATTTTCTCCTATAAGATTACTTTCTCCTGTAAGACTATATACTCTGCACGTTTCTTGAATGGACCTATTAGTGTTCTTGTTGCCTAGCCTTGAAGTCAGGGGTTAATTTTTACTCCTTTGCATCCTCATTGCTTACAATAAGCACTTAATAAATTCTTGTTGATAGCATATTGACTTATTTATTGATAACCAGTGAAATATACAGAGACATATGAATCTAGGCTAGGGATGGGAGAGGGAATGAAAGGATATGAAGAAATCAAGGCACTAGAGGCCATGATAAAGGACAAAAGTTTAGTGTAAATGATATGTGGGAGACTCAGGCTGTTGGATTTGTGTTTAGAGAATGTAGTTTACAAGTTCTGGATTTTGGAAGTGGTACCATTTCAAGATTCTAGAGGGGAGGACAGTTAAAATATGTTAATGTCATTGTCTAACTGAAGTGGAGTAGCAAATGTTGAGTTGAAGAGATTAAAGAATTGCATATTCTTACTAATAAAGTAACTTTCAACTTAAATGCTAAAATAATTGAGGATAGAGATGAGAGAAAAAATGTAAGTGAGGTCATTGAGAAAGTTCAGAACATGACCTGAAAGTCAGCAGAAAGTTCATGAATCGTAAAAGATTTTTGTGATGTATTACTTAAGCTTCATAACTTTAGTAGGTCAGGACATGGTAGAGAAAATAAATTTATTTTTGGTCTTTTCTATGAGTTTGTAAAGAGGCATATATTGTTTGATTAACTGTTCTAATTGAGCCATGTTTTTCTCTTTTTCAGTTTATTGAATGTGAGACAAGCTAGTGTTTAAAGATAATGTCTTAGTAGGACTTTATCATTACCCACATCTTCACCATGATTGGATGCAGTGGCTGTTTAATAGTGCACAGCAATAGTACTTGGCTGCTTAAATCAGGAAACAAACAAAAATAAATACTATACATGTTTAAAACGGCAGGGGATGTGGAGGGATTAAGAGCATAATTTCCTAGGTTGCAATTTGGACAGCTAACTAATATGCCTAATCTTGTGAAAAAATGCCAGGGGATCCTTAATGTACACTGATGGTTTGCAGTTTTGCTTTTTACATGCCTCATGAGAGTGAACCACCATCAGAAGTGCTAGCCCATCTTGAACATTGAGTCCAGACTAGAGGTACTTAAATTGGTTTCCTGTTGTTTTTATTGACAGCATATGCTCAACTGTATTGAAGAAGAAATAGCTCCTGACACTGAAAGTAGGACTGCAGAGACTTGCTGTACATGATGGGAAAGGACAAGGCACAAAGGCAACATCTGGCTGCTTCACATAGCATATTAGGGTATTGGGGCTTGCAGGCAATTTCTAATGACACAATTTTCCATAGTTAGGTATTTTTCCATGTAAGTAGTGATGTCGATACCTGGCCCATGTTCAACTTGTAAGACTTGGTGAGATCATAGACTTGAGATATACGGCTATGCACAAGCTTGGGTTGCATAGCTGTTTGATTAAAAGAGTCGGTCACAATGAATATTTAATAAGAACTTGAAAGGTCTTCTGAGGCAATGGCTCCAATATTTCAAAATGCTTCTCCCTCCCCTTAAAGTCAGATATCTTGAATTTTTGTTAAATGACTTCTCAAAGTAGTTTCATTTGCTCTTTTTATTTTAAAATATTGCTGGCTTACAAAATGTCTATAATTTGATCTTTCAGCAATACTTGGAACTATTCTAGTCATGCAAAATTCATTTTTAAGCTTCTTTGTCCATTGGCTCTGTATTCCACACTTTCAAAATTCAACACAATCTCGAAGTTGCAGAGTACTCAGTGGCACTCTAGTACAGTAAAATATTAGTTCCTCTAGGGCAAGCACTATTTTTTAGCCCTATCTTCCTCTTCTTATCCTTTTAGCATAATGTCATGTACATAGTAAGAACTTCATCAAAACTTATTTGGACTGGATAGCATTAGATCAAACTATATTTTTAAACATACCTGACAAGTGGTTGTCCAGTTTTTGCTTTGATGATCTCTAAAAAGAGGGTACACAACATCTCCTGAAGCAGACTATTTCATCTTAGGAAGGACTATGACTTAGGTGATTTTTTCTTACATTGAACCTAAATTTACCTCTCAGGAATTTCTTCCTTTCATTACTATTGATGACCTCTGGTGCTAAGTTAAAACCAGTTTAATTCTTCTTCCATAGTAAAGCCCTTTAAATACTTAAAGAAATTTATCATATCTCCTATTTTCTTTATTTCATATATATATATATATTATATAATCTCTAGAAGTGCTTCAGATTATTATTATTCTCACTTGTAGTGCCTATAACCAAATACAATGTTTATTTTACAAGTGGTCAGACAAGGTTAGAATACAATGGGATTACCACCTCCTTATTCTAGGACATTGTATTTTGTAATGAGAAAGAATTCATTTTTTGCTCCTTTATTATTATTATTTCATGTTGAGCTTGCCTTGCCAGGAAAAGAACATCTCAGAGTTGAAAGATAACTAACCATAAGATTATTGAGTTCAGCAAATACCCAAATGAAAATCCTCTCTACAATATATACAGTGAATAGTCATCTAGCTTCAGCTTGAAGTGAGTTACAATGAAAAATAATGTTGGGTTTGGAATCAGAGAGTCTGGGTTTTAATCATATGTCTGTCACTTAAGAGAAGTAAAACATTGACAAAGTCAATAAACTTCTCTGAATATCGGTTTCTCATATGTAAAATAAAAGGGTTAAACAAGATTACAACTAAGGCTACATCTAACTCTAAAATCTGAAAAGCAGTTTATTTTTCAAATTGCCCTAATCATTATCAAGTTTTTCCTTTGTGTTTTCTCTAAATCTGCCTCTTTGAGTTTCTATCTTATGAACCTAAGAATTAGTATATTTACTTAGTTTATTTATTTTTATAATAGATTTTTATTTTTCTAAATATATACAAAGATAGTTTTCAACATTCATCTTTGCAAAATCTTGTATTTCAAAATTTTCCCACCTTCCCTTCTTTCCTCTTCCTTTAGACAGCAAATAATCCAAAATAAATTAAATAGAATAATTCTTTTAAATATAAATAAATTCTTTTAAATATTTTTATATTCTTCATGCTGCAAAGAAATGTTAGAACTGTGCAGTATGGCAAATCCAATTTACAAATAGAGATATCTTAAGTGAAGAAGGGAAGTATTTATTCTTAGAATCTTACAAGAGAAGAACTTCTCCAAACTGGGCTCCAAATCAGTCTAGAGAGGCTAATTTCCACAGAGATTGAAATGAGTTATATAATCTTTATTGGAGACCTTTAAAGTTGACATCAAACCATTAATGACTATTCAATAATGAAATATCCATCCCTTAAATTAGGTATGATTTTTGCTGCAATATTAACCCACATCTTACCATTTTTCCCCTACAAGAACAGCACAAACTATCAAATGCTTTTGACCATAAGAATAATTCTTGAAAGTAACATGAACTTGTTACATTTTGATCTGAATTTTATGATGGTCAGTTTTGCAACTGCTTACCCTATTTCATTTCCTTAGATAAACTAAATCTAAGTTATAAATTCAATATACCTTAGTTAATGATTTTATAAGAAACCATATAACTTCCCACAAAGGGATTTGTTTAGAAGTAAATAGTTCATTAAACTAGAATAACCAAGGAGATTTAGTTTACCTCAGGCTTGTTTATTAGCTAGTTTATAGATTGCTTAGAATATCTCCAGGATATTAAGTAGTTAGATTCTTCTCTAAGCTATTAAAGTCCAAGAGATCAGATATTTCTGCTAGGAGAGTAAGTCTTTTTTTCTCCTTCCCAGAGATTTAATGATTAACAGACCCTTGAAATTAGGTCTGGAATTATCAAGAGAGAGGTCCTCAGTTTCCCCATTACATGCAGAACAAAAGCAAAAAAGAAAACATGAGAAAGAAAAAAGACAAGCAAACAAACGACAACAACAAAAAAATGAAATGCTATGCTTTGATGCTTTGGTCCATATTCAGTCTCCATGATTCTCCTTTTCATGTTAATAATGCCCAATTACTTTAATAAGACCTCATATGAAATTATCTCAAAGTTCATTTATGCTCCTGGTTGCTTTCTTCTTGAAGCTTTCCAGTTTAACAATGTTCTTCCTAAATATGGCTCCCCAAACTGAGCACAATACTCCAGATATGGTCTGATAATGGAATATAGCGGATAGATCAGTTCTCATGTCTTGGTTTCTATGCATTTATTAATATACTGAATATTGTATTAGCTTTTCTTTATATATGTATCTGATGTCACATTGCTGATCCATATTATTCCACTAAAATTTTCAGATAATTTTCAGATGAACTAATCAATATTCTGCTTTGCTCATCTTATATGAGTGAAATTTATTTTACAAACCAAAATGTAAGATTTTCTTCTATTAAACTTAATCTTTTGGATTTAGTCTATTTTTCTCATTTGTTAAGATCTTTTTGGATCATGGATCTATCATCTAAAGTGTTAACTATCTCTCTCAAGCTTTGCATAATCTAGACATTTTACAGCCATGCCATGAATGCCATGATATGATCTTTATTCAAGTCATTGATTAAAAAATGCTAAATAGTATAAGGCCAAGAAAAGATCCCTAGACATTTTTTTGGAGACCTTTAAAGTTGATATCAAACCATTTATGACTATTCAATAATAAAATATCCAGCCCTTTAATTAGGTATGATTTTTGCTGCAATATTAACCCGTATCTTACCATTTTCCCCCTACAAGAATAGCACAAACTGTCAAATGTTTTGATCCAATTTAGGTTATTGAACATATGGCATTTTCTTCACACACTGCTTTAATAATTTTAATTACAATGAGGTTCATTTGTGGCATGATATATTCTTAATGAAGATATAATGTTTCTCTGTGATAACCATCCCTCTTCCCCAAAATATACATTGTCTATCCTTTAATAATTCTAAATTAAAAAAAGAAATCTAGACACATTCATGTCTATTATCTGTAGACTCTATCTTTTCTATTTTTTTGAATATCATACTAAGATGTGCTCTTCTCCAGTCCTGTGTTATCTTTCCAGTTTCCAACAGTCTTTCAAAAATCTTAAAAGTGACTCTGCAATAATTTCTCTTCATTTTTTCATTACTCTACAATGCAATGCATCTAGCCTAGATTACATGGAGGTTTTTGGGAGGATATTGGACCCCAGAAGGACCACTGTCTAAAGCATACCCCAGAACATATTTCCTTGGAGAAGCTTGGCTTTGATTCTAGGGAGGGCCACGTCCTCATAATAATACATCTTTTTTAGGCAGAGCATGTCTTAAATATCCCATGCTCATACAATCTTTTAATGGGAGACATTTAAGACCTGGATTGTCCAAAGTTCAATGGTATGATATAGTTCATTGTAAAGGACAGATGTTCTCTACTTACGCCAGACATCATATTTTCAGTCACTTCATTCAGCTTTTTTTTTTTAAACATTTAAATATTATTCTATATAGAGAAAATAAAACTTAATAAAAAAGAGAAGTAAAAATCCTCTCCTTTCTCTCCATTGTTTAGTATTGTTCATTATCATTGTTTCATGCATTCTAGAACAGTGGTTGTAAATCTCCTTTGAGTCATGTCTTTTCTCCAATACACACAAGAAAATATTCTTTTGGTGTCCTTAGTTGGCCCTCTCAGCTTAAGTACAGCTTGCATTTTAGTACTCTTGGAATTGTTCTTATAAGATTGTGCCAACTTTTTGTATTTGTCCCCAAAGTTCACCATCATTCTCATCCCAGCAATCACTTATTTTATGGTAAGATTCAGATTTAGCATAGAAATACATTTTGTTGCTTCCTTAACCTTTTAAAGGATAAAATTATCATTGATATAACTCAATACATTATTAACTTCTTTGCTTCTGGCAATAAGAGTGCAACAACAGACATCTAAAAAGCTGAATTGTCACATTATTCATATATCATGCATCAGTGCCAGCTTTATAATCTCTTTCCAATCTTCAGCTTTTTCCTTCTTCTCTCAAGGTGGTCTGTAATATCTGTTAATGTGGTTTCTATTTCTGCCTTTGTTCATTGTTATCTCTATTCTTTCTCTCTACCATCCTTCTTTCCTTCCTATGATTCCTAGATTTTCTAACATGATTGTATTTTCTTAATATAAAATTCTACCATTTGTCCATCCCTTTACCTATCCTGTTCCTTTTGAGTTTTCTATGTCCTTTCAGAGCTATATTCTAGTTGTAGCTATTATTCTATCCATCTTAGTGTCACCTATAAGATTCAAATTGTACTTTGAATAAAGATTCATAGTAACCTTGTTTGTGGTCCATTCTTTGTGTTTTTGTTTGCAGCATTTTTTTCTCCTAAAACTAAAATGATTAGATATTTTTTCAGAAGAACTACATACATCTAGCCATTATTTCTTATATTTTCAAAAAAGATTTTTGATTAAATAAATTATATTTACTCCCCTTAAATCTCTTCTACTAGATTCAAGCTTTCTAGTCTACTGAGATTTTTCTTTTTGTATACTGAATCTGTTAATTAATCCTTCTAGCTTCATTTGCAAGCATTTCTTGCAAATTTGATTACACCCATTATTAGACTGAACATGCCAATAGCCTCTTGCCTACTAAAACCCGAGACTACAAAAATAAAATGCCATAAAACCCCAAATGCCTTACCTCTTTTTCCTATTTTTTGTTATGTAAGAATATAAATATTGATGAGTAAAATTTATTTTTTAGAGTAGATGGATAATTGTGCCCATTTGACATAATGATGCACAGCTTTATGACATATCTTTTACAATTTTAAATTGTCTCAATCCTTAGAACAAGAAATGGTAAATATGACAAAGAGCTGAAATGACCAGACCTTCATTGTGACCCCAGATATGCTATTTACTATCCAAATCTTCTATGATCTTGTATAAATTATAACCCCTTTGAGTCACAATTTTTTTTTATCTGTAAAATAAGGCAGCTGAACAAAATGACAACTAAGACTTCTTGTTCTCAATATTTGATGTATTTGCTTAAATTAGTTTTATCATCAAATTTTATTGAATATGATCTCCACTTTCACAATATAAACCTGTAAATTCAGGGACAATCTTTAAAAACAATTAATTAAATTGGTAATTAAATACAGAGCACATATGAAATAGCTTTGTTGGAACCATAGCAAGTTAAAAATATTCCATAGTTAAGTAGTATAAGAATCAAGACCTGAACTGCTACCCAAGTTATAAAGCTAGTTTTTATTTTGATGTAAACAATAGTCAATTATATCTTCTAACAGAGCCTTTTGGAGTATTGAAAATGGAGAATATTCAGCACATATATACTAAAGAGATTTCATGCTAAAGCTGAGAATAATGGTTATGCGAATATTATGAAAATGCAAATTTGCAATTTTAATCCTATTCCATTAAATTATAATGATTAGTTAATGAAAGATGCTATGAACTGCCTTGTAGACTCATGTGCTTGTGTGTATAGGTATCTCTGTGTATATAGATCTATTTTTGAGAGATGTAACTTAGAAGCATATAGGAAACAATCTTCCTTAGAACTAATTGCATTTCTGATAGATCATTTCAGTTGCTATCTGTGGAGAAGCAAGTTGAGTTTTGATATACTCTGATACCTCTCTTGGCACAACAAAATAATTTAGAGGATAAATATGCATGTTATAATAATCTGATGGGCACAAAAGATCTTTTCCTTAAAAAACAGCTAACAGAAATAATTTTAATTATTACTGGTGAAGGATTGATGTGTTGCAATGAAGAGGGAGGCTACTGCATATGTCTAGAAAGATGATGTTTGCTAACTATTCAGAAAATTGAAGGATTCATTTTCCCTGAAGTATTTAATTCTATTTGCTAAATTATATTAGAAGAGTGGGTTGGAAATAGTATTTGCATATTGACAACCCTGATAATGGCTGTTATATTTAGTTGTTTTGCATAATCATAGATATGAATGCCTGCTTTGAATAGATCTATTTGTGAAATTATAATTATAAGTATATTGTATTTATGGTAATTACCACATTCTTGCGGGAGTTTCCTACATGGTGTGCCTCTCAGCTTTGTTCAGTTTTAAGAAATAGATTTGCATTCTCATTTAGGCTGTGCTGAAAGCAGAACGGCTTAGTCCAGGTAAAATAAAAAGCATCTAGTTAATGCAAGCCCAAATTTAACTCTATACTTTATATTAAGACATGTAAAGTAGCACCTGCACCTCAAGTCTTCCTTTTGCATTCTCCTCCTTCCTTTTTTAAAGCTATTCAGATTGTATTGGCTCTTTCTGTCTTACCAGATCTCTATGGTAATATATTGCCATCTATCTTGGGTAACAAGTCTCTGTGAGAAATTCTTGTTATTGTTTTCTTTCCTGAATCTCTAACATTAATTATAGAATGTTGAAATTGCAAGGGAAATGAGAAATCATGTAGTGTGAATTCGTCATTTTACACATCAGGAAATTAGGATATACTTAAATTCACAGGGAATTAAAGGTTAGCATGTAAGTGGCAGAGCTGATAGAGTGGCGGACTTAGAGTCAGGAACACCTGACTGATCTCAGATCACAGATCTAGCTATGTGATCCTGGGCAAGTCAATTAACCCTATGTGCCTCAGTTTCCTCACTTGTAAAAAGAAAGAAATGGCAAACCATCTAGTATTTTCACATAAGAAAACTCAAAATAGGATCATGAAGATTTGGACAGTATTGAATAGCAGCAGCAATAGCAACAATAAAAGCGCTTAAGACTTTGTCTTGTAGCTCAACATTTTTCTATTACACTAAATATTGTCTATTTAGTTTTTGACTTTTTTAAAAAAAAGTGAACAGTTGTATATATTCCCAGTAATCCTGCCATCCCTCTAAGTTTCTGATTAAAGTTATTTGGTAAAGGTAGAGAAAGAAAAAAAAGTAGAAAGGTAGAAAAGGGAAAAAAAAATTTCAGATGATTTGGTCTTTCCTTCAAATCTCTACTGCAATTATCGTGACAGTTCACCCTCCCTGACTTGAACAGAAAAGTAATGTCACAGGATGTTTCCACATCATTAAAAAGCAATGAAATGGATTGAGGCTCTTAAGTTACAATGAGGCACCTCCTCATTTATGTTTTCAAACCAAGTACTACTTTTGGTTATCTTAAGCTTAATGCAATCAAAATAGACTTTTCATTGTCATTGCCTTCCTCCCCCATGCAGTATTTGAGTTAATTTGGGTCATGGAATAATATCACTCTGACTTATCAATACAAAAACCTTGTTACAACAGGAATAGATCAAGTCCTGGATCAAATAAAATCAGGGAGATTTGAGTTCAGAGCCTGATCTTGACATGCATGAACTGTGTCACCTTGGGCAAATCATTGTTTCTTTATCTATAAAATGACTAAGCTGGTCTAGATAATCCTTTTTGAGGGTTCTAGATCTATGTTCCTTACTATTACTACTACTATTACTACTACCACTACTACTACTACTACTACTACTACTTCTACTACTACTACTATTACTACTACTACTAGTACTAGTACTACTACTACTACTACTACTATTACTACTACTACTACTACTGAAGGTGGTGTGAAACTGTTTCCTTTTGATCTTGGGGTCTCAGATCTTCCTGGGAAAGCATATCTGCCCAGACAAGTTAAGTAGCGTCATCCAACTGGGCCATTTCTAGGGCAAGTTGGATCTCTCTCCAAATTCAGGTTGAGGAAGCCTTCAAAGCAATTTCATTTGGGAGATCCTGGTCCGATCAGCTCAGGCTGCCCCAGTCCCCCCAAGAGCTGCTTATATAATAGGTTTCCTTATACTCATTACTTTGCAGAATGTCCAAAGTAGGACCCTGCCTGCTGAGAAGACATTCTCTTCTGTGTGCCAGCCTCCATTTCCCTAATAGGACTTTGCCACTAAAGAAGTCAGTCTCTTAGAAAAACTGGCTTCCTATCCAACAATAAACTTCCATTTTTGCTATTAATATTGTTGGATTTGAGAATTCTTTCACGAAGAACTTGCCTCTGACTAAAAGGGGATTTCCACAACTCTCTGACTGCCACTAACCTCATCATTTTTGGTTCCCTGATGACCGGGAAAACCCCGAAAATCTGGATGAGGTTGTCTTTGTTGTCTATTCTATAGCTTGGACACTCAAGCACTGGGGAAGGTTTGAGTTGACGGAGCTCTAGGCTCAAGTAGTATTCTCTCAAGGATGCTGGTATGAGAATACCTGCATTCTCTGACAAAAAGGCCCCCTTACTATGGGAGCATTTTGTCAAATCTCCATCTCTAGAGATATCTAAAGAAGGACGAGGAGGTATAGAATCAGGGAAACTAAGGCTTTTTCTGACAAAAAAAAAATGTGATAGTATACCTCTGCTTCTAAAAATACTTTCTTAAGCAGAGACAAATTTGGCTTGGAAAATCTCAAGGCTAGAAAGCTTAAGATGTTGCTTAAATTTGCTGGACAGGAATCAGACTCCCTCCATCCAGTCCCTCTAGAGTCAAAGGAGCCTTCTTTTGCATCTCTATGCACTCCTAACACCCTTTCAGAAACTCTCTCTCACCTGAACTCAATCCTGGGACTTCCAGTTTTTCATATGATACTGATTTTTACCTCTGCCCACTGGCAGAAACAGCTAATTCTCGGGGATTATTATATTTTTATATATATTTATATACATATTTATATATATGTATATATAATATGATATATATGTAATATGATATATATTTATATATATGTAATATATTACATATCAATATATTATATCTCAGAGCAGAGGTGTCTCTTTCAATGTCTAATCTCTCCCAGACTGAGGAGGAACCTGGCTATTCTGGGCACCCCATTTAGCCTTTTGAGGGGTCCAAGGCCAATATCCTTCTTGATCTGTCCTTGGAAGATAAACGGAGGAACCTGGAGAGGCCAATTTTGAGCCCTCAAGTTTCTCCCACTCCACTATTACAAAGAACTGTTGGAGTCTTTAATTTCAGGAATCTGACTTTAGACAAGGAGAAATTCCAGAGAAAAATTCCTATTTTTAATAGGTACTCCAGGGAGCTACAGAGATCTGTGCTTTAAACTCCCCAATCCTGTCCTGGGTTCGAGCAGGAGGAGTGTTGGAGGAGAGATTGCTCATTGAGCTGTCTCCCCAATGCTCTGCCCTTCAGCCAGCGCTTTGGGTTTGGTCAAGCTCCTCCTCCCTCTAGTTTCAACATAACATCAATAGTGGAACCCTCAGTATTCCTGAAAGTGCCTAGTAAGATCATTGAATTTCTTTCTCCTTCATTCTCGCTCTGTAACTCTGGTCTCCTCCCCCTGCCTCCCCCCACCCCTATAGAGTGGGGATTACAGGGAAACTCAAGACCTGTCTTGAGACCTCTCCTCTGCCTTGCCAGCTTGGTAACCTGTCATTTAAATGCTCCTATCGTGTTCCCTTATTGGGGTATGATTTAATGGTGAGAGTGGGGACTCAATTTTCTCTTCTCAGACCTCCAGAAAAAAATTTTCACCCATGAACTTTTAGTTAGAGAGTTAGGAGATCTTGAGGAGTTTATCAGCGACTTTATCTTGATTTACAATCCGGACAGGTAGGGCCATGCCCATCCCAGACAGATTGTTTATCTCTTAAAGGAGCCAGAGCTGCTAGACCTTTCAGAAAGCATGCTTACCCCATACATTTTAAAACTGGACTTGGTTTCTCTGGGATAGTCATCTTGTCTTAGAACAGTAGCTGCCATGGTCTTTTAATTGAAGAAGCCTCAAAACTAACTTTGGGACATTAGAGATTTTAATCCCCAGGGTTCAGAGCATTTTAGAAGCCAAAGAACATCAGTGGCTTGGTGGGAGACCTATTAGATATCAGGGTCTCCTACCTGACCCAACTCTCTGGGTACAACACACTTGACTCTGCTAGCCTGCTTCCTGGAAATGAGGAGAGACAGGCAGGATATTCTATGGTGATTCTCACTAGCATCCTAGAGGCTAAACCATTGCCTCCTGGGACTTCTGCCCTAACCAGAGCTTTGGAACTGGGGAAGGGAATAAGAGTAGACACTTATACTGACTCCAATTATGCTTTTCATATTTTGCATACTCACAGGGCTGTCTGGAAATAAAGGGGATTCCAAACTGTTTTCGATTTTGCTAACACTTTTTCCCCTCAGAATTGAAAAGGCCCTGAAGGCCTCAGAACACTTGCTAAGACTTCCTAAACTTCTAGCAGAGAGACAAATAGCCCAACTTTTACTTCTAGGTATTTCAGAATACTCCTGTGAAGTACTTCCAAGGATGATGGATGAAGTTGTCTGTTTCCTTTTTTCTCTCACTCTCCTACCTTTTTCTCACTCCAAAGATGAGAACTTTTTTGCTCCTAGCATTTTCTCTCCTACTTTTCTTGATTGGCATTCTATGCCCCTGCCAGTAATTACCTTCTTAACTACTTTCAGCTAGGGAACTCAGTGGGCAGTGGGATTTGTTCAGCATAGTGGGTAGGCTATCAGCATTCTTAAGGCAGCCCACAGACCGAACCTCCATTCCCAAATGTCACCATCGCAACCCTGGATGACATCACACTTTTAAGGTCTTCCTGAAAGTTTTTTCCTCTAGGCTTTAAGCTGTGAATTTTCAACTGCCCTCCAGCCTGCATACTGGGACAACTGAATGGAACACACAATTAAATGCCCTGCTACTGTCTTCAGATCTTACATCTCCGCTCCTGGTTTGAAACCCTTCCCCCAGTATCTCTACGACCTTTGTTAGCTTGAAGTAGTCATAGAAGTCTGAGATCATCAACTTTTTTTTCTCCCAAATGAATTTGGGTGGTAATTGCTTGAGGGTGGGGGGAAATTAAGGGGGTGTGAAACTGTGTTCCCTTTAAAATTAACACTCTGAAACTGTGTTCCCTTTTGATCTTGGAGTCTTAGGACCTCCTGGGAAAGCATATCTCCCTAGACAAGTTAAGTGGAGTCATCTGACTGGGCCATATCTAGGGCAAGCAGAATCTCTATTTAAATTCAGGCTGAGGAAGCCTTTAAAGCCTTTTCATTGGGGAGATCCTGGTCTGATCAGCTCAGGCTGCCTCAGCATGCCCCCCCAACCCATCCTCCTGCCAAGAGCTGCTCATATAATAGGTTTCCTTGTATTCATTTCTTTGTAGAATGTCCAAAGTAGGATCCTGCTTGCTGAGAAGACATTCTCTTCTTAGTGCCAGCCTCCATTTCCGTTATAGGACTTTTTCACTAAAGATGTCAATCTCTTAGCAAAACTGGCAATAAACTTCCATTTTTGCCATTAATATTTCAGGATTTGTGAATTCTTTCACAAAGAGCCTGTACCTCCAACCAAAAGGAAATTTTCACAACTCTCTGATTGCCACTAATGTCATCACTACTACTACTACTACTACTACTACTACTACTACTACTACTACTACTACTACTGCTACTACTACTACTACTACTAAATGGAACAACAAATATAATATTCACTTAGTATTTCAAGATTTACAAAGCATTTCACATTTGTCAACTCATTTGATTCTCACAACAGACTTAAGATAATGAGTAATGAGTTAGGAACTAGTAGTAACACCATTTTATAGGGAGGAAACGGAAGCACAGAATGACTTTATGACTTTTCTAGATTTCAATTTAGATCTTCATGAAACAAAGTCTTGTGGTTTATCCATTGAGCCACTTACCTCCTTAAACAGGAGTGGGGGGAGCGGGAAAAGAATAATGTAATGTCTATCTCACAGAAACTCACAGGTAGTGAGTTTCAAATGAAAATTTTCAAATTTCAAATGAGAAATTAGATGAAAAGTATTACACATGTTTGAAAGCAATATATAAATATCAGTTATTGTTATTATATATATTATTATTAGGCATAGCTGTAATGTATACTTATTAGGTAGTATTAGTGAAATTATTGCTATTTTTAGTTTTATTTATGTAAAGGATTACATTTATGATTTTAATGATATAGGGAACTTCTATAAGTTTCTTTGGGACCTGTACTTCTAGAAAGTTGCCCATATCTAAACATATATTTTCTTTAGATTCATTGGGTATCAGTTTTATCAATTTTTCAAACATTTAAAGCCATTAACACCTCAGGTCGAGAACTTAACATGAAATGTCAGAGGGGAATTCAGTTCCAATACTGGAAAATTCAGGAAATCAGAATCTTAGAATCATGAATTTTTTAGAGTTGGGTGACTTTTCATTGATCAGCTTATCTAACCTATACCATAAAGATTTCCATAATCAACAAAGTACAATAAAGTACTTGACAATGATTATCCAGAGTCTATCTGAAGACCTTAAAGGAATCTACCTTTAGATTTAAAGAATCTACCACCTCTCTAAGTAGCCTATTTCTATTGCAGTTTGCTCTGATCATGTGTTGAATTTGTACTTTTTGTAATTTCCCTCTAGCCATTGTTCCTGGTATCATATTTTGGAGCTAAAAAGAACAAGTCTAACGATTCTTTTTTCATTTGAGATTTTAACATGCTAAAATTTAACATTTTCCTTGTCTGCTTCAATTTTCTTGCTCTCTAATCTCTTCTGAGCTTTGGAGAAAATGACAGGAAATGGCTGGCTCTAAGGTTTTTAAATGATAAGGTTGCTGAGCCTTAGTTAGGAGAAGGGCAAAAACCCAGACTTATCTACCTGTTAGGTCATAAGTCATACCTAAATATAGACACAAGTATGGTATGAGGGATAGAAAATCCTATCCAAAAATGACTACTCAGAGATCACTCATAGAAAAGCAGTATTAGAATCTTGAGAAGCAGACCCTGTCCTGGTCTGTGAGCCAAATTCACAGCAGGAGAGAGTCACTCTCTTGAAGATGTTCACAACTTTTATACATTTCAGACAAAGAACCTCCAAAATCCCACCCTCCATAGGTTGTGATTGGTCATATTTGGTCAGTGGAATGCAGCCGACGAAGTGATTTACAGCCTCTTCGGCCACATATAGTTCCTAATCCCTATTTGGGCAATGGAATGCCTAGGCCTTCACGTGACTGGGGCCTATAGATCTGGTTTACGTTATCTAGCAGTCTCTGATCAATATGTGGTTAATCTGTAAGTTCTTTACCATATCTTACTCCACACACTGGCTTATATAGAGTCAGACAGAATTAGGGAGAAGACCATCTCTTTATTATTATAACTATATCTTTTACTGCTCCATTTAACACATTATTGTGTTTTATTTTACTTTTCCCCTTGATTCTTTATGATGGCTTTTCATCCCTGACCTGCTCTCTATTGAGCAAAGAGCAGGAGAGTTCACCCACATAAGCTGTGAGAGTTCAGGGACAGAATTAAATTTCCCCAGGGGTTGGGCCTGGGCTAGATAAAATGAAAAAGAAACACTAAAACAATCACCTTAGGTAAAGACATTGGAGTCCAATCCTTGAAGTTAATTCTAGCTTCTCAGGGGCAGCATTTTCCAGGCAGAGAGAATAAAACATAAGAAGGTGAAATTGTAAATTGTTTTTGAATGAAGGTGGGGGATGGGAGTGCACTAACCTTTGAGGGAAAGGAATAAAAGTAAAGCTATGGAAGAAAAAAGAATGAGTATATTTGGGCAACTGAATGGATGGTAAAGGAAAGGATAAAGAGATGAAGATCACAATAATGATGACTGATGATGATGATAAAGAAAAATATCATTACTATTATTTTGGTACATGTGATTTCATCACCTCAGGGAAACTCTTTAACACAGATGCTCATTGGCAGTTCACCATTTTACAGTTGTGTTGGAATTATAAAAAGTTAAGTGACTTTTCAATGATAATCCAGTATTTTTCAGAGGTAAAATTGAAATGAGATAAGGCCTTCCTGACTCCAAATCTGGTCCCTTATTCTCTGTACTATGTTATTGTTAATATTAAATTAGTATTACATATCAGTATACTAAATGAATAGTGTTGTCTCCCTTCATTAAGCAAAACTAGAACCTCTTTATATTATATTCTTGTCATTACTGCAAATATTTTTATACTTGGCTTATTTTCCTCACTTGGTCTTTGATTTTTCTTTTCACCTCAATATTTCCACAGATATTTTATTTCATTAATCTGTACATATATGTATATATACACACACACATACATACACACACCCATATATATATATATACACACATTTTATATATGTATATACACACACACATATATATATACATATATATATGCTATATTTATAGATATATTTATATATCTATGTATATCACTACAAGAGTCAGCCACATACAGGAAATGTAAACATTGAAATTGAATGACCTATAATTATAATGACCAAAGAAAATGTATCTTTTTCCATATTTTGCAGAAGTGGAAAACTATGGGAGTAGAACACTATTTGTATTATTAGAATCACTTGATAATTCACTAGTTTTGTTGATATATTTTTTCTATTTTAAAATTCATGCCTAATTGAGAGATGAAAGTATTCAGAAATGATGATGATATAAAATCCAAAGATGTTATCGATATTAATATATTCAAAAGAAAAAATAAGGACACAAGCTTTTCATAAATTTTCTAAGATCATTACTGGTAGCTATAATGGGGGAACATAAAAGGGTTCAAAATAATAACAAAAAAAAGAGTTGTGAAAGATGTGAAAAGCTGATGTATGAAAAATTCATGGAATAGATTAAATTAGCAAAATAAAAACAAAAATAATATGAACAGCCATTGAAAACAATGACATTGTGTTTTATATATTCAAGAAAATAAATTACTTAGGGGAGGACTCACTTTTTGACAAGATATATTTAAGAAAAGTGACACTATGAAAATTGGAAAACAGTTGACAGAAATAAAGTTTAAATCAATATCTTACTATAAAAACTACGATAAGATCAAAATGGAAATGTTCACATACAAAATCATAAGAGAACAGAAGGAAGCATCTATCATACCTATGTGTAGATGGAGAAGAAAACCAGTTTTGATTTCAAGGAATTTAGAAAACTTTTTCTGAACAAGATCAGCGAAGGGAAATTATGAAGAGAAACAGGATAAGAAAAAAAAAAGTGTATCAAATATCCCTAGAAAAAGTCTGATATTGGGGCAGCTAGGTGGAGCAGTGGATAGAGCACCAGCCCTGAATTCAGGAGGACCTGAGTTCAAATCTGGTCTCAGACACTTAACACTTCCTAGCTGTGTGACCCTGGGTAAGTCACTTAACCCCAGCCTCAGGGGGGGGAGGAGGAAGAAAAAAAAAAAGAAAAAGTCTGATATTTAAGATATGTAGGTAATTGTTGAAAGAATAAAGAGCAAATAGCAGGATGCTATTTTTCTTTGATTTTAGATACTAAATACTCATGATAGGAAATAATCTTGCTAATGTGTTAAGAGTCAGGAACCTGAAAGAAAAATCTAGTTAAAAAAATTACTAAAAGAAATTTTAATTCATAAACAAGAAGAAAGTCATGTCAAAAGCTTTCAAAAAACTGTTAAATTCACAAAGATAGTGGCCTTTTGATCCAGTGATGCCATTGTTGGGCATATGTCCCAAGAATATAAAAAACAGAAATAAAGGTTTAATATATTCAAAATGTTAATAGTTAAAAAAACTATTAACACAAGGTCACCTTTTACTTGTGGAAGGACTAAGAAAACATGCAGAAGAACACAAAGCAGTATATGGTATATGATGTATATGAGGAATTCAGAGACATACAGGGATACTTCTATGAAATGATGGAGAATGAGATTTCAGTCAAAAGAAAAACAAATATGACTACAATAATGTTTTCATATATATATGTATATATATACTACAATAATGTTTGCAAAAATATAATAATATATAAAAATAACATTTATATAGTGGTTTGCTTAAGTGCTTTATGTCTCATTTTTTGTCCATGGACAACCTTGGATGGGAAGTAGTATTTTTATCTACATTTTATAGAGGAGGAAACTGAGGCAGACAGAGGTTGAATGACTTGCTTGGGGTTACAACTAGCAAATGTTTGAAGCAAGATTTGAATTGTACTTCCTTATTTCAGATCCAATACTCTCTTAACCATACCATCTAGCTGCCTCTGAGTAACTGAAAAATCAAAGATTTCCTTGGAGAAGTGGCAAGAAACATATCTTCTTTCCCCTAGCAGAGAGATATAGGAATACTAGATCAAAATAGTGTAGACAACTGTTAAATGCATTCACTGGATTGGCAGTTTTTGTCTTGATTGTTACAAGAAAAGATTTAATCTGAAGAGGGGAGGTTCCCACAAATGACTAATGTAAAAACAAAAAAAAATTAATGAAACATCTTTTTTTTTTTTTTCCCCTTAAGTTACTGTCTCTTCAGCAAAGAACTGTTTCACCACATCAAATTGGGGATTCTAGAGAGAGAAGTGATTTTTAGCTTTCAAAGGCTATATCAACAGAATGCAAGAACAGATTGGCTCCAGTAAACTGGAACTTTGAAAATGGGCTAATGCACAAACTATATGTCCATTATTAGAGGATCAATTGACTGGCAATTCCAAGTGTACGCCTTTTTCAGGAAAGTCTCATGCTCAGGAAACATTATGTGTTTGGAGTGCATTATAAGGCTCTGTGGTAGAAGACAGGGATCATTAGAAGGAGGGTTTGTATTGTTTGTTTATGCATTCTTTTTGAATCCTATGGGTTTTTTATTGTCTGTGGGGTAAAATAAAGGCTATCCTGATTCTAAAATGTATAGTTAGCTTGAGTGCTTTCATGGGAGCATTGGGTCCTTTTACTCACATCTATAATTAGTCAAAAGCCTATTCTAAAGTTCTGAAGGGAAGTTCTGTTTGGGAGTGTGAACCAAAAAGTAATTTAAGCAACATCTCCCAAATTTCCTTGGTCCATGTGAACCCTAAGTTTGAGATTTCCAGGATGCAAGATAAAATTACATTATATGATTTACTTGTAATTAGAATCTCTGTAGTGTCCCTAAGTCAGAATGAATTCATTGCCAAACCATTTGTATATTTTATCATTGCTGGTAAAAGCTTATATATTTGAGGTACTGTTAAGTGATTGGATATAGAATACAGTCATTTCCTCTAATTAATAATTATTGCTGATACATGCATCACATAGAGCTGGACGCTTCTTTTTAATGTATTATAAGAAAAGTGTAATTAAAGCATCAACTTCCCCTAATGTAAGTTTACAGAAGTGGGAAGGAAAAAAATGTGCTATTAAATTACTCTGGGATGCAAGGATATATTATTATATGAAACAAGGGCCCTGTACCTCTTTGATGCTGATGTGTTCAGGTTTTTTTTTGTTTTTGTTTTTTTTTTTGGTAAATGGAAATAGTCATATATGTGTGTGTGTGTGTGTGTGTGTGTGTGTGTGTGTGTGTGTGTGTATGTGTGTATGTTGTAAGGGCAATTTGGCCATGACTCTGCTCATATTCTATGTCCTGAAACTCTGATAGGGGAGAGAGATTATTGTAGCAAGAGACTCATAACTCTAAACTTAGTGATGTGTGCAGTTAATCTCAACTTTATGTTTGCATGGGATTCTTTTTTTTTTGCGTAGAGTAAGCACTGACATTAATTTTTCAACATGTGTTTGATGCATTTTTATTAAGTGTACTTTTCTTCTGACATTTTAAAGACTCTATTGATATTGCAGTAACTAATGCATGTATTCATCTGTTTGATTCATGTTAGCTTGTATGCTTACTGTTTATCTTCAACAAAAGCATACTAGAAAGTCCTATTTATCCTTTGGTCTTCATTAATTATTAATTCAGGGTTTTGCATATTCCTTGAGTTTGTTTTTATTTATATTTGAGTGCCACATAATTATGGGACCTGATAAATTCAACAATTAAGGTAGAAATAATTAGTAGACTTTTAGTTGGAAAAGCATATTTGAGATTACCAAACTTCCCCCAAATCCTGCCCCTGTCCCATATTGTGCTGGCTGTTGTTATGACTCAGTGACAAGCTTTCCTTTGAATAGCTGTTATCTAATTTTTAAAATCAGAGGAAACACAGATGGGAAGGCTATGTAAATTTCCTGATGTACTCATTCTTCCACATAACAATCTTCACGATTAGATATTGATGTCTGGAATATCAGCTTATCAATTAAAAAAAAAAACTCTGAAAGACAACCCACCTCCATAAATTTTTTGTCTAATTTACATGGTCTATAACTCATCAGAATAGGCACTATAAATTGGTAATTCTTTTTGTATGGGCAGATTTTCTTTCCCCTTTAAAAAAATTATCAATGCCTTGTTTTTATACCATAATAATTTTCTTTTCTTATAGCAAACAGACATTTAAACAAAATCCATAGTTATAACGATCACACCTGACAGCATATGCTATTATCCACATAATTCCACATATTTTTAATGAGAGAGAGAAAGCATGTTTCATTTTTAGTTCTACAGTACCAACATGGACCATTACAATTATCACACTTGATTGTTATGAGGCACATAGAGATTTTTCAAGGTGGATGTTTTTGGCAATTTTCTTGTTTTCATATTTACAATGTGTTGTTTATCAAACTTTGTATATAACTAACTTCAAGGCTTCAAACTTATCAGTTTTGTATACTCCCTCCACAAATATGATTGCAATAACACTGGAACTTAATAGATCATTTTCATAAGCAGTGCTTAAAAAATCATCAACAAACATCCAGATTTCTTGTGATGAATCTCACTGTGGACGGTTCTAAGGACAACAGATTCAGTAACCTGTGCTCAAATCCTTCCAGCTTGATTAAAACTATCTGGGTTTATCCTGCATAGGTAAAAATCTTTCCAAATGCAAAGTCTTTCCCAAATTGGATGTAGGGATGATACTATACTCATTTAATAATGTATACTCATATTACTTTATGGCAAGGCCTATTTTCTTTTTGTCTTTGTACCACCAGCATCACACACTTTCACTTGACTTGAATTACTTTACTATTTTATTTGCTAATTTACTATAAAATATTTTCTATCTGCCACTACAGCATTCTGTGCAAGTTATTCAACTTCCATAAGTCTCAACTCTTATATGTAAAATGAAGGGATTGAATTCTAAAATCCTTCCCAGCTCTTATAATTCTTTATTATCATTTAGGGCTTTTATTAACTAGTTAATTTGACAAACTAATTCTTCTAGCATGAAAATGGACCAATAGATTTTATTAGGTATTAACTTTTTATAGGAGATAGTGCCCTAATTCAGAAGAATAACTGTATTGATGGGTATTCCTATATAGCCTTATTAAGGCCCATCAGTTTATTCTAAATGGGTATTTCCTACTCTGATTAAATGTAGTGCCAAACTTCTATTACTGAAATGTTGGGTACTGACAACTGTTTCATTCAGATATAAGACAAGTCAAGGACAATGCTGAATTGTTACATAAACTAATTAGCAGGATGATTTGGAGGAGGATGGTGGAAGAATGAATAGTATGTCAAATAGCAGTGAAAAATATTAGGAGGGAAAATCAGTATGCTGAAAGTTTAGCGTGAGATCCAATCAATCCAGAACATTCTAAGAACAGTTATTTATAAAAATGGAAGTAGAACAATGAGTAGTAATTTTTCATTCACCATATCTGATAAGTTGTCAAATCTTATCATTTTTACCTTTGCAACATCTTTCACATGATCTCATATTATCCGGATTTAGGTTCTCATGCCTGATTAGTCTCCTTGCTTCAAATTATATTAAAGAAAATTCCTGATTCTCGAGGAATTGTTGTAATCATGTTAAATGTTTGATCATTTAAAACTACATTAAAAGGTTTGGACTTCCTAAATACTTTCTTTTGATCTCCACAATATCCCTGGGCAATAATAGTAATATATATATACATATATTACATACATATATATATATACATATATTATATACATATATACATATAAATATATATATGTATATATATATACATATATATATATATGTATATATATATAAATTTTATTTGACTGATGAGGAAACTGAGGTCCAGAATAATTGAGTGCATACCCAAGGCCATGGAACCAGTTAATGCAGCAATCAATCAACAAATATGATTTAGTGTTTACTATGTGCAGATACCTAGATAAGGAGCTGTTTCTTCTCCTCTCCCTACTCTATTACTCCCTTCTTATGTCAGATAATGCTGTTTTTCCTTTTTACACTGACAGTCAGCCATGATATCCTTTTTATTGCAGGAATGATTTTCTGACCTCTGGGAAATGATACAGAATTTATGATTGTTTCTTCTTTTATTGATTTTGATTCTCCCTCATTAGTTTATTCTATTAATTTGGCTTCAATCTTCAATCACTGAACATGAACAGAATGCATAAAAAAAGAAAACAAGTTGACAACATTCAAATTACTATATCATTTGCAAAATTTACTCAGCATATTGAGCTTGATCTCAGCTCCTGCCTAAATTCATAAACTTCCTCTTACTCACTAACAATTTCACACCAGCAGATGATGTGGGACAGATATCTGGAGACAAGAGATCACAGAGAATTAAAACAAATTATTAAAAAATCTTTGTAAAATGGAACATAGCCTCAAGTAGAAATAATAAACTATTAACTCAAACTGGGGCTATGGTTATAAGCATTCATGTACTTAGCTCAGGAGAATGCCCACCCTTTGTGAATATTGACAGATTATCAGGATTTGAAAGTCACATTGACTAATTAATGGAAATAACACACCTTATAGCTCTGGGTCAATTTTTTTCTTATTAGGTAAAGAATAAGAATAAAAATATTTTCAAGAATCTATTAATCAAATGATCTATTTGTATCTTTTTATGTTGCCAAATTCAACTTCTATCATATGATATACTTCTAAACTAGGCTTCCTAAGACCAATCCTTTCAAAGTTTGAAAATTTTATTTTCACTGATATTATATTGATTGATTGATATTATAGGAATGGGTGAAAAGCCACAAGACTGAACATGGGCAAATATTGTCCTAAATTTCAGACACTAGATAAAGATAGATCTTTCCAAAGTCTGGGTCCTCAGATCTTGACACAATACCTGGTATACAGTAGAGTTTGTTGAAGAAGTAATTGTATAAATGGATTTCATGAAGGCAGTTGATAAAATCATTGATTTCTTTGATCTCTCTCATGAATAAAGAAGAGATTTTGCATACAGGTGTGATAATGGGGACTTAATAGTGCCAGAAAGGGAAATTTTGCTTGGATTAAAAAGTCTGTGGAACTAGTGTCATGTCACCCCCTTCCCCAAGCAGTTCATTTAAAAAAAATGTTAAGTTCATAGTTTTAGGAGTAGAAGGGTCCTCTGAGCACATATAAATCTATTTCATTTTTTTAGATAAGGATATATGAGGTATTTCTTAGACTAATACATTTAGAAGTAAAAGTACCTTAGAAACCATCTAGTTCAATTTTTTGTTATATAGATGAGGGAGTTAGAGAGAGGTAAGGTAAATTGTCTAAAATCAGTTAGCAGATAGCAGAAATAGGATTTGAACATAGGCCATTTTAAAAATGTTGGATTTTGATCACTTTTTGGAATTGCATCCAGGTATAAGTGCCACATTTGAAACAGTCATTGATAAACTGGAACCTCTTCACATAAGAGTAGGTTAAGTGGTGTTGGGTTAGGAGATGGCAAACCTTTCTATACAAAGATGGATTGAAGGGTGAAGGGCATTGCTATTTTTTCTCTGCTTGCATGCATATGTAGAAAGTGATTCCTTTGTGGTTATGTAGAAGACATACCCTGCTAAAATCTGAAGGAAGAGTTATAATCAATGCTTATACCCTTTGATTCAGCAATACTGCAAGTTTCTTTCCATAGATTATTAGACAAAAAGGAAAAGAACATACATGTTCTAAAATGTTGATAACAGCTCTCTTTGTATGACAAAGAATTGGAAATTACAGGGCTGCCCATCAATTGGGTAATGGCTGAACAAGTTGTGGTATATGATTGTGATAGAATACTAATATGCTATAAGATATTGTCATATCAGTGATCCTTGAAAAACATGGAAAGATTTGCATGAAATAATGAAGAAGGAAATGAACAGAGCCAAGAGAACATACAATAAAAACAGTATAATTTTTAAATTTTTTGAATTGATATTTATTTTTTAAAATAATAGCCTTTTACTTTCAAAATATTTGCAAAGATAATTTTCAAAATTCACCTTTGAAAAACCTTCATTCCTGTAGATAGCAAGTAATCCAAACTATGTTTAATATGCAGTTCTTCCATACATATTTTATCATGCTGCACAAGAAAAATCAGATCAAAAAAAGAAAAAATGAGAAAGAAAAAAAGCAACAAACAACAAAAACTGGGAAAATACGATGTTGTATTCTACATTCAGTTCCCACAGTTTTCTTCCTGTATAAAATCAATGTAATCTTAATAATGACTTTGAGGGAATAAGTCATTTTGACTATTATAGAAACCCAAATGAACTATAAAGGGCATATGAACAAACATGGTATTGGTATCTAAAGAAAGAACTGATAAATAAAACCATATATAAGAAAAATTTACATATTTTATACCTATTTGTGTTTAACAGTAGTAATATTTAGGACAAGGGGGGGAAAGAAAAAACAAGAAAAAATATTTACACAACAATTTTGTTTCATGCATGAAAGGAATAGCAAATTATACATAATAGATTTGCAGCTTCATGTGCAATCATCTTTTTTATTATATGATGCTATGGAAATGCTTATTTTATTTCATAAATTAAAAATAAAGTAAATAAATATGAAAAAAAGAGAAATGGTTAGAATTATCTAAAAAACAAAATGTACAAATTCATGCCCAAGTGGCAGCTAAGTTGTTTTTTTTGTATAACAAATGTATTCTGCTTTCACCTCACAGAACAAAACAAGCATTTCCATAACACGCTACCATAGAAAAGATGATTGCATATGAAACTGCAAATCTACCATGTATTCCGTCCTAATATCTAACAAAGTAATCATTTAAATTTCTTTTTTTCCTCCTTTTTTTTCAGAAATTTCCAGACACTTCAGATTTCTCCTAAAAACAGAAAATCATAAGGAAGTTAAGTAGAACAACAAAAAATAAAGAGATAAAATAGTTGTTCTTCTAAGATAATAGGTTTGGCCTGAGTGAAGCATAAATGCCAACAAGCAAATTCTACTGAATAAACGATACCTTTAACCAATTCCAGTTTCTGGGAGCCCTCTCCTGAGCACTGAAAATTCAGCATACCTACTTGGCTCTAGAAATCATTGTAATTGCCATGACCATACTCCCATTAAGCCATGTTTCTTGCCATGTAACCTCGCAATCCGATTTCAAATTCTTACCCTAGATCTGTGCTGATTGGTGAAAACTTGTTACAAATAATATCTTCTTGTCATGGCAATGAACGCTACTCCACTACTTCCTACCCCTTACTCTGTGAATAATAATCAAATTAATACCTACCATTTCTTCTAGGGAGAGAACATTATTATAATCTCTCTATGTATTCATTCAGGCATCTAGGTCGTATAATAAATAGAGTGCTGGGCCTGGAGTCAGGAAGAATTGAATTCAAATCTGGTCTCAGAAAGGGACCCACATGTGCAAAAAATTTTGTGGCAGCCCTTTTTGTAGTGGCAAGATCCTGGAAACTGAATGGATGCCCATCAATTAGAGAATAGCTGAATAAATTATGGTATATGAATGTTATGAAATATTATTGTTTTATAAAAAACAACCAGCAGGATGATTTCAGAAAGGCCTGGAGAGGCTTACATGAACTGATGCTGAGTGAAACAAACAGAACCAGGAAACAACAAGATTATACAAGGATCAATTCTGATGGATGTGACTCTCCTCAACAATGAGATGATTCAGGCCAATTCCAATGATCTTGTGATGAAGAAAGCCATCTGCACCTAGAGGGAGGATTGTGGGAACAGAGTGTGCATCAAAGCATAGCATTTTCATTCTTTTTGTTGTTTGTTTGCATTTTGTTTCCTTTTTTATTATTTTCTGCTTTTTGATCTGATTTTTCTTGTGCAGCACCATAATTGTAAAAATATTCATACATATATTGGATTTAACATATATTTTAACATGTTTAACATATATTGGATTACTTGCTATCTAGGGGAAGCAAACAGGAAGGAAGAAAAAATTTGGAACACAAGGTTTTTCAAGGGTTAATGTTGAAAAATTATCCACGCATATTTTTTGAAAATAAAAAGCTGTAATAAAAAAAAATCTAGTCTCAGACATTAGGTGGCGGGTAGAGTACCAGACTGAGGTCTGGAAAACTCATCTTGAATTCAAATCTGGTCTTAGTAACTTACTAGTTGTACAATCCTGGAAAAGTTACTTTTTCCTGTTTGCTTCAGTTTCCTCATTTATAAAATGAGTTAGAGAAGGAAACTGCAAACGGCTTCAGTATCTTTGCCAAGAAAACTCCAAATGGGGTAACAAGGGATTGAACATGATTGAAAAAAATGACTGATAAATGGATACATTCCTATAACTTCAATTTTACTTGACCATTGGTATTTGTGTTGTGTCCTTCTATTTGCATGGAAACAACTTGAAAGCAAGGAATATATATTTTTTGTTTTCATATCCATATTGTTTATCAAAGTGCCTTGAATATATAAGTACTTTGTAAGTTATTTTTTTTTGGCCACTCATTCATTCCATTAACCTCCATCACTTCAAACTTTGTTTTCACTGGAACTATTGTTTAGCCACATCTCCTCCATTCTGCTCTTGAAGAATTGATTATTGCAACTTATCAAGGATAATCTGTAAGATTTATCTCACTTAATTTTATTTTATTAGAATTGGCTTAATGTTTTAGCTTATTGAAATTTCTTTACATGCTAATCTTATCTTTTAAGATTCTAGTTATGCTTTCCAGCTTAATATTATTTGAAAATTTGATAAATGTATCATATGATTCTTTTCTAGAATGATGACCAAAAATTTTATAAACTTCACAAAAATGTAGAAGGCAGATCCTTAGAATATGCTGTTGAAAACTTTCATACAAATTGGCATTGATCTCTTAAGGCTATTTTTTTGGATCTAGTTTTTCAATTAGTTTTTAGTTTTTAGCACCATTATCTAGTCCACATCTGTTCTTGTGTATAAGGTCAATATGAGAAATTTCATATTTTGCTGAAATTCACGTATCATGTTTGCAATATTTCCTGAATCTCTTCATCCAACTAAATTGTCAAAATAGGAAATTAGGATGGTTTGTAATCAATTGTTTCAGAAATCATAAGTCTAAGTAATCATATTATAAGTTTTAAAAATTAATTTTAAACTTAAATACAAAAAGACAAATTAACATGAAAGAAGATTCAATATAAAACCATGATTTTGCATTTCACATTGTTTACCTCTTTTTTTGGAAAAATTATGAAAGAATATCATATATCATTTTAAAAACTACCTTTCTTTTTCATGCTTCCTTCTAAATTTTCTTTTGTTCTTTGCTGTGTATTTTTAATTTTTTTCTTCCTCCCTCCATACCTCACACTAGAGAAGGCCACTATTTAACAGAGAATTAGAATGTCAAATCATACTATGCATTTTTAGTTATCAGTCATTTTTCTGGAAATGAACAGCATTTTCCATAATGGGTCCTAATGTAGTTGATTTAAAATTTTTCAGTACATAGAAAAAGTTGGTTGCTCTCAATTATTCTACAAACAATATTCTCTTGGTTCTGCTTACTTTTCATTATTTCATGCAAGTCTTTACATATTTTTTCTAAAATCTACTAGCTCATCATCTCTTACAGCATAGTAGTATTCTACCACAATCATATACCACAACTTGTTTATCATTTTCTAATTGGTGGGCATCTCCTCACTTTCTGGTTCTTTGCCACTACAAAGAAAACGGATTTAAATGATATTGACTCTTTACTTTTTTCCTGACCATTTTGAGAAATAGATGTAATGATGGTATTTCTGGGACAAAGGTTATACATAGTTTTATAATTCTTTGTGTATGATTCCAAAGTGTTTTCCAAAATGCTTGGGTCAGTTCGAAGTTCCTATAACTTTCTAAATGCTCACGAACTAGCTATTTAAGAGTTGATTATGGAATTTATGGAGAAATAGAAGTTAAATTCACTAAATTGTTCCTTTTTTGAAGTTTTGTGGCCTCTGTTCATTTCCAGAGTTGTGGCTCAAAAGCAAAAAACAGACATTCTGAGTATTTATGTTACTCAAACAGATGCAGAATTTTAAAACCTTAACCTGCTGACTCCAATCCAGGGCTTGGTACATTTTGCTTTATTGGCCTGCTTCTTGAAAGAATCTTTCAAAATATATATAAATACATTTACATTTCAGTTCATTTCAAAGAACTTTTATTGTTTTCCCCAATTTTATGCAGGTTGGATTGGCCCATTCACCCAATACAAGCCTGCCTATATATCCAGTTTTCATATAGTTCACTTTAATACAGTTAGTTTGAATTTCCATCGTATATTTGATATTAGTCTTTGGGAACATTAACATCTGTGTGTGAAAGATGAAAGAAACAAAGAACTACATTGGTAATTATTCCTCAGGCTATAAAACTGTAAAAAAAAGACAATACTTTGGATGTTGGTGATTATTTGGCATGGAAATATGAAATTCAGTCCCTGGATGTTTTTGATTATGTGTGGATCAGTAATTGTATAAGTAGGGAGACTGGAATAGAACATTAGAGCAGAGACTTTGATAAGACTGAGACATGATTTATTGAGCAAAGACAGAGTTATTGTTGGGGATGATTTCTCTGGATGGAGCTACTGAAACCAGTGGGTTTGTTTTGAAGGAGATACTAGGTTATGTGAACATAACACAAAAAAAAAATCAAGGTAGTTGCAAATTCTATTAATGCAAATTCTGCTAAAACCTTAAACTCTGAGAGATTTGTATAACACTGGGACCTAATGTCCTCTTGCCATGTAATATCAAAGTTTGAGAATGATCATGCTATATTTCTGGTAGAAATATTATATGAAATTCATAGTTATAGATTCCTAGTATTCTGAGAATGGGCAAAGAGAGCATGTTGAGATGATAAGTTCATCATCCACTCCTGGATTCAAGATAAATAGGAGCTTGATAGTTGTGTAAAGTGAGTCCACAATGCTAGGCCTAGAATAAGTCTCATGTTTATTTTATGTTCCTTAAAAAAAATCCCAAACTCTGGCACATTGGTATTTACTTGGAGGATAAACAGTGACATTTGATTTAGAAGCATTAATACAGAACTGGAGAGGATTTTGGGAAGATGGCAGAATAGATTGGTAAATTTCAAGCTCTTTACATTTTTCCCACAAAAAGAACAAATTTGTTCCTTAGGGTGAACATAGAGTGTGAAAAATCAAGAAGAGTTGGGAGCAGAACCACAGGTTCTCCTGATACAATGTAAGAAGGTTGGAGATTAACCTGACTGAAATGCAGACATCTCCAGGCTAACTCCAGAGAAACATCAAGTGGGGATCCCTCAAGCTAGTCGAGTATGTCTGGAGTCTCAGCAGGAAACACAGGGACTTTCACCTACCCAGACTGTGTGTTGAATTAACTGACTGAACCTTGGCTGATTGGGAATGCTAGGCCCAGCTGTGCTGCTGAGACATAGCTCTAGGAGAAAAGGAATCAGCACCAGGGAATGCAGAAGCAGTGGGGCAGGAACTGCTGATGTGGGCACTGCTGTGAGTTTGGGGTTCCTGGTCAGAATAGAGAGTTGAAGAATAGCTTGAAGCACCATCCCCCACCCCACAATTTGAGGTGGTTACAGTAATAGTCTCATTAAAAAATGAATTGGCCAAGAAGAAAGAACCCCAGGATTGAAACATATTATGGCAACATGGAAGACCAGAATCCATCTTTAGAGGACACTTTAATAAAAATAGTAAATTACTTTAAAAAAATAAATTACTCCTTTTTTGAAGGAGTAATGTGAAATGGTTCCCTGACCAGAGAGAATTTATAGAACTCAAAAAAAGAATTTAAAAATCAAATGAAAGATATTGAGGAAAAACTGAACAAAAAATCCAAGAAAAACAAAAAGCTTATGAAAAAAAAAAGTTAACCAACTAGAAAAAGAGGTACAGAGTCTCAAAAGTGAAAATAATTCTTTGAAAATTAGAATTGGGCAAGGGTGAAGCCAGTGAAGCTATGAGAGATCAAGAAATAACAAAAAAACCCCAAAATATATACAAAATATTCTTTTTATAAGAATGAGAAAATAAAACAGAATGTGAAACTTAAGAAAAATGACAGATTTGAAGAACAGATCAAGAAGAGGAAACATGACCAAAAGTAGAAGCTTGACACAATAATGCAGGAAATAATCCAAGAAAATTGTCCTGGAGTGATAGAACTTGAGGGGGAAAGTAGAAATAGAAAAGATCCACCAATTACCACCTCAAAGAGATCCTTTGTAGAAAAGCCAAAGGATTACTATTGCCTAATTTTGAAACTCCAAGATCAAAGAGAAAAATTTTCAAGACACAAGAAAACGATTCAAATCGGCTGGAGCTTAGAGTTACACAAGATTTATCAGCAGCTACAATAAGAAACTGCAAATCCTGGAATAATATCTACTGACAATCAAAAGAACTAGGCCTGTGGCTAAAAGTATCATATTCAGCAAAATTATTTAAATTTTGAATGAGAAAAAAAGGACATTCAACAAACTTACAGATTTTCAGGATTTTGTATCAACCAAATTCAAATTTAACAGAAAATTTTACATATGAATCAATATGAAAGATCATTTTTAAGAAACTTAACATGGACAAACTGTTTAAACATGGACAAATTATTTTTTAAGAAAACATAGACTATATATTTATGATTTATATAAATAATAGTGTAGCTCAAAAGAAAGATTAGCAGAGTGTCAAGGCAAAAATAGTAATCAGATTATACAAATGAGCTACAGTGGAAGAATAGACCCAGAGGCATTAGAGGGGGGAGGAGGGCTCATAGTTTGAAAACCTACTCACATTGTCTATGGGTTCAATAGGCAACACTATCTATATACCGTGAGGGGGTATAGCACCCCTCCAAAATCTATAAAGAAATAAGTGGGGAGGGATGGGTGCATGAGTAAGCAAAGGATGAGGGAAGAATTCAATGGAGAGATTCCTGGGTAAGGGAAGGTTAAGTAAATAGTAAGGCAAGTTATGGAGAAAAAATTTAAAGAGGCAGCAGGGATAGGAAAAACACGTGCATATATATGGGGTATGTAAGGGTATGAATATGTGTATGTATGTATATAATCTCTCTATGTATATATAAATATATCTTAACTGTAGCTTGCTTGGGAGTAATGGGGGTGATAAAAAGGGGGAAAAAGAATAAAGTAAAGAAGGTGCACAGCAGAGAATCAAGGAACAATTTACAAGAAAATAAAGAAAAAAATGGACATTCATGAATATAATTTCTTCTACTAATATATACACTTTCTTGATCTGGTTATTGTTATATATTTTTAATCATTCCTGATGTTCTGCTGGACACATGATGATGTTCTCTTTTATTTTGCTTTTTGTTTTGTTTATATTTCTTTTTTTCTTACTGTTTTTTAAAATAAAATAAAATTTTAATTTATTAATTAACAGAATTCTAGATTCAGAAGGTAATTCAGTATATACTTCAATGATTCTTAACCATTTATTTTCATGGGCCTCTGGCAATTTGATGAAGTTTCTAGATTTCTTTTTTCAAAATATAGTTTAAAAAAGATAAAACTTCACAGCCCCTAGGTTAAGAACTTTTGCTATAATATCATCTATTATCAGTTACAGCATTCAAATCTCATGTAATCTGAAAAATAATCCCCTTTACAACATACCTGACAAATGATCATCCAGATGATCCCTCCCAGTCTAGTGTCATTTGCAAATCTAATGAATATGTAAAATTTGCTTTTATTTTAGTCATTGACAAAAGTATCAAATAGCATAATAGCAAAAATAAATCCATCATTGGAGACTTCTTGACAAGTTAACATTGAATTTAATGATTACTATTTGTTCAAAGTACTATAACTAAACATTATTGCAAACAGAAAAAACACATTGCATAAAGAAAAATAATTTTAAAAGTTGCAAAGAATGCAAAATAGTGCCTCTGTCATAGACAGACAATTTGATGTCTGAAAGGAGTAGGAAAAGAACTTTGGTTTAGTAAAATCAAACAACAAACTGATATATTATGTTATAAACACATACAGCTATTAGTTTGGATCAAGAAAATTACAAAAAAGGAAATGTGAAATATATATGTATATGTGTATATATATATATATATATATATATATATACATATTTATATAAGTATATATATATTATTAAGGTTGAAATCTCCTTAATATTATGTTGGGGTATACATGGTCTGATGATATAAATGGCCAGAAAAAATAACTACTATTTATTAACAGCTATGAAAATACTTTGTATCCAAAACTTTCCTCTCTAGATCTTCAGGGCACTGCTCTCTCCTGATTCTCTTTCTACATGTCTGTTCACTCCTTCACTCTCTTTTTCTGGATTTTTATCCATGTCATGGCCATTAATTGGATCTAGATCTCTCCCAAGCCTTTGTTTTGATACCTTTTCTCTTCTTCCTCTATATTCAACACACTCATTTTCTGAATTCTGTTTCCAGAATGGCAGCTGGCTTTTGTTTATATTGAGCTGAATTTCTCTTGGGTGTCTGAAACGCAACGTGTCCAAAACAAAACACATTCTTTCCACCCTTCTAATCAATTGTTTTCCCCAACTTTTTTTTATTGTTGTCTAGAGCAGGGTTTCTTAAACTTTTTTTTGACTCATAACCCCTTGATAAGATTTTACTTTCTCTCCACTAAGAAATCATAATTTTGCAACTCCCCACATTTAGTTACATGACCATATATGGTGTTTAAGAAGCTTTGGTTTGAACTACCACCTAATCATCTAAGATTATATTCACCTTGATACCTCACTCTAATTCAGGTTTTTATTACATCTTGCCTGAAATATTGCAATATCCTTCTAATTATTTCCCTGCACTATCTCTCTCCATTCTAGTGCATCATCTACTCAGTTGCCAAAATAGCACAAGTCAAATCTTAATTGGCCTTTCCTACTCAATAAACTCCGTTATTTCCCTCCCTGTTATTTTAATTATCAAATATAAAGCCCTTTATTTTGTATTTAAAGTATCTCAGCCTTGTCCTTTCTATCTTTCCAGTCATCCTACATTTTACTACCTTTTTACACACTCTAATGTCTAGTAGTACTGTCCTATATATTCTTCCTTGTACAAGACACTTCATTTCTTTCTTTCTTTCTTTTTTTCTTTATGCTATTACACTATTTTTTCTTATGTCTGGAATGCTGATCATCTTTGCATCTGCTCAAACATCTCTCACTTTCTTTAGGACTCAATTCAAACCTCATATTATATAGGTGTGCTTTCTTGATTCTTCTCAATTTCCAACATTTCTTAATTATGGGAGACATATTTACTATGCTTATATTTAGTATACAGATAGTTATTGTCTTGTTGACATATTGAATCAAATAAATGGTAAATTTGTCCACTTTTTGAACACTTATACATCCTGTAGCAATATTATAGATTCTGAAAGATACTAGATTCTCTAAAGGTTTGAATCTTATTTCTTTCTTTGTAATTCTTTCAGCAATTTATGAAATACCTGTAGCTGGTAAGGAATTGTACTAAGTACTATGTATACCTAGATGTAATAATGATACAGTCTCTGTTCTTAGTCTTTAATCTTTAAAAAATGAATTAATATAGATGACTCTAATATTAAAATAATTTTGACTCAATGTACTTGATGGGGAAATAAATAGAAAATTGCCCTTGGCTCTGTAAAACTTTCCTCTACTTCTTTACAAATGGTAGCAGAATTGTGGGGAAATGGAACAGAACATTCTAAAAATCACAAAATTTCAGTACTTCTAATTTCCTTGTACAATCACTAATAAGTGGGCATGGAGTTAGAAGAGTGGAATCAAGAATCTTTGTTTTCTTTTTATAAACAAACTTGGAGGAAAGAAAGATTGTACAGCTTAATAGAATGACAACTCACAAATATTCTTTGGATAGACCAAGAAGGAATTAGTAAAAAATAGATTTTGTTTCTATTTGCTAATGGAAAAAAATATTTCTTGGGATTTTTATATTGTATATTTTAACACAAATAAGTATTTGCAAAAAGATCACCATGAAAATTATTGATATTTTACACTGACAGTTTCTTTTTTTTTTATTCATTTTTCCAAATTATCCCCTCCCTCCCTCCACTCCCTCCCCCCAATGGCAGGTAATCCCATACATTTTACATGTGTTACAATATAACCTAGATACAATATATGTGTGTAAATACCTTTTTCTTGTTGCACATTAATTATTAGCTTCCGAAGGTATAAGTAACCTGGGTAGATAGACAGTAGTGCTAACAATTTACATTCGCTTCCCAGTGTTCCTTCTCTGGGTATAGTTACTTCTGTCCATCATTGATCAACTGGAAGTGAGTTGGATCTTCTTTATGTTGAAGATTTCCACTTCCATCAGAATACATCCTCATACAGTATTGTTGTTGAAGTGTACAGTGATCTTCTGGTTCTGCTCATTTCACTCAGCAACAGTTGATTTAAGTCTCTCCAAGCCTCTCTGTATTCCTCCTGCTGGTCATTTCTTACAGAGCAATAATATTCCATAACCTTCATATACCATAATTTACCCAACCATTCTCCAACTGATGGACATCCATTCAACTTCCAGTTTCTAGCTACAACAAAAAGAGCTGCCACAAATATTTTGGCACATACAGGTCCCTTTCCACTCTTTAGTATTTCTTTGGGATATAATCCCAATAACAGCAATGCTGGGTCAAAGGGTATGCACAGTTTGACAACTTTTTGGGCATAGTTCCAAATTGCTCTCCAGAATGGCTGGATTCTTTCACAACTCCACCAACAATGTATACACTGACAGTTTCTGAGGATGACATGATTGAGAAATTCTATGGAGAACTTTTCTAAGCACTCTCATACTTGGTAACATCAACATGAATGTAGAAAGAGGATATAAAGAAACATGGGAAGGTAAAGTTCAAGAAAAAGAAATGAAAGGTCAAAATCTTAATGAATTTTGCTAAAGTTGAATTTGTCCACTTTATAATAGTAAGATTTTTTTCCCAAAGATTGGCAGATGTTTTATATGTAAAGCACTAAATGTCTGAAAAAAAGATAATATTTTGCCATTAGAAAGGAATTGTTATTAAGATCAAATTAGGAAATTAGGGAAAAAGGAAAATAAAAATAATAATAATGAAAGGAAGAAATAGCATATCCGGGAGACAACTGAATTGTGAATGGTTTAAATAAGTGAAAATAAAAGACAGGAACTAGCCCAAAAAATAATATCAGCAATGACTGTAATATTTTAAAAATAAATTTCACTATTGTAAATTAATTACTACAATAAGGAAAGCAAAATAATCCAGAAAGTCCCATAGTTAGCAAATTTCTGAATTATTTGATAGAGAAAAGTAATTATCAAAGGTAAAACAATTATAATATTTAAACTCACTTTTTAAATTTTGTGAAGGAAGTAATGGACAATTTTAAGTAGCATTACCTCATAAAGCAAAGGTCTCTTTGGAAGATTAAAAAAAAAAACTGAGACAATGCTAGTACCAAGGAGCATTTGTGCAAAAATTTTCATGAGAGTTATCTATATACAAACTGAAGGCACATTTTAATAGGGTATTGGTAAGGAGGAAGCAGACTTTTGTAAGTGTTCTTCTATAACAACATTTTATCATTTTTATTGGATGAGAAGTATAAAAAAATATAAAACCCCATTCTACTTATTGCTTATTGAGTATGAAAAGCATTTGATTCAGTAAGCAAAAAAAGCCCTTTGTGGATTGTTTTTCAACACAATGTTTCCCATTAAAACAATTCATTATTCCCTGAAGGATATTGCACAGAAATACCTTTGTCAAATGACTCTCTGATCATATACAAAAGATGAGATGTAAAATAAGTTTACTTTCTTCCTAACAGTTTTTATCATTATGAAGGAGAGTCCAAATTGCAATTCCACAGATTTCTCTGTGATTGGTGAGGTCCTCTAGATATTTCTGTTTGTGGATGATATTGTCTTCATTACATATAGCCCTAGCAAACTGTAGGCACCTGAGATTACTCAAAAGAGTATTCACACAAGAAAGACCATGTGGATAAAGAATATTTGTTGCCCAAATTTAAACATGCCTTTGGATGTATGACCTACTGAGCTTGTTTCCTAAGGTGCTTATCTGAGACATTGTCCAGATGGACAATGAGTTGGACTGAGAGTTAAAATATTGGATTGACTTTGGAAGGTTGTAAAGTCCTTTAATGTCTCCAGGTTTTCCATAAAAGGAAAAAACATATTTTATTTTATTTATTTATTTTTATAATTTTATTTTTATTTTTCCAAAGACACACAAAGATAGTTTTCAACATTCAACTTTGCAAAACCTCATGTTTCAAATTTTTCTTCTTCTTTCCCCCTCCTTCCCCTAGACAGCAGATAATCCAGTATAGGTTAAATATGTGCAATTCTTCTAAACATATTTCCACATTTTATCATGCTGCATAGAAAAATCAGATCAAAGGGAAAAATGAAAAAACAAACAAGCAAACAAAACCACCAAAAATGGTGAAAATGTTGTGATCTACCTTTAGTACCACAGTCCTCTCTCTGAATACAGACATAATACAAGTTTATTGTAATTGCCTTGAATTCCTGCATTGTTGATAAATGACAAGTCCATCAATTGATCATCACATAATCTTCCTGTTGCTGTGTACAATGTTCTCTTGGTTCATCTGACTTTACTTAGCATCAATTTATGTAAGTCTCTCCAGGTCTTTCTGAAATCCAACCTTCTCATAATTTTTTATAGAACAATAATATATCATTACATTCATATACTATAACTCATTCAGCCATTTACCAACTGATGGGCATTCATTCAATTTCCAGTTTCTTGCCAATACAATACATCTTTGCACATGTGAAAATTCTATTTTAAATACCAGTATTAGAATGATTTTTATCGTGGTAAGAAATAGAATATAACAGTCCCAAAGGAATTCAGAATGAATATTACATAGAGGTATTGGAAAGGTGAGTCTGAGCAATAATACATAACCATTGAGAAAATCTAAAGATGAGGAATAAAAGATCATATCAAAATAATGAATGATATGGGAAAAATAGGGTGGTCATTTAGGAAGGAAAAGGGAGGACAAATGGATAGCCTGAATATTCCATTGGTGTGCTTGTGATGTAAGGTGAATGTAAGGAAGGCTTGCAGCACATTGGGCAGATCTTCTGGGCTGAGATACAATTTCCACACTACAGACGAGTCAAATCCAGAGACCATGTCCAGAAGGCATAAAAGAATTTAGCTCCAAACTCTCCTCCTGGCACAATTTCTTCAGCATAGCCATCTTTTATTCTGCTATGGCTTGCTTATATTTTCATGCCTCTTTTACCTCTTACTCAGTCATAAAAAGGCTCTTGAAGTCATGGGGTGAAATGCTCTCATTTTACTGGTGAGCCAAATTGAGCCCCAGAAAAGTTAAATGACTTATGTTGGATCTCACTACTATGTCTAATGTGCGACTTCCTGAATCTAAGTCCAGTCCTCTTTTTACTACAATATCACCATTGCTTATGAAATCTTAAAATCTTAAATTCCTGTGACTTCTCAGGCCAAAACTGCCAGATCTTTATTGTCTCTGTTATGATGTAAATACATCATTATAATGTAAGACCTCTTCAGGTCTATTTCTTGTATGTATATTTGTATCCTCAAGATTAAGCACAATGCCAGGTATATAGTAAACACTAAATAAATTCTTTTGCATCTATTCAGTGTTAACAATTGATCACATTTGTATAGTCCTTTACAATATTATTTATATTTTTATAGGGATGGATGAGATGTTTAGGGAAAACTAGAATCTCTGATGTGAGCTCTTGATTGCTCTTTTCAGGGCTACTCATCCATTGCTGGAATCCAACCAGTTATCCAACTCTCATTTGTGATTCCAAAAAGCTATAGCAGCCAATTCTGATAAAATCATTTTGCCAGGTGGGATAAACCAAGTTGGGGGTGACTGACTTGTCTCAAATGTATCAATAAATTATGGGGTTGTCTACCCTAAGCATGTGAAGCAGACTAGACAGATGAGAACAATTTATTTACCATATGGCTGCAACAGGTGCTGTGGGGCAATTAAATCTTGGTCAGAAGTCATCAGATCCAACCTTCTCAGTTTATAAATAAGGAAACTGAGGCTGAGAGGGATTGAAGTAATTTGCCCATATTCACTTAGCTAGTGTTCATTTATTAAGTGCTTACTATGTTCCAGGCAATATGCTAAGTACTAGGGATACAAAAGGAGGGAAAAAAAAACAGTCCCTGCCCTCAAAGAGCTTGTATAGAAGAAAAACAAGCAAACAAATGTACAAAAGAGTTTTCCTAACTCCAAATCAAATGCTTCATCATATCACAATGTATGGTCATACAGTAAGTGACTGAGGCAGGATTCATATCCAAATCATTCTAACTCCAATTCCAGGAACCTATTATTATGAACACAAAGAAACTAATAGAATTATTTTTTTAAATTTAATATCATTTTAATATCATTAATATCATTGTGTCCAATGGGAAGTCAATTAGTCTTTATATTCAGGGGACATAGTAATGGTGCTGCCTGAAATGCTGTAGGAAGGCCCTGAAAATCAGCTTTATCTGTGTCATAGTTCTGAAAGGGGTTGGCAGAGAATGGAGATGCTGAAGGATTGAATGAGTCTTCTGCTCCCTAGCTATATGTATTTGTGGATAAAACTGTTAATTAAGAATGCATTCAATGAAATTCAAAGAAAAATGTTAAATCTGGTGAACAAACTCAGAGAGAAAAATGGGACTTTTTTTCCTCCTTTGGATTAAACAAATTAATGTCATGATGAAAATTCTGGCAATCAGACTTTTAGAGAAAAATGCTTTATTTATTCTCCTAGCCAGTGTTCTTTCCGTCTATGATAACCACATCTATTCTCCCACTTCTAACATTTTCTTTAATTTTTATTTGCCTCAGGGCTACTGGGACAATATGAAACTCTTATCCTTTGCTCCTGGGCTTCTTAAATTATCTGCCTGTAAATCTTGATGTGTAGGTTGTGTTCAGTTCCCATGGCAACATAGGTACTATCAATATATGTTTGACTCTAGTCAGATGACTTAGAATGCAAAGATGTACTTGAAATAAGGCAAAAAAAAAGATGTCCAACTCACAAATCATTCTTCCTACTTATCTTTTATCCATCCATACATCTACTTATCTATTTCTTCATGTAACTACACATCCATCTATAGTTATTCATGTACTAACAGAGATTTAAAAAATCTCTTGAGACCTAGACTAAGAATGTACAAGACTTGAATGGGAAACTAAGTTTTTATGTGAAAATAGTAATGCTTGCCTTTACTATCTAACCGAATTAAGGAAATATGAATTTTTTATGACATAATTAAGTTGACCATTTTCACTGTGATTTTGATATTTATTATATCAAATTCAAAGGGAGTAAACAATAAAATCTGCCTGCTTTCTGTGACTATCTTCACTCTAGAATCTTAATTCTTATCTCTCTTTTTTTCTGGCGACATGGATATTCACATAATGATGAAGATCTTGAATGGTAGATTTCATTTCTGTTATCATGAAGACTACACATTTTTAGAACCATGTATCTCAGAGGTATAACAGAAGATGTCCTAAGAATCTTAAATAAACAGAGACCCTTTCATTTTTTGTGAATATCTTATTTTCTGTCTCAAATAATTAATTCCTCATTTTGTAATCTCTTTGAATTTTCCTCAAGTCATAGGTAATTTTGAGGGATCTTTAATTTAATTGACAGATAATTATTGAGGTGTCTAAATATCATCAGGGATATATAGCAATATGGTGAAGTCTTTAATGAATATATTAAGATCCTCAAAACTCATTGATAAGTGCAATAAGAGAGAAAACACTATCTAATGACTCTTTGATCATCATAAAACACTATCTAATGACTCTTTGATCATCAACATTGAGGAAGGAATAATATAAAAAACTAACTATACTTGTTAAGATTATTTACCAGCCTCATGTCACATGTCCTACCTGAGCTGTTAATGGAAAAGCGAATCTCAGTGTATATGATGATAACTTCCAAGTTATTGTGGATGATGGTGGATGACATTTTTCCAATTACAATAATCCATGATATTATAGAGCTTTCTCAATGAGATCCATGGTTACTCAAAAGAGATTGACCATTAAGATCACCAATTCAGGAAAAGACAAAATAGATGGAAGTTGCTTAATCCACACTGACAAATAAGTACCTGGGGAGTTCATTCCATTAATAAATCAATAACATTCATTTGGGACAGGTGCTAGGGGTGAATTTAGCTCATAATTAAGTATTAAGAGAAGTGTGGGACTGGATTACATTTGCAAAATTGTGCTCTGCTTTCAATGTTGCCAAGCTGTTTCCTGGCACAAAACTTTTTATTTTTAATGAATATCTTCTCTCAATATTACATTGGTCATGAATCTTGCAACACTTCAAACTACAAATATCAAAGTTAGGGACAATTAAAAGGACAATGGAAGGATGTGTGATAGATAAATAAATATAGAGCAGGATATTTTAAGTGGTACATACATGTGAGAAGATGCATGAGACATTATCCATGAATCATAGTTAGAAAAAGATTTGGAGTACTCATCTAGTAATAATAGCTAGCACTTATAAAGCACTTTTAACAGGATTGTTTCAGTTTTGCTTTGTCTCACCGTGATGTATGTATGTGTTATGGGAGATAGGGATATAAGGAAAGAGAGGAGACAATGAGGAGGGGAAAGAGCTGGAGATAGAGATCTAGAATTGTAGATAGTATTTACATGTATATAAATACATTAATGTAATGCTCTGTATTATATGATTATATGTAAAATGATTATAGTTGTAATTGTGATATACATTATAATCCTCATTACTGAGTATGAATCCAGAACTAATGAGCAAACAATGACTGACAGCTGCTGAGTTCCCTGTTCTATATATTGTTAGTCTAGAAGTAATTTTCTCATCTCATTAGAATTTAATAATCGGCTCCCATTTTAGCACCATTAAACCATAGAAGTCATTTATGTGTTCAAAATACCTACCCTTGAGGTTACTACTTTCATACTCATAAATGACTATCTTTTGAAAATGGCTTTCTTGACCTATCAAATCAGGTTTCTGTCTCTTGCCCTCTCTTATGATTGTTTCATAAATGGCTGTACACATTGCTGGAAGTGATAACTGTTTCTTTCTGTGTAGCTAGGATTATACCTAATCAACACATTTGTTGTGTATTACTTAGGCTGAAGAGGTGTCAGATTCATCAAGAAGAGAGTTGTCTTTGCAGATCTCCTTGGGGAATGGCTTTATTTATAATTATTTTCCATCTCCTTGATCAGTATGATGATAAAGGAGAAACAATGAAGCAATAATTCAATTGGAACTGAGTCATAGAATTCTTCAGTATTTTAACCAGTAAGTAAATAAGAAAGAATTTAAGTGAAAAGGATTTGAAACATAGAACTCAGAACATTTGCAGAATCTTAGGGATGAGACCATTTTTCATCTAACCCTTCTGTTTCTCTAGTCCAGTGATGTAAAATGGATCAGGGGAATGGGTGTACAGATTGAACTAGAAAACTACAAATTAATATTATCTTCATTTTATTGCATTTTTATTCAATTACATTTTAATCTTTTTTTTTCTGGGCAGATTGAACCAAGAGGAACAAATTTGACACCTCTGTCCTCCTAAAATGTACTCCAGAATTAAAATAATGCTTTGCATATACTAAATGGTTAATAATATTTAAATTGATAAATTGGATTTTACAAGTAAAGAATGAAGGAACTAAAATTAATGTTTAATATTTATTTTTATGTCTTGTAGGGAGGTAACAAATAGAAAGTCAAATTGGGAGTTTTAAATAAAAATAAAGGGCTGGCTCAGGTTGAGCTAGATTAGTGTGTTCTACTGTAGAAGTGATATGCCCTGAGGAATGAGAGGCTAGAAATATTGCTATGGCAACCTGGCCAAAATACAACATATCACAATGTTTTGAGCATAGTCCTTTGGTCTGCAATCCCTTGTTAGTCAGGTAGAAAATATTTGAATGCTCCCAATAGCTTCTTAATTCTTTGGTGCTAATGAGACTTTTCTTATAGGGTTTGTCATTCTTTGCCAGAGAACTGCTGGGCAGTTGCAGCCCTAATTTGCTCCATTTGCATCTCTATTGAAATGACTTGTTCAGATGCTCTTTTAGAGTTGCCAGTGTGTATTACAGAAGGATACATCCTTCAGTGTGGCCAATGAATTGAGGCCTCTAACTAGAAACTGTATTCTTTGAAATTTCTCCTTAAATGAATAGCATTTACAGTTTTAAGAAATACCTAGTTCACTTAGTCCAAATTTTTTAAATCTGGGATTCCCCAGAGGAGTCCATGGATAAATTTCATAGGGATAAGTGAACAGGGATGGAAACAAATATATCTTCAAAAATAAAATTGGTATCCTTTATAATTTTGGTCATTTTGCTTTATGCATTTAAAATGCTATTTTGAAAAGGGCTTCATCAGATTGCAAGGGAAACATGACATAAAAAAGCAGCTTAATTACCATTGATCTAGTCCAATACTCCCTTTAAAGTGGAAGAAACTGAAGTATGATTCAATGAAAACCCTTGACTCTTTATTAAGCCCAGAGAAGTTGCTCATGGCACAGAGATAGTGCCAATATTTGGTTCTCTTGTTCCTTCTCTGTGTTCAAAATCCTGCTGACTTCTCCATCCCCTCTATTCCCTGTGAAGGTAATAAGGAGCTAAGAAAAAAACCACAAAAAACCCCTTTCCATTTATATTTTTAAAAAGAGAAGCTGGGGTTTAGAGCTGTGATTTTAATGGATAGGAGAAATCCTCAGTCTCTGGTTAATCTGTAATTTATGACTGAGGATTTCAGAGAACACTATCACTTTGGTGTGAGATCTCCTGAGCCCTTTTTAGGCTGTTCCTCCACCTTTGGTATCCATCTGATTCACATAATTCTCATCTATAGCTCCAAGAAGTTATGGCATGTACAGCAGCCATACCCTGGCAGACCATCTAGGCAGATGGGCTAAACCAGGTTGAGGGTGCTTGATGGTCCTCAAAGCCTTCACTGAGGATTTTTTTACCCCAAGCATTTGAAGACTTCCTCATTTGAAATGTGATAAAGACAATTCGTTTCAAAGGCAGCTAAAAGAGGCTCTGTGGAGTGCTTAGAGTTTGGTAATACATCAAAGACACCGAGGTTATCCATAGCTGCAGTTACCTGCAGCAACTAAGAGATTAAGTGACTTCCCCAGGATCAATTGCCTAACATGTGTTAGAACTTGAACTCAGGTCTTTCTAACTTAAAGGCTCACCTTTATATCTACATGCCAAGTTACCTTTCTGCCATTTTGAATCAGTAATATAGAATCTGATCTGGTTTCTTGACATGACTAGCTAATTTCAAGGGTGAGACAAAACTCCTTGAATTGGGAGTGTTTCATTTTTACCTGGTACAAGTACTGATACAACATTCCATATATATTGCTTCTCTTTAGAATATAATCTCCTTGAGGACAGGGACTATTTGATTTTTCTTTGTATCTCTAGTATTTAGGACAGTGTCTGACTAATAGTAAATACATAATAATTACCTGTTGGAATTGAATTGATGATAAGAAATCACCCAAATCTTGTGCCTGTACCCTTACAAATCCATTGAGATATACCTTTGGTCTCTATGTTCTTTCCTCCCTCTCCAGGGAAAATCTTTTCTCTAAGGCAGAAGTTCTTGACCTGGATTCTAAGGGCTCTGCCAATAGGATTCAGGTTCGTCTGTGAACTTGGATGGGGGAAATATGTATTTATTTGTTTCTTGCAGCTAAAAGCATTATTTTAAGAAGGTATTCATGTACTTCACCAGATTGTCCTATGGGTATATGACATAATAAGGTTAAGAGGGAGGATTTATTTAGTTATGAGACTCTAGTGCTACTCTGTGGTTTATACTCCTGAAAAAGCAATGAATTTGGGTTTAATTGGATGAGAACTCCTCATTATTTTGGTAAATTCTATTCTTACCCAGAGACTGACACAGATTTTTTTTAAATAGTATTACTCAAATCCATAGACTGCATTGCAGGAGAAATAAATTAGGAGTTCTAAAGGGACAGATGTTTGCCATCAGACTTGCCCTACCCACATGATTCATGACAGTGATGGAACTCAAAATCTGAGTAATTTTCTCCCCTTATCATGACAAGCCCATAGTTGCTCTTTCAGTTTTAGGGTCAATATATGGAATCCTTTTCTTTCTCCTCTCCCAGAATTCTCCTTTTTAGACAAGAAGTGCGCAAGAACTAATGTTTTTTCCTATAAAAGGCTGTCTTATATACAATGCTCAATGTTGAAGTCAGCACTTAAAAATTGATACTATTTAGGAAGTTTTCTTTCATTCTCCAGAAAATTAGATTCCTGGTAATTTATTTCTCTTAGTTAAGGATGTTAGGCTTAAGAAATTATAGATAGTCCTTCAAAAAGTTGGAGTTTAGGAACTTCCACCACCCAAATCATAGAATCACTTCTCTATATCTGCTACCTGTTGGGTTGAAAGATTACCTTATTCTATTTTCAATGCTGGGGCCAGGAAGTCAGGGTCCAGGAATTCTTTTCTTGGTCCACATAGAAACAGGCAGTTTCCACATACCTCTATACTAAGAAATCCATTAGCAGTTCCTAGGGTGCTAGGTAAACTGCGTGCTTGCTCAAGTGCCATATTCTCAATGCTTGATACATGATAGATGACAGCTAAACCAGATGCTTGCACCCCTAATCATGCAACGATCACTCAAATTTAGTGAGTCATAAATTATGTGTTAATGAAGCCGTCCAAATCTCCATAGCTACATGCAATACAATTCCAGAATAAAGTTAATCAACAAACTTCCCTGACTACATCATTTCACATCCATATTCTACTCCTTCCCTCACAATTTTCCTGAGTAGGCCAATATATTATGTCTCAGCTCATTCTTCATTGTAACACAAATCTATATACCTTTTGATAGTTGCTTCAGATAATTCTGATAAATATAAAAAGTTGTCTACATTGTTTGACCAAAAATTGAAGTTGGAATTGCTATGTTGCCTCAGAATGGCAATAAAAACTTTGATTTGAAAAGCACTATTATTAGCAAATTGAAAGCAAAAACAAAAAAAGAACATTTATGGTATCCTTTTTATAACTTAAGATTTGTATATTGCCTTTTCTTTGCTAGAAGCATCATAGGGATATTCATGTGACTATTAATGTTGCCATCATTTTAATGGCTTGAAATTCATGCTCTAACTTCTTATTCAAAGACCTATCCTTAGACTCTTTTACTGTTCTTATGCCTCAGGTTTTATGATCAGCATGGATCACTTCAATAAAAATATTCTCTATTTTTTGCACCAAATCATCTTTGTCACATCAAGTCTGTTTGAACAAAAGCTTGAAGGGAAGGGGGTTTTCTCTGGTGCAGAAATCGTTTTCTGAAGTTTATAGATATTTAATATCTTTTGAAGTCCAAATTCTTGTAGGCTCTGACATGTCATTTAATAATTTAGCACTCTTACTGATGAGTAATGACTGGCTCCCATTTTCACTTTTATTAAAGTTTAGGATTGAGGGCATGCACAGTGTGGTCCTTTGTTTTGCTGTTATTTTAAAAAATGATGACTTTAGTTTCTGCTATTTCCTTTTGCTTCCTTTTCTTTTTCTTCTAAATCATTATCATTAATATTATGATAATCTCTTCTAAACATTGTGTGTGGGTTCTCTGAGCCAGAAGATTGAAGGTTACATTTTCAATTTGGAAAATATTTGGAATTTTTGAAATCAGTCATGGTGAATAAAGTATCTTAAAATTAAAATGTTATTTGCAAGAGGTTATGTTTAGTATTCATGATAATAGAAATGTTCTATCCTTAGAAAATGACATGGCTTCATTTTGCTCTTAAGAGTGTACTTTACTCAGATTTATAATTAGAACTTTGTGTCCAGGGCAAATGGCAAAGTTAGAAAGGGAGGAATGACTTACTATGTGTCAGGCACTGTGCTAAGATCTGGGTGTACAAAGACAAAAAAGAAATATAGTCATTGCCTTTAAGTAGCTTACAGTCTAATAAGGGAATACTACTATACACATTCATAGGTGTATGTGTGTTTGTATGCAGGGTAGAACTCACTCAAGCCCTCTTTGCAAACGAATTCTTCTTGATAACCTGGTATTCTTTTGTTTCTTTGTGTTAGAATTCTCTAAATTAGCACACCGGGGAAAATTCCTAAATATACCCTGATATTATGGCTTTGAATCTGCTTTCTTCAGCTTGAAAAAGACTCAGATCCACAGATTACAGCAGTGTGTGTGTGTGTGTGTGTGTGTGTGTGTGTGTGTGTGTGTTTGTGTGTGTGCGTCTTAAGTGGATTTTGTTACTAGGAAATTTGGTATAATATTTCCCTTTAGAAATTGGTAAAACATTACCTAGTAGTCATACTTAAAAATTAACTAGTGAAACATAACAATCAGCAAGGAATTCTTGGAATATAGCTTGTCTTTGAGCTTTAAAGCACTGCTTGCTGCTAAGCAACAAGGCTGAGTTGAAGGAGTGTGAATAGATCACCCAAGGAGAAGCCAGCTACCTTAAAGTATTCTGAAATGAGAAAATTGAAACAAAGGTGCGCAGAAGGAATGCTTTACTGGACATTCTGAAGCACAAGTTGGACAATATCACAAAGCATGGGCAGTTTGGGAAGTACTGTCTAAAGACATGAAAAAATTAGATGGAGTAATTCACAGCGTGCACAAAGATACTGGAAAGAACACAGGTCCTAAATTAGCAGCCACAGTCATTTTGTTTGTTGAGTGGTCTAGAATTGTGTTGTAATTCTATAGGAAACTCCCTGTGTGAAAACTTCCACTAAATACATATTATTGACTCAGTGGTAATTTATAGTTAGAGATAATTGCTTGGGTACCACAAGATTAAATGTTTTGTCCTTGACAAAAGAGTCAAATCTTTCTGACTTTGGTCAATCTCCTCTAGTCATGTGGCTTCTCATCTTGAGTGATAAATAATAATAAAGAATAATGTTAATTTACATATATGTGATAATTTACCATTGTACCTTATATAATGCTCTGCAGTTAAATCTTAAGGAGGATGAGGAGTTGCCATTTACTCTAATGCCAACTTTTCCATAACACCAAGGTACTCAGAGGCTGAACTTTCCTATATGTGCTGTCTCCAGCATTATAATTTGAGCTCTTTAAGCAGATAGAAGGATCATATTACTTTTCTAATTATATCCCCAGTACTTAGAATAGTACTTTGTACTAATAATTGCTTAATAAATTGATTGATTCATTTATTCTTTCATTTTCAATTTAGGAAGAACTTTTGATTATTACCCCTTACATAAGCCCTGCAATATAGATAATGTAATTTTATTATTTTCATTTTATATACAAGAAAGGTCAGATTTAGATAGATTAGTGGAAAGAGGAGTCAAATAATCTGAATTAAAATCCTGGGCTTGAAACTTGTATGATGTTGAATTTGATTTTGAGTCTATAGTTCTCATTTTGTCATGCATAAAATGAGGAATTTAGACTAGATCCCAGCTTCTTAAATTGGGGATTGAGACCCCATATGGAGACCCATAACTGAATATGAGGATTATAAAATTATGACTTATTTTCAGTAAGTATTTGATTTGCATTCTTATCCAGGATCATATAAAGGGTGAAAAGTGATAGTGAGTGGAAAAAGTTTAATATGTAATGCACTAGATAACTTGTAAGGTTCCTTTTAATTTTAAATTATGTGAAACTACAACTAGTAGTAATAACTAGTAAATTAGTGAATAGATTTTGCTACTTTTTTGTTTTTGTTTATACAATTACTATCAATAAAATTTATTATGTCTATTATATGCCAGGTACTGTGCTAAGTGCTAGAGATACAACAAGATATAAAACAACAAGACAAAAACAGCAACAAACAGACAAAAACCAGATAAAATTAGTCAAGAAGCTTACAATCTAATGGGGGAACCAACATACCTCATGCTTGGGTAATACTTTAGAGCTTTTAAAGCACTTTCATACATATTATGTGGAAACCAAAAGACAAGTTTTATATATGTGTACTTTGAAGACACATTCATTTTTTCCATCTCTGAAGTATATATGTAATTATCTATTACATTAATGTTTTCTTGGGATCCTTATGAGTTATGAAACATCCAAAGATGACAAATAACTTCATAGAAAAATGCATTGTCCTATATCAATGATTTAAAATTAAGAAATAAAATATTGATTTTCTTCACTATTCTTGCAAGTATATATCCAAATTATCTTTTCTCTCTATCAAAATGCCTTTTCTACTTGGAGATATACCTTTTTTTTCCAAACTTTCTTTTCCTTGTTCATGGTACAAATCCTAAATTTCAATAACAACAAAATCTACTCTATTTTCAAATAAATCATGTTGGACCTGAAAAGCTTGCATCTTCCCCAAATCAAATCCTATCCCTTAATAAATACAAGATTCTCTAAAATATCTAGAATGGTTGCCTTTTATATAGTTAAAAATAAAGAAAGAAAACAATGCTTTGGCATTAAGGATCTTTTTACTGTGTAAGTATGTAATTTATTTGGATCCTACACACTTTCTGATCATGCTTTCATTCTCAGCTCATGTTACTGACCCAAATATTTCTAAGTGACAGATTGTTCTGTCTCAGGCTTCAGCTATAAATGGGTTTCTCTTGATTATCTTAGGAGGCATACAAAATATTTTCTCAAATTCTGATTAATATTTTAAATTGTCACCTATGTCTGATAACCACAGCTTTAGATAATTTGGCTTTAAATTGATCTCATTATTTTAGTGGCTAAGATTTTGTTTTTTTAAGTACTAGCACAATGATATATTTAGTTTATTAATGAGTGGCAAAATCCAAATTGAGTGTTTCATTAATGGTGCCATTGGATTACCTTGCTGGGCCTGAGGGTAGGAAGGAAGAGAGATACTCAGTGAGATTTTTGTTCTCAAAGACCCTGAGAATTCTTCTCACAATTCATTTTCCATAATTCACTTCACTTTTTATTTATTATAACATAACTTCATTCAGTCAACCTTTTAAAATTTGAGGGAAAATATGAGGAAATATTGGGAACAAATTATATACAATAAGCAAATTGTATTCATATTCCTTAGCTCAGCTCTCTCAACTCAGGATTAAATGCTCTTCTAGCTTCTTTTTTCATCCTTTTTCTAATTGTGGAGTAACCTGGTCTGTACCTGACCCATTTGGGGGTCACTTTTCCTTTAGAGTAACTTAAGGCTGAAAGTTCTCTATATTTCTTTGTATTTATTCCTTAGATTCTTTATGAATTATGATTATTATTTTCAGATCTACTCTTTCTTTGACTTTAAATTGAAACTGACCTTTTCACATCCATGTCCAATCTGATTTACCTGAATCCCTTGAACTGTGCCCAATATTTCTCAGACTAGTCTATTCTATTCTCTGAAAACATAAACCATAATTCTTCTGAGTTGCTTGTTTTACCTTCATAGCTCCTTTTTTTCTGTCTGTCCTTCAGAATCTTCCTCTTCCCAGGGCCTAGAAGCATTATTCATATTCATATTCTTTTTTCATATCTTTGCTTTGTTGTGTGAGAAACCCAACAGAATGAAATGGGGGCTTGTGTCTACTAGAATCATGTCACTATAAAATTTCTGAAGATACTTGAATTTATTATTGTCAATACTTATTCACTAACAGTTTGCCAGTGCTTGGTGTATGGTTCTCATGCCTTGCTGCTTTCAGGTTCATCACCAGATGGTCCTGCTGCTTTTCTAAGATGGTCTAAGCTGGTTTTAGGATAAGAGGTACACAGTCTGTCTTTGGCCTTATAAGTACTGTTGGTAGAATTTGTCAGAGATCATATCTGCTGGCAAAGTTTTCAAGAACACGGTCATCTATGCCATGGAGTATCAATTAAAGAATACAGAACAACAACATTCCCTGTGCTCAGTAAATTTCCTATACAAGAAATAAATGAGCAAATGAATGAATGTAAAAGCATTTATTAAAGGTTTACCTATATAAAAAGTATTCTACTTTTTATCCCTATAGAATTTATGCCCTAATAGGAAGGGATAAAACATAGGAAAATAGTGACCAAGGAAAGGTATTTGGGTTGATAAAGATATAAGGATGATAAGAAGAACCAAAGAAAGGAGATCAATAAACTTCTTCAGCAGATAAGGTAGTGTAGATTTGATTATTGTTCCATAATTTACAAGAAGAAAGAAAGGAGGCAGTAAACGGGTAGGGAAACTAGGGTACAAATGTGTTAGATGGCATAATTGATGGTGAAAAAATGGTTGAGGATTAAATTGAAGTATTGTTGAAGCTGGTAATATAAAGTGGAATATATATATATATATATAATATGTATGTATAATAAAATTTGCAAAATGTTTGCCATCTTCTTGTATATGTTTTGTTACTCTTATTTTCCTATTTATTTTGAAAAGGATATAATTTTCTTGGGAATATTATGTTTTACATAGTTCATACACAGCATAGTTGTTGAGGATTCTGAACCTAGGTCTATATAATAGGTGACATCTATTGTGGAGAGAAAGTCACTGATTTAATTTTGAATTCTTATGCAGATGACATCTGTGGATAACAACATACAAGGGATTGGAGGGGGTACAACTCTGACTTATGTTCAGCACTCAATGATAAAATTCCTAATTTAAGGCTTCCCTTGGATTTAGGAGTTTCTTTTTAGATTGTTGAATATCTTGAACCAAATTTTGGAAAATGATTCTCCTGATGGACCTGCAAACTTTGTGACTCATTTGAGCTTTAATGAATTCTTTGAGTGTTAGAAGCCACAAAAAAGCCTAAGATACTCTGGAATGGTACTAAGGTATAGTCTATGATCCATTGTGTTTAATGTATGATTTGGCAGGGGTGCAGGAGAAGAGGAGAAAGGGTAGAAAAGTGTTAGAGGAAAATATTTGCCACCTCCTTGGTATTTTACTCATATTTATTTCTTAACAATTGCTTTCTTAGCAAAGATGAAAGAATGAACGTAGTAAAATTCTTTGAACTCTTCAAATGAGAAGCTCAACAGAAATTCAAAATTTTGCAATATGATGAGACCTATATCTGAAACATAGTTCTTGACTAAAAAAACACTTTAATTCTTCCCAAGTTTTGAAATACACTTTCAATTATTATACCTGACTTCCTTTTCTTCTTTTATTTTCTGCTTCCTAGTTTCCATTATTTCTTAGCTCACATAGTGATATTATTGCAGATTAATATTGAATTGGAATCTCGTCAGATTGCAAATTTAGAACTCTCTATTGAAGGGAATATTAGAGGAACTAAAATTATGCCTGCATAATGAAAAAAAGGGCTGTGGGGGTGGGGAGAGGGCAGCTGAGGAAAGAAAGGGAAATGAGTGGCTGAGAAATGAAAATGGTTAAGGTTTATGCCCTTCACACAAATACATGAGAGGCTTATATGTATTTTTGTTGCTATTGTCATTCAGTTATTTTGGGCAATCCAACTCTTTATGACCCCATTTGAAATTTCCTTAGCAAAGATACTTGAGTGGTTTGCCATTTCTTTTTTTCAGTTCATTATACAGGAGAGGAAATTGAGGGAAACAAGGTTAAATGATTTGCCCAGGATCCCACAACTAGTAAATGTCTAAACCTCATGAAATGAATCCTTTTGACTGCTGGCCTGGTACTCTATCCCCTGGGCTACCTAGCTACCCATATCTAAATTAAAAAATCATAGAATCATGCATTGTTTATTGTTCATTCTCAAAGACTGGGGGCAAATAAAAGCACATTTACCATTTGGAGGAGTTGAAAAGCTGCCTTGCACTAATTATGGTTAGAGTGAAACTATTACATGAAAGTGGCTTTTAAAAAAACATTAAATGGCAGTTCGTATTATTAGTCTTTCTCAGTTCTGATTTTAGGATCACTGATGTAACAGCAGTTTGAAAGACAAGAGGCAGTGTAGATTAGTGGACAGAGAGCTAGCTTTAGATCTGAAAATTGTGGCTTAAGTTCTACATGTGACAACTTTTGTGTGGCTCTGGACAAATTATTTGATGTCTTAGCATATCAGGCCATTTCACAAGGATTGCAGAGGAAAAGTCTAACCATGCTAAAAGAGGGAACTTCTTTTTCTTTTTAAAATAGTGTTTCATTTTCCAAAATACATTCAAAGATAGTTTTCAACATTCCCTTTGCAAAACCTTTTGTTCTTCTTTTATTTTCTCCTTTTCCCACCCCCAGCTCTCCAAGACATCAATCTGATAAAGTCTAAACATGTACAATTCTTATATATATATAAGAATAAGATATAATATAATATAATAAGAATAATATATATATAATAAGATATAATATATATAATATAATATAATAAGAATATATATATATATATATATATATTCATCCTGCTATGAAAAAAATTAGATAAAAAAGGGAGGGGCATGAGAAAGAAAAGAAAAACCAAGCAAACAAACAATATCAAAAAAAAGGTAAAGATAGTATGTTTTGATCCACATTCAGTCTCCATTGTTCTCTCTCTGGATGAAGATGGCACTTTTCATCCCAAATCTATTGGAATTGCCTTGAATCATCTTATTGTTGAAAAGATCTGAATCTATTTCAGTTGATTATCACATAATTTTGTTAAGTTCTCTTATATGATGATCAATTCTAACTTTGAGATGATTCAGGTCAGTTCCAATGACCTTGTGATGAAGAGAGAGCCATCTACACCCAGAGAGAGGTCTGTGGGAACTGAGGGTGGACCACAACAGAGCATTCTCACTCTTTTTGTTGTTGTTCGCTGCATTTTGTTTTCTTACTCATTTTCTTTTCTTTTTGATCTGATTTTTCTTGTGCAGCAAGAGAATTGTATAGATATGTTTATACATATTGGATTTAACATATATTTTAACATGAATAACATATATTGGATTGCTTGCCATCTACAGGAGGGGATGGGGGAAGGAGGAAAAAATCTGAAATGCAAGGCTATGCAAGGTCAATGTTGACAAATTATCTGTTCATATGTTTTGAAAATAAAAAGTTTAAAAAAATAGATTTAGAGCAGAAAGTGACTTGAGAGGTCATTACTACCAGTATGGCAGAGCAAAAAGGACATTCACAGACTTTATAGTCACAAGACATGAGTTAGACTCCCATTCCTTTTGATGATCTTAAGCACCTTAAGAAGTCACATAGCTTCTCCAGGCTTTCCGTTTCTACATTTCTCAAATGATGTGGTAAGACTAAATGACCTTAAGGTTCTTTCCAATTTTCAGTCCTGTGATCCTTTTATTGTGAAGCTGTTATAGGAAATTTGTAAGGAAGTAAATGAGACTTTCAACTGAGCTGAGACAAATCAGAATGGAAGAATTGAAGTGACTTTCAGTTGTCTGGGGAAACTCATGACTAAATAATATCTGATTTATTAATTTTCTCAATAAAACTTCCATATTAATGCCATAACTCATATGAATTTTTCATGGACAGCGACTCAATCTATATTGAATTAAGAGAGGTGATTTCAGGGTTTCCTAGGCAATACCTGAAAATCATAAGAATGTAAAATAACAATAGAGAGATTTCTTACCTATAATATGCTATCTTATATCCCATTCATTTTTCAAATAGATAAATGAGCATATAAGAAAAGAATGGTGGATCGTTCATGATAAATTTTAAGAAAAACAAATGATCTATGTGCATCTTTAAAAAATGAATCTGTAAAATTCTGGACCAAGAATTATCAAGTATTATCAAGAGATGAATTCTAGGGGGAATAAAGAAAAATGTGAACAAGTAAAAAATATACATGGATATATAAAAATATATGCATATGGGAATATGTCAATTATGTTTTGTAAGTATATAAAATAAATGTGTGTGTATATATATAAATGCATGTATATATATGTATATATATATTCATCTCCATATAAATGTATAATATAGGCATGGAAGAATGGATAGAGAATTGGCTTCAGAGCTAGGAAGACCTGAGTTCAAATCTTGCTTTTGATACATCCTGACTGCTGGCTTTATAACTGTATCTTAATTTCTCAATGCCCTAGGCAGCTCTTTAAGGTTATCTTACCAAGAAGGGGCTGATGTGTTTTAGCAGAGGGATCTTTTTCATCTAGGAGACTCTCATCCCAGTGAATGAAATCCAGTTTCTTTCTCCTACTCTCCTTTTTTATGCACACAAATATACACATTGACATACACATTTTCATACAAGTCTAATAAGGTAGATTTTGATCTTCAATGATGTATAAATGTTATCTTTGAATTGAAATACTGATTTGGGTTAACTATGATGCAGGGAGGATAAAGAGCAATAGGTAGAAAACTGCAATGTTGTCTTGGTCCACATGTATTATTAAAAGTCCATAGGGAATATGTTAGAAGCCCTGGAGAGATCCTCTGGAGGGGCATTATGAGAAATTATAAACATATGGAAAACAATGCACAGAATGAAAAATCATGAGTGTATTGCATTTGTACTTGACAGAAGGAGTATCAATCTGGATGACGACAGGAGTTCATCAAATTATTCAGGTATCTTATGATGATCTTCTGACTGGCCTAAAGCATCAGATTTTGAGCCGAGAAACAATACAACTCTGCCATTTGGAAGAAAAGAAAAGGAGGCCCAGAGAAATAGCCATTATTCACATAGTTATGCCAATGGCAAATAGATGAGCAAAAATTCAAGCCCAGATTTTCTAACTCCAGTTTCATAATGAATGGGTCAATTGTTTGTGTGAGAAGTTTTTTAAGTGGATTGCTAATTCTGTATGAGATAATAACATAACATGAATCCCCACCCCCCAAGATAACATTGCACAAAAAACAAAAACAAAAACAAAAAAAAAACAAAAAACAAAACAAAACAAAAAAAAACAAAAAAAAAACCTAGTACAATCATAGGATGCATTTTGTTTTTCTTGGATTAAGGATATGATAGATCCACTGATCTTTACTCTGGTCAATGATGAAGAGACAACATGAGAATTAGTTCAATGAATTGGGGATATTTAATCTAGAAAAGGAGAGTCTTAAGAAGAAAATGATGTTTAACTTTGTAAATTTAAATAACTCTCCTATAACCTAAGAAATACCTTATTCTGCTTGACCCTAAAGGGTTTTATAAATATAATAGTCATTCATTCACAGGAGAAAGCAGCCTGCCATCCCCCATTGGTTTTTTATTTTAGCAAGGAATTAATCTTTGGTGCCCAACAAAGAGCTATACTCAGGGGAAGTTCATGAGGAACCCGCAAAGTAAGGAAATGACTTCCAGTGTCAGGATTTTGGCGATACTCTGTTATCCTACATGTTCCTTACTTGTGGTCTGTCTCATAATTGTATTTTATGTTTGAGACCACTCTTCCCAGATGTTTTCCGTATAGTGGGAGAATAGGATATTTTTTGGAGAGGGAGGAAAGGGAGATTTTATTGCACCAATTGTTTTTTCTAAACCAAGTTAATAAATTCCATTTTTTTATTGAAATTTTTACATTTATATTTCTTCTTTTTAAAAGAAAAATAGCATTTTATTTTTCTAAATACATGCAATGATAGTTTTCATTATTTATTTTTATAAAATCTTGTGTTCTAAGTTTTTCTCCCTTTCTTCCCACCATCCTCCTCCCCAAGTCACCAAGCAATCTGATATGCTAAACATGGGCATAAACTTCTTTTTTAAAACTTTATTAGAGTTATTGTTTGATAATCTATGGAAAATACACCAGTAGAAACACTCAGGCTTCCTCTTAGAACCAGGAGCTGAGAAATTGTGTCATCGTCTGGTTGCTTTCAATGCTCATGACAGTGTAAATTAGAAGGGTGATTCCAGAAGGAGAGCTATATAAAGGAGGAAACAACATTTTCAATAGTTGGAGACAGGCTGTCTCTGAATTTAGTGGGTTGAAGTAATTCAGTTTTTAAATAAATGACCAATGATTGGGCTTGGTGTGGAGAGAATTATTGTTTAGTTACAAGTTTATAGATGTAAAACTGAAAGGAATTAAAAGGGCTATGTTATACAATCGTCTAATTCTATAAGAAATGAGAAAACTGAATCCCATAGAGATAAAATGACTTAACCTAAGTCACACATTTAGTAAGAACAGAGAAAGAGCTGAACTCATACTTTCCAATTTCAAATATATCATTCTTTCTGTTGCACTGAAGTGATTGAATGACCTCTGAGGTCTTTTGTGTCTTGCTCAATTATGTTAATACCTTACACTTGTTTTTGCCTGTACATACTTTTTTTTTGGGGGGGGCAACCAGAGTTAAATAACTTGTTCAGGGTCACCCTCTCCAAATACAGGTAAAGATAGTCTTCAACACCAATCCCTGCAAATTTTTGTGTTTCAAACCCTTTCTTCCTCCCCGACCCCCACCATTCGTCTCTCCTAGATAGCAAACCACACATACACAATACTACTAAATATATGTCCACATTTATTATGTTGTGCAAGAACAAAAGGGGGAAAAACACAAGAACAAAGAAAAAGGTGAAATGACCTTTAGTCCACATTCACTTTCCTTAGCTCTTCCAAAGAAAGAGAATATCAAAGGCACAGGAACCCAACATTGTGGAGACAGGTGATGTAATTTGGATATTATGGACTATGAGTGGTCCAGTTTGGTTGGAACATAGTATGTGAGGGAGGGGAATGTAAAATTAGTACAAGAAGATGGCTTGAAATCAATTATTAAAAACTTTCAAGAATATTTAATTTTCTGAAATGGAGGAATATATAAGAAATGAAGAGAGAATAATCAAAATCTAAAAGATGGAATATTAGTTGCCATTTAATTTCTTGCACTTCTCAAGGACTAAATCAATTTATTCTTTCAGAAACATGATGTTCAGATAAATGTTAACCATAGTCAAAATTTGCTTGTAAGATTAGCTTCTGATTGTATTAGGCAAGAGACATTTTTTTCTCTTGGCTAAAGTGAATTCAGATTCCTGGTACAGAGAAAACATTGTTAGAGTGAGGACTCCGAAGGCTTCACTTTTCTCATCTGTAAAAAGAGGAGGCTGTGCTACATGATTTCTGCTCTGCCATTATTGCTGTTCTATCCTCCACACTAGAAACCTTGCTTTGGAAGGAGCTAACCTAGTCAAATATGTAGTGTATATATATATATATATATATATATATATATATATATATATATATATATATATATATATATATATATATATATATTTATATATATTCACCTCCTCGTGCTTTTCATCTTCTGCTTTAAGAACAATAAGTTAATATTGCCCTTGTATTAATTTGTTTACCTCATAGGAATAACATGATAAATGCTTTATATTCAGTCCTTATCTTGGCCTATCAATATATTCCATTCCCTATGATGGTGATTACTTAAACCAAAATACCGTTTTCTCCCTATCACAACTGTATATGCTGTCCCCTTATTACAATATAAACCTTGAGGGTAGGGATAATTTTGCTTTTGTATTTGTATTCTCTGTGCTTGATACATAGTAAGAATTTAATAAATGTTTTACTCTATTCATTTATATTGTAAATATACTTTTTTCCCTAAAATCTTTCCCTTTAATAGGCAACAAAGGTTACCTATATCACCAATCCTCCTAGAACTTCAATTGCTTATTCAGAATTAGAAAGATTTTCTAGGTTTCTGTGAAATCATTTGGACTTGCATCAGTTTTAGTAAGTTTCAGAATATTTTTATAAGTGATATTTTAATCCTAGGAGCTTTTATTAAGTACTTTATGGGTGCAAGGCATTGGGGTTATAATGCCCCTCCAAAAACTCCCCAATACTTCCTACCCTCAAAGAGGGTACCAAGAGATTACAATTTAGTAAACTAGTAGTAATTTTGTAATTTAGATGTGTGTGTGTGTGTGTGTGTGTGTGTGTGTGTGTGTGTGTGTGTGAGAGAGAGAGAGAGAGAGAGAGAGAGAGAGAGAGAGAGAGAATATACACTATTCATTCAGCCAATACTATAAGCAACATTTTACAAAAATTCATACCCTTTCTTCTCCAGCTTCCTGTACCTACTCTCCTTTATTATCTTGTATTTTTCATGCAATTGCTTTGTGTTCATATAGTCTCTATTATGCATTTGTATTTATTTGACATTCTTTCTCCCAATACTTTGCCTTGCACTTACTGACTCCTAAGCTTAGAATACTCTTTCTTCTTACTTCTAATTCTCCATATCCTTTGCTATATTCAAGAATTATTTCAAGTTTCCTCTTTTGGAGGAGAGTGTTCAGTTGGCTTCTCCCCATAATAGTCACTAGTTATCCCTCAAATAACTTTATATTAGTTTGCATAATATTTTAATTTACATTGCTGTGTATATATTTTTCCAAATATATTGCAAGCTTCTTGAGGCAGAGATTGTTTCATTGTATGCCTGTGTGTGTGTATGTCTTTTTTGTCACTAGCACCTAGCATAATGCCTGACACATAGTACGTACTTCCTAAGTGCTTCTTGATTGATCTGCCTTTGATAAGCAATTAGATTTTTGTCAAGAGTTTGATAAATAGAAGCTGCTCTTAATTGTCATCTGCAAGATAGTTGAAAGCAAATATTTTATTTAATTCTTATTTCCTATCTTTCCTCCAATAATAATTGAGAACATAATACTGAAATGAATTTGATAAACATATTTATGTTTTCTAAATTTTTGGGACTATATTAATGGCCAAATTAGATAAGGCATGCAATTGATCATTTTTTTTTATATTTTAATAGTTTTTATTTACCAGATATATGCATGGGTAATTTTACAGCATTGATAATTGCCAAATCTTTTGTTTTAATTTTCCCCTCCTTCCCCCCCCCCACCAGATGGCAGGTTGATCAATACATGTTAAATATGTTAAAGTATAAGTTAGATACAATATATGTATACATGTCCAAACAGTTGTTTTGCTGTATAAAAAGAATCAGACTTTGAAGTAATATACAATTAGCCTGTGAAGGAAAGCCAAAATTCAGGTAGACAAAATTAGAGGGATTGGGAATTCTATGTAGTGGTTCATAGTCATATCCTAGAGTTCTTTTGCTGGGTGTAGCTGGTTCAGTTCATTACTGCTCTATTGGAACTGATTTGGTTCATCACATTGTTGAAGATGGCCACATCCAATAGAATTGATCATCATATAATATTGTTGTTGAAGTATATAATGATCTCCTGGTCCTGCTCACCTCACTTGGCATCAGTTCATGTAAGTCTTTCCAGGACTTTCTGAAATCATCCTGTTGGTCATTTCTTACAGAACAATAATATTCCATAATATTCATATCCCACAATTTATTCAGCCATTCTCGAATTGATGGGCATCCACTCAGTTTCCAGTTTCTGGCCACTACAAAGAGGGCTGCCACAAACATTCTTGCACATACAGGTCCCTTTCCCTTCTTTAAGATTTTTTTGGGATATAAGCCCAGTAGTAACACTGCTGGGTCAAAGAGTATGCACATTTTGATAACTTTTTGAGCATAGTTCCAAATTGCTCTGCAGAATGGCTGGATATATTCACAATTCCATCAACAATATATTAGTATCAGTGCCCCTGTTTTCTCACATCCCCATCAACATTCTGCTTTATCTTTCCCTGCCATTCTAGCCAATCTGACAGGTGTGTAATGGTATCTCAGAGTTGTTTTAATTCATGCATTGATTCTTAATGTGCTTTTATATTTTCAAGTCATTTGTTATTTCTCTTTTATTCTTCCCTCTTGTTCAATGGAATTTAGGTAGAAATGTTTTTGAAGCCAGTTGCTATCATATTATTTCTCCTTTATAATTAACATTCTATAGACTATGCTGTCTTTCTGAGATATTGGTCTTCTCCTTGTTGCTATATATATATTTTTTATGTTGTGAATGTTACATCAGTGAACACCAATCCTTTTATGTGTCTCCCACCACTATATTCATCTTTGTGCCTTGGAAACAAGATTCTTCTAAGGTCTATTTTAATGATCCTTTTCATGTATCTTTCTTTTCTTTCTTTAACAACTTATATTTTGAATTAGGACTGAGATTTGGGGGAAAAACTTTTCCTAAATCCCCTGGGAATTTCTTATTGCTGAAAATTTTTGGTCTTTGGTTTGTTTGATTTTAGTAGCATTTTTGTATGAGGTTTTGGTAACTGCAATAATTTTTCACATCATCTCATCGGGGGTAGCATAAGTATGCATTATCTTCCTCATGCTTTTTCCTCTTCAGAAGAACTATAGAAATTATTATTATCCCATGTCAACATCTCCACAGAGATGAGATCTTCTCTTGTTAACTGAGGACAAGAGTGATCTGGTCAAAATTCTGTCAAACATATGAGAGAACCTTTGTTATTCTAGAGATGTTATCATTGTCTTTCTCCTTCTTTTCATGTCAACCACTGATCAGTAGTTTGAGCTTTAGGTTCTATGGTTTTCTTTTTGGTTCTTGTGGTGATTTTAAAACATTTAAGGAAGTTGAGAAATGAGACATTAATGAGAGCTTTGTAATGAGTTCTTGAACGAAAATAATTCAACTCCTATTCTAGTTGTTGAAAAATGCAGGTTTACTGCATGAGCGGATAAAATTTTTTTTGTAGTTTATTAAAATTTATTATTAAGTAAATTCAGCTTCTTGACAAATCTGTAGAAGACATGTATCTTATCCTTTTGTCATGTGATTTTGATTTCTTCTTCTGCATCTAAATATCTTAAAAACTTTTCATTCTACACAGATTGGGATTATGAATATTTGGTACTACGAAATATATTAGCAAACATAGTGTTTAAGCTTTTGTGGATCTATATTCTAGCCATTTGATTGTAAGCAACAGATAAGTCTTTTATATGCTCCACTTAAACTATGTGTCAACTGATATCACCAGGATATTTTGATGTTAAAAAAGATACTTATTTTAATGAGTTTGACAGGACAGTAAGTCTATGACACAAACTCAAGGCTCTTTACTGTATATTTACTATTCTCAAACTGGTCTCTTGCTTATCGGTATCCTCTTAGGCTCTGACTGGACTTGAAGTCGACAGTCTCCTGCTGTACTCAGATGATGGCAGAGAATGGAGAGATTATGATTGGTTCAGTTCTACTAACTACATTTCTCTTAATTCAGTCTGAGATCATGTTAACTTTCTTTGCTGCCATGTCACAATTTTCTTATATCCATTTGTTGTTGACCAAAGTCTTTTTTTCATCCATATTGCTGTGTAAGTGTAGCTACCCTACCTTGAACTTTTTAAGTCAATTTCTTGAAGCCAAGTTTAAAATTTTAAAAGTTTCCTGTTGGATTTCATCTTATAAGATTCAGCTCAATGTCAAGATGTTTTTGAATCATGGCTGTCAATCTGGCACTGTGTTAGTTATTCCTCCCAGCTTTGTTTCATATGCTATTTTGATGCATAGATTTTATCCTTTTATATCATCTCAGTACATGTCAGAAGTTCATGTTTTGGTGGTGAAGATTTGAGATTAAGATTAAGGCTTTGAAGAATGTTTGGGAGGTCTCAAGACATAGGAGATAAATAAAGCAATAACTATTAAATGATGATTATGTACTTAGCACTTTAAAATTGACACTTTAAAAATATTATCTCATTTGATCCTCACAACAACTCTGGGGGCAAATGTTATTAGCATACCCATTTTACAGTTGAGAGAACTGAGGTTAAGTAAATAATTCAAGGAGATATGGTGAGTAGATGGCTGAGGTTTGGTTTGAATTTAAATCTTCCTGACCAGGACTGGTATACCTCCCATTTTACCTCTTAGCTGCACCAAAGAAGAAAGACAAGGGATAAAATGACTGATTTGGGTAGGGTAAACCACCATGTCATTGTCTTTTCTACTAGATGGACAGGTCCAAAAATAAAGGTTTGGAAGATGTTCATATATTAAGAAATGAAATAGGTTGTTAAACAACTATAAATTGTAAACATCTACATCAAAAAGAAGGTTGAAATATAGTGTAGAGTTTATGGAGTATGGAAATTCATAATGATTTACCAAGTTGTTTTTTGGTCTTAAATGCAATTTTAATCTTAACATCATTTTCCTGCCATGTATATCAGGTCAAAGGAATGATTCCTTTTAGTTTTGTAGGTCCTAAGATTCTCTGTGAATCTAGAGAATAGAGAAAGTTAGGAGAGTTCTTAGATCAGGGCTATGTAGGGCTGATGATACCTTGCTATCAAAATTACATGGCTTATTACGGGGGATATTAAGAAAAAGAAGGGCTTATTACCTTCTTTCTTGGCTCACATTGACTAAATTTGTTAGTTCCTTTCTTTTGAGTTAGGTAAAGTACAAAACGAACAGGATGTATGCATCTAGCCATTTTGAAAAAAGAAACCTCCTCTAATTTAATATAAATTAATCATGGCAGTGAAGTTAAGGTAGAAACAACCATCCCTTTTGACAAGAGGAATCCTGATGAGGTATACTGGATCTGGCATCAGGAAAATCCAAGACTCAAATTTCAGCTCAGACATTAGCTGAGAGATGATGGACAAATCATGTTAATTTGTTAGAACATTACTTACTGGTTCCCTTATCTGCAAAATTGGGATAATAATGTATATGCTACCTATTTCTGAAAATGGCTATAAGAAAAATATTTCATAGATTATAAAAATATATAAATTTAAAGTGAAATTTAAGTGAAATTAAAGTGAAGTTTAGTTTCCTCCAAAAAGAACATAATAAAAGTAGGGCTGAACTCAAAACCTGAAAAGGGTTAAGGTTGGCCATACATACATAAAAGCAGGAATTTGAAACAAAGCATTGAGTTTGTGGGGGATATCTACGGTAATGAGTTTTATTTTTAGCTTTTCACCCTCCAATTCTTTTGGATAGAAGACAAGTCAGAACCTTTGGTTTGAATATACTAACTAGGTGGGGGATTCAGTTAGCCTTCAATGATTCTTTGGAAAAGTATCCTCTAAACTTCTATTTAGCAGGCTTGTAAACCTTCTCAGAATAATGTTTTTAATTGAATATCACTCCATCTTTGCTTTAAAAATGTTATTCATAAACCATCTCTCAAAACTTTAAGAGCAAAATTTATATCTATCTATCTATCTATATCTATCTATGTATATATATATATATACATAGATAGATATAGATAGATAGATATAGTTTATAGTTATATTCTTATTATAGTTTTATTCTCAATGTGTACACTTGTCCATGTGTTTTCTTTAAGCATACAAAACACAGGGATGGAGGCTCCTGAGATATGTTTTAGGATAATGTAGACCCACATAATTTCTTGAAATTGAAGTAGCTTATCCGAGGAGATTCATGTGCAAGTTGCCACATGGGTTCCCCTCCCCACCCTCCAGCCTTCCAGCCTCAGGAGTCATCTTACAGAGAGGTTTTGGGAAAATATAAGTTAAAATGAGTATAAAAATAGACAAAAGAAAAAATAGAGACAATGATAGATATTATTTAATTTAAACTGTTTATAGGCCCATTTAACAATTCACTGCATATTCTACTTTTGCAAACCAAAGACAAATTTTTACAAAGCCAAATTACAGATCTTTGTTTGAACCAATTTATCATCTTCTGGGTAGCTGGTGCAGGAACTATTTGCTCCTGCCAAGTTTCATTCATTTGCCAAGATGTTGGCCTCCTCCAAGAACTCTGGCTCTCAGGGATGTTGTCTCACTTTACTAGCTGCCTACTAATCCCTTGCCAACCATCAGAAAGGGACATAGAAGGGCAAAGGGTCACCTTTTCTGTGCTCAATTTAACTGGATGAATCACTGTGACAGCAGTGAAAAACATCCTCTTATTATTAGATATATTTTTCCCCAAGGTGCTACCTTTTCATTTTTGAAAAATGTCCTAGATGAGAAATTTTTTCTCCTCCTTTTTTCCCTTGAAGCAATTAACTATTTGTTTCCATTCTGGTGTATTTGCCATCGCTGATCTTCATCTAGTCTCATAACAGGGAATTTGATGGGGGACTTAGTGATGTATTAATACAGTATTAGGAAGTTACAATTACATATTCACTTTGTTCAGAGAGGAAAGCAGGCTTGGTTTGTGTCCAAAGTAAATGTCCACAGACTATTATGTCATTGTGAGAAATTTAGAATTATCAGTGGAGAGAATGATGGGTAAGAAAAGAAATGTCAGTACCGAATCCTTTGTGAGGTTTGTGTGTATGGGGTATAAGTGGGGAAGGGTGGTAGTTTTTTGTTTAAGCTTATACATCATTTTTCTGCTTTGCCATGATATAAATTTTAGTGTTTAGCTCCTCATTCTGTGAGGAGGATTGCAGAAAAGGGATACAGTATGAAAGGAAGAATGGAAAGAGGAAGGTCCTTGTATGAATGAGACAAAAACTATGGTCACATTTATAAATTGATTGACTTTATGAGTAAAATGCTGAGTTGTAACTGGGATTATAAATAGTCCTATTTAGATGACAGGAATAATTGGATTCTATACATTTGGTCCAGCAACTTGTCATTTGCAGGGTAGTTATTTCTATTGTCTCAATGACCAGCTTGACTGGCAATGTGTTCAGTGTTTGTTCAGTTTTTATTGGTTGGAAACAGATAAGTCAGGGGTCATAAATATCAATCAGAAAGCTCCCCAGTCATAGTCTATGTTCATTGAAAAAGAAAATGTTAAAACTCCCAAGTAAGGATTCAAAATATTGTAGTGGTTCTATGGATTATGTGGAGCCAGAGGATTTGGAGGCAAATCTCAGCTTTCTATATTATTAGCTGAATAATGTAGAGCAAGTGTGTGTGTGTGTGTGTGTGTGTGTGTGTGTGTGTGTGTGTGTGTGTTTGTGTGTGTGTGTGTGTGTGTGTGTGTGTGTGTGTGTGTGTACTAGTTTGCCTCTAAGGTATTTTCTTAACCTATATCTATGACTTTCTGAAAAGTTTTCACCTTCAGTGGAATCATTTGGCAACTCTCTCCTAGTCCTAAAGGGCAATTTAAGCAGGAATACTGTCATTTAGTAGTAAATCAACTGAAACCCAGAGAAGATAATTTCCTGTTTACATCTCATATTACTAAACTACATGCTTAAATATTTCTTCTATAAAAAATCACAGATAAAAACAAAATAATGGAATATAAAAGAAAACTAGGATATTTTTCTATAGAATGATTCTATTGAGAACAACTAGGCCACACCCTAGATTTGGAACCATAAAACCTATGTTCAAATCTCAGAGGAAATACTTACTGACTTTGTGACTTTGTGCAAGTCACTCTCTGTGCCTCAGCTCAATTTCACTAATGTCTTTGAGTTTAATAAATATGCAGAATGGGGATAATAGACTTCTTTAATCATATCTCATAATGTGTCTACTATGTGCAAAACAAAGCTCTGGTAGAGAGTGACATAATCATCAAGACACAGTCTTACCTCCTGGGAGATTAATATTTTACTCCTATTAGCTTTCTTCTAGGGTTGGCACAAGGAAAACATTTTTAAGTTACAAAGCATAGGCTATACATGTCCTATCCTGTTTTATTTGATGTTTTCCAATTTCCTTTAGATTTGCTTTAAAAAAAAAAAAAACAAACAAAACAGAAGTTGGGCATTTAAAGTTGTTTTAAGTGTATAATTTCTTGTATTCATTTACAATAGTAAATTTCCTTCATATTCTGCTTCTCGTTTTAGTAGTAAGTCTCATCTGTTTTATTTGTCATCTTGTAATGTTATTGGGGCTTAATATACAGCTGGTGCTGCTTAGATATGGCAGATGCAACTGACAGACTCTCATCAATCTGGTTTTCTGTCCAATGAAAATGTAAAATCATTCTGCCTATCTGTGACTAGTTTCTGTTCATCATTGATTCTTTGTTCAAAAAGTTGACATTACCATGGCAACTTTAACAAATTAATTTGGTGCTCTTTGGGCATTATCTAAAGGTGAACTGTATTTTGTTTGTTGTTTGTGTAAAATTTTATTGAAAGCTGAATTTTTCTATTTAACAGCAGTCTTAATCTTGTAGAATTGTTTATTGCTCTTTAAATTCTTCTTTATAATTCTCAGTGAAAGCCAATGATAAAATCTTTGGAAATGTCCCTTTATCCTATACATTTTAAATGGCATCATTACCTCTGTTTTTTAAAAGTAAGTCACAGACTTGAAACCTTTGCTAACCTTTTTTGTAGTTCTAAATTTATTGAATTTAATTTAATAGTGCTTAATTAAAATTGAGATAGTGTATTATTATTATATAAATAGATTTTCCTGATGAAATATCTGGAAGCAGATTTAAACAGCCAGACATGCAGGACTAATCGTTTATTTTATGCTGCTATGTACAGCACAGTGCATCAAGATAGATTGTAGGGAAGGAAGAAACTATTGCTCATAGTCTTCTATAATTTTTTTCTGTTATGCTTTCTAAATGAGCTTATATACTCTTAGCAAATAATTTTCTGTTACAAAATTTGAACTAGGTATTCCATCAGTGCATCAAACTTTGCATGTCCCAAATATAACTCATTATGAGTCCCCTTAAACATTTCTCTCTTCCACACCTCTTATATCTGTCAGAACATCACCTTATATCTAGTCCTACAGGTTTGCAACTTTGGAATTCCCTTCAACTTCACATGTTCTCTCATCCCAAAATATGCTAAAAATTTAAATCTTTCATTATATACTTTTAATATCTTTTGAATCTATTCCTTTTTATCCATGGTTTTTCCCCAGTTGTCTCTCTTATGGGTGCAATAACCAATTAAGTGATCCCCTGCATTAAATTACTCCCCTATCCAATCAGTAATCCACACAGCTGCCAGAATTACATTCCTAAAACACAAGTATGACCATACCATTGCTCAATAAACTCCTATGGTTCCCTGTTACCTTGAAGATCAGATAGAAACTCTCCTGTTTACTATTTATAACTGTTTAGAATCTGGTTCCAATATGTCCATCCAAGCCTATCCCATTATTTCTCTTCAAGAATTCTATGGTTCATCCAAAATGCTCTTCTTGCTAATTTCACACACTTACAGCCCAACTCCCAACACTATCTTAGGAAAGTCTGCTTCCCTTGCCTAGAATGTACTAGCCCATTGCTTTTGCCTCAAAAACGTCTTCTTTCAAAACCTGGCTCTGAGATTAGGTATTTTCTGTGTCTTTCTTCTCCACTCTCCCCCTCCAATCATCTTATGTTTATTTTTATACAAAGCCCTTCATGAATGTGAAATGCAGTGTACATTGCCTGCTCTCAACCCTCTTGAAGCCTTAGTTAGCCTGTTTCTGACATGAATAATGGAGGACATTCACTCTCTACTTCAGAAAATGGGTAGGTATTCTCTGACTGTTTCTTGTTGGCTTATACTATGGTAAAGAAAAGCTTTTTAATTGGCAATTGAGTCAGAATGGAGGGTCAATACAAAAGATATGAGAAGGCTTAGTGAGTTACTGCTAAGTGGCTTTAAGAAACCCCTCCTCAAACTGTTGACCTTGTATCCTCAAACCCAAACACTTCGTTTCTTTCATTTCAGTTTGTTCTTATCAAATAGTAGATGAATGAAAATCAGAGAATCATCTTGTGTATTTCCATAGATCATAGAAGCTGCTACTGGGTCCAGCTATGGAAAATTTGCAATGTCTCTCATAGCCACTGCAGCCCAGGAGAGGGACTTGTTTTAATTCAATTGAACAGCTTATTGACCTAGAACCTGAGAAACTGTTTTCTGCAGGCAAGAGAGGGACTTATTCAGTTGTTATACTACATATAAGATAACAAGGTAATGAGATGATTTATGAAGAGCTACTTTAAATTTGAAAATACTCTCTCTAAAGAGGGTATATATATACAGAATTATTTCTATCCTTATATATCTTGTCATCAATTAGCAAAAGCTAATTAATGTTAATTGTTTGTTAATTATAATTATATCAAGGAGATATCAGCTAATTAAAAAAACAAAAAAACACACAAAACAACTATATATCTAGAATCTTGGCAAAGATATTGGAAGAACGTACCAGAATAATGACATTGATTTGTTAGCTTTAGAGACCAACCAGTAACCCTTTAGGATTACTTCCTACACTCACTCTAGATATCCCTCATACTGGTATTAGTATTGGTTGGGAAGTTGGGAACATAAATAGATAGATATGTATTTTTGTATGGATATAATATTTATAGGTTTTTCTGAATAATGTGACATATTTCATATAGTAATTTATATTCATATTATTTTTCTTGAAAGAATATATGTTCTTTAAGAGCATGTATTATTTCAATGTTGTTTTTTTTTTGTCCCCATTGCCTAATACAGTCCTGACTCTTGGTCCATCTCTTAAAAATGCTTATTTATAATAGGCATGAAATATATATATATATATATGTATGTATATATATACATACATATATATGTATGATATAAATAAATATAATATAAATGATTATTCTTCTTTGACTTCCATGTTCATCTTTCTCAGAGAGATCACTTTTTTCTTTCTTTCTTTTTCTTGAATGAGGTAGTTTCTGGGATATTTCAGGCTTTTCACTGGGGAAATGTTTTTAATATCAATTAAAATCCCATAAGAAATATTATTTCATATTTTACATTTTTCTGAGTTAACTGCTAATATTTATTGCATTGGAGTTACTACCATTACACACAGACTCTTTTCATATTCATGTTTTATCCAGTATTTTTTTCCCCTTGGATTTCTGCTCCAACCATTTGATTATCTGATGACATATACTTAATTTTGTCAGTTTTGTAATGTAGAGGGCTCAAACTCCAAAAAGGTGTGCTTGAATCAGGCAACCAAGTACTTAAGGCTAATTACCTATTTGATATGAGACAATGACTCTATTAGCATATATTTGGATAAATGGCTCTCCTCACTGTGGGTGTTTGCTGAATGTTTGGTGTTAAGATAATAATAAGCAAGGATTGGAGAGTGAGGAAGAGGCTGACTCTGAGGCCTCCAAGGAGCTAGCCCGTACTTTACATTTTGCACCAAATGTGGACCAAGGACCCTAATTTCACTGAAGAAGTCTCTGTCACCAGGAAATAGGATGAATATTTTAATAGACAAACAGGGAATTTACTTTGTTAAGAGCTAAACTAGTAACTTTCATTTTCTATCTGAAATAGGTCAGATATTAGAAAAAGATTCTCTCACCCCCCCCCCCCCATGTCAAGGGAGCTCTACAGAAAGCATACTCAGACTAATTAAGAGGCAAGGTTTTCTTGTAACTTGGGAGCAGATTGATGGAATCTTGGATACATTAAAATGCAAGTCTCCTTGGTTCTTCAAGGAAAAAGAAATAGAGGTATATAATTGGAAACAAGTAGATCAGCTATGTGAATATTATAATGATAAAGATTCTGATTCAATTTCTAAGGAAACATTCTATATATACAATATAATAATACAATTGGCCTTAAAGAATCCCACAAGTTCCAGAAAAAAGAAAAAAAATTAAGAACAGCAACATAAAGAAGTGTGAGGAGAAAGAGGAAGAGAAGGGAGAGGATAATGGAAATATGGCTTGGGAGTTAAGTGAACTTGAAGGGCGTGGTGATTCTCACTCTCACAGCCCAGCTTCAACTCTGCCTACACCCTAACAGGCTGTTGACCATCCCACATCAACTTCACCTTCCTGAGTGGAGGGAGGAGGAGGAGTGGGAAGGACAATGATATAAACAGCACCTCCTTCTCAGTAATCACCCCCTTCTATGACTTGAGTGCAAAAGGCACTGCTTAAAGACATAGAAGAAGTGCAGAATACAGCTGATTTTAGAATAGAAATATATCCTGTGATTGAACAGCTTAACTCTTCAGCACAAGAAAGGAGAAAATATACTCCTTTTAATCTAGAAATTATCAAAGATCTGAAAAAGGCTTGCACTCTTTATGGGGCTACACCTTCTTCTGTTAAGATGTTATTATAGAATTTGGCTTATAAAATTTTAACTCCTAGTACTGGAAATCTATAGCAAGGATATGCTTAGAACCTGGACAAAACTTCTTGTGGCTTTATGAATATAGTGAACTCTGTAGGCTACAAGCCCAATTAAATAGGCAAACTGGAGTTAATACATCAATAACCTGTGACCAACTAACAGGTGTAGGTTATTATGCAGACATTTCAGCACAGATTAATTACCCCATGGCAGCCTATGAGCGAATTGCTTCTGCTGCTATCAAAGCATGGGACTTTTCCCCAGGTAAACAGAACAGAGGAGAAGCCTTCATGAAAAAAGCACAAGATCCAAATGAACTCTTTGCTGATTTTGTGGGAACTCTGCAGACAGCTGTCATACAAACTATTGGTAAAAATTCAGCAACAGAAATTATGATAAAGCAACTTGCTAATGAAAATGCTAATGAGGTTTGTAAAAGAATTATATTAGGACTACACAAGGATGATCCTTTAGAGGAGGTCATAAGATGTTGTGCCACAGTGGGCACAAATACCTTTTATACTCAGGCTATGATGCAGAGTCCCCAAGATCCCAACATGGGAAGACAGGGTCCCTTTTGGAAAAAGACTTCCAGAGAAACTCATCAATGCTTTCAATGTGGTAAAGTAGTGCATCTGAAAGCTCAAAGTTGGCATAGAGACAGAATGATAAAACAGGGTGGGAGAACATGACCCAATACCCCATGTCCAAAATGCAACAGAGGCTTCTATTGGGCATTAGAATGTAGACTGATTCAGGGAAACAGGATGAGGGGCCCAGCCCCAGGGCCTAAGTCAAAAAATACTTGAGTCATGATAGCAGCCAATGCTACACCCAGAGAGCCTTTGGAAGTTCAATATTCAGACATGACCAATCAACCAGGAAGCAATCTGATAGAAGAAAGGGAGAATAGAGTTGTATACAGCTGGGACAACTGAGATACCCCCTGGAAAGGTGAAATCTGTTCCTCTTCAGTCTATGGATCCCTTGCCTCCAGGCACAATAGGCTTGCCCCTTTCACCTCCTGAGAGCTGAAATGTTTATCCATACATTGATGTAAAAAAAAGTGTTCATTCACACATTGATGTAGGAAACTGGGGAATATAAACATAATATCCCAGTCACTAATACAGATGGACAATGCTTGACTTATCAATGAGGAGAAGTAATAGCATCAGGTTCACTGATACAGACTCCTAATAGGCAATCTTGTGATAGTTGCCCAGATTCTGACTCTGAGCAACAGAATCCAGGAATATTCTAGATTACAGCACTTACAGCTGACCAATCTATGCCTACTAGCTATATAATTGGCACAGCATTAGAAAGATTGGTAGACACATGTGTAGATTGTACAATCATTAGAGGTGCCAACTGGCCCAGTCATTGGCTAAAGATTAAGGCAGACACCTACATGTCTGCCATAGGAGGATCAATAGCAGCTAAAGTTAGTGTTACCTCTTTGAGATGGACATTTGAAGGCAAAACAGGAATTTTTAATCCTTTTAGAGTTGCAAAAATCCCCATCAATCTGTGGGGAAAAGATATTTTGCAAGAGTTAGGATTACAAATAAATGCTTCAGTTTTTTAGGCAGGGCTGCTGTTGAAGACCTGCCAACACTTTCACCTGTTCCTATCCAATGGAAAACTGATACACCAATGTGGGTGGAACAGTAGCCCTTAGGTAGATAAAATTCAGGCCTTATTATCTATAGTACAGGAGTAACTTGACCAAGGAGACTTACAACCTTCTCTAAGTCTTTAGAATTCCCCTGATTTGTTGTAAGAAAGAAATCTGGAAAATGGAGGATGTTGAATGATTTAAGAAAAGCAAATGAACAGATGGAAACTATGGGAACTCTTCAGTCTGGACTTCCATCTCCTACTTAGTTGCCTAGAGAATGGCCTCTTTGGGTTATAGATATTAAGAATTGTTTCTATTCATTCTATCCCTTTGGATAAAGAGGATATGAAAAGATTTGCCTTTGCAGTGTCCAGCTCCAGCAATAACTTAGCTGAGCCTTATGAAAGATATGAATGGACAGTTTTGCCATAGGAAATGAAAAATAGCTCTACTATGTGTCAAATGTATATTGCTGCTACTCTTATGTAAGAAACACATTTCCAAAAGTAATGTCATTAGACTACATCGATGATAAATTGGGATGTGCATCTGAGGAACAATTGTTAGAAGCATGTCTACAAAAGACCATAGAAACAAACACTAAGGAACTACAAATTGCATATAGCTCCAGAAAAAATTCAAAGACATGCTCCTTTTCAATATTTAGGATATGAAATATACCCTAAGGTGCTTAGAATACAAAAACTTTTGTTGAGAACAGAGAAGCCAAACATCTTAAATGACTTTCAGAAATTGATAGGAGATATCCAATGGATGCATCCATTTTTAGGCTTGAGTACCTATCAATTGCAACCATTATATGACATTTTGAGGAGAGACAGTGCTTGAAACTCAACACACCAGCTTACAAAAAATCTCAAGAGGCTTTGAGAGAAGTTGAACTGGCTTTATCCAATGTGGTTGAAAGAGTCACTCAAAAATCCTTGGAAATATCAGTTTTTGCTACAAAAAGGCACCCACAGCAATCCTTCATCAAGAAGACAATATGATAGAGTGGGTGAACCTCCCAGCACAACCAGAACAAAGCCTACTCCTTCCCCAGTACTTGTGGCTAGAATTTTACTAAAGGCCATTAAGCAAGCAGTACAATTATCTGGGATAAGATCTGACAATATATACACCTTTTATATCAGTGAACAAATTGAGATATGCTGTGAAACCATTCATTCCAGAGTGACAAATTTTATTGGCCATGGCTCCAAATTTTACACACGGGTCTCCATTAAAGATAACCAGACTATTGCCTAATTGGCTATGGATTCTTGAAGAAATAGTTTCTAAAGTTCCTCTTAAAGGACCAACTATCTTAACAGAGGCATCCAAACATAATATTTGTGCTGCATACTCTCATGACATAGTCAGAACTCCTTTTCAGTCTACCCAACAGAATGAATTGTATGCAATCATTCTAGCTCTTATTTTCAAGGAGATATAAATATAATATCTGATTTGGCTTATTCAGTAGGTGTGGAACAAAGAATTGCTACAGCCCAAATAAAGTTTGTGGGCTCTAATATATATCAGCTCTTTAAGGAACTTCAAGAGCAAGTGAGAAAGCATCCAGGTAAGATTTATATCTTGCATGTCCACTCTCATAGTGGACTTCCATGTCCTATTTTCGATGGTAATTCAAAGTCAGATAGCCTTCTAAACATATTGGCCAATACTCCTTTATTTCATGCAGCCCAAGAATTTCATTCTCAATATAATCAGGCTGCTTTAGCTTTATGTTTACAATTTGGGATAACAAGAGAGGAAGCTAGGAGCATAGTAAACATCTGTTCAACTTGTCTTCCTTTCCAAGCTCCTATGTTCCCTCCAGGGAAGAACTGTTGTGGTTTGAGACTCAATGAAATTTGGCAAATGGATGTGGCCCATTATAAATCTTTTGGTCATCTGTCTTTTATCCATTTTTTAGTAGACACCTCTTCAGGATTCACTTTTGCAATAACAGCAGCAAAAGAGATAGCTTGAGTGGCCACTGAATACCTTATATAAGCATTTGCAATTATGGGTGTGCCACAAGCAGTAAAAATAATGGGCCTCCTTCCTCATTTCCTTCCACATCATCATGAGAAAGTATCAAAGGAGTCACACAGAACTGAGATCCACCAGTCTTTTTGTTTATTTGAAAAAAATGAAAATTCTTATTTCAAAAGCCTTATTGACTTGATCATAGTGAGAAGATGACCCTACATTCAAGAAGATAGTGCCAATAACAAGTATTATTAACAATCTAGAAAGGAATATATGTATATTCTGTTTGAAAACCTGCCAGAAAATGGATGGTATCACCACCATGAAGTCAGTCAGTCGCAGTGAATTTTTGGTCATGTTGACCATGAAACCAAAAAAATACAAAATGATTCTCCTTTTTCTTCAATTCTTTTCTACTTTCACTGTAAAGGTGATATCACCACTGTGATGGTGATAAAATGATAAAGGAAGGGGGAAGAGAATAATAAGAATCAAGGTTTATTGGCTGACTATAAAGTCAATTTTACTGCAAATACTCTAAATAAAATCTTTGCCACACACGAACAAATTGATTTACCACTTGAAGAAATGAAAGACACCAATATTGAGTTTTTCATTATAAATAATACCAGAAGATATAGAAGTTATAAATAAATAGGATTAGCCACAAGTTGATCCCAGAGTATCTTGATATGCCCCAAAACATCTTTTCATGGGATACTTGGTCATCTTAAATCATTTTACTTATCATACTAAATCCATGAACAGAGTGTTGGACTTATAACAAGCCATTAGATGAAAGGGAAAGACTCATGGTAATGTTCATCCGAGGATATGTACCTAAATATGGCTGCTCCACAGACATGTATCCCTCTGGTACTCATAATTTGTATAAGCAAAAAGACCACTATTAAAATCTACAAAGAACTTCATAAAATGTTCTAAAGTAAGCTAAAATAAATTTTGTTCCTCAATGGGTTTGATGTTGAGGGACTAAAGAATTATAGTTAATTGTGCTTTTTTAACTCAGTAGATTCTGGCAAAGTCAAAACCAAAATAAAATTGCAAAAATATCTGACAAGAAACTTAGGGTTTATTATTATTATTATTATTATTATTATTATTATATGGGAGTCCTTCAGAATCAATTGTTGGGCTATATATCTTTGAATTGTTAGAAGAAATGTAACCATCAGTGCCAAAATAGAAAATGCTATCTAGTAAGAATGGATAATAAGAAGTAATTGTGTATAATTTTACTTAGCTCCAATTTATTTAAAAAAGCTACTACCTTTTTCTTTAATTTCTTTGGGTATAGACCTAGTGGCAGTATTAAGTGGCAGTCAAAAAGTATTCCTGGTTTAATAGCTTTTTGGACAAAACTCAAATTGATCTTCAGAGTAGTTAGACTAGTTCATAGTTCCATCAACAGTTAATTAGCATATACATTGTTTATGGACATTTGAATTGGTCTAACCATTATGGAAAACAATTTGGAGCTATGCCAAAAGGGGTATAAATGTATGCATACCATTTAACTTAGCAGCACCAATAGTATCTCAAAGAGATCAAAGTAAAGGGAAAAAAAAACAAATGTACAAAAATATTTATTGCAGCTATTTTTGGGGCAGCAAATTCCTCTGAACAAGTTGCAGTATAAGATTATGATGGAATACTAATGTGCTATAGGAAATGGCAAACAAGATGGTTTCAGAAAAAAAAACCTGGGATGGCTTATACAGATTAATACAAAATAAAATGAGGGGAAATTGTACACAGTGACAGCAATATTCTAACAATGATTAACTGTAAAAGACTTAGCTACTCTATTCATGACAATGATCCATGATAATTCCAGAGGACCCTTGAAGAAAATGCTATCCTTCTCCAAACTTTGAATGTAAATTAAAGCATAATTTTTCTACTTTATTTTTCTGGCTTTTTTTGCAACAGCCAATCTAGAAATGTGTTTTGCATGACTTCATGATATAATTGATATATTGTTTGTCTTCTCAATGGGCTGGGGAAGAAGGGGAAGGAGAAAGAAAATATGGAGCTCAAATTTTAAAATAATAAATGTTTAAATAAGTAAATAAAATCCCAGTGAATTAATGTACTTGTTTTCTCAGTTCTAACATTAGTATTTTTTCTTTTTTGTCATTTTAGCAAATCTACTGAGTATGAAGTGATACCTTGGAGCTCTTTTAATGTACATTTCTCTAATAATTATAGTTTTTCATATATATTCTATTCATATCCATTGACCACTTATCAACTTGAGAAAGAGGAAAAGAACATATATGTACAAAAATGTTTATAGCAGTTTTTTTTTCATGGTGGCAAAAAATTAGAAACTAAGGAACTGTTCATCCATTGAAAAATGATTGAACATGTTTTGATATGAATATGATCAAATATTATTGTGCATGAGCAAGGGATAGCCATGAAAAAAAAACTCTAGTCATGCATTACATTAGATCTTCTGAAAGATTTAGGGGAGGAAATAAACACAAAGAACATAAATGAGAAGGTATATGTGTATAATAAAAATTAGTGCAGGATTTTGACTATATCTGTGTTATGAACTCCTATGTCAGCTTAGTGAAGTCTTTTGATCCCTTTTAAATTTTAAATGCCTAAAATAAAATACATAAAAAGACATACATATGCACTCATACACGAGTGTATACATGGATGTGTGTTTGTGTGTGTTCTTATTTGGATTAGATTCTGACATTCATATGTTATGATATATAAAAAGCTACCTTTGGATCACAAATTTTAAATCAACTAGAAAAAAAAGGGTCTATAAGCCTCAAAATAAATTGTTATACAATTATAAAGTTCAAAAAAACCCCACATATCCTTCTCAACATATATCCTCAACTAGTTTAACATATGTCCTTTTCAAGCAGTATTATGCATTTGTTGCCTGAAAACCTACAATTATGGGAGTTTTATTTAGTACTTCTGCTCTAATTGTTAGGAAATTTTCTTATATCCAACTGAAATCTTCTGCCTTGCAAGAAGACCAAGTTTAATGCCTAAACTATATGGCAAAATTTTAAATACTCATGTTGAGAGTAAACTCTGTATAACCTGAGTGAGCCCTGTAAAATTATGTAAAATCACCAAAAAAACGTCTCCTTTGATCTACAAACTCAAATGGTCTTGCATCCTCTCAGAGCAAGATAAGCTTCCTGGGGGAAGTTACAACTCCAGGTAAGATTTCACGTTTACTTGAGATTTTCCTTATACTCATACATAAAATGGGTCTTCAGAAAATAACTCTTTGCAGATCACTTCTTTCTTGAGAATGATATGCCCTCCAAGAGAATCCCTCTTGGTGTTTCTTTAATAATAGAGCTTTTTTACCATAGATTTTGGGTTTAGCGAATTCTTCCCTCATAACTCACACTTTGGAGAGAATGAACCCCACCCCTTCCTGCCTAACCACATCCCTCATCACTCATACTACTATCATGTCTTCTCCTAATTTTCTCTTTGCCATGATCTATATATATTGTGGTTTTTGGCCTCCTCCTTGTTCTTCATTGTTTGTTTCTTCCTTTTGAGTTCATAATGTTCCAGAAACATTAGCTGTAAATCTTGAAAGTCAAGCAAGGAAGTTGGGCAAAAGGCTAATATAATGCTTCGCTAATCTGAACAGAAGCTCTGAGGGTCAGTCAGTACATTTTCTTTTCTTTCATACTTTTCTGAAACATGTAGAGATTGGAAGCCATTAGGTGTGGTGAATTAGGGGTAACCTGTCTTTGTGGGACTGATTTGTACATTTCATATTTCTCTTTGCCATTAACTCTGTAAGGAATTGTCAGTAAGTTATTTTTACCCCTATTATGCTTCATTTCCCCTTCTCTCTGTAAAATGCCCCTCTGTCAAAGCATCACATTGACATTTAGCACCCATCAAAGTGATTTTATCCTCTTCTAACTTCAAAGACGACATTAGAGAGAAGATGAGAATTTAAAGAAAATTGATAAGATAGCTTAAGATGGAATGGTATATGATTGAGCTTGACAATATGACACATGATTGGTCATGATTCTTTTTATGCATCTGGGCAGAAAATTGTAGTCGCTCAGATATATTTTTAAAATGTCTACTGATTTAGGGTAACACTAGAATTGTATTTCAAAAAGAAAAGCAGAGAAAAATATCACCCTAATTCCTCTCTCTGATTCCATTTTTTAGGACTCAAACATAACACAAGTAGGTTATATTATAATTTTAGCAGCAAGAGTATTTAAAAATAATTAATCATCCCTTCCTCCCTCTAAAGTTGTTTTCACTACAAAAGGTTCCATAAATGAACTCATTTATTGTAGTTGCAAATTTATTTATATAGTGAATGCAGGTTACATCTGAAGGTTTATTAATCACAATAGACTGCCATTCTTTTTACCTGAGAAAGTGCTTTAATAATGTTTTAGCATTAATGAAGGTTGTCTCCTGTATTCCTTTAGTAGGAGCAGCCTTATATGACATCTCTCTTGGAGGAGTTTTCTGTAATGTTAGATTTTTGTCTGAATCATGCTTTTTAAACAGGGAAAAATTAAAATTAATTTTATCTGTTGCCAAAGACTGACTACACCTAAGGGAGAACTAGGTTCAAATTTCAATTGCAACATTTACTACCAATAATTACCATAGGCTATTTGCTTAGTGTTTCTGAGTATCAATTTCCTTATCTGAAAATATAGTTAATAATGCTTACATTATTGCTTAACAGAAGACAACAAATTGTAGTACATTGCTGTCAAACTGAAATAGAAATGGAAGCCACTAAACCTCACATAAGAATTCCCTGTGGGCTTAATATTAACTTAGAATGCCACATATTAATATCTATTTTCTATTGCATTTTTATTTATTTCACAAAATATTTCTCAATTACAGTTTAATCTGGTTTGGGCCTTAGTTGGGAGACCTATAGGTCATGGTTTGACATCTCTATTACAGTAGATAGAAAGCAGACCAGAAAATAAGGAAGACCAAAGTTCAAGTCTGATTTTGAACACACATTAGCTATTTGACCTCTGGCTAGACACTTAGCTTAACAGACCCTAAGCAAAATTTTAATATTGTGAATTGCAGAGCTGTTGTAAATCTGCATTCATGAAAGAGCTCCCAATACAGATGAATTTATAGGTCCAAAAATGGCTTCACAGCAAGCTTTGTGTGGAAAGTGAATTGGCAAATTTTAAAGTGAGACATACATATGAAACATAATTGATGTTAGGATTCTTACAAGGTGCTAAGTCAGTTATCTAATTTAGCATGGTACTTAACAGGTCTCTAGTTCACTAATGTACTTAGTACTTATTAGAGTTCTACAAGATTCACACCTTTTAGAAAGTTTATATAATCTAGGAGCCTCAACCAGGATTCAGTTGGGGACATTCAGAAATCAGGAAGGAGAAGCCCACTAGAAGCTCTGAGCCTGAGCCAGGATTCACTTGAGGAGATTCATAAGCCAGAGAAGGCAGCTTAAGCTCTCAGAACCAAGACTACAGAAGGCCTCTAAGAAAACTAGCCAAGCCCCAAGTGAAGGAGATAAGACTTTGAAAAAAATAATAAAGGATTTGGACTTTAACTCCTGGCTGCACTTGTGGTGATTACTGGCTGCCTCCAGAAGCCCCCTAAGAAACCTTCTCCCAGAGAACATTATATTTTTTTAAATTTTGTATTAATTATAATTTTTATTTACCAGATATATGCATGGGTAATTTTACAGCATTGATAATTGCCAAACCTTTTGTTCCAATTTTCCCCTCCTTCTCCTCCCCCTCCCCCAGATGGCAGGTTGACCAATATATGTTAAATATGTTAAAGTACAGATTAAATACAATATATGTATACATGTCCAAACAGTTGTTTTGCTGTATAAAAAGAATCAGTCTTTGAAATAGTGTACAATTAACCTATGAAAAAAATAAAAAATGCAGGCAGACAAAAATAGAGGGATTGGGAATTCTATGTAGTGGTTCATAGTCATCTCCCAGAGTTCTTTCTCTGGGTGTAGCTGGTTCAGTTCATTACTGCTCTATTGGAACTGATTTGGTTCATCTCATTGTTGAAGATGGCCACATCCATCAGAATTGATCATCATATAGTATTGTTGTTGAAGTATATAATGATCTCTTAGTCCTGGAGAGCATTATATTTTAGAGAAGAATATTACAAACTATTAATATTATAAATATTTTCTTTCCTTCTCTCCCTTTATTTTTCCTCTTCCTCTCTCTTTCTTTGTTTATTTTTCATCTTTAGGCTCTTCCTATCTATCAATTCCTTCCTTGCTGTTTACACACATGCACAAGTTTTCCCTAATCTGAAAAAAAACAAACCAAACCAAACCTCCTCTTCAGTCCTCTAAATCTCTTCAATTTTTCTGAAATCTAGCTATTGACCTCATCACTCTCTTGAAACTGTGATACCTTATTGGTCAAATATGACCAATATTTTTTTTCAAGTAGCCTCATTAAGGGCAAAATATCTTTTTAATACCCCAATTTCACAAAATCCAAGTTTGTTGTCTTAGATTATCATTTCATTCTAAAATATAGTCAGTTCTTCTGTTTATTCATTGGTTTTTTTTTGTAATCCCACCATTAGATGGGGCTTCTGAATGTGTGATACCAGTTTATTAAAAGGGTATTTCTAAACTGAGACACTGATGCGTTGATGTAGAATTATGAATGAATTCAACCATTCTGGAGAGCAATCTAGAATTATGCCCCAAAAGTTATCAAACTGTGCATACCCTTTGACCTAGCAGTGCTACAACTGGACTTATATCCAAAAGAAATACTAAAGATGGGAAAGGGACCTGTATGTGCCAAAATGTTTGTGGCAGCTCTTTTTGTAGTGGCTAGAAACTGGAAAATGAATGGATGTCCATCAATTGGAGAATCTTTGGGTAAATTGTGGTATATCAATGTTATGGAATATTATTGTTCTATAAGAAATGATCAGCAGGATGAATACAGAGACGCTTGGAAAGACTTAAATGAACTGATGCTGAGTGAAATGAGCAGAACCAGGAGATTATTATACACTTCAACAACAATACTTTATAAGGATGTATTCTGATGGAAGTGGATATCTTCAACTAAGAGAAGATTTAAATCAATTCCAATTGATCAATGATGGACAAAATCAGCTATACCCAGAAAAGGAACACTGGGAAATGAGTGTGAACTGTTTGCATTCTTGATTTTCTTCCCATGTTATTTTTACCTTCTGAATCCAATTCTTCCTGTGTAACAAGAGAACTGTATGGTTCTTCACACATATATTGTATCTAAGATATACTACAACATATTTTACATGTATAAGACTGCCTGCCATCTAGAGGAGGGGGTGAAGGGAGGGAAGGGAAAAGTCAGAACAGAAGTGAGTGCAAGGGATAATGCTGTAAAAAATTACCCATGCATATGTACTGTCAAAAAGTTACAATAACAAAAAAGAGAGAAAAAAAGGATACTTCTAAAAAGTTAAATAACAGTTTCACTGGAGCTGTGGAATAAATAGCATTCTTAGGTATTTCTTTGTGATGTCCCCGTCCCCCAACACATTTCTCCTTTCATTATCTACTCCTGATTGCCTCTTCCCTTTTGTGTTTGCAGGAAATTTTTTTTTGATTCACATTAAATTTTATTAAATACTTCTAGTGCATGAATAAGCTTCAAGATTTTTCCATTTTCTTAATTATCAAGATTTTAATTAACATGTTTAATTGATATTCATTTCAGGGATTTCAGTTTCCTAATAATAAAGGATAAACCCCCCAAAATATTATAATGTATAGGTTTCAAACTTGAGGAATAATGCCCTAAAATGCAATTAAAGTATCTACTAAAATAAATAAAAATACAATAAAACATAGAAAATTTTAATTTGTGGTTTTCAAAGTCAGTAATTAGTCAATATATATTTGTGTGTGTGATTTTATATACACACAAACATACACACACACACACACACACACACACACACACACACACACACGGTTTTAAGACCTTTCCAAAAGCCCTACTCTTAATCTTAGCTTGGACATTGATTTCTTGTTATGCCAGTAATGCAGTTTGATCAGCACATTGAATAGAGAATTTAATTTAGAGTTGGGGAGAGATGAATTAGAATTATTCCTTAAATTTTCACTAGTTGCGAATTGAAGTTGTGACTGCAAAAAAGTCACTTAATCTCTTCTCATCCTCAGTTCTGTCACTTGTAAAATGAAAATAATAAGAGTACCTACTTCATAGGGTAGTTGTGAGGACCAAATATTCCATTATACAAAGCTGAAATCAATATCATTCTTATGGCATGCTCATTAAAAACTATTAAGTGCAACCTGAATATAATTTATGATGATAATATTTTGACTATAGATTGTATGTTATAGACCCATGTCTCTGCCTGACCACTAAAAACCAGCAGACTCTAATGTGAAGAGGCTCATCATCATGAGAGATTAGGGATGGCTGCTATCTATACTGGTGAAATGAGCATTCATGCTGATGAAATTACAAACCTTTAAAGTGACTAAATAAACTTTCTGTGTGAAAATCTATAAAAAATTTTTCTAGTATGTTGGATCAGTATTTGACTTTTACATATTTCAGCTTTGCAATTAGAATAAAAATCAGTATGTGAAGATGCTCTACTTTTCCTGAAGGGTTCTAGTCTTACGATAGTGTATTTATTTACAGTATCATGCTTTTTCTTTAGATGGATTTCTTGTTAGTGTGTGCTACTGAAATTTCCCCTGCCTTGTGGTTTCATAGATCAGAAGAAAGTAGCTCATTTGTTATTATTAAATCTTTCCTTTCAATGTACATAGTAGAAGAACCGTTTAAAAACAACTTACAGGTTTCCTTTGTCAACACTATTGATGGTAACAAGCTATAGATGGATAATAAGGTTAGGAAGGGACTCTGATAGAATAATCAATATCAGCTTAAAAAAGAATGAATTTTTAGTGGAATGAAAAGTTTTATAATATTATAGATATGTGAATTATATTAATCAGTAAAAATCTTAAACATTCTTGATGTATTAGGTATTTGGTACAAAGCAAATATAAAATATATTATGCAGTACTAATATTTTAATAAAAGTAAATAGGACTAGACAAAAGATATGAAAAGATGCATTATTATGGAAACACATATATATGCCTGTATACCTTTAACTTCTACTTATAGATATATTTGCTAATATGATGTGTATATATATATGTATGTATATATAATGCTCTCTGAATAGAAGATATATATGTAAGGAAAAGGATGAGTGGGAGAAAGATAAATAGATTTCTCTCTTGAAGTAGTGAACTCAAGATAGGAAGTGTGGGGGTAAAGTATAGAGTGGGCATTGTGAATTCTTTTATTAAAGCAGTGGGTGGAAATGATGTGCACAGATTCCATTAGCATTGAGACTGTTGAAGCTAACTCCTCTTTCCAGTCCCACTTGATAAGTAGTTCCAATAATATCTACTTTGACACAAGGCATTTTGAAGGCATGTGGGCTGCACAGGGGGAATATTGGAATATAAGGAGAAATCTGTCCCAGTTCACCAAGAAATAAGGAAATATCTTGATGAGAGGCAGCAGGAGAGGAAGAGTTAGGGAAGCAGATTGTCTCAGCTTGTAACCTGTGAATCACTGCTGTCCTCACTGAGCCTGCAGAGTGTTAGCTTTTGCTTACTTAAATTAATTAGTTATTAGCATATCAAGATTTCTTATAATTGTATTAATGCCAAAGTTGCAGTGTATCACTGTGAAAATAGGAAGGCAGATTCAAGAGACCAGCTCTTTGTTAATTTATCTTCTCTATAACTCACTTTCCTCCTCTGTAAAATGAGGTGAATTAGACTAATTCCCAAGGTCTATTCTTAATCAAATTTGCCTAGTTAAACTGCAAATTAAGTAAAGTGTTGACACAAACCCCCATCCACTCATATACATATATATATATATATATATGCATACACACATATATACATGCATGTATATATATATATATATATCTGTATGCACATACATACATATACACATACATATTAGGCAAGCTTGATAATTAATACCCTAACATGGAAAACACAGCTACCTTAACATGGAAAATACGGCTATCTTCCTATCAAATTCCTTGCCACCTATAGTGGAGATGATGTCCTAGTAGACCTAATACTTTCCGCTTCAGAATTCCTTTAATCTCCTGACTGATTAGTGCCAAACTGGTCTTTTATATCTAGACCATTCTCTCTTTTATTCCTTGGCCCATCTTCTCACAAACTGTTTTGATACCATGTGCTTTTTACTGCATGCTCTCTTCCCTTTCTAGTTCTATAACCACAAACAAATCAATATTGCCATTACTACAGGAAAGGGTCTGTCAATTTACTTCTCTATGGCTCTGCTCACCATTTTTGTAATTTGTAAAACAAAATATCTTTCTCTGGTTCATATTCTCCTATATATTTGTATCCTCCTCATTTAGTTTCATGCTTGGAACAGTTCCAAATCCCATTTATAAAATATATGAACTCAAAGAAATCTAGTTCAAGTACTTAGATCCCAATCTCCTCCTACTGTTGCTGTTGCTCTGGTGGAAAAAGGCATTGGCCACTCATAGATTTCTACTACTAGTCTAGGTATTGGAGATTCTGGATGGAATCTGCCACACTGCTTACTGCTTTTCTTGCCCTGCCTCTGATCTGGCCTTGTTCTGCTTGCTGCAATGGCTACTAGTCATTCTACTCTGGTCATTCCTTTAGATTATTGCTGAGTTCTATATGCATTCCCCACAAATTTGTGCTGTCTCAAGCAAATATCTAAACTCCTTATTGACACCTTAGTAAAGCCTTAGGAAAAATAACTGGAGAGAAAGATACTGAAGAAAATACAGAGCAATTATTATTTCCCTGACCTTCTCTTTTCTTTACCACAATTTATAGCATTCTACCCAATCTTATACCATTCTCACATCCTTTCCTTTAAAGCCTCCCATCCAGATGGCACTTTTCCTCTTCACTGCTTTCAACTCCAGCTTTCATGGCTTCATGGACCTGATATCCAATGGCATGGAAGAGGGGAAATTGAGACGTGTCATATACATTATGTCATGTTATCCTAAAAACATGAGAACATTATTAAACTATAGGTATTATTTTCTTCATTTTTTAGATGAGAAATCTGTCATAGGTAGGGCTAATGGATCATCCAATTTCTTATAGCTAATAAAGGTCAGAGGTGCAGCTTCTCTTCTATCTATACATCTATTCTTTTCATTGTATCATGCTACCATTTGATAAATTTGCTTAGCAGTTGAGTTAACCAAAACACATTTTTTTAAAATTCAGGCTACTTTAGTTCACTGTTACCATAGTCATCCTTTCATTATATCTTTACCATTTGAAATTCATCTTCTCCACTCTTAGTGTCATTTTTTGGGAGTTGGGAAAGGTTTGGAAATTTAAACTAACAATATGTACTTTTTAATCAGCTGAAATAATGATAGTGAAAGAATAAAACTTTGAGATTTCAAAGAAAAAAAAGAGAATTTTGATCTAACTCTGAATGAATCACATCACTATTTGATAAAATATAATCCTTTTATACAGATACATTTGATTTCCCAAGGATGTCATTCTAATTGGATTATATTATTATTATGTAAAAGCTGATTATCCTTCTTTCCTCTCCTCACTTATTCATCATGTATTTTATTTAACTTTTATTCCTAGACATGTACTACTATAAGATAAGAAGTCATGTGTGTGTGTGTGTGTGTGTGTGTGTGTGTGTGTGTATCTCAGGAGAGAAAAAGAGACAGAGACACAGAGAGACAAATATATATAGAGAGAGAAAAAGAGAGAAAAGGGAAAGAGATACAGAGACGGAGAGAGACATATACAGAGAGAGAGAGACAGAAAGTCAGAGAGAGAGAAAGACAGAGACAGAGAGACAGAGATAGAGAAAGACAGAGACAGAGAAAGACAGAGACAGACAGAGATAGAGAGATACAGAGAGACAGATAGATATAGAGACACAGAGAGACAAATATACACAGAGAAAAAGAAAGAATGGGGAGAGAGAGACATACACACAGAGAGACAGAAAGTGACCAAGAGGGAGAGAGACAGAAAGAGACAGACACAGAGAGAGACAGAGAGACAGAGAGAAACACATATACATAGAGACAGAAAATGACTGAGACAGAGAGAGGTAGTGACAGAGAGACACAGAGACAGAGTCAAATCCACACAGAGAAAAAGAGAGAAGGGAGAGAGAGATACAGAGACAGAGAGTTAGAAACATAAAGAGATAAAAAGAGATAGACAAAGACAGAGAGAGAGAAGAGAAAGAGAGACAGAGAAACAAAGACAGAGAGAAAAAGTAAACTCTTAAAAGGCAAAATTTCACTGATAAATATTGCATTCTGCTATTGAAAGAATAATTGTATGCATTTTTCTACTTATAGGACATTAAAAGTACATTATTTTTCATACACGTTCTCCAGAAATATATTGAGACTTTCCCCTGAACAGATATTTTCTCTTAACCTATTTATTTATTACTAGGATCCATTTTTGAAACATGCATGAGGCCACTGGGAATAGTTTTGAAATTTATGAAGTTCCCACCAAAAAGAGACCTGGAGTTTTATATAATATATTTTCATTGCTGAGCAATTTATTTTCCATATAGGTCTTTTAGTAAATGGTCTTTAGTAAAAGACCAACAATCAATTGAATCATCACAAATCTAGATTCTGGTCAGGCAAATTTAACTGAGGCTTTTTATTTTGCAGGAACCCAAAATGTAAATAATAACCAGTTGTTTGAAGTTCATTTTATAACTTTGGTGCATATATAACAAATATTTTTATGAAGAAAGTCCAAACTGTGAAACATTTGTCCATTTTAATCATGTAGGTACAAGAGTCTTGTACTTTCCAATTTGCAAAGTTTGAGATTACAGATTAAAATCACTAATTGATAAAGATACATTTTAAAAATTCCATTTACTTTACCAGGAAGTGAAAAAATTGAGACATTTGTATGTAAGAATATGGAGATCTTTGAAGAAAGGGAGTGACCCATGGATAATTTAGAAGTTTTGAAATCTGAGTTTTAAGATGATATAGATAAAAATGGAGTAATGCCAATTTATTGCATTTATTTGCTTTTGTAGCCTGTCAAGAAATATTTTGATATGCATAGATGTTTGGAGAATTATGAGATTTTTGTTAATCTACAAATCCAAAATATATTTATTTCTGATTGGAAATGATAATGAAACTTAGAGAACAAATTTAAATGTAGATTGACATGTGAAAATCATATTCTTATTACCACAACAACCATAGGAGTCTTTGTAATTTGTTAATATTGGTTTGGTAGATCCTATTATTTTTTATTATTGAATAGTTTTAATTAAGTCATTCATAAGGCAGCCATGTATTATATTATCTGATTCACATTATCCAGAGAATAAAGTAAGATTTCAATTCTCATCTTCAACATAGTGGAGGGATTAGGTTCATTTTAAAAACTGGATTTCATTTTTGATGAGAGCAGTAAAATGGAAATATGAACTATCATCTCAGAACTGTGTGTACTGAAATCTTAAAAGGTTGCAAACTATGTTAGAATGAAGAATGCTAATTTCTGCTTTTCAAAAAACTACGTGGTTAAATCAAGTGCTTTAAGCATGACAATTGAGTGACATATATAATGGTGTGGGGGGAAGGGGTGTGAAATTAGCCTTGACATAATAGTAAAATTCAAAAAAGAGGAAATTCTTGGAATTCAACAGCTTTTACCTTGCTAACAGAATAATCTTTTTAACACTAATTTATTAAATGCCTATGCAGACAATTTTGGGGTTTAATTCTTATCACCAGATGACCATCAGGAGAAGAAAATGTTATATACATATACAAATATATATGTATATACAGATGATAAATGAAAAGATAAGTTGTATAATAATATATTCTATTCTATTTACTTTTAACATCTAGACAATTGATTACTGGTGTCAGAAAAAGGGAAATGAATTGGACCTTTGGGTTTATTATAATTAACCTTTTTTTTTTTTTTTTGGTAAAATTGTTGTTCTGAAAATCATTTGATGATCCTGTACCTCAGAGAAAATTAAACATATATATATATATATATATATATATATATATATATATATATATGTACTATTCCTTCATTTGTGTTTTTAGACAAAGCCACATGCATTATATTTTTCTGTTAGCATTTTATTCCCCTTCAAGTTTCTAAAAAACAGGCACCTAGCCATCTCAAGGCTATTTCTCTTCAATTCTAACTGATATATAAAAGATAAATTAGAAGTTGTAAAATGCTTCATTAAAAAATAATCATCTAATGAGTTTTATAACTAGCCTGTTAAGGATGAAATGTGCTTATTAGTTGCATTTTTATAAATAAGGAAACTGAAGATGAGAGGTGAAATAATAATTTTTCATCACAGAGCTAGAGTAAATGGTTAGTGAACTTAGCTCTTCCTGACCCTAACTCCTGAATTTTATCCATTATTTTCAGTTATTTCAGTGACTCCATTATTGAATTTTCTTGGTAAAAGATATTGGAACAGTTTGACATTTGTTTCTCCAGCTTATTTTATAGATGAGAAATGACTTGCTCAGGATCACACACTTAGTAGATATCTGAAGCCAGTTTGAACTCATGAAAACCTGTTTTTCTGACTCCAAGCCCAGAACTCTATTGACTATACCAAACCTACTTGACTTCCAACACAATCAATGCTTAATACATTTTTGTTGAATTTTCTAATGAGTAGGATTACTGAGTAGGAATACTGAGAATCAGTAAGGATCAAGAGGGAAAGAAGAAAAAGATTAATATATCGCCTAGACACTCCTGAAGTTAACTGTGAAGGAAACATCATTTAGGATATTTAATAGTTTACCACATGCTACCTATATTTAGGCCTTTGATGTTATTCCAGAGTGCCTTTTTATAAAATAATCCACCTTCCCCAGACTCAGATCTCATACCACTTTTTTTTTTTTTTTTAACACAGTTCATAGAAGACATTGGTGAAAATTGGAAACAAACAATGGACATTTTCAAAATGAGAAAAAATGTGCAACATTATTCAAATGCTAAATGACTGGAGAATGACAGCTTTGTTAATACAAATCATTGTCACCATTTCTTTTCAGAAAGTTAGCAGATATCAAATCCTAATGACCCATACAATGACAACAGTCATTGAAAGAAGCTTTGCATTCCAAACAATAAGAAATTTCTGAAACTAAAAGAAGAGACTGAAATCACATAAAGGAAAAAAAAAATCATTACTGGTAAATTAAGTTATAAGTTTCCAGTAATGTTGAGAAACTGATTTTATTTTATTGCTGAACAAATTAGGTTATTAAGTAGGGACTTGGTGAACCATAGCCTAGATTGTCAACCAGTTATTATCCACTTAATATGTCTGTAGCTGAGATTTCTAATCAATTCCTATAGCCTTTGCCTTAAATGAAAAAAATTTGGTTATTGCACTAAAATATCACCTCTCGCTAAAGACTATTATTATTCAGGTTTTAAGTGCCTACAATAATGCAGAAAAGATAATAGTTAATTTCAAGTTGATTGAACTAAAAAGATCATAAAAATATAAGGAGTCATTTTGTGTATTTGTGGCCTTCAGGAAGGATAACACTTAAAACAGTTTTGATGCTAAATTGGATATACAAGTCAGATACAAATAGAGATTGAAAAATTTTCAGGGAAGTGGACAGCTACATTAGGAGAAGGCTTAATAACTGTTTATCATGATTATATTTAATCTTGTCTGGAATTTGATTAGAATAGTACAAAAAAGTCTTTTAGCAGAAAAGAATGAACACCAAAGAAAAATAAAATGAACACTCCATATATTTGTTGCATTTGTTTTATAGTAACTTTGTTATTTCATTTTATTTTTTAAATTTTATATTTTGAAAAATAGAATAAGAAAAATGAAAAAAAGAATAAAAAATAATTAAAACAAAACAAAAGTGCACATTGTCATGTTCCTATCAAAACATCAGGAAGGATTCTGGTATTACCTTTTCTTTACTTCCTTGTAAATTGTGTTCTTCTGTGCATTTTATTTATTTTGTTTTTATATCTTTTCATCCCCCCCAACATCCCTAAGAAAGATATAGTTAAGAAAAGATATATGTATGTATACATTTGTAGACATATACATACACCCCCACATACATATATACATATCTTTACTATGCCTCTGACTCTGCTTTAATTCTGCTTCTTAATTTGCCTTGCTATTATTTAACTTTACCTCACCCAAAGATCCCTCCCTTATCTTCTTCCCTCATCCTTTGCTTCCCCACTTGCCAATCCCTCTCCCCTTATTTCTTTATAGATTTTGTAGGGCGCTATACCCTTCATGGTATATTTATAGTGTTGGCTATTAAACCTATTCCCAATATGCATAGGTTTTCAGAATTATGAATCCTCCTCCCCATCTAATGCCTCTGTATTTATTCTCCCTCTGCACCTCATTTGTATAACATAATTACTATTTTACCTTGATTTTGCCAATCTTTCTTTTGAGCTACCCTATTGTTGATGTGAATCTTAAACATATAGTATACATTTTCCATGTTAAAGAAAAAATAAGCAATTTGTCCATGTTGAAGTCTTTGAAACTGATCTTTGATATTGGCTCTTATATATTAAATTTTCTGTCAAGTTCAGGTTTGGCTGATAGTGCTAAAAATCTTTCATTAACTTTTCTAGTAACTTTGTAATATAAATAATACAAGTAGTCATCAACCCCATTTTTACCAATAAGACTATTGAAATATAAAGAGTTTAAGTGGCCACTTACTTAGTAAATACTAAAATTGGCACTCGTCTCCATGATTTTGAGATTAACACTTTTGCTAGAAGTGGTATGAAATAGAGGGATTAGAAGAGAGAGGAGATTTCACCATTCTGAAAACCTATTCACATTAGAAATGGATTATATAGGCAACACTACATACCATGAAAGGTATAGCACCCTCCAAAATCTATATTCCTTTTTTTGTTTTTCTTTTTTTCTTATCCTATTTCTTTAAGTAAAATAAATTAAAAAATAAAAGTTGTGTAAGAGAATGGGTATTTAATGAGTGGAAGAATTTTTAAAAATCTTAAAAAGTAAATAATTTAGAAGGGAATAGGAAGGGAAGTAGACCCAAGATGGCAGAGTGGTAGGAAGCAGTACAGTGAGCTTCCCTCCAACTCCTCCAAAGAGCTTAAAAAAATGCACCAGATTGAATCCTGATGGGAAAATCCAGGAAAAAAAACCAGTGGGTCATTTGTCCAGTCTAGCTTGGCATAGGGAGAAAGACTTGGACTGCTGCAGTCATTGGGGTTCAATAGTTCTGGGAAGCTTCTTATGTGGAGTACTCTAGTACCCAGGACGAGATTGTGTAACAGATCAAAAGGAAGATACAGAAGCATAGAGGAACCATCAGACTCAAACCAGTCACCTTGATGTTGACAGGTGCAAGTTGACAGCTTTTTTTTTTTGCCCCCTACTAATTTATAGGACACATATTCAATTCAGAGTGAGAAAAGGAATTATTTCCATGGGGAAATAACGTTCCAAAGGAAAGAGGCCCTGTAATGTGGATGGAAAAAGAAGGAATTTTAGAAGCCAGCCTCAGCAGCAGCAGTAGCAGCAATTTGGCTCAGTGTTAGCCTCTGGCCCAGCCTAAAGAGGAATAATAACTATGTTAGGGATCTGAGACCAAAAAGGAATCCTCAATTTTGCCACTCTAAACTAACAGAAATTTCCATTTAGCTGAATTAGGACACAAACAAGCAACAGGCTATTTTTTAAATCAGATCCAAACTCAAGTCCAGAACTTACAGAACTCAAATCAGGGGGAAAGCAATTAGAATTTTCCTTGGATCAGATGATTTGGAGAGCAAAAAAAAATCTTGCAGGTCCCCGATCTTGCAGGTCTCACAATTCCTTGAAATTTGGGAATAATGTAATTTTCAAGAAAGTAGCAATATGAACAAACCAGAGCTCTCCTCCAGAAATGAGGCAGAGTCTGAAGACAGCCTATTGACTGGAAAAATGGGCAATTATTATCTTTCTCCTCTTGTTACTAAAACATCCTCATTCACCCACCCCCACACATCTTTTCTCCTATAATCTCCTATAATCTCAAAGAACTTTGATTTATAAGTAACTACATTTGTTACATAATGTTATGGATTAGAGCTCTCTGTGCACATTTTATTTATTTATTTTTCTACATACGGGAAGATTATATCATATCCATACATGGTATTATCACACATATAATGCTCATGTAGTAGATGTTTTTAAACAGTTGTTGAAAGAATGAATGTAATTTTGCACATATCATGCTACTATTATCTTTCTCCTTCTTTTACCGTCCATGACTCTCCACCACTCACAAAACATACTACAAATGCATCATTGGATGGTCAAACTACCAGGCTGCTCTTCTTAATGTTTTCTAGCTAGATTATAGATATTCCTATCACTTCTGTTCCTGTTCTTCCCTTGCTTCAATTGCTTGCTTCCTTACTTAAATAATCCTTTTAGGATAAGTTTAGCTGTTACCTCCCCCATAAAGGCTTCCCCTAAATGCCCCTAAATGCTGCTTATATAGATTCCCTCCTTTGGGCCACTCCTTCAATTTGTTGCGTTTTTACCCTTTTCTTTAAACCCAACTCAAATGGCATCTCTTACTGGTAGATTTCCTGATTATTCAGGTAACAACAACCTTCCTCTTCTCAGATTTTGCACATTAAAGTGATCTTTTTAAAATTACATATCTTTTTAAATTTATGTTATTATTTCTTACTCAATTATAAATTACATGACAGGGGTATATTTGATCTATACTTTGTTCTTATCTATATTTAATCCTCTAAACAGAAATCACTAAACAAATAGTTGCTCTGAATTGGACTCATCTGAACTTGTATAGAACCTATTGATGATACTAATCCAAGAGTAAGATCATTTTGCTCTTACATCATTATAACTATTATTTGCATTTTTCTTACCTGCCCCATGGTGACTGTTACATCTTTGCATTTTAGAGCCTACCACTGTGCTCTACAGCCAGAAGATGCTTCACAAATGAATATCGATGATGGTGAATATAGGTATTCTAGACTTCTGCTGAGCCTTGATCAGAGAAAGCCAGCTGTTGAGCCCTCAAGTTCATGTAGTAACTTATTTTGTGAAAACACTTAATAATAAGCATTTATGAAGCCAACACCAAGAGGTAAATTGCAATGAATTAATTGATTAAGAAAAGAAAGAGCACAGAAGTCAATGATTGTATTCCAAAATAAATCACTGACATTATTAGCATTGAGACAAACGCTACATATTTTATCTTTTAGATTGGAGTTTATGTGCTACAATTTTATAATAGGAAACCCTGGATCTCATAACTGAGACAATAGGAAGCAATGTATTATTAACAGTTTAATTTTCCTTTTCAGCTTATTCTTTGAAATTTCCTCTAGGTCAAAGAATAATATGAAATGAAGTGACATTTACATATGAATTAAAAAAAAACTTTAGAAAATCTCCAACTGTGGCAAAGTGAAACAGAGGATGAAGACAATTATTTATATGTTTGAATAGTTAATTTGGGAGTGTGGAAGTCTAAATTATCTAGAACAATTATCTATTGTTCTGATCCTTCTGTTACTTTGCTTGTGTAGTGTTAAAATAAAAAAAAATGGTCATAGCTGGAGTGCTTCCTGGGCCCTGGTTCAGAGTCACAATGCATCTCCTTGAGTCAATGTTTATTTCCTTCCTCACAGAGCTGTTGATATTAGAGATGACATGAAATCCTTTGGCTCTATCTCCACACCTAAGTGCTGGAAAGTTTTTCTTGCCAGGGTTAAGAAAGAATGGGTTGGAAGCTAGGTGAGATTGGAGATATGAATGGGAATAGAAATCCAAGCTTGCAGAGAGAAGAGGCACCAAAAAGAGAGGAAGGAGAAATCCCGAGGCAAAGGCAAGTAACTTAACTTCTATTTCAATTTTATCATCTGTAAAATGGGCACAATAATTACACCTAAGTTACAGGTTGTTGTGAGGATAAAATGAAATAATTGTAAAACACTTAGCATAATGCCTTGCACAAAGTAAGTGTTATATAAGTGTTAATCCAAAACACTCTTCAGAGTTGGAAAAGATGTTAGTGGTCACCTTATGAAAAACACCAAGTGGTCATCTATCCTTTCTTTAAAGACCTTTACTGGGGCAAATGAGTAAGGTAGGACTTAGTATTACCCAGAATAGCCCACTCTACTTTTTGATAACTGTTAATTACATGTGTTTTTTTTCCTGAAATTAAGCCTAAATCCTAGGACTTCACATATTGCATGACACAAAGTAAGTGTTGATTGATTGATTGATTTCTCCATCAACTTCCAACCTTTGTTAATAAACCCAACAAAAAAGTATAATGTCAAAACTTTTGAAATATTGAGCACTGCTAGTATGTTTCCCCCTCCATGTAGTGTGTTTTCTCTCCTTAAACTAAATATCCTTAGTTCATAAAATTATAAGGGACCTTATAATTCAGTGTGATACTCCCTATTTTACAGAAGAGGGTATACAGACAGAGAAGTTCTATGGATTGCCCAAAGTCATATAGGTAGTAAGTGTCAAAAGAGGGATTTGCACCCAGGTCATCTAATTACAGAGTAGCTATGTAGCATAGTGGATAGAACACTGGACCCGGAGTCAGGAAGGTTCATTTTCCTGAGTTCAAATTTAGTTTCAGACACTAGCTAATGAGACCTGAACAAATTATTTAACCCATTTGCCTAAGTCTCGCCATTTGTAAAATGTGCTAGAGAAGAAAATAGCAACCCACTCCAGCACCTTCACCAAGTAAATCCCAAGTGGTGTTACAAAGTCAGGGATAACTGAACATGATTGAAGAACTGTGAAGTCCGGGCTAGCTCCCTGGAGTCAGTATAAGTTGGTCTTTAGGAGGAGAAGTGAAGAAGAGAGACAAACTGCCACAAGCTCCCCACCAACCTCCCTTCTCCTCTTCCTGCCACAAAGTGAAGTTCTCTTGTCCCTCTCACTCTACCTCCTATTCCTTACCTACAATTCTCTTAACCCCAAACATTGAGCTAGTATTAATTGAGAGAAGAGCAATTCCAAACATAAGCTAATAGAATCATTGTTCAATAGGTAAAATTAGACTTAAGTGCTTGGTTGTCTCATTCAAGTACACCTATTCAGAGTTTAAGCCCTTTATAAACAATATCTAGTTCTAAAGAGTCAGCAGGATGCCTCAGTAGATATAACCCTGGGCCTGGAATCAGGAAGACCTGAACTAAAATTTGACCTCAAGACACATACTAGTTTTGTGACTCTAGAAAAGTCACAACTCTTATTGATTTAATTCATTGGAGAAGGAAATGGCAAACCACTCCAGAATCTTTGCCAAGAAAACCCCATGAACAGTATTGGTGTCCATAGTGTTGGGAAGAGTTGTATGCAATGGAAAAATTGAACAGCATCTAATTCTAAACCAAGCATTATTTTATCTATATCACACAAATCAATCTTTGTATAACATGAACTTGAGTCCTTTGCCCTCCTCTGCTTATTTTCTAATTATTCAGTATATTTCCTAAAATATGGCAATGAGAAGTGAGCACAAAACTTAAGGTGCACACACACACACACACACACACACACACACACACACACACACACAAGCTCATACACAGAGAAATCTACAAATGTGCAGATAAAGAAACATATGCTAGTGCACTTCCATATATTCTTGTCTTCAAAAATAGAAGGTATCTCACATTCTTGGAAGTTGTGCCTACTTTAATGCATTCTAAGAACACGTTAACATGATTTTTGCTGCTAACATATAATATCATTACCAGTACTCATCTGTTTATAATGTACAAAGACCCCAGATCTTTTCTTTACTCAAAAATATTGTTCAATCATGCCTGCTCTGTCTTGTACTCATGAACTCAATTATATGACATTGCATTTAACCCTACTAAATTTCATTAAATTAAATTTAATCCAATATTCAAGTCTGCTAGGAGATTTTTCAATATTGACTTAAATTTCATACATTACCAATTATTCCTAGCTTTGTATGATCTACAAATTGCAGGGTTACTGCCTGAGCCTTTGTCCAAGGCATCAATGAAAATGTTAAATAGCAAAGGCTTTAAGATAAATTTCTGAGGAACATCCCTGGAAACTTCCTGCCAAAATGACTTTGAATCATATTGTTTAGCCCATATATTTATATGATGTCCCCCAAGAATATCATGAGATGCTTATAATCAAATGTTTTATATGTCTTCATGTAAATTATATTTATAGCATTCTCCTGTTCTACTAGTTTAAAACTGCCATCTAAAGTGAAGTAAGGTTACCCTGGTATGAATTATTCTTGATGAAGTCATGCAAACTCTTTATGAGCATCACTTCCTTTTCTGGATGCTCATGGCCCATGTCTTTTTCATACACACACACACACACATATACATATATATGTATACATGCATACATATATATATGTATATATATATATATATATATATATTAGAGGGAGGCTGGCTCTTAGTAATATTATGGTTTATTAGGGCATCTTCAGTGATTGTGATGATGGTGGTGATGGAGTTTGGCAGGATGTCACATATCCAAGAAGCCAGAGGGCAACACTTATACTGAATGCAGTTTCTTCATCAACATGATGTCAGTTGTTTTATTTCATTGCTGGCCTTGCACAATGGTGTCAAAATCAAAGAGAAATGGGATCACTAAAATGTACATAAGGTCTTTGTGGGTCACACATTGATTTAAAAAGATCACATATTAACATTGACCTTGTTTTTAAATTTTTTATTTGGTTAATTTATTCAATATTTTTTTTTAAATTAATTTTACAATTATAACATTTTTGACAGTACATATGCATAGGTAATTTTTTTCAACATTATTACTTGTACTCGCTTCTGTTCTGAATCTTTCCCCTCCTTCCCTCAACCCCTTCCCCTCGATGGCAGGCATTCCCATACATATTAAATATGTTATAGTATATCCAAGGTACAATATATATGTGCAGAACCGAATTTTGTTGTTGTTGTTGCAAAGGAAGAATTGAATTCGGAAGGTAAAATAACCTGGGGAGAAAAACAAAAAATGCTAACAGTTTACATTCATTTCCCAGTGTTCCTTTTCTGGGTGTAGCTGATTCTGTCCATCATTGATCAATTGGAATTGGATGAGCTTTTCTCTATGTTGAAGATATCCACTTCCATCAGAATACACCCTCACACAATATCATTGATGAAGTGTATAATGATCTCCTAGTTCTGCTCATTTTACTCAGCATCAGTTGATGTAAGTCTCTCCAAGCCTCTATGTATTCATCCTATTGGTCATTTCTTAAAGAACAATAATATTCCCTAACATTCATATACCATAATTTTCCCAACTATTCTCCAATTGATGGGCATCTGTTCATTTTCCAGTTTTTAGCCACTACAAAAAGGGCTGCCACAAACATTTTGGTATATACAGGTCCCTTTCCCTTCTTTAGTATTTCCTTGGGATATAAGCATAGTAGTAGCACTGCTGGATCAAAGGGTATGCACACTTTGATAACTTTTTGGGCATAATTCCAGATTGCTCTCCAGAATGGTTGGACTCTTTCACAACTCCACCAACAATGCATCAGTGTCCCAGTTTCCCACAGCCCCTTCAACATTCATCATTATTTGTTCCTGTAATCTTACCAATCTGACAAGTGTGTAGTGGTATCTCAGAGTTGTCTTAATTTGCATTTCTCTGATCAATAGTAATTTGGAACACACTTTCATATGAGTGGAAATAGTTTCAATTTCATCATCTGAAAATTGTCTGTTCATATCCTTTGACTATTTATCAATTTGAGAATGGCTTGATTTCTTATAAATTTGAGTCAATTCTCTATATTTTGGAAATGAGGCCTTTATCAGAACTTTTAACTGTAAAAATGTTTTCCCAATTTGTTACTTCCCTTCTAATCTTGTTCACATTAGTTTTGTTGGTACAAAAGCTTTTTAATTTGATATAATCAAAATTTTCTATTTTGTGATCAATAATGATCTCTAGTTCTCCTTTGGTCACAAATTCCTTCCTCCTCCACGAGTCTGAGAGGTAAACTATCCTATGTTCCTCGAATTTATTTATGATCTCATTCTTTATGCTTAAATCATGCCATTTTGATCTTATCTTAGTATGTGGTGTTAAGTGGGTCCATGCCTAGTTTCTGCCATACTAATTTCCAGTTTTCGCAGCAGTTTTTGTCAAATAATGAATTCTTATCCCAAAAGTTGGCATCTTTGGCTTTGTCACACAATAGATTGCTATTTTTATTCACTATCTTGCCATGTCAACCTGATATTCTACTGATCAACTAGTCTATTTCTTAGCCAGGACCAAATGGTTTTGGTACTGCTACTTTATAATGTAGTTCTATATCAGGTACAGCTAGGCCACCTTCATTTGATTTTTTTTTCATTACTTCCCTTGAAATTCTCGACCTTTTGTTCTTCCATATGAATTTTGTTGTTATTTTTTCTAGGTCATTAAAATAGTTTCTTGGGAGTCTGAATGGTATAGCATTAAATAAATAGATTAGTTTAGGGAGTATTGTCATCTTGATTATATTCACTTGGCCTATCCAAGAGCACTTAATGCCTTTCCAATTATTTAAATCTGACTTATTTTTGTGGCAAGTGTTTTGCAATTTTGCTCATATAATTCCTGACTCTCCTTTGGTAGATATATTCCCAAATATTTTATACTATCGACTGTTATTTTGAATGGAATTTCTCTTTGTATCTCTTGCTGTTGGATTGTGTTGGTAATGTATAAAAATGCTGAGGATTTATGTGGATTTATTTTGTATCCTGCAACTTTGCTAAAGTTTTGAATTATTTTCAATAGCTTTTTAGCAGAGTCTTTGGGGTTTTCTAAGTATACCATCATGTCATCTGCAAAGAGTGTTAGTTTGATTTCCTCATTACCTACTCTAATTCCTTGAATCTCTTTCTTGGCTCTTATTGCCAAGGCTAGTGTTTCTAGTACAATATTTAATAGTAATGGTGATAGTGGGCAACCTTATTTCACTCCAGATCTTACTGGGAAAGGTTCCAGTTTATCACTATTACATATGATGTTTACTGATGGTTTTGAATATATGCTCCTTATTATTTTAAGGAATAATCCATTTATTCCTATACACTCAAATGTTTTTAGTAGGAATGGATATTGGATTTTATCGAATGCTTTTTCTGCATCTATTGAGATGATCATATGTTTTTTGTTTATTTGGTTATTGATACGGTCTATTATGCTAATAGTTTTCCTAAAATTGAACGAGTCCTGCATTCCTGGTATAAATCTCACTTGGTCATAGTGTATTATCCTGGGGATGATTTTCTATAGTCTTTTTACTAATATCTTATTTAAGATTTTAGCATCAATATTCGTTAAGGAAATTGGTCTATAGTTTTCTTTCTCAGTTTTCAATCTACCTGGTTTAGGTATCAGTACCATGTCTGTGTCATAGAAGGAATTTGGTAGGACTCCTTCAATCCCTATTTTTTCAAATAGTTTATATAGCATTGGAGTTAGTTGTTCTTTACATGTTTGGTAGAATTCACATGTAAATCCATCTGGTCCTGGGGATTTTTTCTTAGGGAGTTGGTTAATAGCTTGTTCTATTTCTTTTTCTGAAATGGGACTATTTAGACTATTTACTTCTTCCTCTGTTAATCTGGGCAAGCTATATTTTTGAAGATATTCTTCATTTCATTTAAGTTATCGAATTTATTGGCATAAAGTTGAGCAAAGTAGCTCCTAACTATTGTTATAATTTCCTCTTCATTAATGGTGAGATCTCCCTTTTCATTTTTAAGACTAACAATTTGCTGTTCCTTTTTCCTTTTTTTATTCAGATTTACTAAGGTTTTGTCTATTTTGTTGTTTTTTTTCATAGAACCAACTCTTAGTTTTATTAATTAATTCAATAGTTTTTTTTTTACTTTCAGTTTTATTAATCTCACCTTTTATTTTAGAATTACAAGTTTCGTGTTTGTCTGGGGTTTTTTTAATTTGTTCCTTTTCTACCATTTTTAGTTGTAAGCCCAATTCATTGACCTTCTCTTTCTCTATTTTTTGCAAGTAGGCCTCTAGAGATATAAAACTTCCCCTTATTAGTGCTTTGGCTGTATTGCACCCATTTTGGTATGATGTCTCATTATTGTCATTTTATTTGGTGAAGTTATTAATTATGTCTATGATTTGCTGTTTTACCCAATCATTCTTTACTATGAGATTATTTTGTTTCCAATTATTTTTTGGTCTATTTTCCCCTGGCTTTTTATTGAATGTAATTTTGATTGCATTATGGTCTGAAAAGGATGCATTTACTATTTCTGTCCTACTGCATTTGAGTTTGAGGTTTTTATGTCCTAATATATGATCAATTTTTGTATAGCTTCCATGAACTGCTGAGAAGAAAGTGTACTCCTTTCTGTCTCCATTTAGCTTTTGCCAAAGATCCATCATATCAAACTTTTCTAGTATTCTATTTACCTCTTTGACTTCTTTCTTATTTATTTTATGGTTTGATTTATCTAATTCTGAGAGAGCAAGGTTAAGATCTCCCACTATTATAGTTTTGCTGTCTAGTTCTTCTTGCAGCTTTCTTAAGTTCTCTTTTAAGAATTTAGATGTTGCACCACTTGGTGTGTATATGTTTAATATTGATACTGCTTCATTATCTATGTAGTTTTTAGCAAGATATAATGCCCTTCCTTACCTCTTTTAATTAGATCAATTTTTGTTTTTGCTTGATCTGAGATGAGAATGGCTACCCCTGCATTTTTGGCTTTACCTGAAGCATAGTAGATTCTGCTCCACCCTTTCACTTTTATTTTGAATGTATCACCCTGTTTCAGTTGTATTTCCTGTAAACAACACATAGTAGGATTCTGTCTTTTAATCCAATCTGCTAACTGCTTCCTCTTTATGGGCGAGTTTACCCCATTCACATTTATGGTTAGAATGACTAATCCTATATTGCTTGCCATCCTGTTAACCCCTGCTTATGGTTTTCTCCTTCCCTTCCCTCTTATGCCCCTCCCTAGTATTAAACTTGTGAGCACCACTTGCTTTTCACAGCCCTCCCTTTAGTATACCCCCTCACTTTAAAGTTCCTCCCCCTATTTTCCTCACAATTTCTGTATTGCCTTCCCCTTAGCTTATTTCTTCTCTCCCACTTTTTAATGAAGTGGAAGAAGGTTCAACATAAATCGAATATGTCTATTGATACACACTATGTTCATCCTCCTCCTTTCTTTCTCTCAGATATAATAGGTTACCTTTGCCTCTTTATGAGATGTAGTACCACCACCTTACCTTTTTTTATTATATAATTTCCTTTCTACCTCTAGTTTCTAGGACAAATTATACATGTGTTCTTTACATATCTTTATGGCAGAAATATAGTTCTCAAGATTTCTTTTTACCTTTTTAGAAATCTCTTGAGTTCTGTATTTGAAGATCAAACATTTTGTGTAGATCTGTTTTTTTCATCAAGAATAGATGGAATTCATTTATTTTGTTAAATGTTCATCTTCTTCCCTGTAAAAGGATGCTCATTTTTGCTGGGTAAGTTATTCTTGGCTGCCTACCAAGTTCCTTAGCCTTTCAGAATATCATATTACAGGTTCTTCGTTCTTTTAATGCGGATGCTGCTAGATGCTTGGTTATCCTTATTGTGGCTCCTCCATATCTGAATTGCTTTTTTCTAGCAGCTTCCAATATTTTTTCCTTTGTCTGATCGTTCTTGAACTTGTCCACTATATTTCTTAGTTTTTTTAAATTTTAGGGTCCCTTTCAGTAGGTGATTGATGAATTTTTTCAATGTCTATTTTACCCTCTCTTTCCAAAATGTCTGGGCAGTTCTCTTTGATAATTTCCTGGAAAAATAGTGTCCAGGCTCTTTTGTTCCTCACGTTTTTCAGGGAGTCTGATTATTCTCAAATTATCTTTCCTGGATCTGTTTTCCAGGTCTGTTGTCTTGATATTCTTTTCAATGGTTTCATTTTTCTGGTTTTACTTGACTACTTCTTGGTTTCTATTCGAGTCATTCATTTCTACTTGTTCGAGTCTAATTTTCAATGATGTATTTGTCCAATTGAGTTTTTTTTTAATAATTTAATTTTTATTTTATTTTATAATTATAACTTTTTTTTGACAGTACATATGCATGGGTAATTTTTTACAACATTATCCCTTGCACTTACTTCTATTCAGATTTTTTCCCTTCCTCCCCCAACCCCCTCCCCCAGATGGCAGGCAGTCTTATACATGTTAAATATATTACAGTATATTATAGAAACAATATATGTGTGTAGAACCGAATTTTTTGTTGCACAGGAAGAATTGGATTCAGAAGGTAAAAATAACAGTTTACCCTCATTTCCCAGTGTTCCTTTTCTGGATGTAGCTGATTCTGTCCATCATTAATCAATTGGAATTGGATTAGCTCTTCTCTATGTTGAAGATATCCACTTCCATCAGCATATATCCTCATACAGTATCATTGTTGAAGTGTATAATGATCTTTTGGTTCTGCTTGTTTCACTCAGCACCAGTTGATGTAAGTCTCTCCAAGCCTCTCTGTATTTCTCCTGTTGGTCATTTCTTACAAAACAATAATATTCCATAACATTCATATGCCATAGTTTACCCAACCATTCTCCAATTGATGGACATCCATTCATCTTCCAGCTTCTAGCCACTATGAAAAGGGCTGCCACAAACATTTTGGCACATACAGGTCCCTTTCCCTTCTTTAGTATTTCCTTGGGATATAAGCCCAGTAGTAGTATGGCTGGGTCAAAGGGTATGCACATTTTGATAACTTTTTGGGCATAATTCCAGATTACTCTCCAGAATGGTTGGATTCTTTCACAACTCCACCAACAATGTATCAGTGTCCCAGTTTTCCCACATCCCCTCCAACATTCATCATTATTTGTTCCTGTCATCTTAGCTGACAGGTGTGTAATGATACCTCAGAGTTGTCTTAATTTGCATTTCTCTGATCAATAGTAATTTGGAACACACTTTTATATGAGTGGAAATAGTTTTAATTTCATCATCTGAAAATTGTCTGTTCATATCCTTTGACCATTTATCAATTGGAGAATGGCTTGATTTCTTATAAATTAAAGTCAATTCTCTGTATATTTTGGAGATGAGGCCTTTATCAGAACCTTTAACTGTAAAAATGTTTTCCCAATTTGTTACTTCCCTTCTAATCTTGTTTGCATTAGTTTTGTTTGTGCAGAAACTTTTTAATTTGGTGTAATTAAAATTTTCTATTTTGTGATCAATAATGTTGTCTAGTTCTCCCTTGGACACAAACTCCTTCCTCCTCCACGAGTCTGAGAGGTAAACCATCCCATGTTCCTCCAATTTATTTATTATTTCATTCTTTATGCCTAAATCTTGGACCTATTTGGATCTAATCTTAGTATGTGGTGTTAAATGTGGGTCCATGCCTAGTTTGTGCCATACTAATTTCCAGTTTTCCCAGCAGTTTTTGTCAAATAATGAATTCTTATCCCAAAATTTGGGATCTTTGGGTTTGTCAAAGATTAGATTGCTATTTTTATTCACTATCTTGCCCTGTGAACCTAACCTATGCCACTGATCAACTAGTCTATTTCTTAGCCAATAACAAATGGTTTTGGTGACTGCTGCTATGTAATATAGCTTTAGATCAGAGAAAATGAGGAGCTCAAGCAGCTGTCTGCCTTCATGCTGCCATCTTGGCCGGAAATCCTATCATTCTTTTTTTTTTTTTTTTTTCCCCTGAGGCTGGGGTCAAGTGACTTGCCCAGGGTCACATAGCTAAGAAGTGTTAAGTGTCTGAGATCAGATTTGAACTCAGGTTCTCCTGAATTCAAGGCTGGTGCTCTATCCACTGCACCACCTAGCTGCCCCCCAATTGAGTTTTTATCTTCTATGGAATTTTTTTCCATTTCATCAATTTTATTTTTTAGAGAGCTGTTTTCTTTTTTCAACACACTAATTTTATTTCTCAATGATTTGTTTTCTTTATCCACTCTGTCTTTAAATGTGTGAGATAACTTCTCCAGACTCTCTTGCCAAGCTTCCCTTTCCTTATCCCATTTCTCTTCTATTTCTCTTATGAGAGCCTTTTTGATTTCCTCTATGAGAGTTTTGTGTATTGAGGAGCAGATCACATCCCCCTTAGAGGATTCCTCTGGAGACAGTTTGCTTTTTTTCTCCTCAGGGTTTGAAGTCTGCTCTCTATCCATACAGACACTGTCAGTGGTTAGAGCCCTTTTAAAATTTTTTTGTTCATTTTGTCGGAGTGCAATTGAAGAAAACAAATTGACAAGAGAAACAATTGGTCTGTTTCTGGGTGGTGGGATGGGGCTGAATGGTGTTAACAGGCTTCCTCTATAGACTGCTGGAGACAGTAGCAAGGCACTAGCATGACAGCAATGTGTGCTTGCTGCGTCTGTACTCTGAGGCTCTGACTAAGAGCGCCCTTAGTCACTCCAGGTGGGGGTGGAGTGGCTGGGTCTGCAGAGATGCTAGCTTTCTGGGGTTTTATTCTTTACCTCCAGTGTTTACACCTTCTCCAAGCTGCTCCTGGCTTGCTGCCAAGACGGAATAGCCACACTGGGTTAAAGGTTGTTTCACAGAAACAGAAGAGATCATACCCCTCCCCCCTCCTGTCTGAGCAGTGTAAGCTGCCTGCCTCACTCTCACTGCATTGCCCTCAGTCTGCGCCCAGTCTCTTTGTCTCCTCTCCGGAGCACACACTGACCTTTTCTGGCAGATTTCAAGGATGTCTTCTGTTCGTGATTATTTGTCGTTTTCTTTTCCAGTCAAGCATTAATTCCAAGGCTTTTCATGAAGTAAATTCTGAGAGAAAAACGTGGAGCTCAAGCAGCTGTGCGCTTCTTTGCTGCCATCTTGGCCTGGAAGCTATTCAATATTTCTAAATGAAATTTAATCTGGTTCAGAAATTTTGCAGACTGTTTAACATCTCTGACTTGCAATCTTAGCTAACTTGTTTACTGAGCTCATATTCAGTTATATGATCCCTACAACAAAGATTGGATGGAAAAAAAAAGTGTGTGATTCTCTGTTGGCAATTCTGACAAAGTGCAAGTAGCTGAGGTGATAATATTGGGGAGTTACAGGAAGAGGGCTTGAAAAACAGGAAGCATTATATTATAGGTGACCTGTTTTCAGTTTGTTACATTTGGCAAAGGTTGAATATATTAGCAGATTGTGTCTTTCTTATTCCATCAGAAGTCCCTTCCCCTCCTCTTTTTTTTTCTTTTTCTTTCTTTTTTTGTGGAAAAATTAGCTGAAACTCTCTTTATTCTGTTAGTATTCAGTTTCAGCTTCTCATTTCTATTTCACAGTGTTCAGGGTTTATCCTTATGTGGGGCACTTTTCAGAGTTTATATCCTGAAGACATAGAAAATAAATAAATTATTAGTAATTAGCAAACTAGCTAGAGAAAGAAATTGAAAATAGTAGAGAATGAAAAAATATTCTTTATAAAATGATGCATTCTAGAATTTTCCAAGAAACATCAATTTTACTGAATATAAAGATTTCAATAACTTTTTCCGTGTTCTTGTCCTTTTTATTCCATTCTCTTTCTTGTTCTTTTTTTATTCTCATTTTTGATCCTGTTCTTATTCTTGTTTTTTTTTCTTCCACCTTATTCTTTTTCTCATTCTCATCCTTACTCTCATTCTTCTTGCTCTTATTCTTTTTCTCATTCTTATTTTTCTTGTTATTGTTCTTTTTTTTTATTCTCATTCTTGTTCTTATTCTTTTTTTCCACTCTTGTTTGTGTTTTCATTCTTCTTGTTCTTGTTTTTCTTCTCTCCCTTTCCTTTCCTTTCTTCTACCTGTTCTTGTTCTTCTTTTTTCTTCTGAAAATAGGGATTATATTTGTCCTTTTCCAGAACTATGGAGGAGGAATCTGAGTCAAGATGATATGAAGAGACTTGTTCAAAGTCACACAGTAAGTAGAAGAATCAGCATTCAAACCATTTATCTATTTTTCCAAATATAATGTTATTGTTTGCCAATTACACTATACTACATATAAACATTACACTATCAAGTAAATCCTCCAGTTCTATGCTTCAGCCTTATTCTTTTTGTCTACTCAAGGATTCACCCAACATCATGCACTTCAAATGCAAAGTTCTTTAAAAAAATTTCTATCTTAAGTGCAAATCGATTTTTAATTCAAATTAAATTTTAATTATTAAAATTAAAATCAATACTTTACTAATAATATTTCATTTGAATTAGAGCCTAAAATAGAGAGGAAGACTTCATAAGCATATAGAAGAATAAACACAGCTATTATTATAATTATTGAAATTCATGGGATCCTACATCGGGATCTGGAAAGGACATCAGAGTCCATATAGTCTATGCTTCTTTTTATGAAGAATGATGAAGATGAGGTCTAGAGAAGTTAAGTGAATTACATCAAATGTATATGGATAAAATGTTGTAGAGTTAAGTTTTGAACCTGAATTATCTGACTCCATTGTTCTTTCCACTGTACTAAGATGCTTCCTAATTAGATTCAAGATATTTCAACAAGAATTTGTTAAATACTTATTATGTGTCAGGGTGATTGTTATTTAAAAAAATCAATAGTTACATTCCTTCAACAGCTTAAATTCTATAAGCTGGGATAAAGCAGGGGATATATGAAAATAAATAAATATAAAATTTGGGCAAATAACTAGTAGAGTGGATAGAGTGCCAAACCTGGAGGCAGGAAGCCATCATGTGTGTGTGTGTATGTGTGTGTGTGTGTGTGTGTGTGTGTGTGTGTGTGTGTGTGTGTGAAGCACTTTTCATAGATGAGAATACCAAGGCAAATGGGTTTAAAAGAGTTGCCCAGATCACAGAACTAGAAAGTGTTTGAGGCCAGATTTGAACTTAGGAAGATATCCTTCCCAGGAAATTAGGTGGCACAGTGGATAGATAGAGCAAACACTGGATTTTAAAGTCAAGAAGACAAGTTCAAGATAGCCTCAAATACTTTCTAGCTGTGTGACTCTGAGCAAAGCACTTAACTCCCTTTGCCTTGGTTTCCTGATCTGTAAAATGAGCTGGAGAAGGAAATGGCAAACCACTCAAATATCTTAGGTGAGAAAACTTCAAAGGGGATCACAGAGAGTTAGACACTACTGAAATGACTGGATAAAAATTAAAACAAATCAGAAAGTTCTTGTTATCTGTATAACTTTTAGATAATAAATCCAATAATGATTTCCCAGGTGTGAAATTACCTTTACCAAAGCAGATCAGCAACTGTATTAAAATTTATAGGATGATGAATTACCTGAAGTAGCAAGAAGTTTAGTGTTATACAATGAGTAGAAAAAGGAGTTAATATTTGAATCTGTCATCTGGGCCTTTTCACAATAGAAATATGTTCTACCACTAGCAACCCTTAAACCAATTAGTCAATTTCTTGCAAAAATCTCCATTTAAAGGAAAGCACTTTGGTCAGCTATGAGTTCATTATTTTCTGGGCTTCATTCTTATTTCATTATGCTTCTACCATGACTTTCATCCTAATATGATCATCTGTATATGATGTCTAATACCCCCTTAAAATGAAATGCTACTAATAAGAAGTCAATAAAAAACATTTTGTAATATAGAGATACAATTAACAATCTTCAAAGGTCAGGGAGTCTTTAACTCAAAATTTAAAAAACAGCAACAACAACAAATACACAGACATCATACAGATTGTTATTGACATGGGAAAGGGATTGGAAAAAGCAGGTTCAAATCAACAGTGAACATGGCTTTATGCCCAGAATTACCTTTCTTCTTTTCATAGGAAGGTTTATAGTTAATCAGATCATCTTAATGAAATTCTGAATTCATGTTTTGTAAGTTTTGGAATATGATTTGAAATGAGATGCTAAGAAGAAATCTAGCAAATTGGGTTTTCAGGAGAGCTCTCCCTCTCTACCCAAAACACTAAGAAAAATATACTTCATGATTTAGTGAACTGAGTTCACATTTCAGAAGATGGATAAAAAGTGGGAAAGGATCAGGATAAAGAAAGTTGTCTGTCATGTCTGGAATGTCAGGAAGAAAAATCCTAGGAGCCTTCTTTAAAAATGAGGCAAATATAAAATGGCCTAAGATGGAAAAGAATCATCAGAAAAACTGACTTAGAATGAAGTCTGCCCTCAATATTGAGAAGGTATCCAAAGGCATAATTACAAAGCATTATAGAAAACCTTATAGGGAAAACCAATCAATTTTTCAATAATTTTTCACTTGTTTGAAAGGACTACAGTAATTGATAGTTCTTAGCTCTATCAATCACAGATGCTTAACCCCAAAAAGAGAAGAAAGGGATGGGGAAGTGATAAAAAGAGGTTATCATTTCATATAAAAAGGTGAAATAATTTTGACAAGAGGATGTTCAAATCCCTGAAAGATAATTAATGATATGAAAGTGGGTTTTATTTTAGTTCACTACACTAAAGGTATATAGAACAAGATCATGGGATGGGCAGCAGTTATAGGCAGAATTTTACTTAATAGAGGGAAGTTTCAAACAATTATAACTGTTCTTTTTAAAAAAAGAAATGGAGTAGTTTGTGAGACAGAAATATTATTTTGTCAAAGAGTAGAAGGACAAATGAACATCAATCAGGGATAGAGAAAATGTCCAATGGGTATTTGTACTTTAGCAGCAAAGTTGCACTAAGCGAGCTCTGAATGTCTCATCTCTAAAACACTTTAAAACATTTAAATCTTTTTTTAAATGCAGTATCAAAATATTTTGCAATTTGCATTTAGTTGAGATATGATTTTATTACACTATGGAGTCACTGAAATAAATGGCAAAATTTCTCTCCACATATGATTTCTTCAGAAGGAAAGGGAATCAAAATTCATTGCCTTGTTTTTCTTCTATTTCCTAGCATTTTATAAATGTGAATTAAATTTAATTCAAATTAAATATTACCAGTAAAACTATCTGTCAAAATGATTCCATATTTTATATGGACTAAAAAAAAAAATTTTACACTTTAAGGAAAAAAAATGAATTGGAGTGTCTCTAAAGTTCTTTCCAGTTCTAAGATGCTGTAATTCTACAAAAGTGAATGGATTAATTATCCACATAACTGAAGTCTCCAAATTCCCAGCTATTCAAATAGTTGAAGCTGGTTGCTTTTAAAAATTATTTTTATTGTTTATTTAATTTTTTATTTATTTAATATTTAATATTTCCTTAGTTACATTTAAAACAATTATTTTTTACATTAAAAAAAAAACTGTTGAGTTCCAGGTTCTCTCCCTTACCCCTCCTCCCATTAAGAAACCACTATGTGAAGTTATGTCAAACATTTCCATAGAAGTCATATTGTGAAAGAAAACATAGATCTCTCACTATAACAAAAAAAAAACCTTCAAGAAAATAGAGACAGAGAAAGGGAGAGAGAGAGAGAGAGAGAGAGAGAGAGAGAGAGAGAGAGAGAGAGAGAGAGAGAGAGAGAGAGAGAGAGAGAAAGAGAGAAATGGAAAAAGAGAGACGAAGACACAAAGAAAGAGAATCAGTGAGAGAGAGAAATGGAAAGAGAAACAGACACACAGAGACAGAAACAAAGTAACAGAGACAGAGAGACAGAAAGTATGCTTCAGTCTCTATTCAGATACAATTAGTTACTAATCAGTTACTTCTCTATCATCACAAAGTCCTTCAGAGTAGTCATGAATCATTGAGAATAACCAAAGTTATTAACAGTTGGTTATCCACATTACTATTACTTTGCATAGTACATTTCATTTTGCTTGAGTTCATGAAAGACTTTTCAGCTTTTTTTTTTTCTGAGAGCATCCTGCTCATCATTTCCCATAGAATAATAATATTCCATCACAAATAAATAGTTGATTTTTAAAAACTTTTATTATGCTCTAAACACATCAGAGTTTTTTTCAGTGTTTTATAATCTTGAATATCAGTTGTCACAACTTTCTGAAATTATGTTCAAAGTAGCTCCACAAAATAATAGTCCACTATTTAATTTGATATTCTCATAGCACTTAGAGTTGAAAGGAATCTCATCTAGTTCAAAACATTCATTTTTACAGATGAAAAAATGGAATCTCAGTAAGGTGAAGTGACTCAGAAAGTAGTTAGTGACCCAGAAAGTAGTTAGCTAAATCAAGATTTGCATGCCAAATGCATTGTTCTTGTCATTATAGCATGTTGCCTCACCAATATAAATATAACACTTAACAAAGAATTTTTTAATTTTTAATTTCTTGTTTATCCACTACTTTTCTAGTTTTTAATTATTTTAGCTCTAGTCCTGAATTAATTAAAGAAATATTCATTACATGTTTCAAAGGCAGTATGATATAAGATACAGAGAAGAAATCAGGAAGAATTGGGTTTGAGTCTGGAATGGCTCTAGCAAGTCATTTAACTTCTCAGTGCCCCAGGCAACTCTATAAGACAATAAAGTGAAAAGCAAGAGTTCATCTACTTTGGTTGACTAAATTAATGAAATCACAGGTCCACACCAAGATATATGTATATGTACCTCCTTTTTATATATGTAACTTCCTTTTGACTCAGTAAATTTGCTAGTAACAAACAAGTATATCTAAGCAAAATAAATTAGCTCATTTACTATGTTTGACTTGACTCATTATGGAGAGTAATGCCTCATTGACAGAAATTCCCAGGACTCAAATCTGTTGTTGATCCATGGTGCCTGAGAAGGGAAGAAGTGGAGAGATGGAAATTCATGAATTAGGAACTGGGAGGATAGAGGAATGGAAAAATAATGTTCTGAGAGAATTTTCAATAGTGTCTTTTAGGTTTCTATAAACCTTGATAAATTCCTGAGCCCCTAATTAAAGAAGAGATTTCTTGAATTACTAAGGATAGAAAAAAATCATCCAGGCCTGAATAATTTCAGGTTTCTGACTGAACTGAGATGTGATTAATCTAACAGTGAATAAAAAAGAAAAGATTACTTAGACCATGAGAGAATACTCAACATGGACATTACAATAGTTTGGATAGATGAGTTCCTCATCATTTCCATAAAGAAATACATCAGGGGCAGGGTGTAATGATTTGCAAACATCCATTAAGTCAGAAAAGCACTGACTACTGATGGGTTGGTCTTTTTAAAGTCTTAGGCTATCAGAGAATCATGCTAATAATTTAATCTTCAACTATGTTCAAAGAGCTATAAAACTCTACACATTCTTTTATCTAGCAATACCACTAGTAGGCCTACATCCCAAAGAGATCATAAAAAAATGTCAAGGGACCCACAGGTAGAAAAATATTTATAATATCTCTTTTTGTTGTAGCAAATAATTGGAAATTGAGGTAATGTCCATCAGTTGGGGAATGATTGGATAATTGTGATATATGAATCTATTGCTATGCTATTGTTTGTGTATTGTTATGCTATTGTTCTATAATAAATAATTAGCAGGTAAATTTCAGAAAAAAATATGGACTTAAATGAACTGATGCTGAGTGAAGTAAGCAGAACTCAAACATTGTACACAGTAACAGCAACATTGTGTAATGATCAACTTTTATAGTCAATATAGTCAATATTTATTAGCAATACAGTGATGTAAGGCAACTCCAAAAAAACTCATGATAGAAAATGCTATCCATGAAAAGAACTATGGACTCTGAACACAGATTGAAGCATACTATTTTCACTTTTTAAATGACATTTCCCTTTTGTTCTAATTCTTCTTTTGCAACATGACTAATATGATTATACATGTATAACCTATGTCAGTTTGCTTGCCATCCTGGGGAGGGAGAAAGAAATTGAAAGTCAAAAAATTATAAGTAAATGTTGAAAACTATCTATACATATAAAGAAAAATATTAAGTGGGGAAAAAACAAACCAAAACAAACAACAACTCAAACACAATATTTTGTTTCTTGGACCAAGAAAATCTCAGGCACAGCTTTTCATCTTTCAAAATAAAAAGTAGCTTATTTGACCTATTGGAACCCTATATTGTTTCTGTCATAGAAGCAAAATAAGATTAATTTGATGCTATGGGATGATGAGGAAAGGATACTAGAATAAATGTATGCTCATCACATTTTTGTTCCAGAGATTGAAGAGGAAGGAAACCAAAATGATCAACTTTTCATGAAGGAAAAAAGCTGTACTGGATGACTTTTTTTTTTTTTTTTTTTTTTTTTTTTTTTTTGCTTCTTAGCAAGAATAAGCTAAGAGATTGTGTGGAATGAATGGATTATTCCCATTTGTCTATCTATGTGGACATGACTTCCCCCCCTACCCCTCTGAGGCTGGGGTTAAGTGACTTGCCCAGGGTCACACAGCTAGGAAGTGTTAAGTATCTGAGACCAGATTTGAACTCGAGTCCTCCAGAATTCAAGGCTGGTGCTCTATCCACTGCGCCACCTAGCTGCCCCCCTGTCTATCTGTGTGAGTACATACTTTCTTTCACTCCAGCACTGGAGATTTTCCAAGAATTGCTTTCATAGTTTTCTACTTTTTGATTAGGAAGAAAACTCAGTAATGAAAAAAGAAGCTGGTCAATGTCTTTCATCTGGAAAAAGGTATGAGATTGCAAAAGTGCAATGGGAGAACCTTGACCAAAGAGGTAAACTTGTAAAGTAGTATACAGGATAACAAGATTAAAATTGATATCTAATATTTATATAGCATTTATGTGTGTATATATAAAATAAAATTTAAATATATGATATATACATTTCTATTTATAGAATACATTTAATATATTTGTTATATATATATATATATTTAATGTGGCTAGATACTTTATACATATTATCTCATTTGATTCTCACAATAACCCAAGAAACTATGTGCTGTTACTATGCTTATTTTTACAGATTTTGAAACTGAGGCAAACCAAGGTTAAGTAATTTGCCCAGGATCATATGGCTAGTAAGATCCTGAGGCCACTTTTGAAATTGGGTCTTCCTGACTGCAGATTCAACATTCTTATATTGTACCACCTAGCTGACTTATAAAATTAAAGTAGAGAAAAATTATGGAAGGCTTTGAAGGCCAGGCTAAGACAATTGAATTGTGTTCTATCAGCTATGAGGACTCACTGAATACTTTTGATCTGATGATTGGTAATGAAAACCATGTTTTAGGAAGATTATCCTGTCAGAACTGTGATCATAGTTTTGGAACTAGTTAATTATCACTAATCCAGGAGTTTTAAATTTGGGGCCTGTGACTTTATTTAAAAAAATATTTTGTTTGATTTAGTTAATCAGTTAACTGATTTCCTTTGTAACTTATTTTATTCATTTAAAAACCCTATTCTAAGAAGGGCTCTAGGCTTTCTCAGTCTGCCAAATAGATTCATGAGACAAAAATATTTTTTTATTAATTTTATAATTATACATTTTTTGACAGTATATATGCATGAGTAATTTTTTATAACATTATCCCTTGTATTCATTTTTCCAGATTTTCCCCTCCCTCTCCTAGATGACAGGTGATCTCATACATCTTACATGTGTTACAGTATAACCTAGATATAATATATATGTGTAAATCCAATTTTCTTGTTGCACATTAAGTATTGGATTCCGGAGGTATAAGTAACCTGGGTAGAAAGACAGTAGTGCTAATATTTTACATTCAATTCCCAGTGTTCCTTCTCTGGGTATGAGACAAAAAAGATAAAAATCCTTGATCTAAACTCTTTCATTATTTCTTTTGATGGGGGATGTATCTTTGGCCCAGAGAGGTTAAATGATTTGTCCAATCACATGTGTCACAAGTGGCTACTCAGGGATTTATATTTCAGTCACCTAATAATTCTCAGTCCAGACCCCTTTCTGTTGTACTCCATTGACCCAAGATGATATAATAAACATAAAGGAATGTTTGTATACAGAAAAAAAGCTGAAACATTTGTGCAAGGTGTTTAGTTCAATTCTAGTTAAATATTTGTTTGAAAAACATATGCTTTTTGTCTTGGTTTGAAAAGGTGCTGTGATTGACTTCAGAGGATTTTTAGAAGTTCCTGGAACTTTCAAGTCAATTCAGTAGCACTTGATATACATACAAGAACTACAGGGAACTTTATAGATCATTTAGCCATCTTTTTTTAATTTCCAAGGCAACTAGATAGTGATATGAATAGATGAAGAGACTTGGAATAAGGAAGATCCTAGGTCTTTCTAAAGCCTCTGCTATCCATATTAGCTTTTTGACCTTGGGTGAGTTTTCCACCTGCCTCAGTTATTTAAGATGTAAAATGAGAATAAAAAGAATGCCTATACCAAGGGATAACATGAGATAATATTTGTTAAATACAAATGCCTGGCCCAAAGTAGGTGCTTAATAAATGCTTGCTTGCTTTCTCTTCCTCATTTTTTCAAGTACATAACTGTAAATTCTTTGACAGTAAGATTCATGATACAACTGTCTAGTGCCTAGCATTAGTTGAAAGGAAAAGGAAACCCCATATTTATTGAACTGAAAAATTAACAACAGCTAAGCAAAACAAAACTTATTTTCTCAACTTGCAGATGATATTCAGTGGACAAAAATGAGTCTGTCAAAAATTGGAATAAATAACCCTAGACATAAATTTTGTGCCTTTAAAAACAACTTTTCTTTCACACAAATATTTTGTTGTTACCACTTTAGTATGATATATTGGAAGTCTTGGGGCAAGAGAACACAGTTTTGAAAACTGGTCTGGCTTTTTGTAATCTGTATCACCCTGGTAAGTCACAACTTCTCTGGGACTTAGATGTCTCATATAAAAAATGAAAAGATAAAACTAGTTTGCCTTTGAGGTTCTTGCCAGTTCTAAATCTATAGTCCTAGAATCCTGTGAAATTTCATGAACTATCATAACAAGTTCTTGATTATACAACAGTTCTTTAACTATACCCCTCCTTCTCTTCTATTCTAATCTATTCTATAAACAAACATGTATAATTCCCCCAAAATCATTGTGTGTGTGTGTATGTGTGTGTGTGAGAAACTAATATTTCAAAAGGTGTCAATGTCACTTTATGTCCTATGGGATTAAATTCAATTTTCTTGACCAAGGAATTTTTGATAATACTTAATTCTAAAAATTATATTTATTTCTCATTGCCTAACCACCCACAGGATAATAATCCATTTTATGAAGTAAAATATCATTGGGTACAGGCTACATTCCTTTACTTTTTCATATATTACATTCAGCTATCCCGCCACTCAATAATAATCTTTTCTTCCTAATCATTGGCAACAATTTTTTTTTTCTTTAAACTGTAGTTTCTGGAAATTGACAATAACATTTCTGGGTAAAATGAGATTGTCCATAGTCATTTGACTTTTATCAACTTTGTCCTCTCTAATATTTCCAGATAATTTTCCTTTGTTTTTCTTCAAATATGGAATTCAGGATTAAAAAAAATCCCCCAGTAACTCAGTTTTCTTCTTAGATTGTTATTTTGATTTGAGCACTGTCTCTCAGGTCAATTAGTTTTGGTTATAGGGACTTTTCACCTTTTGATTTTCCTGTCTTTTAGATATGTTTTTATAATTCTTGTTCCATCATTGCATTTTAGTCATGTCTCCTCCATTCTATTTTTCAGTGTATCATTTGATTTTACAGTTTCTATTGTTTTATTTTTTAACTATCTTCAATTGTCTTTTTAAAAAATGTTTTAAAGATCTAATATCTCATCTTATTTTTTATTTTAACTTTTTATTACTTTATCAAAATATTAAGCACTGACTCTATGATAGGTACTGAGCTTTTTAACCACTCATGGGTTGGTATAATTATTACATTCTCTTTTGGGGGCTCGTAGTTAATTGTAGAATTATTCTGCTACTCTGGCCTTAAGCAGTTTGGTGGCATAGTAGAGTGTTGAATGTGGAGTCAGAATGGACCCGGATTCAAATCCAGTTTTAGACATTTATTAGCTGTGTGATCTTGAGCAAGTCACTTAAAGTCTGTTTGACTCATTTGCCCCAAATGCAAAATAGGAATAATAAAGGCATCTACTTCCCACAGTTATTATGACCATCAAATGAAACAACATTTGTAAAGTGCTAAGCACTTAATGTCTGGCAGATGCTAAGTATTGAATAAATGTTTCTTCCCTCCCCATTTTCTGCATACTTTTCTTCTAGTATTCTCCTATGTTTTAATATATTCATTGCTTTAATATATTTTCTTGGCTTACTCACTTCTTTAGTCTCTGCTCATTTTGAACACTCATGGAAATAGCATTATTTGGCATGAAAACTGGGCTGTGGGGGAGTCTGCTACTTGGCAAAGAACACTAGATTCAGAATAAATTGAGACCTGGTTTAAAGTCTGACTCTATCTTTATATTTTATCTTTATATCTCTATTCTTTATATCTCACCATGTTCAAAGAAATGACAACTTCTTTCAGCCCTTTTTCTATTTTACATTTTTTTAGTAAAATGTTTTATTTTCAAAACATATGCATGGATTATATGCATGGGTAATTTTTGAATATTAACCCTTGCAAAACCTTCTGTTCCATTTTTTCCCCTTTCTCCACACTCTGTCCTAGATGGCAAGTAATCAAATATATGTTAAACATAGTAAAATATATGTTAAATCCAATATATTCATATATTTATATAATTACCTTGCCACACAGAAAAATCAAATCAAAAAGGAAAAAATAAGAAAGAAAATAAAATGCAAGGAAACAACAACAAAAAGTACGCAAATACTATGTTGTGATCCATACTCAGTTGCCATAGTCCTCTCTTGGGGTGTAGATGGCTCTTTTCATCACAAGATCATTGGAATTGGCCTGAGTCATCTCATTTCAACTTCAATTTCTAAACTGATTGAAAGGGAAAATAACAATATTATAGTATTCCCTTGCAAGGGTTTTGGGAGGAGCAAATGAAATCAAGTTTACACAGCAGAAGAGTTGATTTATACACTAACATTAAAGTACTGTATGTAAATCAGTTCTTAGATTATATAAATAACCTGAAACAAACATGCAGTGCTCTTTTTTCCCCTCAGAATTTTGGAAAAAGTCATTTCATTGAGAGATATTATAGTCTTCTTTTTTCTTTTCTTTTTTTTTTATTAATTTTATAATTATAAATTTTTTGACAGTACATAGGCATGAGTAATTTTTTTTTTACAACATTATCCCTTGTATTCATTTTTCCATATTTTCCCCTCCCTCTTTCTACTCCCTCCCCTAGATGACAGGCAATCCCATACATATTAAATGTGTTACAGTATAACCTAGATACAATACATGTGTGTAAAACCAATTTTCTTGTTGCACATTAAGAATTGGATTCCGAAGGTATAAGTAACATGGGTAGAAAGACAGTAGTGCAAACAGTTTACATTCAATGCCCAGTACTCCTTCTCTGGGTGTAGCTATTTCTGTCCATTATTGATCAACTGGAAGTGAATTAGATCTTCTTTATGTTGAAGATATCTACTTCAATCGGAATGAGCTATTATAGTCTTGACAACTGAAAACTGAGTTTGGAATTAGTATAGCTTGAAATCATATTCTGTCCTTACTACATATGCACTGTGTGATCCTCTTCTAGCAAGTCATGTAATTTTTCCATGTTCTAATGAAATCTGGAAATTGTGGTAAAGATACTGACTTGCACTGACATAAGGTTCTTTCTTATTGAATGTTCCCTGTAGCAATAAAATCCATCTACCTCCTTGACTGTTTCACCTTTCCTACCATCCACCCATACTGTAATTTTATTCTGCCATCTTTGGGATCATAAATATATATAGATATAGATAAATATCTGTCTCTATATCTCTATCTATATAGCTCTATCTCTATCTACATCTATATCTATCTTTCAATGATCTATTCTAGGCCTGGCAAAGAAGGAAAGGGTCAAGGACTTAAAGCAAACAGAACTTGTTTATTGTAGCTGTCAAAGTGCTAATCATTTTTATTTTTAAAAATTTATGTTAGTAATGCAATTTAAAGTCTCCTTTCTTACTTTCTTTATTTCAGAGCTTTTATTCTCTGATGATCTGCCTCCCTTTCCCAGAATCTTTAATCCTGCAAGGTAGAAAATTGTTCAGGCTTATTGTTCAAAGAGGTCTTCATATGCAAGACTAACTGTTCTTTTGTTCTCCAAGTTACTTCAGACATAATGTGTCTCATGACTATCTGCTCTAACCCTGTAGACTTTTTAGTATATGTAAGATTTTCAGTTGGAGGAAGGGAATAGTCTCAGGAGTGAGTGGGAGGTACAAGATATGTATAATTAGTGTCCTCCTTTACCCATCTTAACATTACTGAATTAGTGTTTGTGATTTTAAAAAGAAAATTAATGAGAGCATGCTCTGTATTTACCATATTTTGTCTTAGTCTGCTTTTAGGTCATAATTGGTTTGACTAATTTTAGTGAATTGACTAATCCATTTTCAAGCAGAACTTCTTCCTGCAATTGTGAACACAAAATTCATTAAAATACTTCATATGAGCCCACAATGAAAATTATTCTCAGTTTGAATACTCAAGGTTTTTCAGTCTTTTAAGAAAGGAGGGGGTGCATTTCAGGAAGGCAGCAAAAATAGACAGTGTAAAGATCTGGAAAGTAGAAATAGAGTACCATGCATAATGAATAGCAGGAAGGCTGGCTTGCTTGGGTTAGTGTGTGTAGAAGGAAATAATGTGCAAAAATACTGGTGGGAGTTAGATTATCTGGGGCTTTAAATACCAAACAGAGAAGTTTACATTTGATCCTAGAGGTAATAGGAAATCATTTATTTATTGAGTATATAGAGTAGCGGAGTAACATGATTAGATATATACTTTAGGAAAATCACTTTACCACTTGTAGAAGATGAATTGGAATTCAGTGAGATTTAAGGTAGGAAGATCCAAAAGGGGCTGAACCAAGTTGTTATCTATGTGAGTAGGGAAAAAAAGACATAGAAAAAATGAGAAAGAACAATTGCAACATCTAGCATTTATATAGTGTTTTAAGAATTTGCAAAGCACTTTTTAAATCTTACCTCATTTTTCCTCATAATAATTCTAGGGAATTATCTCCATTTTATTTTAAGGTATTCAGAAGTTAAGGGAAGTACCCTGAGTCACATAATCAGTAACTGAAGCAAATTGGAACTCAGGTCTTCTAGATTCCAAGTCTTGTAGTCTAGTGTGAAGACCTATTTCAGGGATTATCATCAACTACCTGATTTACTCATCTCTTACCTATGGCTCCAAGAAGTTATAGTATACACAGCAGCCATATTCTGATAAAGCATCTTGGCAGAGAAGCTAAATCAGGTTGAGAGTAACTGACAGAACTTGAACCTGTTAGAAAGATAGTAGAATGTCTACTTCAAGTATGTAACTTCACTTAGTGGAATGAATGGGTGATTGAGAAAAATTTGTTCTAATGGCCATGAACAGTTGAAGCAAACAATGTGAAGTGCTAAGAGCTTGGCAGGCAGAGGAGAAATAAAGGTCAGCCATTGCATCCTAAGCCATCATCAATCTCCTTGACTTTTGTCTTGTCACTGCATTTCCTTGACTCCAGAAGCCAAAGTGAGGTTGACAATTTGTGCAACTCTGAGTCAGTTTAATTCAATTTACATGCAAGTCAAAATGTCATCCATGATGTCATTATTCCTCTTCAAAAATGAAAGACAAACAACAACACTTGTACTCTCTTCACTGGGAAATGTGGCTGCCTTATGATATAAATAGACATAAAAGGTGAATGACAGTGAATTGAGGATAACATTGAAATTGTGTATCTTGGTGACTTGGAAGAATGGTGGTCTCCTAAATAGAGAAGATATTTGTGATGACCGTGTTAGCACCCTGAATACCTTAGAATCAGCCCGAGTCAGGATAAGCAAAAGTCTTTATTCTTGGTCTTTAAGGGTAGAAGTGAAGGGAATGGATACAGGATTTCTGCAAACTCTCCTCTTTGTCTCCTGCCCAAAAGTGACCCTGGCTAGTCTTGCTCCATCCCCTAGTCCCTCCTACAACTCTCTGTAAACACCAAATGATTGACCCAGCACAGAATAGTGGAAAGGGCCATTTTCCCAAGCATATTCTAATAAAGTATTGTCCAATTGGTAATTAGCCTTAAGTGCTCAGTTGTCCGACCTCAGTGCATCAATTCAGAATTTCAGTCCTTTACAGGTATTAGTATTAGGAAAATTAAATATAGCATTGAGGAAATACAGAAGAAAAGTGTTTTTTTTTTCAGGGAAAGATAAAGAAATTCAGTTGGAGGTATGTTCTAAAATTTTATATTATTGATCACCAATCAAGGTTTCAGTATGCATATTGCAGGTATTTAAAGAAAGACCTTGTCTTTGCTAATCAATTTTATATTCAACTCTCAGAAAGAGAAAGAAAAAAAAACACAAACATCAGGAAAATTACTTATGAGTTTCTGATGATCTTGACCTTTTAAGACAAAATAGAGTTTATTATTCTATTAGTAAATTATACACAAATGGCTCACTACCTGATAGAAGTCATTATTCCATTGAGTCTAGAATATGATAATAAACTCTTGTTTGGTTCCCCTGCCTCCAGTCTCTTCCATGTTGAAAATAACAGCTGTCAAATTGATATTCTTAAAGTACAGAGTAGAAAGGAAAAGAAATAGAAAAAAAATGAAAGAGAGAACAATTGCAACATTTAGCATTTATATAGTATTTTAAGAATTTGCAAAGCACTTTTTAAATCTTACCTCATTTTATGCTCATAATAGGATAGATGCTAATATTGTCTCCATTTTATGGAAGGAAATTAAGGTATTCAGAGATTAAGGGAAGTATTCTGAGTCACATAGTCAGTAACTGAGGCAAATTGAAACTCAGTTCTTCTCGAGTCTTCTGAGTCATTCCACTGTCAAGAAGCTCCAATGGCTTCCTATTGCTTATAGGATAAAATACTAGTTCCTTTCTTTAACATTTAAAGTTCTCATCTAAACTATCTTTCCGGACTGATTTTATATTGGTCTGTCTCAAAGACTGTATTCCCATTCAACTGGCCTGCTTGTTGATACCCAAACATTTCATTCCCTTCCTCCAAGTCTTAGCAGGGTGGTTCCTTTTGCTGAAAATGCTTTCTTTTCCAACCTCTGCTTTTGAGATATCTTCAAAGCTCACATCAGGTGATTTCTCCTTCAGGATCCAAAACAACCAAAGTAAACAAAAACCATAAGAAAAACCCTCTATGAATTTTTAAAGCTCTGAATCTCAGAGCTGGCTGAGCTATAACTCAATTCACTTCACAGCCCATATGGGAATATTACACATTCACATATAAGTATAATATAAAATAACACGAGTTCAAAGAAATGGGAAGTGCACATTTCATCTATGTGATTTTGGTAGAGAAGCCATCAATAATTAAGAGGAATGATGGAAGACTTCCTACATAAGTTAAGCTAAACATTTATTAAGCATCTACTATGTGTTAAGCACTATGTTAAATGTTGGGAATATAAAAGGAAGTTAAAAATAATCTTAGTCTTCAAGAAGCTTGCAAGTATAATGGAGGAGAAAACATGCAAACACATATATGTTTCTCTCATTATTTACGACATTACTGTGAAAAATAAAGCAATCTCTTAGTTGACTGCTTTGGATGATTCACTATTATGTCCAAAATTATGAATTTATCGCCTAGTAAAGGTAATTACCATAACATTTAATAAAAGGAAAATTTAGAAGATATTACAAGCACTATTAGAAGCCATCTGACAAAGCTGAAAGATTAAATAACCATTCAAGTTTTCCAATTTAAAATAATAATAAATAAAATAAGCAGAGTTGGCATTTTCATAGCACTTATAGGTTTTCAAGGTGTTTTATATGCATTTTCCCATTTTATCTTCATAAGAACCATGTGAGCCAGGTGTTATAGCTATTATTTTCCCCCTTTTACACATGAGAAACAGGCTTAGAAGTTTAAGTGGCTCATTTGTAGTCTCAGTGCTGGGTAGTGTCAAATGAGAGATATGAGCCCTTTTGAAAAATTGTTAGTAGTTATAAGTTAAATTACTGAATCTTATCTTTTAGTTGTTTTATTAATGCATTCTTTAAGTCTTATACATTCTGAGCATTTCTTTTGTGTGTAGACAATAGATATTTACTTTATTCTTCGTTCATATTTTACATTGAGTACCCTTTTACTCTCCCCTTTTTGGGGAAATCATGGATGTGAACTTAAATATATAACTTTTAAATAATTTATTCCCTGGGGATAATGTGGAGGTAGGAATTTACTGAGTCAAAGAGTATGAAAAAATAAGCCCTAGATCCTTTTCCAAAAAAGGTCAGGCTCCTCTAGGAATGACTCCATTTTAACCATGTATTTGGATCTTGATTAGAACCAAGTTGCTTGGTTCCAATAACTCTTTGCTAAAGTTTGATATATATATATATATATTTATACACACATATATGTACATATATATATATCCACATAGATATCATTTTAAGCAAACAATTTTTGTTTAAAGAACTGTTAAAGTAAGAACTTGATTTATTTTACAGCAATAGAAGTGTCAAATAGAAATAATTTTAGGTTAGAGTACACAGTATGAGATGGCAATGTTTGCTGAGTAAAGATCATATCATAGACCAACTTATTAGTTATTGAAAATATTCAGACCATAGGGAAGGAGGAACTTATAGAGGGGTTAATTTCTGAGATCTTACTCTCTGGACATTACTTCTCTAATTGTCTTCCAACTCTAGAGAAACATTTACCCTATGATATCTGGGGTTACATTATCTTGATTTGTGACTGTCTCTCCTAGACCACCATTTCAGAAAAAAAGGCACCAGCCATGCATTACTTCACTCCAAATTCTATTCTTTTCCTTTTCCTTTTTTACCTTTTCCTTGCATGTTCTTTCTCTTATCCATCAGTTTTGGAATCATGAACCAAGATCAAATCAGTTCCTATATAGGGATGCAATGAGATGTCAATCTAGTTCTCACTCATAATCCTGTTAATCTTTCAACAAAGGGTGCTTCTCCCTATTCACCACTCTCCAGTATATATTATTTTCCCAGTTACAGAACAGGTATGGTCTTTGCTTTGTTTTTTGTAATTGATTCTTTAATATTTAGCACAAGTTTTGGTACATAACAAGTACTTACAAATATGTTTTCATCCTTTTACTCAATCCCTCAAAATGCTTAGCCTGTAAGGAAAAGTCATCTCCCGCAGAGACCAGCTTGCAAAATCTGTAAGCCTGTTCTCAGGGGCTTCTGGGCATTGAAGACCTACATATAGTTTAAGGATAATGGTCATTAGACTCATTTTTAATTTGACTCAAGATAATTGTTGATCATTCCTGATGTGTTTATTATTTTTAACAGTAATAATAAAAATTTTGAACTGAAAGAAACTTTGGAATTGAAATTAACTTTAAAGAAACTGAAGCATATAAAAGTTGTGAATTGTCCAAGATCATACAGATAAATAAGTAGCAGAAGCAGTATTTGAACTCAGATCTTCAGATTCCAAATTCAGTAGTGTCATCATTATTAGGGAATAATCACATTTAGCATAAAAAAAACTACTGATTTTTACAGCAAAAATTGTTGTTAATTGTAGCTATAGTTCCATTCTTACTCCTGACACATTTATATATAATCATCTCTTAATTATTCATGCTAATTGAGCAGATCTAGATCCCTCAACATATTTTTCACTTTCTAAATGATCCTATAGATACCAATTACAACCTAATTATATCTATTTTAGAGATTTTACTTCCTTGTGTCTGAAAATATGATGCCATAAATGGTTTTATCTTAGAGCTTAACTTTGTTGTTCTTGGAGAATCCCATAATCATTATTTTCCACCCTCCAAAATGAAAAAAAAAATTGTAGAATAAAGCCATTTGAAGTTTTTTTTTTCTTTTGACACCAGAATGATATAAAATAATATTTCAGGATGATTTTATCATGGTGGAAAGGATAGATTAGAGCAGGTAAAGATTGGAGGCAGAGCAGTTGGAAGGTTTTAATAATAGTCTAGAATAAGGGAATAAGGACCTTTATAGTATGATGGGCACAGGAAAAAAAAGAAAGGGATGAGATACACTATGAAGATAGAATCAATAGAAACAACAGAACTTGGTCACTGCTTCAGTATGGAGTAAGGAAGATGAAAGCATTAAAATGGATTCCAAAATTTTGTAAAAGAGTGCATATTACTAAAATGCTGTACCATTGAAGGAAATAGTGATGTCAGGAAATAGTTCTGGTCTGTTCCTAACTTGATTCCAGATACAGAAAATAAGTAAATTGGAAATTGTGAAGTCATTGTTTTACATGCTTAGACTCCGGGAATATGTTCTGGATAGAAGATTAAAATCTATTCATGGGAAAGTTTTTATGTATTTCAAAGTAGTGGAACATGTTTACTACTCAGAGTCATCATCTTTATTGCTGAAAAGGTCCTGTAAGGCTAATCATATTTCCCTTTTGAGACTCTTGTAACTATTTTTATTTAATTGTAGAGTTTGTTACTACCATTTCTTTCCTGAAAATTGAAACAAACCAAAAAAGGGAGGGGAGAATATTTTCAGCATTGAAAAAATTGTATTGATTCCTTTTGCTTTCTTCTACATGTTACTTTCCAATGCCCTCTATATATCTTCCCTACACAAACTATTTTATAAGAAAAAATCATCAGAAACTAAACCCCTAATTTATAGAATATCTCTTTCCTACTATGAGGAAGTGTGTTTAATCATGAGTCATATGGAACTCAGGTTGACCATTGCATATAATCTGAATTTTGAATTTTTAAAAAAATTATTTTTATTTATTTTGTCATGATTACATATCGTCCTGATTTGCTTTCTTAAATTCATAATAAATCACATATGTTTTCCTATGTCCCTTTGGATGTCATTTTTATTATAATACAATATTATTTTATTACTTTCATGTAATATGGTCATCTATCCATTTCTTAATGGATGGATATCCATTGTATTTCCAGTGTTTTGTCACCTCAAAGAAATGCTTCCAAAACATCAAGGTATATATATGGGTTTTTTCTGTTACTGACCACTTTGTGGTAGATATAGCCAGTAATAAGATTACTAAGTTTTAGAATATTAATAGATCAGTATTTTTGTACAGAAATCTAAATTATTTTCTAGAACAATTAGATCAATTCACAGTTCTATAGTTAGTATTTTCATGTGTATAAATATTCCTAGAGAACATTTGGCATTGACTATTTTTGTCTTTTTATTATCTCTACCAATATGAAGGGTATGAGGTAAAAAACTTAAAGTCATTTTAATGTATATCTCTCTTGTTAATAATTCAGATTTTTCCTTCTAAATACTGTTGGGGATTATTGGAATTTTGTATGAAGATGTGTTTGAACTTGAAGAAGCAAGTGCTATAGAGAGTATGAAGCTTTGTCAAACATTGAAAACACAAAGGTGTTCTAGATCATTACCAATCATCTTAATTTGTGTTTTGTCACTGGACTTTGATGACTGGACGAGCAAATAAGGATGATGATTTTGTGCAACCCTGCCTCACAAATCCATGAAAGCCAATACTATCTGTCATCCACAACTGTTACCTCAACATTGTATTATCATTGGTCCTCTTTGAATATGAAGGACGAATAATGTTCTTGGAACTGTGCACAGTGAAGTAAGCAGAACCAGAAAAACCATTTATAATATGTTGGTGGCTCAAATCCATCCCTCTTACTTCAATTTTTGCCCATTAGAGATCTAAGAGTGGTTTTAGCATTTTAAAAACTTTAAAATTAAAAAAAATATTTTAAAAGTATAAAAACTTATTAATATAAAAATTAATTCTTAGCATTCAGTCTGTACAAAAAGAGGTGGAAGGCATAGTGTTCTAATTTGCTGACCTCTGATTTATATTATAATAACAATATTGTAAAGCAAACAGCTTGGAAAACCTTAAGTGCTCTGATGAACACAATAAATAATCTTGATTCCAGAAGATGGATCTCTGCTATCTGCCTTCTGACAAAGAGGTGATAGATTCTGGGTAAAGAAACAGATATATGTTTTTGATTATGATCGATGTAGGAAATTGTTTTGTTTGACTACACATATTTATTATAAAGGACTTTTAAATTTGGGTGATTAGACAGGAAAGAAAAGAAATTAATTGAAAAACAAAGTAAAATTTCAAAAAAGAAATGAGCTTGTTTAATCCTTTCACCACTTTTCTAATGGAGAATGTTACTTCACCTAATATATTTCATCTGTGGCACCCTCCTCACATATGAATTTCACTAGTTGGGATAAAGACAATCTTTGAGTCTCCAAGAACTCTAGACCAATGCTTACAAGCCCCCACCTATATTTTTATTTTCATTCATGAATCATAGAACAAAGCAGATTACTTTAATGAAATTATATTGTAAAGAAAAACAATAAACACAGATCATTTCTTTTAGAAAACTGGGGCATACTCTTCTAGAAATGTCTTTATTGGGAAGAATTCACACAGCTATGGATCAGACATAGAAAGGGATACACATTGGAAACATGTCCAAATCATATATATGGAGAGGAGATTTATGCCTTTGATATTGCTGAATCACCAATCTCTTCTAATGTTGCCAACTTCATTGAAATCCAGGGGTCTGCCCTATACTTTTCTTAGGAATCATATAGCTTCTCCTTGGTGCTACTATGATAGTCCTGAGGCTGTTACTGTTTAGTACTCAACTGATTTTCAGGTTACTGGTAATTATATGGAGTTTCTTTCCATTTCAGCTTTTGACCTTAGCAGAAGCGTTACCTTCCTGTCCTAAGACACAGTCTATATGCTATTCTCTCTCTCTCTCTCTCTCTCTCTCTCTCTCTCTCTCTCTCTCTCTCTCTCTCTCTCTCTCTCTCTCTCTCTCTCTCTTTCTCCCTCCCTCCCTCTCTCCTTCTTCTTCTCCCTCCCTCTCCTTTCCCCTGACCCTGACCCTCCCCTCCCCCCTTCTCCTCTCTCTCTTTCTCTCTCACCATCCCTCTCTTCCTCCATCCTCTCCTTCCCTCTTTTCTTCCTTTTCTCTCTCCCTCTTACCTCATATTATTGTTCTATAAGAAACAGGATAATTTCAGAAAAGCCTGGAAAGACTAGAATGATGCTAACTGAAGTGAACAAAAACAAGAGAAAATTGTACACAGTAACAAGAAGATTATGTGATGATAAACTGCGATGAACTTAGTTCTTTTCAACAATGAGTGATTCAGACCAATTCCAATAGACTTATGGTGGAGCCAGAGAGAGAACTATGTAGATGTGAATCAAAGCATAGTATTTTCACCTTTTGTTGTTATTTGCTTGCTTGGTTTTTTTCTCGTGTTTTTCCCCCTTTTGATCTGATTTTTCTTGTGTAGCATGATGAAATGGAAATATATTTAGAAAAAATGCACATGTTTAACCTATTTTGGGTTGCTTGTTACTTTGGGGATGGGAGGGAGAGAGTGAGAAAAAATTGGAACACAAGGTTTTGCAAAGATGAATGCTGAAAATTATCTTTGCATGTATTGGGGAAAATAAAATACTATTAAAATAAAACAGATGAAAAAAAGAACTTTCATTTCAGTTGTGAGACATGGGACATGCTCATATAGAATTGACAAAAAATTGGCTATTTGTTCAAGTCTTGTATATGGTAATAAACTGTAAACCTAAACAAAAAAAAGTCTAGTTCCTTCCTTCTCTGTTTCTCTTTATTCTATATGTAACATATGTGTTCATATTTGTTTTCTTATTTTCTCTCCTATTAACATGAATGTGAATTACCCAGAGGCAGGAACTATCTTTATGATTCTGTTTGTATCCCCATATTTTAATACCATGCCTGGCAAATACTAGCTACTTCAAGTTTCTCTTCAGATTTCTCCATTTGGGAGAGTGTTTTGAGTATCCGCTGTAAAGTTACAGAAAGTGGAGTGATGTTTACAAAGAAGGGAACATAGGCTAGTGGTGCTGAATCATACAGTGGATAGAGGCAAATAAAGTATAAGAAGATGTGAAAGAAAAGAATCAGATAATAAAGAACTTTAAATATCAAGCAAAAGAGCTCATACGTTATCCTAGAGGCAAAAAGGACCTATGTGTATGGGAGATATAGTTCCACATATATTTTAGGAAAAACACTTTGACAGCTGAATGAAATATAGAGAATATAGTTGAAGAAATAGATGATACATTATGAGGCTATCTGAATAATCTATATGGCAAGTAACAACAGATTGAAAGAGGGTACTTTTTCTATTAAGGGAAGAAATTAGAAATCTATATGAGGTGTGCGGATACAAAGGAAACAATTAAGATTGAGCAACAGGTTAGACATGCGTAATGGTGAAAAGTGAGGACCTAAGCATTACATTAAGGCATTAGCCCTAAGATAATAGAAACATCACAGTATGCTTTATAATAATAAGCCCATTCAGAAAGGTAATAGTTTTAAAGGTTTGTCTTAAATATGTTGAATTTGAACAGTAAATCTAGTACAAAATGTGTAATATGTAAAAAAAAAAAAAAAAAAAAAAAAAGATTTCTCCATTTGAAGTCTCTAATCCACAGTTAATAGATGTGTTTGCCCAAGATACTGAAATTTGGTTCACATTTGACATTAAAAAGCTTGCCTCTTGCCTTTTCTAGAATGCTCATGCATATCTCTTTCCTATATAGCAGTGTACTTTTCAGTGGTTGGCATTCTGGGACAAATCTTATCCTGCTAACAGCTTTTTAAAATGCCCTTAGTGAAGACTGTGATGTAGTATGAATTGGTGTCCACAGCAACTGAGAAACAAAATTCATAGAATCAATGAAAACATTAGGATGTTGATGTCAGGGCATGCATTATCCTGACTCTTATAGCATGTTAATTTCTAAATGAAGCTGATTTTTAGGAATCTGCCCTGCAGACTTGCAGCAATTTCTGGTCTAGTAGCAAATGATTTGAATTACACATGAAAACATATGGTATTTATTTATGTGTATCACTAATCAGTTTATATTTTTATATGTTCAAAAAGTTCACTTGTGAATGCTAGAATGCACTTCTGTCAAATAAAAACTTTAACACTCTTGATTGTTATAATGGAAGATATTGATTCAAGGTTTGCTTTCAATTTTAGGTCACACCAGAGCAAATTTAGCAAATATGAAATCTCATGAGACCTCTCTGGAGAGACAAGATGAATAGAAGAAAATGGAGCTGGTGTGTGTAGTGTAACATGGGAGGTTAATTGCAGGACAACCCTGGATAATGTGACATATCTACTAATTCATTATGCAGGCTCTAGATTGTGGTGGCAAGGAAAGAGATAAAAGGATATCCAAGCTGTGATTTTCTCTAAATCAATTCATCCTTTTTTCCCTTCCTTCTCATGCTTTTCCAGAGGCTATTACCCCTGGAATTTATCTAAGAAGTTGTAACTTATATTAATGTGATTTAAATTACAACTTCACTGTGTATTTTCACTTCTTTTCTTTCTTTCTTTCTTTCTTTCTTTCTTTCTTTCTTTCTTTCTTTCTTTCTTTCTTTCTTTCTTTCTTTCTTTCTTTCTTTCTTTCTTTCTTTCTTTCTTTCTTTCTTTCTTTCTTTCTTTCTTTCTTTCTTTCTTTCTTTCTTTCTTTCTTTCTTTCTTTCTTTCTTTCTTTCTTTCTTTCTTTCTTTCTTTCTTTCTTTCTTTCTTTTAGCTTCCATTCTCTCTCCTCTCCTTTCCTTCTGTTCTCTTTGTGAGAGTTCTTGTATTTGATTTGGATGCCATTTAACAATGACAAAACCTGCCATGGCAAGGGTTGAATAAAGATTAGTTCTTTCAAGCCTCGTTTGGTTGAGAAATAATAGAATGCTGATCATTCTCTTTGACAAGGGAAGTTCATCTCTAACCAGTTCCCGGCATTTTCTGTTAAAATTGCTTAGAAACTTAGTGAGATGTGTCGTTAACATTTGGACAAGATTGTAATGAAAGACTCTGTGGAATGCTTGAATATCATTGCAGTTTATTTTCTCTTGATAAAACAGTTCACTTTAGAGCTGCAAAGCTCTGATTCTCTGCTAGTTAATAACATATTTTTGGAGCCTTTTGATTAGAGGCAAAATAAACAACTAGCATAGAGTAAGAAGCAACATAGGGCTAGGAAAGAGCTTGCTTTAGAAGTGGAGGACCTGGGCTCACATTCTGTCCACTTAGTAACTGTGATTTTAGGCCAGTTATTTCTGTTTCTCTGGAACTAGTCCATTTGTAAACTAATTAGTATAAACTGGATGATTAAGGTATCTTTCATCCCTATAATTTTATTTTAATGACTGCAGAATTAACAGAAAAATAAAATCATTTTAATCAGATTTTGCCAATAAGAGGATTGTACAAAGTCAGTTCTGCCATAAACTGGGATTGGAATGGATTTATAATGTTTCTATTGCTGTATGTGATAGGAGAAATCTGAAATCACAAGATAATTATGCTGTGGGAAATGAAAGTAATGATAATTACAAAGTTTAGCCACAACATACATACTCTCTTGAACTTGCACATGTGTCTAAGTGACTGGAATTCTTAAGTCAAGGAGTAGGCAAATATGATGTACTACTCTCACCATGTAAACTATTATGGTTTAGTCATAGTAATGGGATATTTTAGGGAAACTTGGTGAATTGCACCCAAAGAAATAAATACAACCAGGGTTATATATTCTTTGCAATACTGTGACTTTTGTTTAATTGCATTTCACTGGGGAAATATAGACAAGGCTGGGGCAGAGTGGGTACAAATAATAATTGAGAGTCCATGAATGCTAAAAAGGAGGGCATAGAGACTTAGTGGGAATGCACAGGTTGTCAGGAAGAAAAGAAATCAGCATAGACTTGGTTTTTATTCTTTAGCCCAGCTTTCTGCAAAACTCACATGTGCTGGCTTCATATTTATTTCAGAAGTGTTACCATTTCTGTTATTCATCCAGAAGCATATTCTTCTACTGAAAACATTTTCAATCTATTTTGACTAGAATAGAAGAGTGGGTAGCTTGTAGAAGCTGGGAAGTGGGAGATATGGGAAACTTTCCAAAATTTTGAAATGCTCCATAATTCAATTCAGTTTAGTTCAATTCATTCCAAAAAAGCTGACAGGCACAAATATATGTAATTCCAGACATGAGAGAATAGCATGAGAAAACATGAAAGAGAGAAGGAAGGTCAAATTCAGGGAATGGGGTACAGAGTATAATTTGGTTGTACCATGGAGTCCATGGAGAGGAGTATGAGAGATAAGTTGGAAAAGATATGGTGAGCTAATCATGACTCCTGTAATGAATGCAGAAATCTTTATTATTTGTTTCACAAAGAGATGGCTGGGCCTACTCTAAGTAAAATTTTGCCTTTGGAAACCTTTCATCTCCTCTTTCTATGACTCTCTCCTCCTTTTCATCCTTTTCTCCTATCCACTCATTCAGTAGCCCAACACCCTCATTCTGTCTATTGGTTTAGGATCTCTATTCCAACATGGTATATGGGTCAGCCTCAGGTCTTAGCTCAGCAGTGGATTTTGAACTTGTTTATCTCTTCTTTTTATCATTAAAATACTTCTTTACTTTCATTATGTAAAACACTAAAAAGTCTTAATGGCTTCTATCAGTCCTACAAACCACCTTTGTGGAACAGGAAAAAATAGCTTTTTCCTGTGTTCCTTTGTTCAACCTCAAACAATCTCTCTAATCTTCCCAATCTCATAGCACTTTGTACATTTATTTTATATTTGTTATAATGTTTTGCATCATAGTTTTGTGTATTATACATATTTTTCTTTTCATTATAAGCACTATGAGGATAGTGCTTATTTATATTTTTCTCTCCCCTAGTGCTAAATAATAACCTTTTGGATAAATAAAAAAAATCAAAGAAAAATAATTTATACATACTTATATGTATATCTATAATTTATATCAAATAATATATATTTTGTATAATAGACTTGAAGTAAGAAAGAATCTCTGTTCAGTGTCATCAAGATGAAAGCTAAATGAGACCAGACAAGCTAAGTGCCTACTGAGCCTTAGTTTCCTCATCTATTAAATGGAGAAAACAATTATCTCTAGAACCTATTGTACAAAGATACTGTTAGTTTCTAATTAGATAGTATATGTGAAGTTATTAATAAGTGTTAAATGTTCCATAAAAGTCAAGAATTATTATTATTTACTGAACTGAATAGCTCCTTCTACCTGGAATGTATTCTACTCTATCAAACTACTCCCTTATTTCCCATCTATTACTTTCAACTACCTAAATTCCACTCTTCCTTTAAAACCCAGCTGAAATATCACTTCTTTTCTAAAGTCTTCTCTGAAGCCCTCAACCAGAAGAACAGTTTTTGAATTTGAATCTCATAATACTTTACTACTATTTCTTTGTGGAACTTATCTAATATATGCATGTGTCCATGTGTAAATGTATTTACACATAAAATGGAGCTTTTTCAGGGATATTTGCATTTTAAAACAGGATTCTTGCCTGATCTAATAATGAGTTAACCCAAAGGATTTAATCTCTAATAGTGGAATTTTAGGATTGAGGGAAAGGATAATTGGCAATGGTGCAGGTCTAAGTGGCTATAATGAGTAACAGATCTTAAACAAGATCACCTGTCAAGTGTGTTGTATCATTCATCATGGAGAACAAACTTAAAAACCTGAACATACAGAAATATAACATTTTGTCCCTCCAAACTACTGAAAATTTCTCCTGTATCTTGTGATATTTATTCATTTGTAGACTTCTCTGTTGAAGGTTTTAAAATATGTTTATGACTCCAGTCATTTGGGAAAATAATTAATAATGACCATTATCAATATAAATTAGTGGTATTAACTTCCCCATAAAATATCTGTAACAACTCTGTCCGGATTTTTTTTTTCTGAATCTGGAAGGTTTTATCCTCATATCTTTTTTTTTTTTTCACCTCTCTCTCTCTCTCCTCCCCCTCCCCTGCTTCTTGGTTTCATTTTCCTCATGTGTAAAATCTAGAACTTGGACAAGATGTTCCAAGATGGAGTAGATGGTCTCTGAAGCCCCTTCCAGTCTCAAATATATGATCCAGCTACTTGCTAAATAGCTTACAAGGTCACCATGCTTCTTGTTGCATGCTTTGACTATGAGGACAGTAAGATGGCACATGAAAAGAAATAATTCTTCATAAGTAACAAAGAGTAGGGTTATTTTAGGGTAATAACTTCTTGACTAGAAAATAGTAAGACCAAAGCAGTGATGAAAGAGCAGTGGTTTAAGAATTAGATATGCCTTTGCCACTAACTAGCAATGCAAATTTGGGTGAGTGATTCAACCTTTCTGGAAATTGTTAGTCTTAATTGGGTGATTATTAAAATTTCTTCTAGTTCTAATTTTCTTTGAATCTATAAATTGAAACATATGTTTATTTAAGAGATAATGCGTTTAAAGAATATCTTTTTTTTATTGTTAGCTATTATATTTAGAATACCAATACTACCATTTTGGAAAGGACCAATCATGCTTAACTTGACTCTCACTGTTACTCTCTCTGTAATCCATCTTGACTGCCTTCCTGCTTCACTACCCACAATACCTCCTTTTCTCTGCTCTTAACTTTCCAGCATTTCCATATGCTTTTTTTTCCATTAGAATTTAAGTTTTTTAAACATAGATACTATCATGTTTGTTTGTTTGTTTTATATCCCCAGTGTTTACCACAATGCTTCGCCCTCTCTATCTCTATCCATATATATATATATGTGTGTATATATATATATGTATATATGTGTGTGTATATATATATATATATATGGATTTATTATGGAAAATATCACAGAGACTATCTTGAAATTGACCATTAAAGATAGTGAAAGGATCTAATTAAATGCTTCAAGGATGGGCAAATTTGGTGTAAATCTTCATCAATGTATCATGTTGAGCATGTAGGACTCCCTTAGGAGAGTGATGAGGAGAATGATCATTAATCCATTACATGCTATCTATCTTTGAACCAAAGTATGGGTTTTTTTTTCATGTCAGGCCCAAGATATCATTTATTGATTTCTATAAACATTCCTATTAACCAGATGTTATTCATGATGTTGAAACAAAGGCTATTAGATAATTGAGTGACTTCTCTTCCAAATCAAATGCCATTAATATTGTGTGTACTTTAATATATGTAAATAGATAGAAAGCATTAAAATTTATTCACTTGAAATACAAATATATTTTAATTAAAGCCTGTAAATATTTTATTTAAAGCATTGGGCATAAAAGAAAGAAAAGCTATCAGAAATAACAATGTTTTGAAGCCTCTATGGCAAAATGTACTATTCTGTACCAGACAATCTACATGTCACCTTTTTAGAAACTGGTCATTCTATCAGATGCCATGTTGTTATTTAGTAAATCACTATATTCCTCATACATTGTGAGGTAGTTACTACAGTTACTAAAGTGATGCACCTGTGATTCTAAAGATTTGGGTTCAAATGTTGCCTTTAATATTATATAAAATAGTCAATGGATAGAGAGACTTCTTTTCCCTTTTCTCTCCTCCCCAAACTCTATAATTAACAGACATAGTAGCTTGAATCTGGGATAGTCAGCTAAAGGATACTTTCTGTACTTCTCATACATGGAGATGAGATATAATCAGCGGAGAAGACACTAGCATTGGGATGGCAGCACTAGGAGTGGTTTTATAGAGAAACCATTTGGCACCTTGGCTTTTCTCATCTTTAAATGAGAATAATAATGGTCATAGCACTTGGCACACAATATTATTATAAATTATTATCCAACTGAAATAATATAGATAAAATGTTTTGCAGACTTTAAAATACTTTGTAGATTGTTGCTGTTATTTATTGGTACCCTACTTATCTGATTGAGGGAGGAATCACTTAACAATTCTCTCAGTTATTTCCAGTTTATCCTATATCTGCCTTAATTGTATATAGTTGTTATCAGATTCTCTTTTCATTAGACTATGAAACTTCTGAAAAACAGAGGTAGACTAGGAAGATCCAGGATTGCTATCCACAATACTTAGCACAGCAGCTGGCATAGATCAGGCACAGAAGAAATAGGGAAGGCTTATGAGTGAGGGAACATGCTTGAAGAAGGACTATTATATTAATAGATAGGGAGGGGATCACCATTCTAAACAAGAGGGAAGATATGATGCATATAGGAGGGGAGAAGGGAAGGGAAGTTTAGGGAATGTGAGTAGTATAGTCTGACTTAAAGTTGTCATAGGAGAATAGAAAGAGAGAAAAATGAACATTTAATATTGGAGTCAGTTGTGGAGTCAAACCAGAAATTAAAGGAACATACATCTTCTAAGATCCTACTAGCTTCAATTCTTGTCAAAACTATGAAGTAGCTCAGATCTGTGGAAGAGGAACGAATTTATGACCAAAGAGAAAATAGAGATCATTATTGATCATAAAATAGAAAATGCTGATTATATCAAATTGAAAAGTTTTTGTACAAACAAAACTAATGCAGACAAGATTGGAAGGGAAGCAATAAACTGGGAAAACATTTTTTACAGTCAAAGGCTCTGATAAAGGCCTCATTTCCAAAATATATAGAGAATTGACTCTAATTTATAAGAAATCAAGCCATAATCCAATTGATAAATGGTCAAAGGATATGAACAGACAATTCTCAAATGAAGAAATTGAAACTATTTCTAGTCATATTGAAAAATGCTCCAAGTCATTATTAATCAGAGAAATGCAAATTAAGACAATTCTGAAATACCACTACACACCTGTCAGAATTGGCAGAATGTTGGAGGGATGTCGGAAAACTGGGACACTGATACATTGTTGGTGGAATTGTGAATACATCCGGCCATTCTGGAGCATGATTTGGAACTATACACAAAAAGTTATAAAACTGTGCATATCCTTTGATCCAGTAGTGTTACATTGGGCCAGAAACTGGAAACTGAGTGGATGCCCATCAATTGGAGAATGGCTGAATAAATTGTGGTATATGAATATTATGAAATATTATTGTTCTGTAAGAAATGACCAACAGGATGATTTCAGAAAGGCCTGGAGAGACTTACATGAACTAATGCTGAGTGAAATGAGCAGGACCAGGAGATCATGGTATATTTCAACAACAATACTATATGATGATCAATTCTGATGGACGTGGCCCTCTTCAACAATGAGATGAACCAAATCAGTTCCAATAGAGCAGTGATGAACTGAACCAGCTACACCCAGCAAAGAACTCTGGGAGATGACTATGAACCACTACATAGAATTCCCAATCCCTCTATTTTTGTCCACCTGCATTTCTGATTTCCTTCACAGGCTAATTGTACACTATTTAAAAGTCCAATTGTTTTTGTACAGCAAAACAACTGGACATGTATACATATATTGCATTTAATTTATACTTTAACATATTTAACATGTGTTGGTCAACCTGCCATCTGGGGGAAAGGGTGGGGAGAAGGAGGGGAAAAGTTGGAACAAAAGGTTTTACAATTGTAAATGCTGAAAAAATTACCTATGCATATGTCTTGTAAATAAAAAGCTATATTAAAAAAAAGAGGGAGAAAGGGGCAATATAATTCATCTGGCATGAACAAAACAAAACAAAACAAAACAAAATAAAACTATAAAGTAGGGATACTTTGTTATTGTAACTCTCCAATGTCCCAAATATTTTAAATTGTCTTTTCTTTCTTTCTAAATTATACATAGCAATAGGACTCTTAATTTCTTTCTTCTCTTCAGATTTCTCAGGTAGAATCAGAGGTGAATAGAATTTCTGCAAAAAAAGTCTCCAAACTGATAAAATTTCCTTTGGATAAAAGCCAAAATTTATTTAGGTCAATCCCTAAATCTATTGGGAGTGACAAAAGAAAATAATGATTAACCAGGGAGTAGGCAAAATGTTAAGGTTCAGTCCAACCAATTCATATTGATAATTTTTTTCCATCTTTTGAGTTAGGCTTTTATGAATATTGCTTCATAGAATCATGCCTAGGCTTCAGTAAGACAGCAAGCCCCATTAAACAGTTTCCAGAATCTACAACTAAATCATAGAACATTGGGGAAGAACAGCTGATTTCAATGTTTTCAACATGTAGATTGATTTGTTCCCAAAGAATTCTTCTGGATTTTGACAATATTAAAAACAAACCCCTTTATTTTTGAGAGACTTTCATCTGCCAGATACCATATGGAGATACAAAGAAAAAGAAGCTTATATTCTATTAAGAAATAACAGAAGTATAGAAAAGTACATATATATATATATGATATATGTATACATATATATGTACATATATGTATACAATATATTAAATATATATTTATATATTATTTACAACAATATATACATTTTACAACATATACAATTAATGTACAAAAAATACAAAGACATTTTAGGTGTAAGGCACAATAACTTTAGGGAGTATCAAGAAAAACCTTTCATAACTGTGATGCCTTTAGGATCTAAATCTCTGAGAGATGTGAATCCCCTTCAGTGCAGACCCTCTACTGTATTTAGAAAAAATTTGAAACAGGTAACTCAATTTTGTAACAGGAACCTGTGACCTTTTTGGACTTTTTGTCTGATCATTAGATAGTTCCAACTGTTAGAAAAATTTTTCTTTATTTTAGCCCAACCTTGGCTCCTCTATAATGTTCACTTATTACTTTTAGATCTGATCTAGCCAGAGAATCAAAAACTTCTTAAAAAATAGAATTGTCCACAAGTATAGTGGCCTGCTTCAGGGCAAGAGTGGTTTTATAATCATTCAATCCATCAACAAAGATTTATTTTAAAAACTTACTCTTTACCTACAGTGTACTATAGATAATGATATAAAGAAAATTGGCAGGGGGGGAGAGGAAGTCTCCACCCTCAAGGAACTTATTTTGCAAACATAAGGGGGAGGACAATATTTACATAAATTACTATATGTGTAACAAGGTCTGCTCTATGTGCAAAGTATATCAGCATGTTAGGCTGATGTAAATCCCCACAGGGAGACTGAAGAGCCTATTTCTTTGGAGAGTGGTAATGATGTATAATGGAAGTGTTTTTGAGAAGCTTGAGTACATCTAGTTATTTTATAACTGATAGGAGAAAACTTTTCTGTTTTCTTGAATAGCCAGAATGGAGTTATCTTCCAAAACACATGGTCAATCTTGGCCCACTCTCTGTACAATTTTTTGGATTTATCAGCCTCCTTGGTTGATGGCATTCAGTGAGACACAATGCTATAAGAGACGAAACCTTGGGTCCTCTTCCCTGAAGATACCATAGCGAATTCAATCCTGGGTTCTTTGCATGTCCTTACATTGGTTCTTTCATTTAAAATGAAGGAAGTACAATATCCTAATGTCACAGGATCTGGTTATATAGCACATTCAGTACTAGGAGCAATCTTTGGGTACTCTCCAAGTGGTACCTGAGATAGGCACTCATCTTACAGAAATGAAGTATTTGAACCTATGCTATACATGTAGCAAGCTAAGAGTTAGCCCATTTTCTTCAGGTTTTTTTCTTTTTCTTTTTCTCTTTCTCTTCCTATCCCAATATACACAGTGCTGACACACAGCAGAAATTGAAAACCTGGGTGATTGGAAAGGATGATGGTGTGCTAGAACAGTGAAATAGGGACTTTTGATCCTCTTTCCATTTTAAGTCAGCAAATTATAGCTTCATTTTGTTGATGAAGAGAATAGGGGAGACTAAAGTCCCTAAGGTACAGGGAGGAAATATTTGTATTTTTCTGCTTGTGTCTTTGAAGTAAACATCCCTTTGTAAAAGCTAATTGATATTAAGTGGTTAAAGATAACTGGAATGATAGTCATTGGCACCTATTAGTGAGAGAGCGGAATACACTTGGTGGGGACTTAAAGAAAAGGCAGAGAAGCAAGAGCTCATCTCCCTCCCTTGTCCTCCTCCAATTCTAGAAACCTGATAGGCTGACATGGCAGCTTAGATCTGGGATACTTACTACATATGATTGCACAGAGTAGACACCAAATAACATCAAAGGAGGTCTTTGTGCTTGTTATATAGCTCCAAATATAGCTCATACTTTGCTTTACTTTCGCATTTATTTTCATTCTTCTTTTCCTAACCTCCAGATAGAAGTTACAACTCATTTTTTGTTCCTCAGTATTCTTTTATTTACTTCCCCTCTTCCAAATGACTCATCTATTCTTTCAATGATCACTTTATTATCCATAGCGAATAGAGAGGCATTCTTCCATTATTTTCATCTACTTTAGTAAGATCCTCTATATACACAGCTGTCACTTGGTATCAGGGATATGCTGGAACTAGCTCTTAGAGATGGGAGAGAGCTAAGATTGTGTCATTACTATACTTTAAGTAATATTACAGACATCTAACCTTAATTGTTAAAATTTCAGTAAAAGCATACATGAATATATATATATGTATGTATATATATATATATATATATATATATATATATATATATATATATATATATATATATATATATATATATATAATTTAACTTTAAAATGTATCATGCATTTTTGGAGAACTGATAGCTGAATATTTCTTAGTATACCACTGCTAGATACTACAGGAATACAATACTAACACATTTTGTCCAAGAAGACAAAATTCTTTTGCCCTCCATATTCATTAGAATTGAGGTCTTCAAGTTCTCTGTTTTTGTTTGGTTTGGTTTGAGGTCTATTCTTGTTTATAATTCCCTTAACAAATAGTTGGGCTGAACTATTTACCATATTCTTTGGCCATGGTAATTGCTCCATAAGTAGGTTGGAGAGATAGTGTATACCAAAGAAGTTTCCCCTGCCTTTTCTCACAGATTGATCTAGTTTGTTTAGTTGTTTTTGATTTGCTTTTGATTTTAGCAGATTCTCTCCAAATCTCTAACATAAACACAAGCTGCCCTCAACAGTTGTCTGCAAGGTCTCAATTAGAAATTCAACTTCCAGGTAATAAATGCTTCTTTGTTCTTTTTATTTCATATTTGCAGACACCTACTACCATTCTGGTACTTATCAGAAATGATAAAAACAAATTGAAGATTAATTCCTTAAATATGATGTGTCTAATAATTGCAAGGTGTATCAATCCATCAATAAATATTTATTAAACACTAACTATACACCAAATAGTGTGATAAGTGGTAGAGATAGACAGTCCCTCTCTCTAGTAGCTTATAATTTAATGAGGGAGACAATATGCCTACAACTATACACAAAGCAAGCTACATACAAAGCAAACAAGTAACATTTAACAGAAGAAAGGAGGTACTAGAAATGAGACAAGAAAAGCTTCATATAAAAGATGGGATTTTAGTTGTGATTTAAGCCTAATTACTCCTTAGGTCAAATAATACATAATAATATCTATTTGTATAGCATTGTAAGGCTTGCAAAGTGCTTTACATTGCTATATCATTTGGTTCTCACAGCAACTCTATGAGAAAGATGCAATTAAAATTTCCATTTTGCAGATGGAAAAAAACCCCAAACAAACCTAAGACTAAGAGATGCTAAGTGAATTACCAGGGTCACGTAGCTAATTAATAGCTGAAGAAAAATTTGAATTCAGGTCTCCCTGACTTCAAGTCTAGCACTCTGTCCAATTTACAATCTAGCTACTATGAATGATAGCTATATTTGATGTTGTACCTGACATCAAGGAATTTACTTTTCAGTACAGAAGACTTATACAACTATCTAGGTGGGAATATCCCACTTAACTTTAAAACTTGGTTTCCTGAAAGTAGGTTTTTAGGGAAAATAACACTTCCAGGGGATAATGTTTTATCACCAGTGTAATCCATTTAGAAACACAAGAGCTTAGAATTTATTTTTACTATTTGAAATTGGAATACATCAAAAAATCTGATTATTTCCCATCACTAAGCTAAAAGGCAACTAGATGGCACCGTGGATAGAGTGATGGGCTTGGAGTCAGGAAGATTCATCTTCCTACATTCAAATCTGCCCTCAGAAACTTACTAGTTATTTGGTCTTGAATAAATCACTTAATCCTGTTTGCCTCATTTTCCTCATCTGTAAAATGATCTGGAGAAGGAAAGCAAACCACTCCATTTTCTCTGCCAAGAAAACCCCAAATGAGGTATTGAAGAGTTAGACATGACTGAACAACTGAAAAAGCTAAGGGAAACTAAGAGGAGAGAGAAATTTTGTTGAAGGAAAGAATAGAAAGCTGTCTGAGAAGGACAAGACTTTCTTTTTTATTTCTTTTTAATAAGCAACATAAAAATTGTTTGTTGAGAATCTTAACATTGTGTTAGGTTCTGTACTTGCATATAATAAGACATCATTTCTGCCCTCACAGATCTTATTCCAAAGGATATTTTGAGTGCATCTGATAAAGGGGATTTAAAAGATGGAGGCAAAATATAGAGGTGGCAGGAAACCAAAGAAAGCTTTATTCTACTCAAAACAATTTCCTACAGCTTATTCTTTCTGGACCTGATGATTATATATTTTTTCAGCTTCTGAGTGAATAGCAACAGCTTGAGTCCTAGGGAGTCATATGCGGCTGAATAAGTGAAAAGCACTTGGGCTACATCTGAAGAAAGGTGCTAAATGGTATTTAAGTATCTTCATTTCCAGACATCCTTTGTTTCTTTTGCTTCTACCCTGGAGAAGTGTCAGCAACTTCTTCTGAAATATCAGATCAAAAATATGAGTACTACCCCAAGAGCCTGAGGGAACTATGTTATCAACATTATTATTACTTTTCCAATACCACAAAGAATTAATAGCTTAGTTGTAAGTCCTTTTATGAGCAGAATTGTAAAGAAAGATGACAGGGAGTTTGCAAAATTATTCTAGGAGTGAGTATGTTTGTGAAGGTTGTGTAATGAATGGTTTTATTATTGAAAATGGAAAGACAAACACTAGGATATTCCCTACATAGCCCCCCAAAACACAAAATGAGGTACAAGTGGTTTTATATTAAACAAAACAGAACTGGAGAGCATTTCTAGTCCTCTAAGGATAAAGTTATCATGAACAAACATGGCAAAATGTAAAGCAAAAAGGCTAGAAAACTGAGTAAGAATTTTAAATGCAATGAGAAATGAGAATGAAAGAAATAAACCTAGTGCAAAGAAAGAAAGCCAATTTGTGAACTAATTAACTCCTGTTACCTCTAAATGTTCAGTAACTAGGTTAGACAAGATTGACATAATTTCAGAGTTTTAAACAGGGAACAACATGTTTAGTAGGTTTTCAAAGAACATATTATAAGAAAATAAATTACTATTTAAATTATAAGAAGGAAGGAAAGAAAAGGGAAAAAAGAAATAGAACAGAAGAAATGAAAATGGAAAAGGAGAAAAAGAGGCAAATTAAAAAGGGAAGGAAAAGAATCTGCCCTCCTAATAGTTTTGAAACTTAGATTTTAGATCTTCATCCATCAAAGTGCTTAATCAATAAATTCAATCTATATAGTAGCAGAATAAGGCCAATTTAAAAACAAGTTCTCTTCAAAGGACTGATCCATAAGTAAGTCCATATGAATAGTAGCTGCCAGTATTTTTGATTTCCTATGATGGTCTAACATGCATAATAATTGAACAAAATTTTATAAATTAATAAAGTAAAATAAAGAAGATGCCTGCTCTGCAGCTGATTGCAGAATCAATTTGATCATGACCTAAATGGATAAAAAATTCTATTACTTAAAAGTCTTTATAGAAAATGCTTGCCTACCCATCTCTATACTCTTTAAATTCCATTCATATTGGTACAATAAATTATTACTAACATACTAAGGAATACTTTCCAAAAGAAGAAAAAATAAGTTTTAGGTGGGCAGAAAAAGCACATTTCTATGTGTTATTATTTGGGGGACAATTATATATCCTGATATATTACTCTATGTGTTCCCACAGGGCTGCAATTTTTCTTTACAGTCTTCATCAGGTTAAAGTGTCATCTCTCTAGCTAGGGAACTTGAAGGGAAAATAACAGCCTACTTATTAACACTAGTACCACAATGACACAGATGAGTTTATCAGATTAGCTGGTTATAATCTTTGAAATCAGAGAATAGCCTTGAGAAAATTAATAACATACTATTATATTAATAACTAATTATTTATTTGTGATACTCTTATTTCTATTAAAACCCATGTACTGAAAACCTCACTCAGCCTCTGAAGGACATAACTGAGTGATGAAATTTGCCTTACCTCTTATGGTACTTGCTTACAAGTTAGACTGGATCCCACCAAACTGGAAAACTTAATTTTTGTTTAGAGTATAAACAAAATCTTGTCTGGGCAAGATTTTGCCTGGAGGAGGAGTTCCTTGTTGCCACCATTAGAGTCAGGGCAACCCAGTTCATGAAGGAGAGAACTAGTTGGACAGGGGCAAATGGAGATGGCTTCCCTTACCCAGATGCCTTAAGGCTGCTGAATCTAATGATAAAATTGAGTTCTCCGCAAAAGGAACTCATCTGCTCATTAAATATCTACCAACTAAGGTTGATTTTCAGTTGATAGGGGAATTACCTTAAAATATATTGTTTTTTAAATGTAGTATCTTTTTTTTTTTGAGTGGGTTTTTTAATAGTTTTTATTTACCAGATATATGCATGGGTAATTTTAAAACATTGACAATTGCCAAAACTTTTGTTTGCATCCCCCCCATGGCAGTTTGACCAATGCATGTTAAATATGTTAAAGTATAAATTAAATACAATATATGTATACATGTCCAAACAGTTGTTTTACTGTACAAAAAGAATCAGACTTTGAAATAGTATAAAATTAGCCTGTGAAGGAAATCCAAAATGCAGGTAGACAAAAATAGAGGGATTGGGAATTCTATATAGTGGTTTATAGTCATCTCTGAGAGTTCTTTATCTGGGTATAGCTAGTTAAGTTCATCACTGCTCTATTGGAACTGATTTGGTTCATCTCATTGTTGAAAAGGCCACATCTATCAGAATTGATCATCATATAGTATTGTTGTTGGAGTATGCAATGATCTCCTGGTCCTACTCATTTCATTTTCATCAGTTCATGTATGTAAGTTTCTCCAGGACTTTCTGAAATCATCCTGTTGGTCATTTCTTACATAACAATAATATTCCATAATATTCATATACCACAATTTATTCAGCCATTCTCCACTTGATGGGCATCCACTCAGTTTCCAGTTTCTGGCCACTACAAAGAGGGCTGCTACAAACATTCTTGCACATACAAGTCCCTTTCCCTTCTTTAAGATCTCTTTGGGATATAAGCTCAGGAGTAACACTGCTGGGTCAAAGGGTATGCACAGTTTGATAACTTTTTGAGCATAGTTCCAAAATTCTGTGCAGAATGGCTGGATGTATTCCCAATTCCACCAACAATGCATCAGTGACCCTGTTTTCCCCCATCCCCTCCAACATTCTGCATTATCTTTCCCTGTCATTCTAGCCAATCTGACAGGTGTGTAGTGGTATCTCAGAGTTGTCTTAATTTGCATTTTTTTGATTAATAATGACTTGGAGCATCTTTTCATATGGCTAGAAATAGTTTCAATTTCTTCATCTGAGAATTGTCTGTTCATATTCTTTGACCATTTATCAATTGGAGAATGACTTGATTTCTTATAAATTAGAGTCAATTCTCCATATATTCTGGAAATGAGGCCTTCATAGGAACCTTTGACTATAAAAAATGTTTTCCCATTTTATTATTTCCCTTCTAATCTTATCTGCATTAGTTTTGTTTGTACAAAAATTTTTCAATTTCATATAATCAAAATGTTCTACTTTGTGATCAATAATGATCTCTAGTTCTTATTTGGACATAAATTCATTCCTCTTCCACAGGTCTAGAGGTAAACTATCCTATCTTCCTCTAATTTTTTATTTATTCATTTGTTTGTTTGTGAATTTTTTTTACTGTATTTTATTATTTTTCATTTTTTAAAATTAATTTTATAATTATAACTTTTTTTGACAGTAGATGTGCATGGGTAATTTTTTTAAAACATTATAACATTATTCCTTGCACTCACTTCTATTCTGAATTTTCCATCCTTCCCTCCACCCCCACCCCTAGATGGTAGGCAGTCCCATACATGTTAAATGTGTTATAGTATTTCCTAGATACAATATATGTGTGCAGAACCGAATTTCTTGTTGCACAGGAAGAATTGGATTCAGAAGGTAAAAATAACCTGGGAAGAAAAACAAAAATGCAAACATTTTACACTCATTTCCCAGTGTTCCTACTCTGGATGTAGCTGATTCTGTCCATCAATTGGAACTGAATTATATCTTCTCTTTGTTGAAGATATCCACTTCCATCAGAATACACCCTCATACAATATCAATGTTGAAGTGTATAATGATCTCCTAGTTCTGCTCATTTTACTCAGCATCAGTTGATGTAAGTCTCTCCAAGCCTCTCTGTATTCATCCTATTGGTCATTTCTTACAGAACAATACTATTCCATAACATTCATATACCATAATTTACCCAACCATTCTCCAATTGATGGCCATCTGTTCATTTTCCAGTTTCTAGCCACTACAAAAAGGGCTGCCACAAACATTTTGGTATATACAGGTCCCTTTCCCTTCTTTAGTATTTCCTTGGGATATAAGCATAGTAGTAGCACTGCTGGATCAAAGGGTATGCACACTTTGATAACATTTTGGGCATAATTCCAGATTGCTCTCCAGAATGGTTGGATTCTTTCACAACTCCACTAACAATGCATCAGTATCCCAGTTTTCACACAGCCCCTCCAACATTCATTATTATTTTTTCCTGTCATCTTAGCCAATCTGACAGGTGTTTAATGGTATCTCAGAGTTGTCTTAATTTGCATTTCTCTGATCAATAGTGATTTGGAACACTCTTTCATATGAATGGAAATACTTTCAATTTCATCATCTGAAAATTGTCTGTTCCTATCCTTTGACCATTTATCAATTGGAGAATGGCTTGATTTCTTATAAATTTGAGTCAGTTCTCTGTATATTTTGGAGATGAGGCCTTTATCAGAACCTTTAACTGTAAAAATGTTTTCCCAATTTGTTATTTCCCTTCTAATCTTGTTTGCATTAGTTTTGTTTGTACAAAAGCTTTTTAATTTAATGTAATCAAAATTTTCTATTTTGTGATCAATAATGATCTCTAGTTCTCCTTTGGACCCAAATTCCTTCCTCCTACAAGTCTGAGAGATAAACTATTTTATGTTCCTCTAATTTATTTATGATCTCGTTCTTTATGCCTAAATCATGGACCCATTTTGATCTTATCTTGGCATATGGTGTTAAGTGTGGGTCCATGCCTAATATCTGCCATACTAATTTTCAGTTTTGACAGCAGGTTTTGTCAAATAATGAATTCTTATCCCAAAAGTTGGGATCTTTGGGTTTGTCAAACACTAGATTGCTATATTTATTCACTATTTTGTCCTGTGAACCTAACCTATTCCACTGATCAACTAGTCTATTTCTTAGCCAATACCAAATGATTTTGGTGACTGTTGCTTTATAATACAGTTTTAGATGAAGTACAGCTAGGCCACCTTCATTTGATTTTTTTTTTCATTACTTCGCTTGAAATTCTCGACCTTTTGTTCTTCCATATGTATTTCGTTGTTATTTTTTCTAGGTCATTAAAATAGTTTCTTGGGAGTCTGATTAGTATAGCACTAAATAAATATATTAATTTGGGGAGTATTGTCATCTTTATTATATTCACTTGGCCTATCAAAGAGCACTTAATGTCTTTCCAATTATTTAAATCTGACTTTATTTTTTGTGGCAAGTGTTTCATAATTTTGCTCATATAATTCTTGACTTTCCTTTGGTAGATAGATTCCCAAATATTTTATACTATTGACAGTTATTTTGAATAGAATTTCTCTTTGTATCTCTTGCTATTGGATTTTGTTGGTGATGTGTAAAAATGCTGAGGATCTATGTGGATTTATTTTGTATCCTGCAACATTGCTAAAGTCGTGGATTATTTCCATAGCTTTTTATTGGAATCTCTGGGGTTCTCTAAGTATACCACCATATCATCTGCAAAGAGTGATAGTTTGGTTTCCTCATTACCTACTCTAATTCCGTTAATCTGTTTCTCAACTCTTATTGCCCAGGCTAACGTTTCTAATACAATATTGAATAGTAATGGTGATAGTGGGCAACTTGTTTCACTCCTGATCTTACTGGAAAATGTTCCATTTTATCTCCATTATATATGATACTTACTGACGGTTTTAAATATATGCTCCTGACTATTTTAAGAAATAGTCCATTGATTCCTGTACTCTCAAGTGTTTTTAGTAGGAATGGATGTTGGATTTTATCAAATGCTTTTTTCTGCATCTATTGAGATGATCATATGGTTCTTGTTAATTTGATCATTAATATGGTCAATTATACTAATAGTTTTCCTAATATTAAAATAGCCCTGCATTCCTGGTATAAATCCTACTTGATCATGGTGTATTATCCTGGGGATGATTTTCTGTAGTCTTTTTGTTAATATCTTATTTAAGATTTTAGCATCAATATTCATTAAGGAGATTGTTGTATAGTTTTCTTTCTCAGTTTTCAACCTACCTGGTTTAGGTATCAGTACCATGTCTGTGTCATAAAAGAAATTTGGTAGGACTCCTTCATTCTCTATTTTTTCAAATAGTTTATATAACACTGGGGCTAATTGTTCTTTAAATGTTTGGTAGAATTTGGTAAATCCATCTGGCCCTGGGGATTTTTTCTTAGGGAATTGATTAATAGTTTGTTCTATTTCTTTTTCTGAAATGGGACTATTTAACCAATTTACTTCATCCTCTGTTAATCTGGGAAGCCTATATTTTTGGAGGTAGTCATCCATTCACTAAGCTTATCAAATTTATTGGCATAAAGTTGGGCAAAGTAACTCCTTATTATTGCTCTAATTTCCTCTTCATTTGGTGGAAATTTCCCCCTTTTCATTTTTAACACTAAGAATTTGATTTTCCTCTTTCCTTTTTCTGATCAGATTTATGAAAGGTTTATGTATTTTATTAGTTTTTTTCATAGAACCAACTCTTAGTTTTATTTATTAATTTAATAGTTTTTTTTTACTTTCAATATTATTAATTTTTCCTTTTAATTTTAAAAATTCAAGTGTAGCATTTGATTGGGGGTTTTTAATTTGGTCTTTTTCTGGCTTTTTAAGTTGCAAGCCCAATTCATTGATCTTCTCTTTCTCTATTTTCTTCAAGTGAGCCTCTAATGATATAAAATTTCCCCTTATTACCACTTTAGCTGCATCCCACACATTTTGATATGATATCTCATCATTGTCATTATCTTGAGTGAAATTATTAATTGTTTCTATAATTTGCTGTTTCACCCAATAATTCTTTAAGATTATTTAGTTTCCAATTACTTTTTGGTCTATTTACCCCTAACTTTTTCTTGAATGTAGTTTTTATTGCATTGTGATCTGAAAAGAAAGCATTGACTATTTCTGCCTTCCTACATTTAATTTTCAGATGTTTATGTCCTAATATATGGTCAGCTTTTGTAAAGGTTCCATGAATTGCTGAGAAGAAAGTGTACTTCTTTCTATCACCATTCAGTTTTCTCCAAAGATCTATCATACCTAATTTTTCTAATATTCTATTTACCTCGTGAATTTCTTTCTTATTTGTTTTGTGGTTTGATTTATCCAATTCTGAGAATGCACTATTATAGTTTCACTGTCTGTTTCTCCTTGCAACTCTCTTAACTTCTCTTTTAGGAAGTTAGATGCTATACCACTTACTGCATATATGTTTAGTATTGATATTTTTTCATTGTCTATGCTACCCTTTAGCAGGATACAGTTTCCTTCCTTATCTCTTTTAATTTGATCAATTTTTGCTTTTGTCTGATCTGAGATAAGGATGGCTACCCCTGCTTTTTTGATTTCACATGAGGCATAATAGATTCTGCTCCAGCCTTTTACCTTTACTCCGTATGTATCTCCCTGCTTTAAATGTGTTTCCTGTAAACAACATATTGTAGGGTTCTGACTTTTGATCCAGTCTGCTATCTGCCTATGCTTAATGGGAGAGTTCATCCTATTCACATTTACAGTTAAAATTACTAATTCTGTATTTCCTGCCATCATAATATCCCCAGATTATGCTTTTTTTCCTCTTCCTCCCCCGAACCCCTTCCCAAGTATTAAACTTATGGGCCCCACTTGTGTCACGCAGCCCTCCCTCAATATACCTCACCTTTCCCTTTAGATCCTTTCCCCTTTTTTGTGCCTTTCCCTTATCACTCTTTTCCTTTTCCCTTTTTCTCTCCCACTTTTTAATGAGGTAAGAGAGAATTCTCTGTAAAACAAATATGTCAATTATTTTCTCTTTGAACCAACTCTGATGACAGTAACATTCACACAATGTTCCTCCTCCTCTCTAATTTCCCACAGATATTATAGGTTTTCTTTGCCTCTTCATAGGATGTAGTTTCCCTCATTTTATCTCCCTTTTTCCCTTTTTCTGATACTATCCCCTTTCCATTTCTATTTCCCTTTTTTATGTTATATCAATAAAATCAAATTATACATGTGGACTTTATGTATATCCATAACAGAAATACAGTTCTCAAGAGTTCCTTTTACCTTTTTCTGCTTCTCTTGAGTCCTATGGTTGGAGATCAAACTTTGTTTAGATATGTTTTTTTCCTTAGAAACAAATAAAATTCATCTGTTTCATTAAATGTCCATTTTCTTCCATGGAAAAAATGTTCAGCTTAGCTGGATAGGTTATTTTTGGTTGCATTCCAAGTCCTTTTGCCTTTCGGAATATCAGATTCCAGGCCCTTTGATCCTTTAGTACAGCCAGATCTTGAGTGACCCTTATTGTGGCACCTCGATATTTACATTTTTTTCCTGGCTGCTTGTAATATTTTTCCTTAGTTTGATAGTTCTGAAATTTGGCCACAATATTCCATGGAGTATTTTTAGGGTCTTTTTCAGAAGCTGTTGTAGAAGGCACTGAGATTGTTTCCTTGTAATATCATATCTTAATTAACTTTAAGGCAGTTAGTGGTGCAGTGGATAGAGAGCTGAATGTAGAGTGAGGAAAAACTGACTTAAAATCCAGCCTCAGGTACTTAACCTGTTTGCCTCATTTTACTCAACTATAAAGTAGGGATAATCACCTAGTCTGATTTGCAAGGATAAAACATTCAATGTTTCCTATTGTCTGTATATAAATTACACTTCAATGAATAGATAAATATCTACTATAGATACATCCTTTATATTTGTACCAATTACCAATTTGTCCAAAAGCAGTTACTTAGTTGTTTAATTTTTCCTTTGTCTGAGATCTGTATATGGGAAGATCCAAAAAACCCAAAACAAGTCAAGACAAACAAACAAAACAACCAAATACATAGCAAAGTTCAGAACAGGGAAGTGATGTCCTGGAGTCAAATCATTCTGGATGGGAGAGCTGCTTGTTAAATTTCTAGATTGAATATTTAGACTTTGAAAATCAGCAAATGTTACAAATCTAGATTTATTGCTTTCTTGATTGTCTAAACATCAGAAAAAGATGAAAATAACACAAACATTTTAATATGTATTGACAGCACTTTTTTTTTAAATAGAGTTGGTTGTTAAACATTTACAAACTCACTCCTGGAGCAGGCCTTCAGATTATTCCCTTGGGATAAGATCTGACCAAGGAAACAGGCAATTCATCTCTGGCTTCTTTCTTCTTACCTTTAATAGCTTACTTTACAGCAATGCATGGCTCTATTAGTTCCTAATAATGGTTCATGTTTATATTCTACTTCACTATTAAAATGTACTTTCATGTGCCTTATCTTGTTTGACTTTAACAACTGCATGACATAGGTAGGACAAATAATAGTGTTTTTAATTTCACAGATGAGGAAATTGAGCTTCAGAAATGTTAAGTGCTTTGCTCATGGTTGCAAATTTATTTTGTTAATGCTCAAGGTGGGTCTCAAAATCAGAACTTCTGACTCAAAATTTCATTCATTTTACTGTCATGTTTCTACCTATATCATAGGAAAACTTTGAGGTATACTCATCTGACAATTAAATAGAAGGCTTTTTGTATTTTGTTTTGTTTTTCTCTTGGATGGGAATGGGCTGCAAAACTTTTTTGCTATGCCATTGAAGTTTAATAGATCCAGTTTGTCTTTGAACTCAATAGTTTCCATACTACAGAATCATGACCAGCTACATCAGTCTTCTAATTTTTTCTTTTTCTTTAATGGGGTATGAAATCCTGCCATGATCAGGTCAAAGGCATCATTATCCCTTTGTTTCAGGTAGTGTGATTGAAGCTACTGATGGTAAATTACCTGCCTGAGGTCACAAAGTGAGTTAATGACTAAAGTGGACATAAAGCATTCAATCTTCACACAGCTCTTTTGCTCTTAACCTTAAACCACATTTCCTCTGCCCCCACTGAAGCCTGCCTGACATTTGGAAAAGTTCTAAATTTATGACAGACTGTAGCGCTGGCCAAATTTGGGAGCTCTGAATATTAGGTAGAAGATCAGGAAAGGGCTATTGAAAACAAAAAAATGTGCTTAACAAATTCACAAATACAGTCTCAGCTTTGTCACTTTCCCCCTCCTTTAGATTTTTCTTATTTGGAAATTCTTTGTCTAAGGAGTTGAGTGTATTAAATCAGGTGCATGTATTTTTTTCAGCCTTGGTTTCTGTGGAGGAAATGGAAATGCCTTATACATCTGGGGAACTTTTATTATAAATTTTGTGGACCAAACAATTTCTGCAGGGGTAATGATTCCTCAAAACCATTTGTACAGCTAATCCAGAGTTTAAAATGAATGTGATAGCTATCCATTTGAAATATGCCTTTTAACTAGTGAGTTTTATTGGAAGTGGGAAGATTTGTTAATTGAAAACTTTTCCTTTCATGCAGCATAAAATACATGAAAGAATGTATGAGTCAACAGTATCTACTGACAGTGGCAAAATTGGGAGGTTGGCAAAGTTTAAATTTGATCCTTCCCTCTGTCTTTACAATTTTCTTTTCCCACTAGTTAATGTATGTGAAATTCTTTGTAATTGGAAGATGCTACAGAGATTGATCTATGCTTATTATAGTTATTAGATCATTGGGAAAGGATCAATAATCTGTGCCTCTGGTAAACTCCAGGAAATGAAAAGCAGTCAACAATATGTATTAAGCACGCCCTTTGTGACATTTTTGAGGATGTAGGAAAAGAGAAGTCTGTGTGTGAAAAAAAGCCAAGTTCCTACTTTAAAACTTTTAAAATATATTTTCCATATTGATAATGCATATAAGACTTTAATGGTTTGCAAAGTATTTTACAAAGGACATCTTTTTCAAAACTCACAACATCCTTGTAAAGAGGATACTACAAGTATTATATTCTCACTCTCTTTTTTTTTTATAAAGGAACTCTGAAAGGAGAAGAATGGATCATGTCAGAGAGTAAGCAACTACCCACCATGAGATTTTATCTCAGCATTTCCTAATTCTAAGTTTGGTATTTTCTCCATACTAGGCTACCCTTCAAATGAATAAAAACATAAGGATTCTTGGGAAAAAAAAAAAAAAAAAAAAAAACTATATCAAGAAATGACATCATTTTGAACCTGCAATTTCATTGGTAGAGGTTCCCACGGAGGAATAGCTTTTGGCAATATGAATGGACATTTGTGCTACAATTTATAATCACAAGGAGTGAGAGGGGCAGCTAGGTGGCGCAGTGAATAGAGCACCAGCCTTGAATTCAGGAGGACCCGAGTTCAGATCTGGTCTCAGACACTTAACACTTCCTAGCTGTGTGACCCTGGGCAAGTTACTTAACCCCAGCCTCAAAAAAAAAAAAAAAAAAAAAAAAAAAAAAAAGAAAAAAAAAAAAAAACAAACAAGGAGTGAGATTCCCCAGACAGTATGTGTCAGTCTCCACTGGAATCTAAGTCTTCCTTTCTCAGGTTGGCTCTCTAACATAGAGCCATAATGCTTTTTAGTCATTTAATACAGTGTAAACTCAGTTCTAAATGCTGAGGTAAAATGTACCAAAGGGATGATTCATCAGGAATCACAGGAGGGGGTTGAAAAGTTTAGAAATTTAAAAACAGCAGGTCTCTTGCTTTTTATCACTGTGTATGTTTTGTGCATTTATAACTTTTTAAAAAATTACTACCACCAGTGACCCATCTGTTCTCTCCTTCCTTCATTAAATATGTCAAACTGTTTGCAGAGGCAGCTAGCTGATAAAGTGAATATAGTCATGGGCCTGGAATAAGGAAGACCTCAGTACAAATATGGCCTCAGATAATTACTAGTTATGTGACAATGAGAAATGTTTTAAACTGTTTCCTTCAATTTCTTTAAATTTAACATGGGGATAATAATAGCATCCGCCTGACAGGGTCAATGTAAGGGTCATACAAATAATGTGTTTAACAGCATGCCGGACATATATGCTATAGCAGGAAGCCATAGAAACATTTATTCCTCTTCCCCCTTTCCTACTTTGAAACACCCTGGCCTCTGACAGAAGGGGGTTTCCTGCCTAGAAATAAGCAGAGATATAATAGAACTCTATTTATTGTGCTTGTGTCAGGGGAATGTGGATAATATCATCTTTATAGCCTTTTGATGTTTCAGTATGATAAGGGCAGCGCAATTCATATTGTATCCAGGAGACATGATTTGACCATAGAGTAACTGAATCAATAGGTTGCTTTGTAGCTAGATTTTATTGTGGTCAGTGGTAAAGAATCCTTAATGCAGCTTCTGTATTTCCAAAAGGACCTACATGGTTTCTTTAAAAAAAATTTTGCAAGTAAAAAAAAAATTTTTTCCCCAAACATCTTGAGGTATAATTGCTCCCATGACCTTGATTTCTTGGAGAATATGAGGGGAAAATAGGACCTTAGGTGCCTATATAGCATTAATCCCATGAAGTTTAATTACAAAGATTTATTTTATCTCTTAATTTATCTCTTAATTTTAATCTCTTAATTTTGGCATTTAGGAAATCATTTGTAACTTTGGAGAAAGCAGTTTAAGTTGCACAATAAATGAAGAAACAAAGTTTCATGGGATTGGAAAATAATTCAAAGTACAGTAAGGAGAGTCAAAACATATATTCTTTTTTTCTTTTTTCTTATTTTATTAATTTTTATAATTATAACATTTTATTTGACAGTACATATGCATAGGTATTTTTTTTTTTACAACATTATCCTTTGTACTCCCTTCTGTTCCGAGTTTTTCCCCTCCTTCCCTCCACCCCCACCCCTAGATGGCAGGCATTGCCATACATATTAAATATCTTATAGTATATCCTAGATACAATATATATACATATATATATATATATATATATATATATATATATATATATATATATATATATATATATATATATATATATATATATATATATATATATGTGCAGAACCGAATTTTGTTGTTGTTGTTGTTGCAAAGGAAGGATTGTATTCGAAAGGTAAAAATAATCTGAGAAGAGAAACAAAACAAAACAAAACAAAACAAACAAACAAAAAAAACAATGCTCACAGTTTACACTCATTTCCCAGTGTTCCTTTTCTGGATGTAGCTGATTTTGTCCATCATTGATCAATTGGAATTGGATTAGCTCTTCTCTAGATTGAAGCTATCCACTTCCATCAGAATACATCCACATACATCCTTCATTGCTGAAGTGTATAATGATCCCCTAGTTCTACTCGTTTCACTCAGCATCAGTTGATGTAAGTCTCTCCAAGCCTCTCTGTATTCCTCCTGTTGGTCATTTCTTACAGAACAATAATATTCCAGAGTCAAAACATATAGACAGCTATTTATAGCTCAGCCAAGAGCGTGAAAGAAATAAAGGGTGATTGTTTGAAAGGAAGGTAATGTTGAGAGCTAGGGTTTTTTAATTTATTTTAATTAACGGGTGAGGCCTGAGCAGTACATTTGTAGGCATCAGGAAAGGATTTGATCTTTAGGGAGTAAAAGAAGATTATTGGAAGAGAAGAGAATTTCCAGGGAAATTTGATGAAGTACTCCACAAATAAACTGAAGGTTATACTGTATGTGTGGGGATATTTTTAATGTGGATTGAGGAGATTTTATCAAGGAATAAAATAAAGGAAAAAAAGAATGGGAGATGATGTTTTGAGATGCAGAATAGGGTAGATGACAGAATTTCTATTTTCTTATGTAGGGAAGTTGATCTTCAACCAACTGTGCCCCCCCCAATCTCAGAAAGCCCAGAATGTAATCCCAAAATTATTAAATTAAATGTAAAGATGGGTCTATTCACTAATACTTTTAGGATATGTGAATGTCTTTCTCTTAGTGAATCAAAAAAAATCTAACAGTAAAATGAGATAGCTTGTGATTTTGAGGCAGGAGTGGAGGAGTGTACATATACCAGAGGCCACCCATGGAAGAAGGTAGCATTAAGTGCTATGTAATCAATAAGGCAATAAGGACCTGAGAGGCAGATTCTAGATTAACACACACACACACACACACACACACACACACACACACACACACACACATATATATATATATATATATATGTATAAAGACAGTCACTTTATGGAGGAAAATGTTCATAAGAGTGGTGCCTTTGGCAATGGAAAAGACATTTGGCTATAAAAGAGAGAGAGAGACATAGACAGAGAAACTGAAAAAAAAAATATATAGAGAGAGACAGAGACGAAGACAGCAAGAGAGACAGAGACACAGAAAGAGACAGAGACAGAGAGAGACAAAGACTGAGAGACAGAGACTACAAGAGATATATAGAGACAGAGACACACAGAGAGACAGAGAAAAACAGAGAAGACAGAGACAGAAAGACAGAGACAGAGACAGACTCAGAGAAAGAGAGACACACTCACAAAGACAGAGAGACAGACAGAGAGAGAGAGAGAGAGAGAGAGAGAGAGAGAGAGAGAGAGAGAGAGAGACAGAGACAGAGAGACAGAGAGACAGAGAGATAGATGATCTGCCCCAAAATGTTTTCTTATAGAAGACAGACATGAGGAGAGAAGGAGGGATAGGGAAAGAGGAGGGATAAGGGAGAGAGAGGGAGAGAGAGGGAAAGGAAGAGGAAGAGGAAGAGGCACTTGACCAGATAATTAGGATTTGAGATCCCCACTGAGACACCTTCAGGAAGAAACAATTGAACCAAAGGACTTCAGAAGACAAAGTAAAGGACCTCTAGTCTTTGGGGTATCAGAACAATAAGTATTTTAGCCATATGTGTCTACTCTATGTGTGACTGTCATTATATTTTGAATTTGGAGCCTCATCTTGAGTGCTTTTTCATTTGTCCCAAGAGTTTTCTCCATGTAATTTTATTTTCACTGGCCAAGGTTAGTGAGACTCTCATGTGAATGTTAGAAAACCACCTTTTAAAAGGCACTTTCCATTCTACAGACTCCTACAATGGACATTTCCCTTTGAATTGGTTAATGACACTCTTGTGTTTTCTGTTAGAAGCTAATCTTTGAAATGAGTGATACTGGAGGATTCCTGATTATCACCATTGGCAAGTCCCTATCGATACTCAAAATATATGAAAAGGATTTGTAAGTTCATAAGAAAAACAGGTCATGATAATTTTCTGCAAATGGATATAAATGGAATGTCATTTCTTTCACTTGGCTCTCATGGGATTATGTTAAGGTTATTGCTATTGTAATTCAAGCTTTGATCTATAAAAGTCTCTCAGGACCTATAGTCCACTTATTGGCAACAAGTGCTTTTTATGTGACTATAAAAATCATTTTAAGATATTTCACTCCAGAATTTCCAGGAAGAAAATAAAGTTGTTCAGTACTCACTAGTTCACTACTCAAGGAAAGCTTCCTATATGACTGAAAATGCTTCATTGACTTCTTGTTTGATTCTGGTTTAGTATTAGGGTTAGACAATGGTATGATATGATAACTGCAAATTTTCCTGAGTTATAAAGGGTTTCAAATCATAGGTCAGGAGAAAAAGAAGAAAAGCATAGAGCAAGAAGTTGAGGAAGAGGGAGGTAAAGAGTAAAAGGAGGAAGAACCCAATTGAGAGGGAAAAAAGGAATCTGAAGTAAAGGAGTCAGAGAAGGAGGATTTAAAGAGAATGCAAAGAAATATGATAGCATGAACAAATAGATTCAAGATGGAGACCTTACTTGGTAAGACAAGTAAAGCAAGACAAGTTCAGAAAAAAAGCTAAGAGGATAGTGAAAGAAGGATGAATCTCAGGGTAATTTTTAAAGTTCTAAATCTTTTAAATATACAAGATAGGGAAAGTCTTCAAATGAACTTCATTAAATGTATGATGTTTCTATTTCTTCCAAGGCTATATGTTTTGTATCTATGTAGATGTGTGTAGAATCTTGTCACTCCTATAAATGAAGATAAAGGAGTTTGAGTGATGCTTCTCCATTTTATAGATTATTAGAGAGAATGGAATCTTATAAAAAATTAAGGATTTTATTGTGAAAATAAAAGAAGAAAAATAATATAAAAATGAATCAAAATCTGATATTTATGGGTAAAAGGACAAAATGAAGGAAAGAAACCATGATTACTTGAAACTAAAAACAGATTAAGATTTTTTTGCAAGAGAAGAGCTGCACACTCTGATGAGAAAACAACTTTTTGTTCTCTGATGAATGGTATTATGAGCCACAGCTTATTTCAAGTGAGAGATAATTCAATAAAGGGTCAAGGAAGAAGAGAGGAATAGTGGTGGTTGTTGGTTCCCTGTAGAAGGATAATAAGAAAATAATTTTTCAAACAAGACCCAATAACCCAGAAATGTATTCTCTTTAAAGGAATAAATTTAAGAAGATGAGAAAAAGGCCTAGGAAGATGACAGCAATAAAATTTAAGGGCACATATACATCAAAATGTATTTAGTATGTAAAGTGAGCTAAAGATCCTAATGCAATAGACAAGTTTGACCTCATCACTACCAGTGAGACTTGGTGTAGTGAAACATAGCATGAGTGTGATTCTCTAAGGATAAATCTTGTTTAAGAAAATAAGCAAAAGTAAGGGAAGGTTGGATCACATTATAATTAAAATGATATATTCATAAGGGAACAGAGGTTACAGAGTGGAGAAGCAGGCTAAGAAGCATTTGAATGAAGACCAATCCAGAAAGAAGTAGTATTGATACTGTCACTTGAATATACTACAGATAGATCTCTTGGACAGAAAGGCAATTAATTAGAGAAACAGATCACTGACATCATGGATGGAATCAAAAGGTGTTCCATTTTTCCTGATCTTCCACTGTGACACTAGTTGCAATAGTAGTAATAACTGTTGGAATAATTATTAGGGTAGTAAGACACAAAGGTTAATATGGTTCTAACCACTTTTATAATGGAGTAAGAAGCAGACTAACTAGTAGGGAATCCAGCTTTGCTAAATCAAGGAAAGAGAAGAGTTGAAGATTTTGCTTCTAGCTAATTTAGAGGATAGGAAAATTTTTCAAATCACTTTCACTAAATGTATTTTTTATTACTTTCAAGGCCATATGTATTTTATCTATGTTGATAGATAAGTGTGTAGGATCTTGTCTCTCCTATAAATGAAGATAAAGGAGTTGGAGTGATGCCTTTCCATTTTACAGGTTATCAGAGAAAATGGAGTCTTGTTAAAAAAAAAAGTTTAAGAGATATCACTGTGAAAATCAAAGAACAAAATAATCCATGTGATTTCTGTGTGATTTCTCAGGCAAAAGGAGACAAATGACTATCAGGGATCAGGAATTTTCATCTCTGCTCTAGAATAAATCTAGTATTGTACATTGGAAAGACTGACTATATTCATAATTCTAAAGTTTATAAAATAGGACTTTGTGATTTGGATATATTGGAGCAATTAGGTGGTACAAAGGTTAGAGCTCTGGACTTGACCCGGAATCAGGAAAGCTTGAATTCAAATTTGAACTAAGATACCTCCTAGCTTTTTGACCCTGGACAACTCATTTTATTTCTATCTCAATAATCTCATCTGCCAAAAGAAAATAATTGTATCTATTTTCAAAAGTGGTTATGAAAACATAATGATAAAATTTGTGTAAAGTGTTATGCAAACCTTAAGCTGTTATATAAATCCTAGCTATTATTATTGTTATTGTTACATCAATTTTCTTGTCTTATCCACAATAATTGGCCATTCATATTTCATTAGTAGTTTTTTTAAATAGTAATAAGAGACTTTTGTTACTTGGACATCTGTGGTACTTCTGGTCCATTACTGTCAGTGACTTATCAATATTTTTCTTACATTAATAAAAATACATCCTTATAAAGGCAAATCATTATAAAGTCGGGAACTAATTCTCACCAAAGATGATCTGGTGCCTGAAGGGAAAATGATGGGAACTTTGGTGACACATAACCATCATTTTCTATTTTAAAAAAATTCCTTTTAAAATAGTATAGAAGTGCTTTTTTTTTTTTTAAAGAGACAAGTAATTGAGTAAAAATATAAAAATATACTGTGGAGCTGCAAAATAATTTTGAGAATATTCAAATTCAGAATGATCTAAGGCTATCTAGGAAAGCTAGCAATTCCTTGATCTTACTATCACTTACAAGTGATTCTTTTTGAAAATTATAATATTTTATTATTCAATTATTCCATCTTGCTTATGATCATTATCTCTATTTACCCTTTTAGTGAATTCCAATTTCTTTGATGCACAGTTCTTTTTGGGGCCATTACTTCTATTCTTTCTGCCCTCTCCTCCCATCCCCCTTTCGACTCTTTGGTGAATCAGTTGAAAAGTACATTATGCTCCAAATCATATTCTTTTTGATTCTCAAATGTAAGCTAGTTTACATTTGAAAAAACTGAGGCAGATAGAAGTTAAATAGTTTGCCTAGGTTCACACAACTAGAAAGTGTCTAAGAGCAGATAATCTATCTCTTGATTTCAGAACCAGCCCTCTAGAAGCTAGCCAAATAGGTACTCAAGCTAATGTGCTTAATATAAGGACAATTAATATATTGGACAGCATTTTTCCTGAAAATGATATACACTTGAATGGGGGGACTTCTGGCCAGCATAAGGAAGAGGAGGCACACATTTGCAAAAGCTCCACATTTTCTCTCAGAATTTATTTTATGACAAGCCTCAGAATTAGTGCTTGACTGGAAAAACCCCTCACAAATAATGACCAACAGAAAACATCCTTGAAATTCTCCAGAAAAAGTCTGTTTTTGCTTGGGGGTGGGAATGACCAGATTGGATGCAGGCTAAGGGCAAGCAGCAAGAGCTTGGCAAGCAGCTCATACTGTGCAGGCCAGAGCGGGGAAGGGTGCGATCTCTGCCATGTCTCTGTGAACATCTTTACCACAGTGTGGATATTCTGTCTTGCCAGCAAGCCAGGGTCAGCTGAGAAGCTGTAAACACAGGAGGTAAAGTTAGCATCTCTAAGGACCTGGCCACCCCCACCCAGAGTGACACAGCATGTTCTTAGAGCCTCAGAGTCTCAGAGCACAGAGGCAGAGCAGCCATTGCTGTCCTGCTAGTACCTCACTGTTGTCCCCCGCAGTCTGTAGAGGAAGCCCATTAATACCATCCAGCACCTCCCCACCAAAAGCAGACCATTTGTTTTTCTTATTAGTTTGTTTTCTTTAATTCTACTCTGACAAAATGAGCAAAAAAATTTAAAAGGACTCTAACCATGGATAGCTTCTATGGATAGAGAGCAAACTTTGAACCCTGAGGAGATTAAAAACAGACTGTCTCCAGAGGAATCTCCAAAGGGGGATATGATCTGCTCCTCAATACATAAAAATGTCATAGAAGAAATCAAAAAGGATCTCACAAGAAAGCTAGAAGAAAAATGGGAAAAGGAAAGGGAAGCTTGGCAAGAGAGTCTGGATAAGTCATCCCACTCATTTAAAGACAGAGTGGATAAAGAAATCAAATACTTGAGAAACAAAATTAGTGAGTTGGAAAAAGAAAATAGCTCTCTAAAAATAAAATTATGAAATGGAAAAAAATTCCATAGAACAAAACAACTCCCTTAAAAACTGAATTGGACAATTAGAAAAAGATATAAAAAAAGTGAGTGAAGAAAATACATCACTGAAAATCAGAATTGAACAAATAGAATTGAATGACTCCAGGAGACACCAAGAATCAGTCAAGCAAAATCAAAAAAATGAAACAATGGAAAAAAATGTCAAATACTTTCTTGGGAAGACAACAGACCTGGACAATAGATACAGGAGAGATAATCTAAGAATAATTGGACTCCCTGAAAAATATGATGAAAAGAAGCGCCTGGAAACTATTTTCCAGGAAATTATCAAAGAGAACTGCCCAGATGTTTTAGAAACAGAGGGTAAAATAGACATTGAAAAAATTTATCAACTTCCGGCCAAGATGGCGGTGTGGAGGCAGACATCTGCTTGAGCTCCGTGTTTTCTCTCAGGACTTACTTCATGACAAACCTCTGACTTAATGCTTGACCATAAAAGAAACCCACAAATAATCACCAAGAGACAACATCCTTGAAATTCACCAGAAAAGGTCCGTGTCTGCTTGGGGGAAGGGTCAAACAGACTGGGTGCAGACTGAGGGCAGGCAAGCCAGAGTGAGACAGACAGCTCACACAGCTCAGACTGGAGGAGGGAGGGGTATGATCTCTGCTGTTTCTGCAAAAAGACTTACCCCAGTGTGGATATTCTGTCTTGGCAGCAAGCCAGGAGCAGTAGAGAGGGTGTAAACACTAGAGGTGAAGAATAAAACCCTGGAAAGCTAGGGTCTCTTGGGACCTGGCCACCCCCAACCTCCACTTGGAGTGACTCCAAGTTCTCAGAGCCTCAGAGCACAGACTCAGCACAACCATCTCTGTCCTGTTAGTGGCTCGCTGCTGCCCTACCCCCAGTCTGTAGAGGAAGCCCATTAACACCATCCAGCCCCATCCCCCCAAAAACAGACCAATTGTTTCTCTTGTTAATTTGTTTTCTTCAATTGGCTCTGACAAAATGAACAAAAAATTCAAAAGGGCTCTATCCATTGACAGCTTCTGTATGGAGAGAGCAGACTTCAAATACTGAGGACACTAAAAGCAGATTGTCCTCAGAGGAATCCCCTAAGGGGGATATGAGCTGCTCCTCAATACAAAAGAATTTCATAGAGGAAATCAAAAAAGCTCTCAAAAGAGAGCTAGAAGAGAAATGAGAAGCTTGGCAAGAGAGCCTGGAGAAGTCATCCCACACATTTAAAGACAGAGTGCATAAAGAAAACAAATCATTGAGAAACAAAATTAGTGAATTAGAAAAGGTAAACAACTCCAAGGAAAACAGGATTAGTGAATTGGAAAAGGTAAACAACTCCAAGGAAAACAGGATTAGTGAGCTGGAAAAAGAAAACAGCTCTCTAAAAAATAAAATGGATAAAATTGAAAAAAAATTCCATAGAAGAAAAAAACTCACTTAAAAACACAATTGGACAATTACAAAAGGATATAAAAAAGTGAGTGGAGAAAATATATCATTGAAAATTAGACTCGAACAAGTAGAAATGAATGAATCAAGAAGAAACCAAGAAGTAGTCAAGCAAAACCAGAGAAATGAAACAATTGAAAAGAATGTCAAGTACCTTATTAGAAAGACAACAGACCTGGAAAACAGATCCAGGAGAAATAATTTGAGAATAATCGGACTCCCTGAAAAATGTGAGGAAAAAAAAGAGCTTGGACACTATTTTCGAGGGAATTATCAAAGAGAACACAGTGCAACAGGATATTTGAGTAGCCCAGAAGTATTCTCTGTGGATATAGGACTGCCCTGTGGGTGGGATCCTGTCCATATTGAGATAGCTTCGTAATGGGTAACAGCTCTCTCGCTGGTTGGCTGTGTGTGTGACCTCACAGGCCCTTTATAAGCCCACTGCAGACAGCAGTCACTATCTTTAACCTGGCTCCCTAACCTGGGGTAGCCAAGCCAAGCAAAGCTGATGGATAGCCAAGAGGTAAGGAGTTTGGTAGAGAACATGTGCCTCTTCAGACGAGGTGTTCACTAGGGGGCTGACAAGTCAGGGCATTATGTGAGTAGGTATAGTAAAGGCTTTTAAGATTACACATGGCTGTTCTTGAGCATGCTACTTGTTATTAAACTATAGATTCAACAGATCATGGCCAGAGACCTTTGAAGACCTCAGAGGAGGCAAGCAGGGTAGAGTTGACACTGCAAAGGTCAGTGGTCAAAGGTATTCTGTTGGGCCTAGGGCAGACTAGTAATTGTAACTGCCAGGAGTGCATGTTACAGAAACTAAATAATCTCATACTAAAGAATGATAGGGTAAAACACCAAATTATAGATATAGTTAATAATTTCACCCAAGAAAATTACAATAATGAGATATCATACCAAAATGTGTGGGAAACAGCCAAAGCAGTAATAAAGGGATATTTTATATCTCTAGAGGACTACTTGCATAAAATAGAGGAAGAGAAGGTCAATGAATTGGGCTAACAACTAAAAACGCTAGAAAAGGAACAAATTAAAATCCTCCAGATAAATGCAAAACTTGAAATTCTAAAAAATAAAAGGAGAGATTAATAAAATTGAAAGTAAAACAAAACAAAACAAAACAAAACAAAACCCCATTGAATTAATTAATAAAACTAAGAGCTGTTTCTATGAAAAATCCAACAAAACAGACAAACCCTTAGTAAATCTTATTTAAAAAAGGAAAGAGGAAAATAAAATTGTTCGTCTTAAAAATGAAAAAAGGAGAAATCACCAGTGATGAAGAGGATATTGGAGCAATAATTAGGAGTTACTTTGCCCAACTTTATGCCAATAAATTTGACAACTTAAATGAAATGGAAGAATACCTTCAAAAATATAGCTTGCCCAGATTAATAGAGGAAGAAGTAAATAGTCTAAATAGTCCCATTTTAGAAAAAGAAATAGAATAAGTTATTAACCAACTCCCTAAGAAAAAATCCCCAGGACCAGATGGGTTTACATGTGAATTTTACAAAACATTTAAAGAACAACTAACTCCAATGCTATATAAACTATTTGAAAAAATAGGGAATGAAGGAGTCCTACCAAATTCCTTTTATGACGCAGATATGGTACAGATACCTTAACTAAGTAGGTGGAAAACAAAAAGAAAACTATAGACCAATCTCCCTAATGAATATTGATGCTAAAATCTTAAATTAAATATTTGCAAAAAGATTACAGAAAATATTTATACCAGGAATGCAAGTATATTAGGGATATTAGGAATAAATATTAGGAAAACTATTAGCATAATCAACTATATCAATAACCAAATTAACAAAAACCATCTCAATTGATGCAGAAAAAGAATTTGATAAAATCCAACATTCATTCCTACTAAAAACACTTGATAGTATAGGAATAAATAGACTATTCCTCAAAATAATCAGGAGCATATATTTAAAATCATCAGTAAACATCATATATAATGGTGATAAACAAAGCCTTTCCAAGTAAGACCATGAGCTAAACAAGGTTGCCCACTAAATTACAATTCAATATTGTACTAGAAACACTAGCCTTGGCAATAAGAGTTGAGAAAAAGATTAAAGGAATTAGAGTAGGTAAGGATGAAACCAAACTATCACTCTTTGCAGATGATATAATGGTATACTTAGAGAACCCCAAAGATTCTGTTAAAAAGCTATTAAAAATAATTCATAACTTTAGCAAAGTTGCAGGATTCAAAATAAAGTCACATAAATCCTCAGCATTTTTATACATTACCAAGAAAATCCAACATCAAGAGATACAAAGAGAAATTCCATTCAAAATGACTGTCAATAGTATAAAATATTTGTGAATCTATCTACCAAAGGAAAGTCAGGAATTATGTAAGGAAAATTACAAAACACTTGTCATAAAAATAGAGTCAGAATTAAATAATTGGAAAATATTAATTGCTGTTGGACAGGCCGAGCAAATATAATAAAGATGACAGTACTCCTTAAACTAATCTATTTATTTAGTGCTATACCAATCAGACTCCCAAGAAACTATTTCAATGACCTAGAAAAAAATTCATATGGAAGAACAAAAGGTCAAGAATTTCAAGAGAATTAATGAAAAAAAAAAATCAAATGAAGGTGGCTTAGCTGTACCTGATATAAAACTATATTATAAAGCAGCAGAAAGACTTCCGGCCAAGATGGCAGAGTGGAGGCAGACAGCTGCTTGAGCTCTGCGTTTTCTCTCAGAACTTACTTCATGACAAGCCTCAGAGTTAATGCTTGACTGAGAAAGAAAGCCACAAATAATCATCAAGAGAAGACATCCTTGAAATTCACTAGAAAAGGTCTGTGTTTGCTGGGGGAGGGTCAATCAGACTGGGCACAGACTGAGGGCAGGCAAACCAGAGTGAGACAGGCAGCTCACACAGCTCAGACCAGAGAGGGAGGGGGACAATCTCTGCCTATTCTGCAAAAAGACTTTTACCCCAGTGTGGATATTCCATCTTGGCAGCAAGCCAGGAGCAGTGGAGAGGGTGTAAACACCAGAGGTGAAGAATAAAACCCTGGAAAGCTAGGGTCTCTTGGGACTTTGCCACCCCTAACACCCACCTGGACTGACTCAGCACATTCTCAGAGCCTCAGAGCATAGACTCAGTGCAGCCATTGCTGTCTGGTTAGTGGCTCGCTGCTGCCCTACCCCTATTCTGTAGAGGAAGCCCATTAACACCATCCAGCCCCATCCCCCCAAAAACAGACCAATTGTTTCTCTTGTCAATTTGTTTTCTTTGATTGGCTCTGACAAAATGAACAAAAAATTCAAAAGGGCTCTAACTATTGACAGCTTCTGTATGGAGAGAGAGCAGACTTGAAATATTGAGGAGACTAAAAACAGACTATCCCCAGAGGAATCCCCTAAGGGGGATATGAGCTGCTCCTCAATACAAAAGAATCTCATAGAGGAAATCAAAAAGGATCTCACAAGAGAGTTAGAATAGATATGGGAAAAGGAAAGGGAAGCTTGGCAAGAGAGCCTGAAGAAGTCATCCCACGCATTTAAAGACAGAGTGGATAAAGAAATCAAATCATTGAGAAACAAGATTAGTGAGCTGGAAAAAGAAAACAGCTCTCTAAAAAATAAAATGGATAAAATGGAAAAAAATTCCATAGAAGATAAAAATTCAATTGGACAATTACAAAGAGATATAAAAAAAGTGAGTGAAGAAAATACATCATTGAAAATTAGACTCGAACAAGTAGAAATGAATGACTCAAGGAGAAACCAAGAGGTAGTCAAGCAAAACCAGAGAAATGAAACAATTGAAAAGAATGTCAAGTACCTTACTAGAAAGACAATAGAACTGGAAAACAGATCCAGGAGAGACAATTTGAGAATAATCGGACACCCTGAAAAATGTGAGGAAAAAAAAAAGCTTGGACACTATTTTCGAGGAAATTATCAAAGAGAACTTGTCCAGACGTTCTGGAAACAGAGGGTAAAATAGACATTGAAAAAATTCATCGATCACCTACTGAAAGGGACCCTAAAATCAAAACGCGAAGAAATATAGTGGCCAAGTTCAAGAACCATCAGACAAAGGAAAAAATACTGGAAGCTGCTAGAAAAAAGCAATTCAGATATGGAGGATCCACAATAAGGATAACCCAGGATCTAGCAGCATCCACATTAAAGGAACAAAGAACCTGTAATATGATATTCTGAAAGGCTAAGGAACTTGGTAGGCAGCCAAGAATAACTTACCCAGCAAAAATGAGCATCGTTTTCTAGGGAAGAAGATGGACATTTAATGAAATAAATGAATTACATCTATTCTTGATGAAAAAACCAGACCTACATAAAAGGTTTAATCTTCAAATACAGAACTCAAGAGATTTCTAAAACGGTAAAAAGAAATCTTTAGAACTATACTTCTGCCATAAAAATATGTAAGGAACATATGTATAATTTGTCCTAGAAACTAGAGGTGGAAAGGAAATTATATCATAAAAAAGTGTAAAGTGGTGGTACTACATCTCATGAAGAGGCAAAGGTAACCTATTATATCTGAGAGAAAGAAAGGAGGGAGATGAACATAGTGTGTATCAATAGACATATTTGATTTATGGTGAAACTTCTTCCACTTCATTGAAAAGTAAGGGAAAGGAGTAAGCTAAGGGGAAGGGAAAACAGAAATTGTGAGGAAAAGGGGTAAACTAAGGGGAGGAACTTTAAGGTGGGGGAGGGATACTAAAAAGGGAGGGCTGTGAAAAGCAAGTGGTGTTCACAAGTTTAGTACTGGGTAGGGGGGTAAGAGGGAAGGAAAGGAGAAAAGAATAAGCAGGAGTAAACAGGATGGCAAGCAATATAGAATTAGTCATTCTAACCATAAATGTGAATGGGGCAAACTCCCTCATAAAGAGGAAGCAGTTAGCAGATTGGATTAAAAGTCAGAATCCTACTATATGTTGTTTACAGGAAATACAACTGAAACAGGGTGATACATTCAAAATAAAAGTGAAAGGGTGGAGCAGAATCTACTATGCTTCAGGTAAAGCCAAAAATGCAGGGGTAGCCATTCTCATCTCAGATCAAGCAAAAACAAAAATTGATCTAATTAAAAGAGGTAAGGAAGGGCATTATATCTTGCTAAAAACTACATAGATAATGAAGCAGTATCAATATTAAACATATACACACCAAGTGGTGCAACATCTAAATTCTTAAAAGAGAACTTAAGAAAGCTGCAAGAAGAACTAGACAGCAAAACTATAATAGTGGGAGATCTTAACCTTGCTCTCTCAGAATTAGATAAATCAAACCATAAAATAAATAAGAAAGAAGTCAAAGAGGTAAATAGAATACTAGAAAAGTTTGATATGATGGATCTTTGGCAAAAGCTAAATGGAGACAGAAAGGAGTATACTTTCTTCTCAGCAGTTCATGGAACCTATACAAAAATTGACCATATCTAGGACATAAAAACCTCAAAATCAAATGCAGTAAGGCAGAAATAGTAAATGCATCCTTTTCAGACCACAATGCAAATAAAATTACATTTAATAAAAAGCCAGGTGAAAATAGACCAAAAATAATTGGAAATTAAATAATCTTATAATAAAGAATGATTGGGTAAAATAGCAAATCATAGACATAACTAATAACTTCACCCAAGAAAATGACTATAATGAGACATCATACCAAAATGTGTGGGATACAGCCAAAGCAGTAATAAGGGGAAGTTTATATCTCTACAAGCCTACTTGCATAAAATAGAGAAAGAGAAGGTCAATGAATTGCCTTACAACTAAAAATGGTAGAAAAGGAACAAATTAAAAACCCCCAGACAAACAAAAACTTGAAATTCTAAAAATAAAAGATGAGATTAATAAAATTGAAAGTAAATCAAACTATTGAATTAATAAAACTAAGAGTTGGTTCTATGAAAAAACCAACAAAATAGACAAACTCTTAGTAAACCTGATTAAAAAAGGAAAGAGAAAAAGCAAATTGTTAGTCTTGAAAATGAAAAGGGAGAACTCACCACTAATCAAGAGGAAACTAGAACAATAGTTAGGAGCTACTTTGCTCAACTTTATACCAATCAATTCGATAACTTAAATGAAATGGAAGAATACCTTCAAAAATATAGCTTGCCCAGATTAACAGAGGAAGAAGTAAGTAGTCTAAATAGTCCCATCTCAGAAAAAGAAATAGAACAAGCTATTAACCAACTCCCTAAGAAAAAATCCCCAGGACCAGATGGATTTACATGTGAATTCTTTTTTTTTTTTTTTTTTTTTTTTTAATATATGAAATCTCATTGTTTTTATTTTCTTTTTTTTTTTAATTATATATATATATATTTTTTATAATATTATCCCTTATATTCATTTTTCCAAATTACCCCCCTCCCTCTATTCCCTCCCCCCGATGACAGGCAATCCCATACATTCTACATGTGTTACAATATAGTCTAGGTACAATACATGTGTGTGAATATCATTTTCTTGTTGCACAATAAACATTAGAATCCGAAGGTACATGCAACCTGGGCAGACAGATATTAGTGCTAACAATTTACATTCACTTCCCAGTGTTTCTTCTCTGGGTGTAGCTACCTCTGTCCATCATTGATCAACTGGAAGTGAGTTGGATCTTCTTTATGTTGAAGATTTCCACTTCCATCAGAATACATCCTCATACAGTATTGTTGTTGAAGTGTACAGTGATCTTCTGGTTCTGCTCATTTCACTCAGCATCAGTTGATTTAAGTCTCTCCAGGCCTCTCTGTATTCCTCCTGCTGGTCATTTCTTACAGAGCAATAATATTCCATAACCTTCATATACCACAATTTACCCAACCATTCTCCAACTGATGGACATCCATTCATCTTCCAGTTTCTAGCTACAACAAAAAGAGCTGCCACAAACATTTTGGCACATATATGACTCTTTCCGCTCTTTAGTATTTCTTTGGGATATAATCCCAGTAGTAGCGCTGCTGGGTCAAAGGGTATGCACAGTTTGATAACTTTTTGGGCATAATTCCAGATTGCTCTCCAGAATGGCTGGATTCTTTCGCAACTCCACCAGCAATGTATTAGTGTCCCAATTTCCCCACATCCCCTCCAACATTTATCATTATTTGTTCCTGTCATCTTAGCCAATCTGATAGGTGTATAGTGGTATCTCAGGGCTGGTTTAATATTAGGAAAACTATTAGTATAATTGACCATATTAATAATCAAATTAATAAAAACCATATGATCATCTCAATAGATGCAGAAAAAGCATTTGATAAAATCCAACATTCATTCCTACTAAAAATGCTTGAGAGTATAGGAATAAATGGACTATTCCTTAAAATAATAACAAGCATATATTTAAAACCATCAGTAAACATCATATGTAATGGCGATAAACTAGAACCTTTCCCTGTAAGATCAGGAGTGAAACAAGGTTATTATATGACCAAAATTATGAAACATTTGCCACAAAAATAGTCAGATTTAAATAATTGGAAAAACATTAAGTGCTCTTGGATAGGCCGGATGAATATAATTAAGATGACATTACTCCCTAAACTAATTTATTTATTTAGTGCTATACCAATCAGACTCCTAAGAAAATATTTTAATGACTTAGAAAAAATAACAACAGAATTCATATGGAACAACAAAAGGTCGAGAATTTCTAGGCAAGTAATGAAAAAAAAATTAAATGAAGGTGGTCTAGCTATACCTGATCTAGACTATATTATAAAGCAACAGTCACCAAAACCATTTGGTATTGGCTAAGAAATAGATTAGTTGATCAGCGGAATAGATTAGGTTCACAGGGCAAGATAGTGAATGAAAATAGCAATCAAGTGTTTGACAAACCCAAAGATCCCAACTTTGGGGTTAAGAATTCATTATTTGACAAAAACTGCTGGGAAAACTGGAAATTAGTATGGCAGAAACTAGGCATGGACCCACATTTAACACCACATACTAAGATAAGATCAAAATGGGTCCATGATTTGGGTATGAAGAATGAGATCATAAATAAATTAGAGGAACATAGGATAGTTTACCTTTCAGACTTGTGGAGGAGGAAGGAATTTGTGACCAAAAGAGAACTAGATGTCATTGATCAAAAAGTAGAAAATTTTGATTACATCAAATTGAAAAGCTTTTGTACAAACAAAACTAATGTAAGATTGGAAAGGATGTAACAAATTGGGAAAACATTTTTACAGTTAAAGGTTTTGATAAAGGCCTCATCTCCAAAATATATGGAGAATTGACTCAAATTTGTAAGAAATCAAGCCATTCTCCAATTGATAAATGGTCAAAGGATATGAACAGACAATTTTCAGATGATGAAATTGAAACTTTTTCCACACATATGAAAGTGTTCCAAATCACTATTGATTAGAGAAATGCAAATTAAGACAACTCTTAGATAACACTACACACCTGTCAGATTGGCTAAAATGACAGGAAAAAATAATGATGAATGTTGGAGGAGATATGGGAAAACTGGAACACTGATGCATTGTTGGTGAGCATTCTGGAGAGCAATCTGGAATTATGCACAAAAAGTTATCAAAGTGTGCATACCCTTTGATCCAGCAGTGCTACCACTAGGCTTATATCCCGAAGAAATACTAAAGAAGAGAAAGGGATCTGTATATGCCAAAATGTTTGTGGCAGCCCTTTTTGTAGTGGCTAAAAACTGGAAAATGAATGGATGCCTATCTATTGAAGAATGTTTGGGTAAATTGTGGTATATGAAGGTTATGGAATATTATTGATCTATAAGCAATGTCTAGCAGGTTGAAAACAGAGAGGCTTGGGGAGATTTACATCAACTGATGCTGAGTGAAATGAGCAGAATCAGGAGATCATTATTCATTTCAACAACAATACTGTATGAACATGTATTCTGATGGAAGTGGATATCTTCGACAAAGAGAAGGTCTTATTCAGTTCCAGTTGATCAATGATGGACAGAATCAGCTATCTCCAGAGAAGGAACACTGAGAAATGAGTGGAAACTGTTTACATTTTTGTTTTTCTTCCCAGGTTATTGTTACCTTCTGAATCCAATTCTTCCTGTGCAACAAAAAATTCGGTTCTGCACACACATATTGTATCTAGGATATACTATAACATATTTAACATGTATGGGACTACCTGCCATCTGGGGGGGGGAGGGAAGGAGGGAAAAATTCAGAACAGAAGTGAGTGCAAGGGATAATGATGTAAAAAATTACCTATGCATATGTATTGTCAAGAAAAAAATGGTATAAGTATAAAATTAATTTTAAAATGATATATATACTCATGGGCACCATCCAGGTCTTGTAAGTGTTCATTTTGAAAGACAGTGAGTATTTAAAATTAGTGGGAATTGGGAATTTAAACAGAAATGAGATGTTCTGGTCTTGGTGAAGAACAACAGAGGAAACAAAGGATAGAAATAACTTATAGGTGTTACACAGGGTAATTTTCCATGTTGTACAGCTTTTCTCCAACATTGTTTGCTTCAACAAATCAATAATTTAAAAATAATAGTTTTTTTCAAAATATATGCAGAGATAGTTTTCAACATCTACCCTTGCAAAGCCTTGTTTTCTCCCTCCTTTCCTTTTGCCTCCCTTACATAGCAAGTATAAACAAAAGATCAAAAAGGGGAAAATGAGAAAAAAAGCAAGCAAAAAACAACAGGAAAGGTGAAAATACTCTGCTATGATCTACATTCAGTCCCCACAGTCTTTTTTCTTGATATAGATGGTTCTCCCCATCACAAGTGTATTAGAATTGACCTGTATCATCTCATTTTTGAAAAGAAATACATCCATCAGTTGACCATCACACAATTTTGCTGTTGTTGTGTAGAACTAGAATTCTCTTGTTTCTACTAACTTCAAATTAATACTTTTGAAAATGAGACACAATAGAAAAGGGAATCAAGATATAAAAGTATCACATGGAAATAGTTAAAATAGGTGTTCAACACTAATATTTTAAAAGTTTTATTCCATGAGGAACTCAGAGAAATTAAAAAAGGAATAAATAATGATGTGCTTTATGAATTATAAAATAAGACTTCAAAATAGACTGGAAGAAAAGAGAATTGATAAAGAGTACAAATAAAAAAAATTGAAAACAGATATAGTCAAAAATAAAACTAGGACGCTTAAGAAGTCAGAAAATAATAATTTTTGAACTAACCACTGAACTGAGATGCATATTAATTAAATGTACTTAAAAGCACCCCAAATAAATCAATAATTTAAGTAATATCCCCAGACTAGAGCAAAGGGCAGGCAAAAGGGAAGAGGATGAGAAAACCTTGTGGGAACATCAGAATCAAAATAGTTTAAAGAAAACTATTTGCAGGGAGAATTTAATGATTTAAAAGATGAAGGAACCAAAAATATTATTTTTTAAAAGATTACTGAAACAAAAAATATATTCATGCCTATTTCTCACATGTAAATGTGAATATACTTTTAAAATCTAATAAAATTTGATCAGATTAGAAAAGAAAAGAATCTGTTTTAGGAAATATCTGTAAGGAAAATATATTCAGAAATTTAAGATACTGGAACAAGATTTACTGTGCATGAAGTGAATAAAAACAGTAATTGTAAGCATGTTATCAGACAAAATAAAAATAAAAAAAATTATAATTTCAAGAGTTAAGGATTTTATAATATGCTTCAAGGACCCATTATTAAGCATTTAATAATGCCTTATTATATAGTATTAATAAAATCAGTATTAATACCAAATAGTTTAGCCATAAAGAAAAACTTACATGAATTGTATAAAAAATGCATATTTAAATGTAGCTGTACAGTATATTCTATATACATTATATATGTATGAGTTTGATTAACTTTTCCTTTATGTATCTCTCTCTACATATAACTGTCACTATCTATCTATCTATCTAACTAGCTATCTTTCTTTCTTTCTATCTATCTGAGAAAGGAACATTTTGATCATGTATATTCATATATGCTATATATATATATACAAATGTGTTATTCTGATTTCATGTAAAATAAATATATTATATTAAGAATAGAATATTTTGCTGCTCCTTTCTCAGAAGTAGACACATTTGATAGAAATATGAACTAAAAATAAAAAAAAAATGAAATTGAACAAATTTTTTGAAGGCTTAGAGCTAAAAATCTTATTTCTTCTGAAAGGAAACATTAAAGATTATCCATATTTTTTTCAGAATTACATCAAAGTCTCCAAAAAGTATACTATAATTTAGGAACAGGGAAATTATAGATGAATATTAAAAATGGAAATAGTAGATACATTTTTGTAAACCATATTGTAGTAAAAATATAAATAATCATAAATAATATGGACAAGACATAGTTCTAAATAAAACTTAATAGCAGCATCCTAAAAGTAATTGTATTAGAGACCAAATTGGAAATATTTAATAACTCAATAAATGATAATTTAAATCACATGATAATATAAAATTTTCTGGGATGCAATTAAAGCAGTCCATATAGGAAAAACTATAACTCCAAGAACCTACATGAACAAAATAGAAAAAAAAAATCATTAAAGGATTAAATTGCAATTAAGAGGAAGAAATAAACAAATAACCCTACATAAAAGAAATCTTCTCCCTTTCCCCCTCCCCCCCAATGGGGGTTAAGTGACTTGCCCAGGATCACATTAGAAAGTATTAAGTGGGACTTCCAGCCAAGATGGCGGCGTGGAGGCAGACAGCTGCTTGAGCTCCTCTTTTTCTCTCAGAACTTACTTCATGACAAGCCTCTGACTTAATGCTTGACCCAGAAAGAAATCCACAAATTATCACCAAGAGAAGACATCCTTGAAAGTCGCCAGAAAAGGTCTGTGTTTGCTCGGGGGAGGGTCAATCAGACTGGGCGCAGACTGAGGGCAGACAGTCAGAGCAAGACAGGCAGCTCACACAGCTCAGACCTGAGGGGGAGGGGTGTGATCTCTGCCGTTTCTGTGAAAGGGCTTTTGCCCCAGTGTGGATGCTCCGTCTTGGCAGCAAGCCAGGAGCAGTGGAGAGGGTGTAAACACCAGAGGTGAAGATTAAAACCCCAGAAAGCCAGCGTCTCTCAGAGCCCGGCCACCCCCAACCCCCACCTGGACTGACTCGGTGCGTTCTCGGAGCCTCAGAGCGCAGACTAAGTACAGTCATTGCTGTTCTGTTAGTGCCTCTCTGCTGCCCTACCCCCAGTCTGTAGAGGAAGCCCATTAATACCATCCAGCCCCATTCCCCACAAAACAGACCAATTGTTTCTCTTGTCAGTTTGTTTTCTTTGATTCCTGCTCTGACAAAATGAACAAAAAATTCAAAAGGGCTCTAACCATTGACAGCTTCTGTGTGGAGAGGGAGCAGACTTCAAATGCTGAGGAGACTAGGAACAGACTGTCCCCAGATGTATCCCCTGGGAGGGATATAAGCTGCTCCTCAATACAAAAGAACCTCATAGAGGAAATCAAAAAGGCTATCACAAGAGAGCTGGAAGAGAAATGGGAAAAGGAAAGGGAAGCTTGGCAAGAGAGCCTGGAGAAGTCATCCCATGCATTCAAAGACAGAGTGGATAAAGAAATCAAATTATTGAGAAACAAGATTAGTGAGCTGGAAAAGGTAAACAACTCCAAGGAAAACAGGATTAGTGAGCTGGAAAAGGTAAACAACTCCAAGGAAAACAGGATTAGTGAGCTGGAAAAAGAAATCAGCTCTCTAAAAAATAAAATGGATAAAATGGAAAAAAAATTCCATAGAAGATAAAAACTCAATTGGACAATTACAAAGAGATATAAAAAAAGTGAGTGAAGAAAATACATCATTGAAAATTAGACTGGAGCAAATAGAAATGAATGACTCAAGGAGAAACCAAGAGGGAGTCAAGCAAAACCAGAGAAATGAAACAATTGAAAAGACTGTCAAGTACCTTACCAGAAAGACAACAGACTTGGAAAACAGATCCAGGAGAGACAATTTGAGAATAATCGGACTCCCTGAAAAATGGGAGGAAAAAAAGAGCTTGGACACCATTTTCGAGGAAATTATCAAAGAGAACTGCCCAGACGTTCTGGAAACAGAGGGTAAAATAGACATTGAAAAAATTCATCGATCACCTACTGAAAGGGACCTTAAAATCAAAACGCGAAGAAATATAGTGGCCAAGTTCAAGAACCATCAGACAAAGGAAAAGATATTGGAAGCTGCTAGAAAAAAACAATTCAGATATGGAGGATCCACAATAAGGATAACCCAGGATCTAGCAGCGTCCACATTAAAAGAACGCAGGGCCTGGAACATGATATTCCGAAAGGCTAAGGAACTTGGTAGGCAGCCAAGAATAACTTACCCAGCAAGAATGAGCATCGTTTTCCAGGGAAGAAGATGGACATTTAACGAAATAAATGAATTCCATCTATTTTTGATGAAAAAATCAGACCTACATAAAAGGTTTGATCTTCAAATACAGAACTCAAGAGATTTCTAAAAAGGTAAAAAGAAATCTTGAGAACTATACTTCTGTCAAAAAAATATGTAAAGAACATATGTACAATTTGTCTTAGAAACTAGTGGTGGAAAGGAGATTATATCATAAAAAAGTGTAAAGTGGTGGTACTACATCTCATGAAGAGGCAAAGGTAACCTATTATATCTGAGACAAAGAAAGGAGGGAGATGAACATAGCGTGTATCAATAGACATATTCGATTTATGGTGAAACTTCTTCCACTTCATTGAAAAGTGAAAGGGAAGGAGTAAGCTAAGGGGAAGGGAATACAGTAATTTTGAGGAAAAGGGGTAAAATAAGGGGAGGATCTTTTTTTTTTATTTTTTTTTTATTTTTTATTATATATATATATATATATATATATATATATATATATATATATATATATATATATTTTATAATATTATCCCTTGTATTCATTTTTCCAAATTACCCCCCCTCCCTCTATTCCCTCCCCCCGACGACAGGCAATACCATACATTTTACATGTGTTACAATATAGTCTAGGTACAATACATGTGTGCGAATATCATTTTCTTGTTGCACAATAAACATTAGAATCCGAAGGTACATGCAACCTGGGCAGACAGATATTAGTGCTAACAATTTTCATTCCCCTCCCAGTGTTTCTTCTCTGGGTGTAGCTACCTCTGTCCATCATTGATCAACTGGAAGTGAGTTGGATCTTCTTTATGTTGAAGATTTCCACTTCCATCAGAATACATCCTCATACAGTATTGTTGTTGAAGTGTACAGTGATCTTCTGGTTCTGCTCATTTCACTCAGCATCAGTTGATTTAAGTCTCTCCAGGCCTCTCTGTATTCCTCCTGCTGGTCATTTCTTACCGAGCAATAATATTCCATAACCTTCATATACCACAATTTACCCAACCATTCTCCAACTGATGGACATCCATTCATCTTCCAGTTTCTAGCTACAACAAAAAGAGCTGCCACAAACATTTTGGCACATATATGTCTCTTTCCGCTCTTTAGTATTTCTTTGGGATATAATCCCAGTAGTAGCGCTGCTGGGTCAAAGGGTATGCACAGTTTGATAACTTTTTGGGCATAATTCCAGATTGCTCTCCAGAATGGCTGGATTCTTTCACAACTCCACCAGCAATGTATTAGTGTCCCAATTTCCCCACATCCCCTCCAACATTTGTCATTATTTGTTCCTGTCATCTTAGCCAATCTGACAGGTGTGTAGTGGTATCTCAGAGTGGTCTTAATTTGCATTTCTCTGATCAGTAGTGATTTGGAACACTCTTTCATGTGAGTGGATATAGTTTCAATTTCTTCCTCTGAGAATTGTCTGTTCATATCCTTTGACCATTTATCAATTGGAGAATGGTTCGGTTTCTTATAAATTAGGGTCAGTTCTCTATATATTTTGGAAATGAGACCTTTGTCAGAACCTTTGTTTTTAAAAATATTTTCCCAATTTGTTACTTCCCTTCTAATCTTGTTTGCATTAGTATTATTTGTACAGAAACTTTTTAGTTTGATGTAATCAAAATCTTCTATTTTGTGATCAATAATGATCTCTAGTTCTCCTCTGGTCATAAATTCCTTCCTCCTCCACAAGTCTGAGAGGTAGATTATCCTCTGTTCCTCTAATCTATTTATTATCTCCCTCTTTATGCCTAAATCATGGACCCATTTTGATCTTATCTTGGTATATGGTGTTAAGTGTGGATCCATATCTAATTTCTGCCATACTAATTTCCAGTTTTCCCAACAGTTTTTTCCGAATAATGAATTTTTATCCCTAATGTTGGAATCTTTGGGTTTGTCAAAGATTAGATTGCTATAGATGTACCCTTTTTTGTCCTTTGTATCTAATCTGTTCCACTGATCTACCGGTCTATTTCGTAGCCAATACCAAATGGTTTTGGTGACTGCTGCTATATAATATAGCTTTAGATCAGGTACACTTAGACCACCTTCCTCTGAGTTTTTTTCATTAGTTCCCTTGCAATTCTTGACCTTTTATTCTTCCATATGAATTTTGTTGTTATTTTTTCTAGGTCATTAAAATAGTTTCTTGGGAGTCTGATTGGTATAGCACTAAATAAATAGATTAGTTTGGGGAGTATTGTCATCTTTATTATATTCGCTCGGCCTATCCAGGCGCACTGAATGTCTTTCCAATTATTTAAATCTGATTTTATTTTTGTGGCAAGTGTTTTGTAATTTTGCTCATATAATTCCTGACTTTTCTTTGGTAGATGGATTCCCAAATATTTTATACTCTCAACATTTGTTTGGAATGGAATTTCTCTTTGTATCTCTTGCTGTTGCATTTTGTTAGTGATATATAAAAATGCCGAGGATTTATGTGGATTTATTTTGTATCCTGCCACTTTGCTGAAATTTTGAATTATTTCTAGTAGCTTTTTAGCAGAGTCTTTGGGGTTCTCTAAGTATACCATCATGTCATCTGCAAAAAGTGATAGTTTAATTTCCTCATTTCCTACTCTAATTCCTTGAATCTCTTTCTCGGCTCTTATTGCCAAGGCTAGAGTTTCTAGTACTATATTGAATAGTAATGGTGATAGTGGGCAACCTTGTTTCACTCCTGATCTTACTGGGAAAGGTTGCAGTTTATTTCTATTGCATATTATGCTTACTGACGGTCTTAAATATATACTCCTGATTATTCTAAGGAATAATCCATTTATTCCTATACTCTCAAGAGTTTTTAGTAGGAATGGATGTTGGATTTTGTCAAATGCTTTTTCTGCATCTATTGAGATGATCATATGGTTCTTATTAATTTGATTATTAATATGGTCAATTATATTAATAGTTTTCCTAATATTAAACCAGCCCTGCATTCCTGGAATAAATCCTACTTGATCATAGTGTATTATCTTGGAGATGATTTTCTGAAGTCTTTTTGCTAATATCTTAATTAAGATTTTAGCATCAATATTCATTAAGGAGATTGGTCTATAATTTTCTTTCTCAGTTTTCGATCTACCAGGTTTAGGTATCAGTACCATGTCTGTGTCATAAAAGGAGTTAGGTAGGACTCCTTCATCCATAAGGGGAGGATCTTTAAGGTGGGGGAGGGATCCTAAAAAGAGAGGGCTGTGAAAAGCAAGTGGTGTTCACCAGTTTAATACTGGATAGGAGGGTAAAAGGGAAGGAAAGGGGAAAAGCATAAGCCAGGGTTAATAGGATGGCAAGCAATATAGAATTAGTCCTTCTAACCATAAATGTGAATGGGGCAAACTGCCTCATAAAGAGGAAGCAGTTAGCAGACTGGATTAAAAGTCAGAATCCTACTATATGTTGTTTACAGGAAACACACCTGCAACAGGGTGAGACATTCAAACTAAAAGTAAAAGGGTGGAGCAGAATCTATTATGCTTCAGGCAAAACCAAAAAAGCAGGAGTAGCCATCCTCATCTCAGATCAACAAAAATTGATCTAATTAAAAGAGATAAGGAAGGGCATTATATCCTGCTAAAGGGAAGCATCAATAGTGAAGCAGTATCAATATTAAACATGTATGCACCAAGTGGTGCAGCATCTAAATTCTTAAAAGAGAAATTAAGAGAGCTGCAAGAGGAAATAGATAGCAAAACTATAATAGTGGGAGATCTCAACCTTGCACTCTCAGAATTAGATAAATCAAACCACAAAATAAATAAGAAAGAAGTCAAAGAGGCAAATAGAATACTAGAAAAGTTTGATATGATAGATCTTTGGCGAAAGCTAAATGGAGACAGAAAGGAATATACTTTCTTCTCAGCAGTTCATGGAACCTATACAAAAATTGATCATAAAATAAATTGGCATAAAAACCTCAAAATCAAATGCAGTAAGGCAGAAATAGTAAATGCATCCTTTTCAGACCATAATGCAATCAAAATAACATTTAATAAAAAGCCAGGGGAAAATAGACCAAAAAATAATTGGAAACTAAATAATCTTATACTAAAGAATGATTGGGTAAAATAGCAAATCATAGACATAACTAATAACTTCACCCAAGAAAATGACTATAATGAGACATCATAACAAAATGTGTGGGATACAGCCAAAGCAGTAATAAGGGGAAGTTTTATATCTCTACAGGCCTACTTGCATAAAATAGAGAAAGAGAGGGCCAACGAATTGGGCTTACAACTAAAATTGCTAGAAAAGGAACAAATTAAAAACCCCTAGACAAACACAAAACTTGAAATTCAAAAAATAAAAGGTGAGATTAATAAAATTGAAAGTAAAAAAAACTATTGAATTAATTAATAAAACTAAGAGTTGGTTTTATGAAAAAACCAACAAAATAGACAAACCCTTAGTAAACCTGATTAAAAAAAGGAAAGAGAAAAAGCAAATTGATAGTCTTGAAAATGAAAAGGGTGAACTCACCACTAATGAAGAGGAAATTAGAACAATAGTTAGGAGCTACTTTGCTCAACTTTATGCCGATAAATTCGATAACTTAAATGAAATGGAAGAATACCTTCAAAATATAGCTTGCCCAGATTAACAGAGGAAGAATTAAGTAGTCTAAATAGTCCCATCTCAGAAAAAGAAATAGACCAAGCTATTAACCAACTTCCTAAGAAAAAGTCCCCAGGACCAGATGGATTTACAGTTGAATTCTACCAAACATTTAAAGAACAACTAACTCCAATGCTATGTAAACTATTTGAAAAAATAGGGATTGAAGGAGTCCTACCAAATTCCTTCTATGACACAGACATGGTACTGATACCTAAACCAGGTAGATCGAAAACTGAGAAAGAAAACTATAGACCAATTTCCTTAATGAATATTGATGGTAAAATCTTAAATAAGATATTAGCAAATAGACTTCAGAAAATCATCCCCAGGATAATACACTATGACCAAGTGGGATTTATACCAGGAATGCAGGGCTGGTTTAATATTAGGAAAAATATTAGTATAATTGACCATATTAATAATCAAATTAATAAAAACCATATGATCATCTCAATAGATGCAGAAAAGGCATTTGATAAAATCCAACATCCATTCCTACTAAAAACGCTTGAGAGTATAGGAATAAATGGACTATTCCTTAAAATAATAAGGAACATATATTTAAAACCTTCAGTAAACATCATATGTAATGGTGATAAACTAGAACCTTTCCCTATAAGATCAGGAGTGAAACAAGGTTGCCCACTATCACCATTACTATTCAATATAGTACTAGAAACATAAGAGCCGAGGAAGAGATCCAAGGAATTAGAGTAGGAAATGAAGAAATCAAATTGTCACTTTTTGCAGATGACATGATGGTATACTTTGAGAACCCCAAAGACTCTGCTAAAAAGCTATTAGAAATAATTCGGAATTTTAGCAAAGTTGCAGGATACAAAATAAATCCACATAAATCCTCAGGATTTTTATACATTACCAACACAATCCAACAGCAAGAGATACAAAGAGAAATTCCATTCAAAATAATGGTCGATAGTATAAAATATTTGGGAATATATCTACCAAAGGAGAGTCAGGAATTATATGAGCAAAATTACAAAACACTTGCCACAAAAATAAAGTCAGATTTAAATAATTGGAAAGACATTCAGTGTTCTTGGATAGGCTGACCGAATATAATAAAGATGACAATACTCCGCAAACTAATCTATTTATTTAGTGCTATACCAATCAGACTCCCAAGAAACTATTTTAATGACCTAGAAAAAATAACAACAAAATTCATATGGAAGAATAAAAGGTTGAGAATTGCAAGGGAACTAATGAAAAAAAAGTCAGAGGAAGGTGGTCTAAGTGTACCTGATTTAAAGCTATATTATAAAGCAACATTCTCCAAAACCATTTGGTATTGGCTAAGAAATAGGCTAGTTGATCAGTGGCATAGGTTAGGTTCACAGGGCAAGATAATGAATAAAAATAGCAATCTAGTGTTTGACAAACCCAAAGATACCAAATTTTGGAATAAGAATTCATTATTTGACAAAAACTGCTGGGAAAACTGGAAATTAGTATGGCAGAAACTAGGCATGGACCCACATTTAACACCACATACTAAGATTAGATCAAAATGGGTCCAAGATTTAGGCATAAAGAACGAAATCATAAATAAATTGGAGGAACATGGGATGGTTTACCTCTCAGACTTGTGGAGGAGGAAGGAGTTTGTGTCCAAGGGAGAACTAGAGACCATTATTGATCACAAAATAGAACAAATGTTCTAATCAAAATTGATTACACCAAATGAAAAAGTTTCTGCACAAACAAAACTAATGCAAACAAGATTAGAAGGGAAGTAAGAAATTGGGAAAAAAATTTTTACAGTTAAAGGTTCTGATAAAGGCCTCATCTCCAAAATATACAGAGAATTGACTTTAATTTATAAGAAATCAAACCATTCTCCAATTGATAAATGGTCAAAGGATATGAACCGACAATTTTCAGATGATGAAATTAAAACTATTTCCACTCATATGAAAGAGTGTTCCAAATCACTATTGATCAGAGAAATGCAAATTAAGACAACTCTGAGGTAGCATTACACACCTGTCAGATTGGCTAAGATGACAGGAAAAAATAATAATGAATGTTGGAGGGGCTGTGTGAAAACTGGGATACTGATGCATTGTTAGTGGAGTTGTGAAAGAATCCAACCATTCTGGAGAGCAATCTGGAATTATGCCCAAAATGTTATCAAAGTGTGCATACCCTTTGATCCAGCAGTGCTACTACTATGCTTATATCCCAAGGAAATACTAAAGAAGGGAAAGGGACCTGTATATACCAAAATGTTTGTGGCAGCCCTTTTTGTAGTGGCTAGAAACTGGAAAATGAACAGATGGCCATCAATTGGAGATTGGTTGGGTAAATTATGGTATATGAATGTTATGGAATATTATTGTTCTATAAGAAATGACCAACAGGAGAAATACCGAGAGGCTTGGAGAGATTTACATCAACTGATGCTGAGTGAAACCAGAAGATCATTATACACTTCAACAATGATACTGTACAAGGATGTATGCTGATGGAAGTGGATTTCTTCAACATAGAGAAGAGCTAATCCAATTCCAATTGATTAATGATGGACAGAACCAGCTACATCCAGAAAAGGAACACTGGGAAATGAATGTAAACTGTTATTTTTACCTTCTGAATCCAATTCTTCCTGTGCAACAAAAAATTCGGTTCTACACACATATATTTTATCTAGAATATACTGTAATATATTTAACATATATAAGACTGCTTGCCATCTGGGGGAGGGGGTTGGGGGAGGAAGGGAAAAAATCTGAATAGAAGTAAGTGCAAGGGATAATGTTGTAAAAAATTACCCATGCATATGTACTGTCAAAAAATGTTATAATTATAAAATAAAATAAAAATTAAAAAAAAAAAAAAGAAAGTATTAAGTGTTGAGGCCATATTTGAACTCAGATCCTTTTGACTTCAGTGGTGGTACTCTTATCTACTGCATCACCTCGCTGCCCCCAAAGCAAAGCTTTAAATTAAAAATGAAATAGATAAATTCAAAAGAAAAAAAAAGATATACTATTATTAACAAAACTAAAAGCTGATTTTTTTGAAATGTAAACAAAAATTATAAGCTTTTAAAGCAATCATTATATGAAAAACTATAACTTCAAGAACCTACATTGACAAAGTAGAAAAAAGATCATTAAAGGATTAAATGTGCAATTAAAAAAGAGAAAATCAACAAATAACCCCAAATAAGATACAAAAAAGGATATCTTTAAATTAAAGATGAAACAGATAAATTCAAAATGAAAAAGATATAAACTATTAAAACAAAAAGCTGATTTTTTTGAAATATAAACAAAAATGATAAACTTTTAGTCATTCTGATGTAAAGAACAGGGCAGAAAACCAAACTAACGAAACCAAAATAGGAGAAAAAGTAAAATCACAACTTAGAAGAAAATGCCTGAGATGAGTTTTGAATTCATGTCTTCTTGATTTCAAGACATACACTCTATCTACTAAACCATAATATCTCTTAATATAATTTAAAAAAATCTATTCCCAATTCAAATAATTTTAAATACTACAATCTTTTCTCAATAAATATAGGGGAAAAGCAAGAATATCCTTTCTGTGCTGCAATTTGATATAATTATAAAAATTTGAGGAATAGCATCAGATAAATAAATACAGGATAGTCAAAGAGAAGACAAAAATATCTCTATTTGAGGATTACATGATGGATTACTTAGAAAATCTGGATCAAGGTAGTAGTGGTTAGAAACTGTGCTCTCTTCCTCTTCTCTTAGTGGACGCTCTCACTTCTGTGTCCTTGTGTTTATAGTTGGACTGGATTCAGGACAGCCAGTCCTATCATTTTGATTCTTAACACCCTATCTTGATTTCTCTGAAAAAATTACTTGAAGATTCAAATTTAACTCATGTTTTAGGGCCTCCCCAAAAGAGGAGAGGGGGAAAGGAACTCAATGTATAGTAGGAATCACTTTGTGATAGTTATTTATTCCTATATACAAGAGATGCTTAAAATTAAAAAAAAAATGCTCACAAACTGAGCATTGCTGATAATTTTAAACTACTGAGAAGAACAAGTCCTGTTGTATTTTCCTGGAAGTTTGTCATTTAAACCATCAAAACACAAAACATTTCATGGCTCTCCTCAATAGATATTTATATTATATCTCAATCCCATAATGTCCAAACAATTCATTCTAGTTCCCTTTCTTTTATGAAGTCACTATAGGGATTCTGTTTGTCCTTTTTTTTTAATGGTTGGATTCACAGATTTGGAAACACTGTTTGCCGCTAATCAATCAGATCCATTTAAAGAACCCAAAACATACAACCTCTCAAACTCACAAGTTTGGCCCCAATATTTAATATGCTTAGATCAAAATTGCTCTTGGATTTCATACAATGAGGCAAAGGAACACAAAATATGAAGTAGCTCCGCCTTGAGATTTCTTAGTTGAACTTCTCTGCTCAAGTTGCTATATAGGAACAGTCATTATGCTACTGGGTGAGAGATAAAATAGTTGTCTATTCACCTTATGATTTAAAAGATAGGGTCAAATAGCAATTACCTGATTGGTGAAAGAGAAGAGACTCAGTCCATTTTGAGTCTCCATTGAGTCATTAGAGCTTTCAACTCAGTGACCAATAATGGGATTGTTTTGCTATTTCAGAGCTCCAGAGTCCTTCAGCTGAGCTCATCTGGATGGACCAGAAGCAAGAAAGTTGATTGTAGACATGATTACTGGAAGTTTATACAAATTCAACAAAATACATGCATGGCTTCAAACAATTCAAATGTAAATTTCAACAAGAAATATTTGAAACTGAATGAAATAAAATTATAGCCAAGCTTGGTCTCAAAGAAAAGATAGAAGAAGATATCTCACCATCTTCTTTGTAGATGAGAGAAACTATAGGAATAGAACACAACTACTAAAGTCAGACTTTACCTTTGTGGTATTTAATTTTTGTGATCTATTTTTCTCCTTCTTTACTGCAAGTGGTGGCACTCTACAAGCAGGAGAAAAAATATACATGATAGGAAATATAAAAAGCAATATATATTCTAAAAATTATTCTATTGAAACAGCTCTCTGAAAGGTCACATATGATTTCTTTATTGCTAAATTCAATGATAGTTTCTCAGTTTTCATATTTTGTCAGTCACTAACCTACTAAGCAGTTTTAGCGACATCATAATTCTTAGTTGATACTCAATTACTCTTTGGAATATGGAAATCATAATTTACTCCATTGGGTATCTCATTTCAATGAGAACAAAAGATGGGATATAATGTCATGCTGGCAGGAATATGAAGTGATTCTAATTTCAACAAAGCAAAAATTCCTTGGCTCAAATTTGATATGAAACTTAAATATAGTAGTAGTGGATATTCTACATTAACCCTTAGAGCCTGGAAAGCAAAAGATACCATATTCCCTTTTATATTCAGTTGGGTAAGAATTTAGGATTAGGCTGAGTAAAAAGGAATAACTAGGAATATATGCTCCAATTAGATTAAAAGCAGTGATTAGAACTTAAAGATGGTCTTTTGTGGGATCTGATACCTCCCTTTGTTTCTCCTTCCTATTAGAAGACTAACATTTCTCTTTGCTCATCTCTTTCCTCAAATCTGATGGGGAAAAGAAACATTCCTTAGCCTTTACACTCATCTCTAGTGACTTTGTGAAAGGCTGTATAGTAGGCCTATCAAAAGTATCAAGGGATAAGCCATTACTAGACTGATTTCAGAAATATTTATGTTCTTAAATCTTCAGAATAACTTTTAAGGACTATATTCTCAATTTATAAAAGGCATTTTAATTGATTTGTCTGTTCATTGCTGAGCTATAAGTTTCTATAACAGTCCACACATATTTGGTACTTTTATATTCTGTTCATCTCTAGTCTCAAATTGGGTATTACCTCCAACAGTAGAGTCATAAGTTATCCATGGCTTCATTTCCTTAGTTACTTTTGTCCATGAATTTTTTCCACAGAATCCATGGATTTATACTAATATAAATCTCCTAGATATTACTCTGTACTGAGAGCCATCCTCTAAATCTTTTTAACATTACATAGATATTGATGCACTGTTGCTGGGGAAATTGCAAAATAATTGTCTATTAAATATCCTTTGATCTTACTTCATGACCAACCTTCCTCTTTTTTCAGGTAATAGATTTCTCTGAAATAATCCTTTATAATATTTGTAGCTGTTCACTTCCATCATGCATTTTTTTTACTCATGGTAAATTTTGTTATCCATTCTGTAACTGTACCCCACTATAACATTCCACCCTTAACTTGAAATAGTACCATAAAACTAGGAGTCCTTGTTTCTGTACTTGGGTGATTTACAACTCAGCCATGGAACTGAGGTTGATTTTCTAATCAATTAATATATTCTGCTGCAAGACCATGCTTCACATTTATCTATTCCAGATATTTTAGGATATTTCATTCAAACCTATATACTTTCTTCTTCATAGACATGGATCTCTACCTTTTCCTCTAGCACAGTAATTAAATCTATATTACTATGCATTCTGAAAAGTAAAGTTCATCTAAATACTCTAAAACTCCCTTGCAATTGGTATATAATTTTCAACAAGATAACTCCTCTCCTTGACCACCATTTTCCTTCCCTGAAATTGTTGTTGTTTGTTTGTATTCTGTTTTTATTGTGTTGTGTTTTTTATTAATATTACATACATCAAGAATAAGGACTGTATTACTTTTGACTTTGTATCTCCATTGCCTAGCACAATACTTAATAGATAGAAAGTTCTTAATAAATGCTTCTTTTTTCCATTTATTACTTAATTCATTCATTGGCTTTTTATTGTTATGGAATTTTAATTCTTTGAAGATTGTAAAATGACTCATAGATGCACAACATCATTTGATGCTAAAATATAGGTCACTGTATAACTGTTCTTAAAAATAATTTGGAATTTTACCAAGGAAGGGGTTAAAATATTCATCTTCTTTGACCCAGCAAACTCATTGTGAAGCATGTATTCATTAGAATGTCAAAAGAAAGGAACATCTTTAACATGCTGAAAAAAAATTAAGAGGCAGGTTTTGTTTTTTTTTTTTTTTTGATAGTAGTAAAGAAGTACAACCGTTTGAGCACAAATTGGGAAATAGATAAATATATTTTGATATCTGCACTAATGTAATATCACTGAGATAAAAGAAATAAAGAATATGAAGAATGCAGAGAAGCATAGGAAGACTTCTATGAATTTATATAGGTTACAGTAAGTAGAAGCAGGAAAACTCTGTACTCAATAACTGCAATGTAAATGCAAACAAGACTGAAACAGAATGTTATGCAAATAATATGAACAAACTTGACTCCAGTGAAGCAATGAGAAAATTTATGTGTGAGGAACATTAGATATGTCTTCTATCTCTGCTGATATTAGTTTTTACTGCATTTTTTTTCCTATTCTTTCCTACTTAGATTGACTCACTTGGTAGGAAAGAGAGAGGGTGATATATAATCAAGCAATCAATATTTATTGAACATCCACTAAGTATCAGGCACTGTGCTAAGTGAGAGGGATTCAAAAAGAGGCAAAAAACAGGTCTTTCCCTCCAGAAACTCACAATCTAATGATTATTAATATTAACGATCCAATAATGTAAAAACAAAAGATGTGACTACAGGTAAAGAAAAAGATATGTCTATAGTTCAGGGAGAAGCCTAGTACAAGCACTGCCTTTTCCACAAAACAATATATCATACTTCTTTTTAATCAATTTTTAGTCTTCCTCATTTTTCATGGTCATCATCTTTCCAACAAATATGGTATTATTAATGAATGACCAGTTCTTTGAACTTCCTTTCCAAGTATACATTTTTCTGAACCAGAGAAATTGTTCATATACTTTATTTTTTTTGTGAGAAAATTTAAACTGAAGTATTTTGAATGATTATGGATGTAAATCAAGACTATCTACATTGTTTCAGGAATTGATGTAATTAACATAGCATAAATTTCACTGTTTTGAAGGATGTCACTGCCCAATGGAATAATTCCTTTGAGTTATGGTTTTCTTAACTTTTTTGTGTCAGATGGATCTTTGGCAATTCACTGAAGTCTATGGACAAATTCCTTTTCAGAATAAGTGTTTTTAAATGTATACAATTAAATTCATAGGTTTACAAAAGAAACACTTTATATTAAAATGTTGTCAGTAGCATATTTCAAAAAATATAGATTTTTATTTAATACCCTGATGTAATTGAATTCTACATATGCTATTCATTCAATTAATCAGAATTTATTAAATACCTACAATGTGCAGGCACTGTGATGGAAACCCTCTAGGGGCAGTAGGGAGATAATATTTAAATAGGTAAGTAAAAACAATAAAATTTGAAAAGAGAGAATATGAGTAACTTTAGAGATTGTCAGACTTCATGTAGGCAGTTGCATAAATTCAACCTTGAAGGAAACAAAGGATTCTAAAATGTAAAGATGAGCTCTATAAAGGCAAAGAAGTAGGCGATGACATGTTGCATTCTGGGAAAGGTAAACAGAACAGTTTATGCTGAACATAATTCCTTAAAAGAAGCAATATGAAATGTCTGGAAAGTATGAAAATCTTAAAATACCTAGATGAGAAGTTTATTTTTTATAATGTTTTTGCATGATTTTGATATCATATACTTGAGTCACCTTGTTTCAGGAAAGCTTTTAAGGTTGTATTTTGCTCTACTGAATCAAATGTTTTACAGCCAACCAAACAATAAGAAAAATGGAATCTTGCATTCTGTCCATCTTTCATGGTGCTGTGTGACTATATATTTGGTCTCTTGTTGAACACTAATGCTTGTCCACTTCTTCTTTAGTCACAAATGCCTTTGATGTAGATTGTTCTTGTTAAAAATTTTATAAAGATTCAATTGTAGGCATATGGCTCAATAATTATTAATGTTAGCAACTGCTATTTTTGGTAATCAAACCTGTGCTTCCCACTTCCCCCAAACTCTGTTCTAAAGTTATCTTGAGATTTTGTCTCTTTTTAGAGAACACGTGTGATAGCACATGTGATAGTTCCATTGAAAATTGAAAGAAGAAAAAATTTGTTATGCAAATTTAGACTTTTGTTCATTTGTTTGTTTTGAGTCCTCTTTCCAACTTTGCCCTCGATTGTCCCCAAGTTTTGTTACATCCTTCATAAATGTACTTTATTTTTTTTTGGGGGGGGGGTAAGGTAATTGGAGTTATGACTTGCCTAGGGTTGCACAGCCAATAGTGTCTGAAGCCTAATTTAAACTTAGGTCCTCCTGACTTGAGGGCTGGTACTCTATTTGCTGTGTCATCTAGCTTCTCCCTCCACTCCCTTTAAATTAGTACAATCCATCAGTCTATTATTATTAATAAATATATAATTTCTTATATAATTCAAAATAAAGATTCCAAAATAAAGACACCTAATTAAATGAAGATAAGAGGATTTTCAGAGATCTTTCTTTGCATAGTAATAGAATATATAAAAAAATTAGAATAATTTTGGGGGGTAAGAACAAGAATTGTGATTTCATTGGTATAGATTGTTATTGCCTACCAGTGAGGTAAGGTGAATGAGCTACTTGTTCTAAAGCAAATCTGCACAAGCACTGTAATTTATAGAGCTAAATTTGTATTTCTTTAAAGTGTTTCTCATTGTTTTATATGGCTCTGTTAATAATCATTTACTATTCTCCTCCATATGATTTTACAAACAAATTGCTATTTTAAAGAGACATTGCTCCTAGCTGCTATCTCTGCCTCTGTCTTTCTATCTCTGTTGATCTTTCTGTCTCTGTATTTGTCTCCATCTCTTCCTCTCCATCTCTCTCCCCCATCTCTGTCCATCTTCTCTGTCTCTGTCACTGTGTCTCTCTGTCTCTGTTTCTGTTTCTCTGTCTTTCTCTGTTGCTGTCTCTCGTCTCTGTTTCTGTCTCTGTCTCTCTCTCTGTTTTTGTCTGTCTCTCTCTCTATTTCTCTCTCTTCCCTTCCTTCCCCCTTCTCTTAAGCAAGGAGATCAAAAGTTTTTGGATTGAAATAGTATCCCAGACTACCATTTTTTCCTCCCTGCTTCCCTCCTTCCATTCTAGGAAAAAAATACCAAAGGTTTTTATACTGGTAAATTCACTCATTAGTCTTCTATAGTCTTCCCTGCCTCTTTTGAGGACATCAACATCTTTAAAACTACCAAGGTTAACAAATGTAGATTATCTTCATCATCTTCACTTACCCCATTCACCCAATCAGTTGCCAAATGTAAAATATCATTTCTATTGCCACAAGATTTCTTGTATCTGTCCTTTGTATCCAAGATTGCCATCCTGATCCAGACTGTCATACCTTTCCTTTAGACTTTTGCAATAATACCTCTGTCTGAGCCTTGCTCCACTCCAATTCATCTTCATTCAACTACCTAAATGATTTTCATAAAGTCTGGAAATATCACCCATTATTCAATAAATTTGAATGGCTCCCTCTTAAATCTAGCATTAAATGCAAACTTTTCTGGCATGTAAAACCCTTCAAAACTGGTTTTTTGTTTTGTTTTTTACAATTTTATTATACAATATACAATAAAAGTGTCATTTTTGCTGTTCCTATCTCTCTGTTTCTTTGTCTGTCTTTCTGTTGTCTGCCCCCCTTCTTTACCCCATCTCTTTCTCATGTAAATAACACTCCATTTTCCATTTCCTTTTTTCACATTATATCCTGTACCTAAAATCCTTTTTTTCTTCACTTAAACCACTTAGAATCCTTTTTTTTTCCTTAAAATTCAACTCAAGCACCATTTACTCATGAAACATTTCCTAATTCCCCCAGATGGTATTGTCTTTCTCATAAAAAAATATCTTTGTTTATATTTCATGTTTACATATGTACATGTTGTTTGCTCCAAAGAATGCAAACTTATTGAAGGAATAGATGGTTTGTTTTAATTTATATCTAAAACATCTTGCTTGTAAATTAATTACAAGGATTTATTAAGAAGTTTTTGCTTTTGGGTATTAATCTTGAATAATGTTTTCTATCACATTCTCTTTTTATCTTTGAATGGGAGTCCCTATTAAATATTATTTAACTTAAAGGGTCATGTTTTGTTATTCATAGAAATTCTTTACCTTCTGATCTACTCTTAAGCTGCAATTATCTTTTTGCAAATATTTATCATGAACGCTGAAATTCAAGATGATCAAATCAAAGAATATTTCATGTTGATTTTGGATGCATGAAAAAACCATATCTGACAGCCTAGAAGGAAGTTGTTCCCCACAGGTTAAGCTAGAAAGACATCAAGTTCTCTCCTAAGGCTTAAATTTCTTGATTCTATAAACTGTTTTTTTTTTTTTTTAATCTTTAATGAAACCCTGTGAGACATCAATGTATTTATTCATAAATTCCTTTTTTTCTTCTGATGTCATTTATAAGATTGTTAAGGTTGATAAGATTTACTTCCTTCATTAGCATATCCACTCATTAGTCACTATCTAACTATCTCATAGCTGAAGCATGAGAGTTGATTCCGATAGTCTAACAACTGTGATTTCTACTTCCTTTTCTAATACTTTGCCTCCATCTTTGCAGCAGGATAGAACTGAAGGCTGTCTTGTTTTTTTTGGTTTTTTGTTTTGTTTTGTTTTGTTTAATGAGTAGCCATAGATAAAAAATTCTTCACAATGTGACAAGTCTTCCTTGTGATTTCTTAATTTTTGGATCCTCCTATTCAAACCAACTTGAAATCTTAGCCAACTTTAACTTCCTTCTCTTTCATTTCTAATATCAAAAATACTGCCAAATCTTATTGATGCTGCTTTCTACATCTCACTCATATGTACCTTTGTCTCCACATATACTACCAATTACCTCAATCCAAATCTTTATCATCTGTTGCTTAAATTATTTTGATAGCATCTTAATTGCTTCCCATGCTTCTAGTCTCATTCCTCCTTAGGCTATCTTTTTCACATCTGCCAAAAGAATCTTTCTCAGAGACAGGCCTGAAGATGTATCTTCTTTAATTATCATCACCATCACAACAAACCAATAGCCCTGAAATTGTTTCCTGTTGTCTGTAGTATAAATTCTAAACTCCTGAGTTTAGCATTCAAAGCTCTCCACAATTTGATTCTAAGCCTACCTTTCTGGCCTTATTTTGGATTACATAATCCATTTTTTATGTTCTCTGTTGATATAGTCTCTATTCTCTCCAGACTTCTCTAAATTATTCTCTGAATTTGTTTGACTAAGTCTGGGCTCTCAAATTGTACAAAGGTTATGTCAATTCCTCATTATTGTGAATGCATGATCTCACCTTCTGAACATTTAAGAATTTAATAATCCTTATTTTCACTTCATTGATAAACACATTTACCATTTCTATCCTTCCTTTCTCCCTTCTTCTTTCTTTTCTCCCTCTTTTCTCTCTCATTTTTATCTTTCTTTCCTTTCTTTAACTTTTTTCTTTCTCATCTTCCCTTTTATTTTTTTCTTTTCTTTCTGCTCACTGATTTCCTTTCTTCCTTCTCATCTGTTTTTTGTACTTTTATCCCTTCCAACCACAGGGCATACACATACACACACACGCACACATATACAGACATGCACATACAAACACACACATATACATATGCATATACACATATATGCATATATTTATATGTAAATATAGATTGTATTATTACAGAAATGGTACATTTGCATTATTTACCTGGTGTAGAGTTAAATCTAACTTACATTTTCTAGAAGTTGAAACAAAATGTCTGCCTTGTCAAATTTAAAACACATATGTCTTTTATTTTATCACTATTAAAAGCAGGAAAAATATTCCTAACAGTTAAAAACAAAGGATAAGCTTATAAATAATAAAAAGAAAAACTTTTCATGGACTAGAATGTATCATTTCAAAATATACTTAAATAATTAGACTTGAAAAAAGGGCAATTTATTATCTTGAATCATCTTAATGAATGTAATGGCAAATATTCTTTCACTAGCAATTTTCTTTGTTTATGGCTTCCAAAGGCAGTGCTCATGTAAAAGTAAAAGCAAAAAAGTTATTTAAATCTGCTTGCTTTTGCTTGTGCAGAGATGACCAGAAATCAGAGTTGACAAAGGTATATAAACCAGTTTTCTTTGTTTAATGACAATGTAAAAAACTCTCAGAATTTGTCAATGATGTGCTGCTATATTGGAGAGGTTGCAATTTCAAGCAATAAGTTGAATCCTTGATTGAGTAGTCAAGAAAAATTGTTCACCTTTCATTTTATTAGTTACTTTTGTAGCATTTCAGAAAGCATATATTTCCCCCCAAAGCATTTTGATACATTTATAAGATATGTTGAAGAACTATTTTTCAACAATTTTCTCTTCTATACTTTGACACTAAGAAGAAGATAACTAGCATCTTTGTCTGTTAGGGGAGGGGTACAATTGGCACAAAGGAGGTACTCAGTTCATTTTGCATTTTAGGAGTAGTAGATACCATACATATCATGTGAGGCTCATGCTGAGGTGGATATGGTCAAGGTGAGATTGGGTTAGAGAAGAGTTGACCTGGACTGAGACTACCAGGAGAAGGTACTTTCATCTAGCAACTTTTTATTGTAATTACATTTTTTAAACAATTGGCTATTAACCCCAACTGTTTTTCTGCTGCTGAAAGGTTATTAGATCTTTCTTCACAATTTCAAATTTCAATGCCCAGAACTTGAAACAAGGTCCTAAGTGATTATGTACTTAGTACTTATTAGACTTCACACCTTTAGAGAGCATATATAAGGAGGAGTTCACAAGCCCACAAAAGAAAAAGCCCACTCTTGGACTTACTGGAGATTCCCAAGTCAGAAGCCCACAAGCCCACTCTCTAGGAGGAGGAGTCAAGATTCAGTCCAACTTCTACCTTTGTGCTGGCTGGAGATTTGGAGGGAGCTCTTGGAACCAAGGAGAGATATAGGCCTCTACTAAAGCTAACTGGGCCCAGTAAAAGAGACAATACTTTGAAGGATAAGTAAAGGATTTGGACTTTAACTCCTGGCTGCATTTGGGGTGATTGAACTGAACTGAAACTAAGGCTGCCTCCAGAAGCTCCCCAAGAAACCTGCACCCAGAGAACATTATAATTTAGAGAGGAGAACATTACATTTTGGCTCCCAAACAGGGACAGACACGATACTGATTTCAGTGGAAAAGATTCCTCGACCCAGAAATTAGGGTGAGTACAACAAGGAAACTTTGTTAAAGGGATAAAGTAGAATTTCAGCTAAAATGGAACAGATGTTTAGAAAACAGCCTTTTGTTTCTCTTCAAGGAAAATAATTAGACAGCATTGTCAGAGTTATGAAAAGCCACGGTTTGATTATAATTTGGGAGCAATCACTGAACTTTTAGAAACTGTCCAATATACATCTCCTTGGTTCTCTATGGAAAAAAAGAATTGGACCTAGAGGAGGGGAAATTAGTAGGAGAGCAACTTTGTCAATACTACAATAAAAATGGACCTGCCTCAATTTCCAAAGACACACTCAATACATACAATTTAATACAGCTGGCTTTAGGAAATTATATAAGTTATAGAATAAGGAAAAAGAAGAAAGAGCAGGAGGGGGAGATACCAACTAAACTAGGTGAAAAGGATGAAGAATTATATAAGAATGGAGTTAAGTACAATTTTTAGTGTGAAGCTTCACATCAGGAGAAATTAGATCATTCCCAGTCCCCTGACTTACCTCCCTCAATTAACTCTATATGGGTGGAGGGAGAAGGAGGAGGTGGAGAGGCAGTAATGCAATGAGCATTACCTATGAATCAGCCTATTACAATATTAGAAAAAGCGTCGGTCAAGGCAAAAAAACGAAGGACAGGATGTATCTGATTTTGTATATGCATACCCTGTGATTGAAGAGCTTGACTCTTCAGGTCAAAAAAGGAGAAGATACACTCCTTTTAATTTGGAAAAAAAAATTAAGGATTTGAAAAAAGGTTGCACTTTTTATGGGGCTACATCACCTTATATTAAGATGTTACTACATAATTTGGCTTATTAAATCTTAACTCCTAATGATTGGAAATCCATAGCAAGGACATGTTTAGAACCTGAACAAAACTTGTTGTGGCTTTCAGAGTATCATGAATTATGTATGATTCAAGCCAGATGCAACAGGCAAACAGGAATTAATGTACAAATCACTTATGACCAACTATCAGGTGAAGGTCAGTATGGGAGAGAATTCAGAACAGATTAATTACCCCACAACAGCTTATGAGCAGATAGCAAGTGCTGCCACAAAACCTTGACAAAAGATCAAGACAAATATGCCAATGAGGTTTGCAAAAGAATTATATGAGGACTACACAAAGATGTTCCTTTAGAGGAGATCATAAGATGTTGTTTCACAGTGGGCACAAATGCTTATTATACCCAAACCATGCTGAACATGGGAAGACAGGGTCCCTCTTGGCAAGGGACTTCTAGAGAAACTCATCGATGTTTTCAATGTGGAAAAGTAGTACACCTAAGAGCTCAGTACAGATACAGAGATAAACTGAGAGGACAGGGAGAGAGAAGACCTAAAACCCCATGTCCAGAATGCTACAGGGCCTTCCACTGGGCCTCAGAATATAGATTGACCCATAGAAATGAGAGGTGGGGCCCAGCTCCAAGAACTCAATCAAAAGACAGATGTGGCATGATGGCAGCCAAGGTTACACCCAGAGAGTCTTTAGAAGGTTAGAACTCTGATGTGATCTATCAGCCAAAAAGCAATTACATGGCAGCAAGAGATTACATGATCAACCAATAGAAAAGCAATCAGATAGCAGAAAGGGATTACACTTGGAGAGAATACAGGCCTTTTAAATCAACAGGGCAGTGTCCCAGACAGTGGTAAATGGAAGGGACTAGATAGGTTAACTGCTTGGGAGAGAGGGTTTGCTTGTATTTTTACAACAGAGAAGGAAACACATGGGTGGCAATGAGCACTTGAAGAGAGACAGAAAAGGAGAAAAACCTCAAAACAAAGAAGAAAACCTAAGAACAAAATCTGCAGGAATCATTGGATTCCCTAACACAAGATAAGACTGTTGCAGGACTTGAAAACCATCAGGAATCATTGGATTCCCTAACACAAGATGAGACTGTTTCAGGACTTTAAAATCATCAGGAATCATTGGATTCTTCTAACACAAGATGAGACTGTTGCAGGACTTGAAAACCATCAGGAATCATTTTATTCCTGGCACATGAACTAATGGACAATGGATTCCTTTTGGACTATTTCTGGGACTTATGGACATGTATAATTCCTCATGTTGATTCATGTTATTTATTTCATCACTACTAGCCTCTGTATATTGTTATGTGCTTATGTAATTTATGTAATTATGTGTAATACCTCCCATATTGATGGTGATGTTTCAAGTGAGCCCCTTCAGAAACCCGCTAATCTGATTTGATTTCCCATTTCCTTTGGTGTTTTCATCTCCTTTCCTGAGAAGTCACGGAGGGTGTGACCACCTCCTTTTTTATGGTGTTTTTAATTCTTTTTTGAGCAGTCAGAGAAGGAAGGCATAATCACCTTCTTTTTCGGGATTCTCACCTCCTTGATAAGTCAGGGAGGTCATGACCATCTTATGTTCTAAATCAAAAGTAAACAGAAGTTATGGGCCAGAACTTGAAACAAGGTGCTAATGCTTATGTACTCAGTACTTATTAGACTTCACACCTTTAGAGAGCATATATAAGGAGGAGTTCACAAGCCCACTAAAAGACAAGCATACTCTTAGACTTCCGGGAGATTCCCAAGTCAGAAGCCCACAAGCCCACTCTCTGGGAGGAGGAGTACAACTTCCTTTGTGCTGGCTGGAGATTCAGAATGAGCTCTTGGAACCAAGGAGAAAGATAGGCCTCTACTAAAGCTCAATGGGTCCAGTAAAAGAGACAAGACTTTGAAGGAGACAGTAAAGGATTTGGACTTTAACTCCTGGCTGCATTTGGAGTGATTGAACTGAACTGAAACTAAGGCTGCTTCCAGAAGCTCCCCAAGAAAACCTGCACCCATAATTTAGAGAAAAGAACACTACAGATAAAGTTCCCATTGCCTTGGCTCAGTTGCAGCTCAGCATAATTGGGTTAAACTCAACTAGGAGTAGTTTAGGGACAGTTAAATCATTTCCAGGTAATTTGAGAAAAACACTAATAGTTCAGTTCCCTACTAACTCTCTGAGGATGACTATAAATGTAAAGCAAGCATCTTGTTACTATTATGTTATTTCTAAAAATACTTGGCTTTATCCTCCTATACATACACATCAGAAAGGTTAAATTTTACTGGAGTTGTCCAGCTGTAGTTTTCAGGCCTGTTCTTGATCAATCTGTGGCTACCCCTATTAATTTTATAAAAGCTTTCCATTGCCCTTTCTCTATTACTCATTTTACACTTATATACATTAGATAGTACTTAACAAATAAATGTACAGATTATGTGCTTTTTTTGTAGGAAGATAAATTCAGTGTGTTGAAATTCTAGGTAACACTTTCAATTTAGCTTTCTAAAATGCTTAGGGACATGTCAAATGAAGTTTTGTAGACAAGCTATTGTCTATTGGCTGTTAGGCTGGGTTTTTAAATTCAATTACATATTCATCTATGTTTCCTTATTGAGCTACAGAAACACCTAAATAATCAATTTGTAGTTATCCAATGTAAAGTATGGTTTTCCCATTAACATTTAATTTAAAATATAGAATGAAACACACAGCAACAAGAATCTTAGTACCTAAGATAAAGAAGTAGATATTTGCTTGAGCTGCTAATAGAACCTAAAAGTCATTAACCTAATTCAGGCAGTTTATTCTAGACTAACTGCTATTCTCTGAGAAGGATGCATTAGCTTAGCAAATTAAATTCTATCCACTTTAGAATCCTGCTGACCCTCCTCCCAAGTTGCAGCGATCTTGTAGAGCAGGAATTCTTAACATTTTAAGTGTCAGGGACAGTCTGTTAAAATAAATTTATCAGTCTGGTGATGTTCATGGGGCCCTTCTTGTAATCATGTTTGTTCATAGTTGAAAAAAAGCTACATTTCAGGTAGATAATAGTGAAAATAAAGATGTATTTTTTCCTATTGAAGTTCATAGGTTCCTTGAAATACATTAAGAACAATAGATAAACTGGTCTGACATCCAGGAACTCAATCAGCTCAACTTTAGTGCTTACTATGACTACAGCTTTCTATGTTGTTAATGATGTATGTGTGTGTGTATGAATCAAACATTACTCAATCTTCTAATAGTGATCTGCCACAACTTGTTCTTTATTACTAAAACCAAGATCAGGACCTACTTTTATCTTCTACACTTTCTATACTCTTCCAAAACAATAACAATCAGCTTCATTTTGGAGCTGGCCTTGGGCATGCTACCTTTGCTATTGATACTGGGTGAATAGATCAGCAAAACATCAACTCTATATATAATCAATCAACTCTAATCTAAAAGTTAATTCTATCAAGCCTCTACCCCCTGGCTAAGATTAAGACAGCATCATGTTTTTTTACTTTTCTAATGAAGATTGCATATGGTATATTTCCAAAATCCCAACCCAATCTTGAAAAATCAAACCAACATTACCATAACCATTGGAAAGGATGACTATTTAATGGAATCTCTGTAGTAAAGAATCTCACTGCCACTTTCAGACCTTGCCATATTATCATCACTAAAAATATTCTTCTTTGAGACTTAATTAATCAGATATCAATTTCCCATACTATTTGGCTTTCTTTATTATGACCCATAACCTTCCTCTTCAATCAATCCATCAGTAAGCATGTATTATTAATTAATAATTAATCTTATTATGTGATACATGTGAAATCACATATATTCCTTTTTTATATTAACAGTTATGTTCCGACCAATTAGTGTGAAGTGATCCCATGAAGTGAATTCAAAGTATTTGAAGTTGTAGTTATCTTTAAAGAATTTCTTTTTGTTCTAGACCACTAGAAATGCACAGTGCAAATTCTAATAATGTGACTGCCCACTTCATGGAATTTAATATTTACATCCCCAGAAAGGTCAGTCTTACTGAGGTGAAAGAGGTGTTCAGTCCAGCTCAGACAGTGTCTAGGAAAGCCAATGAGAAAGTCTTAAACACAGTAGATTATCAACTGAGACTTTTGGTTCTGTCTCAGTAGCTAAGTGGAGCAGCTTCCAGTCCTAACTCAGAAGGCAAATTTCCAGCTAGGGAAACCAGAATGTTTCCTGGATAGAATAAGTAGGGCTAGCCTTTTCTGTGAGCAAAATTCCAAACATAAGGGGTCCTGTGTGCTCAAAGATAAGGCTTTGAGAACATCTAGAAGAAGGTGCTTGATAGTGGCAGATTCTTTAGAGCTGAAGAAAGGTGAAAACTGAGAAATGCTTGTCAGAATTGAAAAATTAAGAGATTGTTGGTAACTTTGGATAAAATGGTTTCACTTAATTGATAACATTAGAACCCAAATTGCAAAGGGATGTGTAGAGGAGTGAATGTAATGCATGTAGACAATTCTTCCTAGGAGCTTAACTGAAGAATAGAGGAGATATATACCCTTGTAGCCTGAGAATGATAGCTCATCATCCTAACACCTTTCCCTTTACTTTAGGCCTTGAATTTGCACATATATGTCCCTTCAAATATCCTTTATTCCCAGTCCATTAACTTTCTCAACACCCATGATCTTCATTTTTAATCAATTTCAGCTATATAGGCAGGATCACATCATTGATCTCATCAACATCTACAAGTTTTTAAAAATGATTCAATTTCAACTTTCATACAGCTGTTTTGTTTGTTTGTTTGTTTGTTTGTTTTTTGTATTTTACCTTTCCCTTCCTCTCTACTCATCTCCACAACTAACCTGGCTTAATTCTTCATCTCCTGCCTGGATTACTCTAACTCTTAAGTCTAAGAGAACTAATTAGTCTCTATTTGTTGTCTTTTTTTTTTTCTCAAATTCATTTTCTACACATGCCAAATTTAGATTCTTAGAGCATTTCATACCTAGAATTTTCTTCTTTCTCATTTTCACTTCTTGGAATCCATAACTTTTTAAAAGACTTGCAAGAAGTGATTTCTCCTTTAAAAGGTATTTCTAAATTTCACCAACATCTCAATCCCCCAAATAAATTGTTACTTTTTTTTTGATTTGCCTTACATTTATTTATTTATGTATTTATTATTTAGGGACAGTTAAATCATTTCTAGGTAATCTGAGAAAAACACTAATAGTTCAGTAAAAAGTCAATCAGTTCCCTACTATCTGAGGATGACTAGAAATGTAAAGCAGTCCCTAAATATTAATAAAGGCAGTTCCTAAATAAATAAATATTATTTATTTATTTAATAAATAATGTATTGTTATACATTATTTATTAAATGTCTCCCTCTCTACCTCCAATGGAAGTTCCTGGAGGAAAAGCTTTTAATGTTATCTTTATATTCCCATTGCCCAGAACAATTCCTGTTTATAATATTGTCTCATTATAATGTTGTCTCACTTTGTATTGTTTTATATGAAATCATTTTAATATTTACTATATTGGATACTGGTAAATATTATTTCTTTACTGCAATCACTAAGGAGATTTGAAACAGAAGACCTACTTCTGATTCATACCTTCAGGACTACAGAAAATCACTTGACACCAATGCTTCAGAAAGGAAACAATCATTTATTAAACATCTATTATCTATGTCATACTTTTAAAAATACAGCACAAATAGTATCACAGTTGATCCTCATCACAAACTTAGGAGGGAAGTCCTTTTATCTCCATTTTATATTTGAGGAAACTGAGAGAGTTTTTTCTTTCTTTTTTTTTTTTTTCCTTGTTAAAATAATTGCCCAGGGTCATATAGTTAGTGACTAAGGCTAGATTTGATCTCACATTATCCAAGCTCCAGACCCAATAGTCTTTCCATTGAACCAATTACTTCCCTCAACTTCAGGTATTTCTCAAGTATATGAGACAAGACATATATGTCATTTGGTAGAAGTGTTTTCCATAATGGTAGTTCCCAAAACAAAAATAGTTCTATATTCCCTCCAAAAAAGTTGCTGGGAAGTAATCTCTGAGGTATATGAATAGTACTATTTTGGATTTGTATCTGCAAAGTACTTAGCCTGAAGCCATAAATACAAGGTGCTTAATCAATTCCATCAAAGACTTAGCCTAAAATAAATATTTCAGTAGAGTGGATGTTGATTCAACAGTTCAGATTACTAAATATTTGTGATTTTGTCAGTGTCTAGAAGTTCCTCCAGTTGAATTGTAGCTTACTATTCCTCTATGATTTAAATGTTGCCTTTGGTGAGGAGAAATTAATTGACTAACTCAGGGCCACATACCTATTAAATGGTAAAGATAGATTTAGACCCAGATTTTTCTGACTCCTATCCCATACTTTATTAACCAATTCACACTTGCATTTCCCATACTATAAGCAAACTAAACAATGTGAATGTAGAAAAATAGAAGTTTTCAGATTTTCCAGTGATGCAATTTAAGTGAATCACAGTTATTCTCAAAGATAAGACACATCAGATAGAACAAATTTTACAACTTCTTGATTTGAAGCTCTTGGCTATTCATCAACACCCAAGAATTCATCCATCTCATAACAACAAAAGTTTACCAATGAAATAACTTAAAATATCTGAACCCCTTTACCAGTCATTGACATAATTGATATTCAGCTGAGGTAAAGGGAAATCTGTTCATGCATTAAAGAAAAATTGATTCTTATCAAAAGTGCTCTCTAGAGTGAAACATAGGCATATGAGTGAAATAGAGTATTATATCTATCACTGAGTCAGTGTCATGGACTCCAATTTCTTCTCATTTCCCCAAAGAATCCTAGGAGTAGTTATTAGATGACACAGATAGAAGATCAAATCATTAATTCTAATCCTTAATTGTTTTCTATCTGTTCTTAATATAAGTTGGAATTAGTACTTTCACAGCCAGTTATGGCCAATTATGAAAATAGAAAACAATATCAACTTAGAGAGATGTCTTAAATGACATGAGAGTTCCTTTCTTTGTCTTGCTATTGAGTATATTTAGCAATGATTTCTTCAATCTTCTTTAGCAAACTGGTTTTAGATTTTTTTTAAATGGAATGTTTGTCAAATCTGTGTATAACAAAGTTTTATAGGTTTAAAACAGTTTTGATAGACCAAAACATGGATTAAAATTAATAAAGTGAAATTTAAAGGATGCTAATATAGAGTTTTTCACTTAGAAAATGAGTAATTATCAGTTTGGAAGGAAATGACTTAAGAAAACTTCTTTAAGAACTTGAAAAGAAAATAACATGTACTTTTGTAACTATAAGCATGTTATAAATACACAACCTATAACAGATTTGACTTATTATCCAAGTAAATGATGCACTCCCGACTAGTATATTATTAGATAAATGATATATTTCTTGATTGGTGCTTCTCTCATTGGCATACTTTAAAGCCCCCTTTATCCCTAATTATCCTGTGTGATTCTTGTAGACATTTTCCTATAAATCCTCCATAAAAGATCTGTCCAACGTGCTAGAGGTCTTCTTTTTATTTTTGTAATATTTAAAGTATACAAGTGGGCAATTCTATTGTCAGCCCTCATTTTGATATATCAACAAAGCATTTGTTAAATATAAGTGGTTTTCTACTACTGCTCACACACAAGTTATCATTGGTAATGTATAACAGGATATCATACATTGGGTATTTCAGTATTTGATATTTTTCTTCACTTTGTATTTTAGCATTAAATAGTTAAATTTTAGAGTGATAATATCCTCATCTGTTTCCTCTGTTTCTTTCCTTGGTAAAAATTGTCCCAATCCTATATATCCATTTCTTGTAGCGTTCCCAGTTAGTCGCTGCTCTTTTGTCTCTTTATTTATTTCAATTTTATTATGAAATTTCATTTCAAATCTCTAATATTTATTGAATACCTATTCTATGCCTCAATTTACTCATTTTAGGATGATCTTGAATGATTTCTACCATATCCCCTCTCCCTAATCTCGGGAGTGCATTCCTGTGATTTAATCAATCAACATACATTCATTAAGCATCTATTCTGTATTCTTGTATTCTGTTAGAGATTATAATTTAATACTAATTTTATTCCTTTCTCTTTGCTCGTCTATTTATCATTCTATGTATTCCTTATCCTTCCCCCAGATCATTATTGATGATGCCATTTTAGCAATGATATTTGTTTGATTTATTTCCTTTAACTCCATAGTCTGTCTTCCTTGTTTTACCAATTGCTTTTTTATTTTGGAAGAAGGGGTATGGTAGGAAATTTCATCACTTAAACAGTTCATATATTTACCTAAAAGTTTCCAATATTTACTCTACAAAGAACAATAATATTTTGAATTGCTTATTTATCGATATTGAATTTTCATTTTAAATATTGTCTTCTATCTGCTACTCATTCTGTTGTGCCCTTTCTGGATCCAAGAGAAGACTACTAAAGGGAAGAAAGGAATACAATTTTTTTTGCCTATCATTCTCACTTTCTTAGTCATTTATTCCTGGGCATAGTATTTTTGATTAATATTACCTTGTCATTCTCCTCACCCTTTTATACCTTAATCTGTTTATATATATACCATTAGAACAAACTATAGACATGAACATTAAACAAATGACATTCATTATAAAGACAACTCACCCAGTACACATTGCTGTACACCTTTGTAATTTTGATGTGGGGTTTAAAACGATAAGATATGGAAAACTTAAGATTATCAACACATAGTGGCATTTCTCCAATTGTACACATAAGCAAAAGGGACAGAAGTACAAATTTCTTTTTACTTAGTTATTGTTGTTGATGTTTTTCCGCCAAGAGTGCTTGATCACATATCTATTAAATGGTTTTCCTTATGTCCCTGATATTAAGCAACCATAAATTTGATCTTGTACATATTTTCACTCAATGCTTTGTCCCCTGTCAACTACTGAGCATCCACTGGAACACTATTATAGCCTCTTGTGGATATTTTGTTGTGGATGAGTTCTGCCGGTGATCATTAGCCAAACAGTTGTGAATCTGTTTCAAAAACCTCACTTCTAAAAGCTGTTGTTTAGCCTGCTGCTTCACTGAACAGGGCACACTGGCACATCAAGACAAAGCTGTTCCTGTCAGAGCTAATATTGACCATTTGTTATCCCTTAGCTCTTAGTTTGACACTAATGTGGGACTCACCACCCTTCTGGGCATGGAAATGTAAACTTGACAATGGACTTTCAGCCTATGAAACTGGAATATCTTTCAAATCTAAGATTAAGTGGTCCTATGTGCTTGAGGTGTGTTTTTTGTTATTGTTTTGTTTTGTTTTAGGAAACATAATGAAACCCTTGTGTAAAACTGCAAATGAGGCATCATTTACTTTAAAATCCAAATTTACACAAGTTTAGTTTCAGAAACAAGATTTTATGTCTATATGCATATAAAGAAACATTGAGGATATAGTGTAAGCCACATTGTATATTAGTTCATATTCTCTTGCTGATAATTATTAGTTGTATGACCACTGGAAAATCTCTTAATATATTTGCTTCAGTTTCTGGATCTGTAAAGTGAAGTTGTAAATACTTGACAATTTGACAAGGCCATTATGAGATCCAAATAATAAAAAATGATTCAAGTACTTTGCAAACTTTAAAGCACTATATAAATGTCAAATATTTTATACGCACTGTAATTTAAAGAATAGGGATTAGGCTAGTAATTTAATTGGTACAGGAAAACTTTCAGGTAAGAAAACCCCCTGTACCAATGTAGCTTGTAGTCTCACAAAACTCCCTAGAATATTGAGATTAAGTTACCAGTACTGGGTCACACAGGCAATATGTCATAAATGGCATTTGTTCCTTCCTTTCTACTTTCCTCTTTCCTTTCTTCCTTCCTTTCCTCCCTTCTTCCCTCTCTTCCTCCTGTTCTTCCTTCTTTCTTCCCTCTCTCCCTGCCTACTGCCATTTCTTCCTTCCTTCCTTCCTTCCTTCCTTCCTTCCTTCCTTCCTTCCTTCCTTCCTTCCTTCCTTCCTTCCTTCCTTCCTTCCTTCCTTCCTTCCTTCCTTCCTTCCTTCCTTCCTTCCTTCTTCCTTACTTCCTTGCTTCCTTCCTTCCTTCCTTCCTCCATTTCTTTCTTCCTTCCTCCACTCCTTTTTCTTTTCCTCTCTCTCTTCCTCTCTCCCTCCATTGTATTCCCCCCTTCCCTTCCTTTGTATCCATAAAATATTATACCCTTACCTGAAGATGCACTTAAAAACTTATTTTTGGATCACTAAACTCTACCAAGATATATATCTTGGGGTTTTCTAGGTAGATTTCTTTCTTAAGGACCATGCTTTAGACTCAAATCATTCTGACTCTCATTGACTGGCCAACAATAGGTGGCAAGAAAAGCTCTAATTAGTCAGTGTTTGTGTCCTGATTGACACAAGAGCTAATTAGGAGAACAATACAGAGATAGAGACACCTAAAGAGACTAGAAATATCCATAAAGATTGGAAAGAATTCAGATTAGTCTAGCCTTTAATTTAATCTGTGGTTCTAAAAGACTTTTTCTACTTTGTAATAAAAATACATACATACATACATACTTGGAGAATATCCAATAATAGTGGGAGATCTCAACCTTGCACTCTCAGATTTAGACAAATCAAACCACAAAACAAATAAGAAAGAAATTAAAAAAGTAAATAGAACATTAGAAAAACTAGGTATGATAGACCTTTGGAGAAAACTGAATGGCAAGAGAAAGGCATATACTTTCTTCTGAGCAGTTCATGGATCCCATACAAAAATTGACCATATATTAGGACATAAAGATCTCAAAATTAAATGTAGGAAGGCAGAAATAATAAATGCCTTCTTTTCAGATCACAATGCAATAAAAGCTACATTCAGTAAGAAGTTAAGGGTAAATGGACCAAAAAGTAATTGGAAACAGAATAATCTCATCTTAAAGAATGACTGGGTGAAACAGCAAATTATAGAAACAATTAATAATTTCACCCAAGATAATGACAATGATGAGACATCATACCAAAATCTGTGGGATGCAGCTAAAGCGGTAAGAAGGGGAAATTTTATATCTTTAGAGGCTTATTTGAACAAAATAGAGAAAGAGAAGATTAACGAATTGGGCCTGCAACCTAAAAAGCTAGAAAAATACCAAATTAAAACCCCCCGACCAAAAATCAAACTAGAAATACAAAAATTAAAAGGAGAAATCAATAATATTGAAAGTAAAAAAAAAACTATTGAATTAATAAATAAAACTAAGAGTTGGCTCTATGACAAAACCAACAAAATAGACAAACCCTTAGTAAACCTGATTTAAAAAAGGAAAGAGAAAAAGCAAATTGTTAGTCTTGAAAATGAAAAGGGAGAACTCACCACTAATCAAGAGGAAACTAGAACAATAGTTAGGAGCTACTTTGCTCAACTTTATGCCAATCAATTCGATAACTTAAATGAAATGAAAGAATACCTTTAAAAATATAGCTTGCCCAGATTAACAGAGGAAGAAGTAAGTAGTCTAAATAGTCCCATCTCAGAAAAAGAAATAGAACCAGCTATTAACCAACTCCCTAAGAAAAAATCCCCAGGACCAGATGGATTTACATGTGAATTCTACCAAACATGTAAAGAACAACTAACTCCAATGCTATGTAAACTATTTGAAAAAATAGGGATTGAAGGAGTCCTACCAATTCCTTTTATGACACAGACATGGTACTGATACCTAAACCAGGTAGATGGAAAACTGAGAAAGAAAACTATAGACCAATTTCCTTAAAGAATATTGATGCTAAAATCTTAAATAAGATATTAGGAAAAAGACTTCAGAAAATCATCCCCAGCATAATACACTATGATCAAGTAGGACTTATACCAGGAATGCAGGGCTGGTTTAATATTAGGAAAACTATTAGTATAATTGGCCATATTAATAATCAAATTAATAAAAACCATATGATCATCTCAATAGATGCAGAAAAAGCATTTGATAAAATCCAACATTCATTCCTACTAAAAATGCTTGAGAGTATAGGAATAAATGGACTATTCCTTAAAATAATAACAAGCATATATTTAAAACCATCAGTAAACATCATATGTAATGGCGATAAACTAGAACTTTTCCCTGTAAGATCAGGAGTGAAACAAGGTTGCCCACTATCACCATTACTATTCAATATAGTACTAGAAATGCTAGCCTCGGCAATAAGAGCCGAGAAAGAGATTCAAGGAATTAGAGTAGGAAATGAGGAAATCAAACTATCACTCTTTGCAGATGATATGATGGTATACTTAGAGAACCCCAAAGACTCTGCTAAAAAGCTATTAGAAATAATTCAGAATTTTAGCAAAGTTGCAGGATACAAAATAAATCCACCTAAATCTTCAGCATTTTTATATATCACCAACAAAATGCAACAGCAAGAGATACAAAGAGAAATTACATTCCAAACAAATGTTGAGAGTATAAAATATTTGGGAATCCATCTACCAAAAAATAGTCAGGAATTATATGAGAAAAATTAGAAAACACTTGCCACAAAAATAAAGTCAGATTTAAATAATTGGAAAGACATTCAGGGCTCTTGGATAGGCCGGGCGAATATAATAAAGATGACAATGCTCCTCAAAGTAATCTGTTTATTTAGTGCTATACCAATCAGACTCCCAAGAAACTATTTTAATGACCTAGGAAAAATAACAACAAAATTCATATGGAAGAATAAAAGGTCGAGAATTACAAGGGAACTAATGAAACAAAAAGTCAGATGAAGGTGGTCTAGGTGTACTTGATCTAAAGCTATATTATGTAGCAGCAGTCACCAAAACCATTTGGTATTGGCTAAGAAATAGACTGGTACATCAGTGGAACAGATTAGATACAAAGGACAAAAAAGGGTACATCTATAACAATCTAGTCTTCGACAAACCCAAAGATACCAACATTAGGGATAAAAATTCATTATTTGGAAAAAAAACTGTTGGGAAAACTGGAAATTAGTATGGCAGAAATTAGATATGGATACACACTTAACACCATATACCAAGATAAGATCAAAATGGGTCCATGATTTAGGCATAAAGAATGAGATCATAAATAGATTAGAGGAACAGAGGATAATCTACCTATCAGACCTGTGGAGGAGGAAGGAATTTATGACCAGAGGAGAATTAGAGATCATTATTGATCACAAAATAGAAGATTTTGATTACATCAAACTAAAAAAGTTTCTGTACAAACAATACTAATGCAAACAAGATTAGAAGGGAAGTAACAAATTGGGAAAATATTTTTAAAAGTAAAGGTTCTGACAAAGGTCTCATTTCCAAAATATATAGAGAACTGACCCTGATTTATAGGAAACCAAACCATTCTCCAATTGATAAATGGTCAAGGGATATGAACAGACAATTCTCAGATGATGAAATTGAAACTGTTTCCACTCATATGAAAGAGTGTTCCAAATCACTACTGATCAGAGAAATGCAAATCAAGAAAACTCTGAGATACCACTACACACCTGTCAGATTGGCTAAGATGACAGGAACAAATAATGATGAATGTTGGAGGGGTTGTGGGAAAACTGGGACACTGATACATTGTTGGTGGAGTTGTGAAAGAATCCAGCCATTCTGGAGAGCAATTTGGAACTATGCCCAAAAAGTTGTCAAACTGTGCATACCCTTTGACCCAGCATTGCTGTTATTGGGATTATATCCCAAAGAAATACTAAAGAGTGGAAAGGGACCTGTATGTGCCAAAATGTTTGTGGCAGCTCTTTTCGTAGTGGCTAGAAACTGGAAGATGAATGGATGTCCATCAATTGGAGAATGGTTGGATAAATTATGGTATATGAAGGTTATGGAATATTATTGCTCTGTAAGAAATGACCAGCAGGAGGAATACAGAGAAGCTTGGAGAGACTTACATCAACTGATGCTGAGTGAAATGAATAGAACCAGAAGATCGATGTACACTTCATTGTTGTATGAAGATGTATTCTGATGGAAGTGGATATCTTCAACATAAAGAAGATCCAACTCACTTCCAGTTGATCAATGATGGACAGAAACAGCTACACCCAGAGAAGGAACACTGGGAAGTGAATATAAATTGTTAGCACTACTGTCTATCTACCCAGGTTACTTATACCTTCGGAATCTAATACTTAATGTGCAACAAGAAAATGGTATTTACACACATATATTGTATCTAGGTTATATTGTAACACATTTAAGATGTATGGGATTGCTGGTCATCAAGGGGAGGGAGTAGACGGAGGGAGGGGATAATTTGGAAAAATGAATACAAGGGATAATGTTAAAAAAATACTCATGCATATATACTGTCCAAAAATTATAAATAAATTTTTAAAAAAAAGAGAATATCCAAAACTCTTTAATGAGACAGCTAAGTGGTATGGAGCAGAGCAAGGGATGTAGGACTTTTTAATGTGGACTCTGTAATGACTATGCTATATGTTAGAAATTCCTTTCTTCACAAGAATCAGACAATTAGAAGAATTTCTAAGGTCCAAAGCTACTTGAAATAAGAGTCATCCTTTGCATATAAACTCTGAATGGGATAAACTTAATGAAAACCTCCCACAGGAATATGCTTCCACCTCAAGATGGGGCAAACACAGGTACTTGATTGATTTAGAAAAGCAGTTTGTGTTTGTGTGTATATGAGCCTGTACTTTGTCTTCTATATTTCTCTTAGCCAAATGACAAAAAAAAAAAAAAAAAAACATCTGACTATTTGGGATTTAAAAATGCCTTCTGAAGGACTGAACCTGAAGCTTATAAAAAAACAGCAAAAGGAAAAAAAATTGCCCTTTTTGGGATTTTCTATGTTTCTCTCCATTAGAGAGGCTTGTGAAATCTGTCTCAATTAGGTTGGTATCTGTGGCTGGCCTGGATTCTTCTGAGGTTTGAGCTCCAACATCTTCAACACAGCCCATTGGCATTTTTGGCATGAAGGGTGGACTAATTACTGGGTCACAGACCTAAAGACCTGAGTCCAAATGACCCTCTCCTAAAGGGTCCTCCAATCTGCCAATTTCTTAAAGCCTTGTAAATGGATTTGAAATGTAATACCACAGAAATGCCAGTCTCCTTGAATTGCCCTATCTCAGTCATTCTGCCCCAAACCCCAGGCTATCATACCACCCTAACCTCTTGATCATCAGAATAATTGATAAGGATAAAAGATCTTGTATTTTAGAAAGTCAGATCCCATCCTCCCAGTCTATTAGAATTTCAGATACCCTTCTCCATCAGAATATCAGATAATCTTTCCATCTCTGGTGCCTCCCTATCATGTTACCTCATCTGCTTCCCATTATGTTACTGCTTCTGACTCCCTCTAAAGAATCTCGATACCCTATATTTGAGATTGGATACTTGGAGATGATAGTCTGATCCAGTCAATTGATTTACTCTCCAATAAACTAAAAAATTATAACTCTCTGACCTCTATCTTGCCCCAGTTTTTCCAGCATTACAGAAAAAGCAGTTTTATTCCACCTTAAATTTGGGGACTGTGCTGGAGTAAACTGGAATTTTGATTTTGAAATTCTATAATTACTATTAACTAGGTGTGTTAAAATTGTGAACATGTTTATTCTGGTATAAAATTTTAGAAATATATCTGCATTAATATTGAAATATCACTACTTGAAGTTTACATCTATAAATTTTGATTTGTAGATTTGATTCTAAGTTTATATATATATATATGTATATATATATGTATATATATATATATATATATGTTAGCTGTGTTTTAACATTTAGTCAGTCCTGCTGGATATGTGGCATAAATTTTATGAAATTTGATCCAAAGTTACTTAGATATTACCTACATTCTGAATCTTAAGATTCAACTTGCTTTCTCCTTTTAATAAAGAAGTAAAAACAACAAAATTTGGTATATGGGGATATGTATGATTGCAAAACAAATTGTATCTGAAAAATCTATAATATGTCTAAAGACAAATAAGAAGATATTGAGAAGGTGTCCCTTCAGAGGGAAGGAATCTGCCTCCAAAATATTCAAGTAGATTCTAATGAAATGACACCAGGGAGAAACTGAGATATAGTGGGACCAATTGATGGAATGGGCTCTCCCCTGAGCTCTCTGCTTTAAGAGGGGTTAGTGGAATAACATTGGAACAAATTGTACTTAAATATGGATTGGAAGAGACTTTTGATTTTGAAAAGGGAACATATTTTACTTCTAAGGTTTTATAAAAAATAATGGAGAGGGATTGCAAATTGAGTAACAATTCCATACACCTGGATATCTGCCCTTATCAGAGAAAGTGGAAAGAATAAATCAGATTCTTAAGAAATGGATAACTAAACTATTAGAGAGGAAATTGCCTTGAACCAAAAGTTGGCCATTGCTTTGTTTAAGAATTAGAACTGTCCCCAGAAGTGATCTGGAATTTTCCTCATATGAGATTGATTTATTTTATTTGGGAAGAGAAAGAGAAAGACCTTCTTTTGAAACAAAGGATAGAGAACTTTTTAAGGAATTATATACTGGCAGTATCCTCATCTTTTTTAGTCCTTAGGAAGCAAGGTTTGATGGCCTAAACTCACCTAATTATTCCTGAGTCTGCCTAAAGTCAAACTGAGTTAAAGATGCTTTATGCTGTTATATATATATATATATATATATATATATATATATATATATATATATATATATATATGCTCTCAGACAGAGGCCTGAAGTTTTTTTATTATAATCATGTCCCTGATTTTTTACTCTTTATTTGTGAAGTTACCCACTCTAATTATTCTGGGGACATAAATGGTTGGGATGATAGATGACCCCAGATGGGAGTTGGGAGTACAGAACCCCAATTTATATGCTGAATAGGCTCATTATACTCCAGGCCGTGGTCCAAATAATTGCTAATCAGATGACAAAATTACTGGATTAGTTAGCAGACCACTCAGACTAGCGAAGCAGTACTCCAGCATAGATTGGTATGACTACTTGTAGACTAAAGAAGGTAGAGTTTGTGGGAAATTATTTTTTGCTGTGTAAAAATTGATGATAATGGACAGGTAGTGAAGGAAATTGTCAAAGACATCAGAAAATTAGCCATGTCCCATTCCAGACCTGGTCCTCATTGATATGATCTATGATATGAGGTTAGTCACCAAATGATGGCAGGTACCAAAAGCTGGGGTTCAGCCATGTGAAGAATTCACAATAACCATGCTCTTTGGCAAAAGGTAAATTTATTTGGAGGAATAGGTTACAGACAAAATGAAGGGATATATTAGACACTGGGAATGGTAAATATAAATATATGAAAGACAAGTTCCTCAGTGGACTTCATAATTTCCCAGTAGAAAGGAAGCACCCCATGAGGTTGGGGCATGCCCTTAGCTGGCAGGCTAAATCCTGAAAAGGACTTAGCACTCCAATAGAGTTAGTGAGCTGTAAGGAGCAGAAGTAGGTTTGGGAAGCATAGTGAAATTATTGGAGATATCATATGGTATGGGAGAAGGAGAAAGGGACCACAAAGCAAAGTGCTGTGAAAGGAAGCACACCATAGATGGCCCACAAGTAAGTTCTATAAGGAAAATTTAACTGCAGGGACAAGACTGGGATTTCCACAGAGGGTAAGTCTCAGGAGCTTGAGATAACTTGGATCTTTGACAGGATTATCTTTAGATGGTGGGACCAAACTAATCTCCATTATTACAGCCTTATTTCTGCTTGCCTAAAGGATTATATTGAAGACCTCTTCACTCACCATTTAATATCTCTTGGTGATCTTGGTCTGGAGGCAGCTGGTAGAAACAGGTTCTTTGGTTCCTGTTGATAGCTTTAATTAGAATCATACTACTTCCTGTCTTGTCTGCTCTGTGTGATACAGATTACCACAAGAGTAGTGCGGACATCACTGTTCAGGTTAGTAAAGATTGAACAACCTGGAGAGGGAGCTCCTGTTAGATTTGGAGTATTAAAAGGATGAGGAGGGACTATAGTAGAGAAAAAGGAAAAAACAGATCCAGAGGGATTGGAGAACAAGATGGTTGAGGAAATGTATCAAGAACGGTATGACAGGTCTTCAAAGGTTAATAAGTAAAGAGGAGTGATTGAACATATAGAGTGATTAAATGCTATAAACTGAGTGAAGACCTCTCATAAGAATGTGGCCTTGATCTATACCCTAATTGTGACTTGAGACTTTGCAATAACAAGCTGCAGGTGTTCAATTATCTTAAATAAACAAACATTTCCCTCCTGTCCCTCCCCAACCTGTTAATTCACATTTGAATTACTTAATGAGAAAAGAGTTTATTTACTAATATTCTTTTGTTTCTGGGATAGATTTTAACTTTTAGGATGTAAGGCTGGACTCTCCCATACAATGGGAGAAAAAGTCAGGGAGAGTGGAGGCTTCTGATTAGGTTCTACATAATTTTGTGCTTTGCAGTTTGCACTTTGCATTCCTTTTGTGATGATGACATCTTGTTTGTCAGAAGTTGTCCTTTCTTGCAAGATCATAATAAATTATTTTTGCTTTTCTACCTTGAGAGTCTCTGATTTTAATTTGGGTTAAAGTCATAGCTGTCCCACACAGCTCTATCTGAATTTGGAGAAGTTTATAGTTGCCAGAAATCCCAGAACCAGCCTTTATCAGTTCAAGGGCAACTTTGGGTAGAAGCTGCAGACACAAGACCTTAATCCTGTTCATCTTGTTGTTTGTACACTTGTTCTGACTCTTCCTCATCTATTTTATTTATTATTTAATATACCAAGAAGTCAGTGCTCCTCATGCTTGGAATTGTCATTCTTAATTCATTCCATTCCCTCCCCAGATTAGCTTATTCCCCACCTCCCTTTGTTAGAAAAATATAAACTATTTCCTGCTTTCTCTGAACTGAGCTGTTTCGGTATTAGATTGTCTGCTGCATATGATTATGTATATACTTGCTTAATAAAGATTACTCTTGACTTTTATAGGTATGGCCCCACCTCTAGTTTTTCTTCCCATATGGAAAGAGGGACTTAGTACCATAGGAGTAACCTGTAAGCCCTTCAGTTTTCTTCCCTTTGTGAAGAGAAACCCATGTCCCCAAAGGATTCTTGCCTCAATTTGCAGAATCAAGAAGACCTGAATTTGAATCTTGCTTTGGATGCCTATCAGCTATATTACCAGTGAAATAACAATCTTTGTAATTCAGTTTTGGTTTTTTTTTTTGTTTTTGTTTTTTTTTTTTCATTTAGCAATTTAGAGGAAAGGACTTGAGGCCCCTCATATTGATTCCAGCTATAAATCTACGATCCTATGAGCTTTCTAGATGTGGTTCAGTTATAGATTTGTACAGCTTTGCTTCTGAAACTCAGTCAAAATGATGGCTAAAGATGGCAGTGATAAAGTGAGCTTATATATTTTATGCCTTATTTTAATGAATGTGTACAGGATATGTTCGTATACTATCAATAAAGCTTGATCTTAGATTAACTGAGTGTAAGGATTTCTAGATTCTTCAAAATCTTTGTCCTAATGCTATATGTATTGCACAATCAAAATTCTAATATCATGTTTTAAATAGCTTCCTCCTTTTATACTTTAACTTATATTTTTCCTTACAGAAAGAAAAATGCTTTATTAATTATAAATAAAACATTGCTGATTTGAAACCATTGCTGTTAGATGTCTTGATTAGATGTTATGGAATTGGAACAAAAGGACTATATTATCAGAAGCCAATCAATTAATAATTATGAGCCTACTTTTTGACTTCTTGAATGATGAGAAAATAATGAATGCTGAGAATAAAGAGTTTCATGGTATGTGTGCTTTCTTGAGGAACCAGGAAAAGCAAGGACATTGTACCCCGGTATCATTCTTCAGGATCATCATCATCTATCATAGCCCCAGACAAAGCTAAAGCTGGAAAACTATCTTTAAAATCATTTTGGACATGTTATCTTGTCTTCCCTAAGAAGAAACTGGGTGGAATAGTGGATAGAACACTTGCCTTGAAGTTAGGAAAACCTGGGTTCAAATCCAATCTATGACAAGAGCTATGTGGGCCAAGGCCATTAGTAGCCTTTTGTTTAAGTGTTCCTCAATTGTAAATGAGCAAAATAACAGACAATACCTATCTTGTAAGATTGTTATTTGGATCAAGTGAGATATTTGTAAAGTGCTTAGCATAATGCCTTGCATGTAATAGGTTCTTTGCAATTATTTATTCCATCCTTTTTCTCTCTCTCAGTCTCTTTCTCTCTCTCCTTCCCTAAAGATTGTATATATAAAGAAAGTTTGACTGTGAAATAAGGGGATTAGGCTGGACAATTTCAAAGTTCCCTTCTAACTCCAAATTGAGATTTCATTTAGATGAGTATTCTGAGGGTCTTATCAATCTTATAATGATAATAATAATTAATAATGATAATAAAATTAATTAAGCAGGATCCAGTTTGATATCAAAAACAAGTTTTTTAAGTGTTTAGATCTCATCCACAATAAATGAATTTCCTTGATATAATAAAATTAATATTAAAATAACATTTAATAACATTATTAAAAAGCTAATATTTATATTGTGTTTTAATAATGTATAATGTGCTTTACCCTAAGAGGTAGGTGCTATTATTTTCCCATTCCTGAGGAAACTAAGGCTCAGGTAGGTTAAATATTTAGGTTTAAAGGGACTTAGGCGGTCCTCTAGTTATGTGAAAATCATGTCTCAAGGTGATGAAGTAAATAATAAATATTTTCTATGCATCAGCTTTGTCAGGCTTTCTAACCAGAATTATGAAGTTGCTTTCATTTAGAAATACACATCCATATAGACTCATATGAATCACCTGGCATCTTTTACTGTACATCAATACTGACCAGTCTGGACTTCTACACTTCTTTGAAATTCTCTCTTCTCATACATCTGTTGAATGAATCCTTTAAGGAAGTACATATGGTTTTGAAAATTATAGTTTAAAACAAAGTAGAAAAGAATTTCATTTTTGCTAACAAGCCTTATATACTTAAAGGAACTACTGCATGAAATATTTGTATTTATTTAAATGATTATTGTTTAAAGATTTTAGATGAATTAAATTGTTGTTTGTTTTCATATATTTGAAATATGCATTTAATTTGTGTCTTATCACCTCCGTAATTCAGAATTTTATCACATTACTTCCTCTGAAATTCATCTATGATGTCTTGTTGAAGACTAGAAATATCTTTGGACTTTTGACAGAAAACTAGAAAAACTTTGAGTAGGGGCCTGGAGGTATACTATGTGATTATTATTTAATGCATATCCTATGTAAATTCAAAGAACCTCTCCCAAAAATATCCCATCATCAAGTGATGATTAAAAAAGATAATTTGGCCATAGAAACATATGAATAACATTTATAGGTACAGAGTTATTGTGAGCTGCACCAGTGGAAGAAATAAAATTATAGATCAGAGAAATCCATTGTTTATGGGTGAGATATATAAACACTCGACAGAGTGCTTCTTTCATGTTCATCTGGATTCTGCCTAATTCATTGACTTTATATTTACATAATAAAGGTCTTTGCTATAGCAAATCAGACTCGATTTTTTTTTTTAAGTAGTACTTCAAAATTTCAAGGATCTGTGATTTTGTCAGCACAGATATTTCTCTTAAGCACTTTATAACTTAATGTCATGTCTGTAAGAATTGTTCAGTCCACAAAATTCATCTTGCTGAAAACAACCTGGTGATAAACATCTCCAAAATGTTAGCTGTTTTGGTCCTTGGAAAAATAGATCTGTAGCATTTGAGTTATGATGTTAATACTAAAGGTACTATTACCTAGTGTTGCTATCAGCTAACAAAATTTACTGATCTAGAAAACAGGCAATATTTAACAATCATCAGATTCCCTGGAAACCATGATAAAAAACAAATAAACGAAAAACAAAACTCCATAGATTTTTCAAGAAGTCAGTTAAAAAAACTGTTCAGCTCTATTACAACCAAAAATCAAAGTAAAAAAAAAAATATATATATATACATATATGTATATATATATATATACACATATATACACACACATATACATATACACTATTCACATCATGAAAAAAAATTCCAAGTTGTAAATATCCAGAATAAAATAAGCAAAATTCAGAGTCTAAGTCAAAGAAAATAATTCTTTAATCTTTCAGAAAGAAAAAAACTCAATAATCAATTTTGTCCAGAATCACACAAGACTATGTTGCAACTACTATAAACAAAAGGCAATTTTGTAATAATGATTCTCCAAAGAAAATAATCAAGAGTTCTTCCAAGTAAGAATAGAATACTTAAAAACTGAGTATAATTCTATAGAAGAAAAACTATAGATAGCAAAATTATAATTGTTGTGGACCTTTCAGACCTAAGTAAATCTATGTAAAAGTTAAATAATATGGAAATTATATATTATATTATATTATATTATATTATATTATATTATATTATATTATATTATATTATATTATATTATATTATATTATATTATATTATATTATATTATATTATATTATATATTATATTATATAAATATTATACATATATAATATTCTTGCTTTCTTAAATATTCTATTTTAGAATTAAATTCATATTCCCCTACCTAAAAATCAAAACTTCCTTGTACCCTACAACCTCAATTCCATTTTGTTTGTATCTCATGTGTTTATTATATATTAGTGTTTTGACTCTTTTTGCCTTCTTTCTTATCAAAGTGCAAATTTTGTAAAAAGAGCAACCTGTTTTATGTAACCTTGGTTGTCTTACACAGTAAGCAACTTATGTCTAGCATAGTCTTTTGTACAAAGTAGGTATTTATCATTTTGTCTTGTTATGAGTTGAATTGACTGTTAATGAGAACAGTCCCATGTGAAGTGAGATTAGACTGGATGAACTTTTATAATATATGGATATATAGTGGTGCACTCACTAGACATAAAGCTGATCAATGATTCAGGAAAGTTCTGAAACTGAAACCTGAGTTGAGGTTTTTTTTTTTTTTTTTTTTCAAATTTTTTAAAATTGTGATAAGATCAATTAATCTCTATGAGTCTCAGTTTTTTCACATGTAAAATGAGCTATTGAAGCTCAGTTGTTTAATCATGTCTGATTCTTTGTGACCCCATGTATTATAGCACTTTAGGCCTTTCTATGCTTCACTGTTTCTTAAAGTCTGTCCAAGGTCATATTTGTTGTGTCCATTTCATCCTTTGCTATCCCCTTTCCTTTTGCCTTCAACCTTTGCTGACATCATGGCCTTTTCCAATGAGTTTTATCTTCTAATTGTATGGTCAAAATATTCAAGCTTCAGCTTTAGTATTTGACCTCCCAGTGAATTACATGAATTGATTTCTTTAAATATTAACTAATTAGTTCTATTTGCTAACCAAGTCTTCATAGTACCCAAATTTGAAATCATTAATTCTATGTTCTCATAGACATGTACTATTACAGGAAAAAACATAGCATTGCCTACATGGATCTTTGTTAGCAAGGTGATGTATGCTTTTTAACATTATGTTCATATTTGCTACTGCCTTAATTCCAAGGTACAAAGACCTTTTAATTTCATTACTACATTTGTCATCTACAATAAAGTCAGCTCTAGAATATAAAATCTGACTCTGCTTCCATTTTTTCCTCCCTCTATTTGCCAGGAAGTGATGAGGGCCAGTTGCTAATATCTTAGTTTTGTTTTGTTTAATTAAATAACATAATAAACACACACACACATACATACATCTGGGTATTGATTGATCGTTTGATTGATTTTTTAGCTTGGATACAAAACTTTCATCATAGAAATTTGATACAAAGCCTTTTCCCCATGGGACATCTTTCTTATCTTAGATTCTCATTAATTTGGTTTAGGAATTTTTCTTTTTCAAATAATAAAATTGTCTTTTACTGTTGATAAAAGCCTCTAATACTTATTTAAGAATATATATTTCTTTTTAAAATGCCATCCCTAGCCAGAAGGAGAACTTGAAGAATGAATGCATATCAAAGCACACTTTTTAACCCCTTGCTTGTTTGTTTGCTTCTTCTTTCTCATGGTTTTCCCTCTTCTGAAAATATGTCCAAAATGATTGTACACATATAACCTACATCAAATCCCTCAATGTCTTGGGGAGAGTAAAGGAAGAGAGGGAGGAAGAAAAAATTTGGAACTCAAAATCTTAGAAAAATGAATGTTTAAAACTATCTTTACATGTAATTGGAAAACAAAATATTATGAAGAAAAAAAGAATACATCTCCTATCCATAGCTGTGAGTATATATTCTGTTTCTGTAATGTTTGGGCTAGCTTTCTGGAGGTCCTTCAGAAGGGCCTTAGTCTCAGCAGGATAAATAGTACTAAAATGGTCAGGAATATTGTCTAGGGTCTTTATTTTGGCCTCAGTCTTTATCTTGGTGAAGTAGTGCAGGAGAGCCACCAGGAGGATGGTCAAAAAATGGAATATCTTATTTCCAGTCCTTCTCAGTTCTTATATACCTTAGTACAATTACATCATTACAGCATACTGATTTTATGTGTGATAGAAAACCATTACATCACCATGCTAAGTACTAAGTTTATGTATGCTAGAGAACCATCATCAATTATACTGAGTTAACACCTTATTGTAAATATCCTTGTTAGAGTACACTTCCCCAAAGTTCTGGCTCTCTACATGTTTCTCTAACTTTTATTGTATGCTTTTTTTTTAAACATTAAGGTTGTATACCCAATAAGTCTATGGTGTAATATGTTGATCTAAATCTAAATTTTGAAAAACTGCTTTCCAATTTTTTGGAAAGTTAAAAAAAATAGGGAGTTTTTTTCCCCCTGAGTAATTTATGTTTTTTTTTTTATTTTTTTGAACAATATATTACTAAGTCCTGTTGATTTTGAATCTTTTGTCCATTCTGTTCCTTTGAACCTTCTTTCTCTTCTTTAACCATTACCAGGTTGTTTTGATGACGTTTGCTCTGGAAAAGCTATTCCCTCTTATTCCTTACTTCTTTAATCATTTCCCTTGTTATTCTAGATCTTCCTTTTTTAAATATACATTTTATTATTATATTATCCTCTTGGTAATTTTATTGACTTAGCAAAAGAATATAAATTAATTTTGATAATATTATTTTTATTATATTAGTACAATCTAGCCATAGTTATTGAATATTCCAACGTAAATTGTAGGAATTTTTGTTATTTTTGTGATATTATATGTAATATTGTTTTATATAACAATTAACAAAAATGTTATTATTTCTTTAAAGAATAATTTTAATTAATTGACTCTATACAAATATTTTGTGCTTTGGTAGGTCAATTCCCAGGTAGTTTATATATTTTATTATTTGAAATAAATTTATTTCTTTAATAGATTTTTCTCTTGCTTTTATTAGATAGAAATGCTATTGATTATTTATTATTTACTTTATAGCCTGTAACTTTATATTTACTTTATATCCTGTAACTGTGCCAAAGCTATTTTTGCCATTTCTCTAGGATCTTCCAAGCAAATGATCTTAGATATTTTTATGTTAACTTTCAAGCCAGCTTTTAGCTTCTCCTCTTTCACCATTATTAAGGGACTCTTTGATTCTTTTTCACCTTCTGCCTTCATAGTAGTATCATCTGCACATGTAATACTGTTCATATTTCTTCCAGCTTAATTGTAGCTTTTGAATGATGTACTCTGCATATAAGTTATATAAATAATGTGACAATATATAGCCTTCTCATACTCCATTTTCAGTCTTAAACCAATCAGTTATTAGATGTTTTGTTTTAAATGTTACTTCTTGATTTAAATATAGGTTTCCCAAGAGATAAGTAATTTGATTTAGCTCTCTCATCTCTTTGAGGTCTTGCCACATTTTGTTGAGATCATGCTAAGGCTAGCAAAGGTAGATCTTTTTTAACTCCTTGATTTTCCCTGTAATCTAATGAATGTTGACAATTTGGTTTCTAGTTTTGCCTCTTAAAAACCAGCCTTCTCATCTGGTAATTCTCAATTCACATATTGCTGAAATCTTATTTGTAGAATATTAAACATAACTTTACTAATATGTGCGTTGAATGGATATTCCTTGGCATTGCACCTTTTTTAGAATTGAGATTGTATATTCTTCTTTTCCAATCTAGTGGCCACTGTCAAATTTCCATATTTGCACCGTGTGTGTGTGTGTGTGTGTGTGTGTGTGTGTGTGTGTGTGTTTGTGCAGCAAGTGGGGTTATATGACTTTGCTTGGGGTCACACAACTATTAAGCGTCAAATGTCTGAGGCCAGATTTGGACTCAACTAACTCAGGACCAGTACTCCATTACCTGTACCACCTAACTGCCCAAACAGCATATTTTAGGATTTTTAAAAAGCTCATCTCTAATTCCATCATTTCTACTAGCCTTATTCATAACCATAGTTTGTAAGGTCCCCTAGAGCCAGATGTCTGGCTTTAGATCAGTAACTCTATCATGTGGTTATTGGTAATTTTAAGATCTTGTATATATTCTTGCTATCTCTTCTCAATTTCTTCTGCTTCTGTTAAGTTCCCAACATTTTTGTCTTATATCATGCCTATTTTTGCACAAAATGTTCCCTTGATATATCTAATTTTCTAGAAGAAATCTTTTGGCTTTCCCATTGTGTTTTCTTTTTCTTCTTATTTATTTATTTGCACTACTCAATTAAGATAACTTTCTTATCTCTCCTTGGTATTTTCTGGAGTTCTGCATTTAGATTTTCCTTTTCTTTTTCCTTCTTTCCTCAGCTATTTTACTATTCTTATTCTTTTTCTTTGTATTTTTTCTTATTGCTGTCTCCTTAAAAGGTGATTGGGATAAATGCACTATCAAAATATTCAAGTACAATGTAAATGAGTTATACTCTAAGAGTACTATATTCAAAAGATGGTTTCCTTTATACAAAGAAAGTGTTGATGTTAACTCCCTTTATCTCTACAGCTACATTTTATTATTTCTGAAGTTTTTCAGTATATTCCCATCCCCTTCATCCTATGTTTTGAAAATATTATTATTGTTCAGTGTCGGACTCATTCTTTTAACTCTAAGCACTTGCAGTAGAGCTATACCCTATTCAAACCATATTTGGAGATGTAACTGATTCATTGTGATTTTCTTTTTTACAAGCTACTTCTTCCAGTAGTTTAACTTTTTTTTTTCCTGATTGCTAAAGCCTTAGAAATTCCCCTCCAATAGCAAAAATTTCATGAAAACAAAGGAAGCACTAAGTGAAAAGGTGATACAAATTGATTACATTTCCTTTACAACTTCTATTTAATTTTTCTTGGACCTTACCTGATTTTATTTTGTGCCTTGGGCAGAAACTAATTTTCATGACTGGATTAAATAATCTAAGTAACTAACTCTTTTGTTTTTTATTAAACATTTCAAGTATCTATTTGGATTTTGTTTATATTATGATTCTTTCTGAATATTATTTGTACTTGAAGCCTTTCCAGAATTAGTTTGAAAAAGAAAAGGATACATAGATCATTTAACTAAGTAAATTGACAAGCTAGAGAGACAATAAATCAAAGTATTATAGACCATGATAAGATTTTGAATTATCTTCCAAAATACTTTTTTGTATTACTTTCTAATTCATACTGGTCTGATTGATTTTTGCTAAAAACAATTTATATCAAGTTACACAGTAGCTTCAGGTTTTCTGGTTGCTATTTTAGTGCACTACATTGACAATGACAATAAATTGTACTGAAGGTTGTTAAAAGTGCTACAACCATTAGCAAAACAGTCATTTGTAGGTATTTTCACCCATAAAAGAAAACAGACCTGAGTCATTAATGTAAATTTTCCTAATGCTTCAGATTTCATAAACATTACAGACACAATAATTAATTCTGTGTATAATAGGGTATGCACCAGAATAGCCCCACAATACAAGAGGAAAACATTCTGACAGAGATGCCATCACTGAAACAAAAAGTATGGCAGTAGACACCAGTATCATGGAAGAAATCTTCAATCTATCTCCTTGCCTTTCTACAAAGAGACATTTTAGAGAGTTAAATAGAGCATGAGAAGGTGGGTTCTAGGGTTTAATTATAGATATGAATACTACAACCACCAAAAATACCCAGAAAAGAAAGCTCTCATCTATCAAAATGCCAAAGAAACATATGTATGAAGTTTATGGAGCTAGAAGCCTTGCTGTGTTTTAAGAATTACAGGGGAAATCATGTGAGAAAGGCAGAAGTGATATTAATAATTTCCAAGAACTTAATATTGCATGAAAAAGGAAAATAAAGTCATTTATTAGAAACTTTAATAAGCAACTTTAGTTGTTGAAATGTTTCTTTTTTCCCTTTTTTCTCTCTCTAAAAATAAGACTTTTCATTTTCTTTGATAGCAAACAATTTCTTAGAGGCCTTAATGAATTGGCATTCCCTTCTTTAGAATGCAGTACTTCCCCAGCTGCATTATGGAGAAGGAAGATACAGCATTTACACTTAGAAACTGAAATTTGGTTTAATTTGCTTAATTTCAAGTGATCTGTAGGTAACTGAAAAGGGACTGTTTTGTTTTAAAAATGAAGATTTAGTTAAAACATACTTTATGTGAAAGCACAGAAAATGCTTCAGGTAAATTTTAGAGGAAAATATAAGACACTCATCCCTGCTATCTCCAAGGGTCACCTGGGTGCATTGTTGCAAATGGAACAGTGAAGCTGTATAATACTGAAATGAGTCCTAGTAAGGTATGTTTGTGGTCCACATGGCAAGAGTAACACTATGTCACAGCAAAGGAAGAACCATGCAGAGAGGCAATGTGCTGAGGTAGATTAAGTGCCTGAATAGAAATTCTGAGACCTAAATTCTAATCTTGGTCTATTCATGGCAGGGAAATACCTTTACTAATCTGGTCTCAGTTTCCTTATCTATATTTCATCTACAAGTGGTGTTACTAGCCATTATCCAGACCTTATTAAATAAGAAGTATATGGTCTTATTATTTTTACTCAAGAGAAAAAAAATTACTATTTCTTACACAGATCTCATAATTTACTTTTTCTTTCTATTTTTTATTCTATAGTCTCTCAGAGGGAGTAATGAAGTCTCAGCACCCAATTTCTCACTTCTGTTCTAGATACTGTGTGGATTCATTCTTCATGCAGTTCACTTCCTCTGAGAGGCAAGGGAGTGGTGAAAAGTTTCCTCAACTTTCTGTCCCACTTCCAAGTGAACTGGTACAGAACAAAGTGACAATTAATTATAAAAAACAACCAATTTTGAAGACTTGCAGAAAGTGATGAAGGATATATTTAACAGGACAAAGAGAAAATTGTATATAATAATAATAACACTAAAAGCAAATAAGCTTGAAAGTTTTAAGAATTCTTTAAGAATTTAAGAGACATTGCCCATGTATGGTTCCAGAGGGATCAATGGCAAATTAGGTTAATCATCTTCTGACAAAGATGAAGCTAAACTTTTTTGTTTGTTTGTTTATATGGCTCATGAGGTAACTGAGTTCATAGTCTACAGAATAAATTTTTGTGTTGTAGAGAAAATCATAGGCTAGTGACCCATCTTCTATACTTATCAGAGAAGATATTCTTCTGTCCCCCAGCTCCAAAATTTCCTAGGTTACTGTTCCTCTCAACCCTAGTATAAATTGTATGTTTAGTGAAGATGGATTTAATTAGGATTATCTCAAGCTCATAATATCAGAAACTCTATTTCCTTTCTAATTTTCTATAATTAAATTCTAGTCATATTTTTAGTTGCCTGCATTGTTTTCACATTTTGAAAAACGTATAATAAGACAATAATATACTATTCTTTGGATACGTGGCTGAACTTTGTTTTAAACTCAGTATTCCTCTAATCATCATATAAGTGTGGTACAAATCCATGTATTTCAGGATGTTCAATCATTCATTAAAATTATGAACCATTTCTAGAATCACAAAGAAATACAATGTAATATCTGACAATTAACTTATAACTTCCAGTAGGACAAGTCAGTAAGTGAAGGAATTAGGAATACTGAATAGAAGATTCAGTTCCTTCTAGTGATGAAGGGATACATAATTAGAAGAAACTTCAACGGAGGCAGAAGAATTTACAATTGATTTTTTCCATGCATCTCATTCTAACTACTTTATTATTGCTGGCACAGTAAACAAAGTTAGGTATTTAAAGGAGAGTCTGTCACCATTCCACCCTTATCTTTCCCCTTGGAATACTGATTACTTTCTCATTGGCTGCTATATTTCATAATTTCTTTCTGCAATGCTCTCTTGATCCCCAAAAAGAGAATTTGCAGAGTGATGGGGATGTTGTATCTAGAATAAAAGTGGAAAAGGTAGAATTTTATGCATCTTAAATCTGGTATTTATTGCTAATCTTCTTCTTCTTTTTTTTTTTTTTTTAGTCTAACATGCCTCAGATTTTATTTATTTTTTTTCAAATCAGTACAATTTTCTTTTTTTAATAATATTTTCCCTTGTATTCATTTTTCCAAATTATCCCCCCCTCCACTCCCTCCCCCCATGACAGGTAATCCCATACATTTTACATGTGTTACAATATAACCTAGATACAATATATGTGTGTAAATACCATTTTCTTGTTGCACATTAAGTATTAGATCCCGAAGGTATAAGTAACCTGGGTAGATAGACAGTAGTGCTAACAATTTACATTCACTTCCCAGTGTTCCTTCTCTGGGTATAGTTATTTCTGTCCATCATTGATCAACTGGAAGTGAGTTGGATCTTCTTTATGTTGAAGATATCCACTTCCATCAGAATACAACTTCATACAACAATGAAGTGTACATCGATCTTCTGGTTCTATTCATTTCACTCAGCATCAGTTGATGTAAGTCTCTCCAAGCCTCTCTGTATTCCTCCTGCTGGTCATTTCTTACAGAGCAATAATATTCCATAACCTTCATATACCACAATTTACCCAACCATTCTCCAATTGATGGGCATCCATTCAACCTCCAGTTTCTAGCTACAACAAAAAGAGCTGCCACAAACATTTTGGCACATACAGGTCCCTTTCCGCTCTTTAGTATTTCTTTGGGATATAATCCCAATAGCTATTGCTAGTCTTCTAAGGAAGAACAATCAAAAAAGATGCAAACCATAACTTATCTTCCCCAGCTGACATACTTACATATCCATTTCTTTATTGTAATTGAAGGGATTATAAATCAGTTAATGGCTCTAGTTGAGAGTATAAAAAGAGAAAGGGAAAAATGTTGTAGTAAAGGTAGTATTCAAGGCAAACCTCTATGAACATTTCTCTCCAAAACAACTTTAAAATACCATATCAAAAAATACCATATCAAATTGATTTCTGGAATGGCATAATCAACAAAAGGTCAGAATAAGACATTTTTTGAGCCCAAAGCAATTTAGGAGGTTGAAGCTAGAGGTGTATAACATTAGATAGGAGACTGGCTAGGAGTATAATAAGGCAACAATACCAGCTCTGGGCCATTGTGACAATAAAGGTAATTGCAGTAGTGTTTTCAGGAGCTTTCAATGCTCAGAAGTAGAAAGGGATTGAATTACTGGTCAGAAAGGGATCATAGAGGCTCTTTGTTCTAGAACAGGCAATTTTTGACAACTCCATTGATTGTTACTTTTCTAAGGAAAAGAGTAGTTGTTGCTGTAGCAATAGTATAGGGGTCTTAGGTCAGGATCAGAACCTAGACAAAGAAAACAGTAACAATATATTTTTCTGGATCAAACCTCCTTAGGAGAGTTGAAAACATATACATCTCCAGAATTATAACTGAATACAGTAGGGCAAAACATTCTAAAAGTGTCAGGTTGAACAGTTGAGTAGAGTCCAATTCTAAAATAAAGTCTGAAGTTAAGAAATAGTCTGGAAAAATGAGCAAGCAATCCAAAAAAGAATCTGACTATAAGAAGCTACTATGGTTACAGGAAAACTCAAGACATACTCAGAAGACAAGAGCATGAAAAAATTTAGAAGTAAAACCTCAAAAAAAATGCAGATTGGAAGGAAGCCTAGCAAGAATTCATTAATGAGATTAAAAATAAAAGGAGATTTTTTTAAAAAAGGAAATATATATATATATATATATATATATATATATAAAATAAAAGTAATAGGGGGAAATTGGGAAAATAAAAGAGTTTTGCAAGAAACTTATGGAAAGAGTAATAACACCTTGGTAAAAAAAAGCATTAAAATATTGAAGAAAATAAAACTTAAAAAACAGAATAAACTAAATTATAAAAGAGGTATGAAATCTCACTGAAGAAAAGAATTTCTTAAAAAGTAGAATTGGCCAAGTGGTAAAAGATGCATAGGATTTCATTGAAGAAGACAATTCTTTAATAATTAGAATTGGACAAGTGGAATCTAATGACTGGATGAAACACCAAGAAACAAATCAAAATTGAAAGAATGAAAAAATAGAAGAAAATGAGAATTAAATCATTAAAAAAAACTGACCCAGAAAATAGATCAAGAAAGAATAATTACATTTCCTAAAAGTCATGTTTTTGTTGTTGTTTTAAGATATTAAATATCATATTTCAGGAAATTATATAGGAAAACTGCAATGATTGTCTTATGTCTAGAAGTCAAAATAGAAATTGAAAAAAAATTATCAATCACTTCCTGGAAGAGATTTTTCAAAATGAGAACTCCCAGAAATAATATATCAAATTTAAGAATTCCTATGTAAAGTAGAAAATATTGCAAGCAGCCAGAAAAAAGTAATATGAAAAAGCTATAAGATCACACAGGCTTTAACACCTAGCATAATAAAAGAATGGAGTAATTGATGTATATTTTAGAAGGAAGAGGAGCAAAAGTTACAACCAAAAGTAATTGATTTAGCAGAATTGAGCATAATCCTTCAGTGGAAATTAAATATGTATACACATACATGTGTGTATATGTGTGTGTTTATTTTTGATGAAACAGTAGATTTTCAAGCATTCCTGAAAGAGCTAAGAAAAAAAATTGACATTCAAATATAAGACTTAATAGAGGTATAAAAGGGCAAACATGAAAAAGAAATCATAAGAATTTAACAAGATTAAAATGTTTACATTTCTATTTGTGAAGACAATATGTATAATTGCTAAGCACTTTATCATTATTAGGCCGTTTAGCAGAAGTCTACTTAAAGGGCATTGGCAAGAGTCAATTACATGAGGTTGATCTTAACAAAAATGGAAAAATGAGAAAGAACTATGTCCTGGGTGAACTAAATAAGGATGTACTGTGTGAATGTTGTATTAAATAGGTAAAGCTAAAGAATTAGTAGGTCAAAGAATAAATTATAGAAACAATCAATAATTTCATTAAAGATTATAATAACAATGAAACAATATACAGAAATTTATTATTTGTAACCAAAGCAATACTTAGGGCAAATTTTGTTTCTCTAAATGTGTTTTGTTCATTGTTGTAGTTCAATAATTTCAGTCATGTTTGATTCTTTACAATTTCATGTAGAGTTTTCTTGGCAAAGATATTGGAGTGGTATGCTAGAAGGGAATGCAACTAAATGAACCTACAAATGGAACAATTGAAAATTCCTCAATTAAACACAAAATGAAAATCCTGAAAAATCAAAGGATAGATTAATAAAATTGAAGTAAAAAACAAAAAAACAAAAACAAAAACAAAAAAACCCACACAAATGGTGGAACTAAAATAAAATGAGCTGGTGGTTTTATGACAAAAAAAACAATAAAGTAGATAAACAATTAATTTGATTAAAAAAAAGAAAACCAAATTATTGTTATAAAAATGTAAAGTATGAATAGTTTATCAGTATAATATATTAAATATATAATATTCAGTAAAAAAAAAATAACCTAATTATCTGGTGATGGTAATTTCAAGGATCCTAGCTTTGGGGGTAAAAACTTACTATTTATAAGAAATTGCTGGGAAAATTAAAGAATAGTTAGGCAGAAACTAGGCATAGGATAACATCTCAAACCATATACCAAGATAGTCAAAATAAGTACATGGTTTAGCAATAAAGAGTAATATTACAAGCAAAGAAGCATGAAAAAATGTACCTGTTTATGCAGAAGGGAAGAATTTGTGACAAAACAAAAGCTAGAGAGTATCATAGAAAATAAAATGGAAAATTTTAATTACATGAAATTAAGTTTTTGCATAAACAAAAGCCAAAAAGAAGTCAGGAAACTAATAAACATTGTTATAAAAAGTTTAATTAATAAAATCCTCATTCTGAAATATACTTGGAAATGAGTCTAATTTATATATAAAAAAGAACTGTTTCCTGATTGATAAATGGTCAAATGATATGAACAGTCTCCTGAAGAAGAAAGCAAAGATATTATAATTACTAATGACTAGAGAAATATAGAATAAATCAACTCTGAGACACATACTGTCAAATTGGCTGATATAGAGAAAAGAAAAATGATAAATTCTTGAGGAGATGTGGAAAAATAAGGGCATTAATGCACTGTTAATTGGAGTTTTGAACTAATCTAACTTTTAGGGAACAATTTAAAAATATGCTCAAAAGGCTACAAACTATGTATACTCTTTGACTCAAAAATGTCATTCCTAGATCTATATTCCAAAAATACCAAAGGAAAAAGAAAAGGACACTATATGCCCAGAAATATTTATAGCAACAATTTTTGTAGTAGCTAAGAATTGGAAATTAAGGGGATGCCCAGCAATTAAGGGATGGTTATATTATTGTGATGGAATATTAATGTGTAGTAAGAAATTATGAGGGTGATAGTTTCAGAAAACCCTTTGAATATAAGTATTAATTGGTGCAAAGTGAGTTAAGCAGAGCCAGAATAATGTTTTATACAGTAATAACTTTATTGTAATTATTATTAACTGTGGAAGACTCAGCCACTAAGTTAACTTGGTGATGCAAGTTAATTCTAAAGGTCTTAATAATGAAAAATACTATACATATCCAGAGAGAGAGAGAGAGAGAGAGAGAGAGAGAGAGAGAGAGAGAGAGAGAGAGAGACAGAGACAGAGAAAGAGAGACACTGAGAGAGAGAGAGACAGAGAGAGAAGTAATGAACTCTGAGCATAGAGTGAAGCACTTTGATTTTCTTTTTAAACTTTTCTTGCATTTCTGGCTATAGCTAATTCAGAAATGTTTTGTTTTATATTATTTTTTTGAACTTCCAAAGACAACATTTTATTTCCTATCCAAAGTACAAGTTCCTTCCCTAATTCCCCCCTAACTGGATGTTACATAAGTTATACAACATGAATCTCTATCTCTCATTCCGTAGCTAGTCCTTGCTCCCAAGGAGCTTATATTATTTTGGGGGAAAATAACCTCCACACTTGATTATTCTTTTATGTCCTTGTGGGTTTCAAATTTATTTTTCCCTTTTTCTTTTTAAATTTATTTATTTTTATACACATTGCTTTGTGCATCATGTTGAGAAAGAAAAATCAGAGCAAAAGGGAAAAACTATGGGAGAGGAGAAAAAAAAAAAAAAAAAACAGAAAAAAGAAGTGAACATAGTATGTGTTGATTTACATTCAGTCTCCATAGTTCTTTTTCAGGCTGCAGATGGCATTTTCTGTCCAAAGTCTATTGAGATTGCTTTGGATCACTGACCCACTAAAAAGAACCAAGTCTTTCATAGCTAATCATTGCACATTCTTACTGTTATTTTTTATAATGTATTCCTCCTGATTCTGCTCAGAAATATGTTTTAAATTTTTTCCTAGGTATAATGGGTATCATTTATTTCCTTCTCAATTATTGACAGAGGGGCTAAGTGGAAAGAGAGAATTTTAAACTTAAAATTAGAACATTAGAAAAAGAAAAAAAGAATTGTTAGATATCAGACTGGTAACTTCCAAATAATACAGTAAAGAATTAAAAAAAATTTTAAAATAATACAACAGTATTTTTTAAAAGTAAGAAAAAGGGAATAAAACCTTCTAGGTTTGCAGTAAGTAATGAAAAAGCCAGGAAGAAAACTAGTAGGAAAAAATATATATCAATATAATTAAGCATAAGGAACTTTGTTTTAAAATGTTATTTTCTTTATTATTAATAGAAATTACATGATGTTATTGCTTTCTGTTTGAAGTGTATATAAAGTACAATCTTCAAAGTGGGCTTTGAATGATCATTTCCTGAGAGATGATGGAAAATGTCCAAAATCTTGATTACAAATAAGAAAATTAACACTTTGATATGTTTATTCACTTAGAAAGTACTTGAAGTAGGACTTAAACCCAGATCTATTGTTTTTAAATCTAACCTAGCACATATATAATATATATATATATATATATATATATATATATATATATTATTTAATTTTCTAAATGCTTTACTAGACAATGGAAGAGGTGGTAGGGTGCTATGGAATGAGAAATGTTTCCAAAAAAATTAAAATATGTTTAAAGAATAATTAGACTTACTATGCCAGGTTTGCAAGAATAGAATTAGGATTAGTGATAGAAGTCATGGGAAGGTGAATTTTTTTGTTCAAGATATGATTAAGTTCATAAGATATGGTTAAAGAAGAAATTTTTAATGATTAATTCTATCCAAGAAAGAAAGAAAGGAATAATGAAAGTAGATAGGAAATAAAGAAGGTAACAAAGAAATGAAGGAAAGGAGAGAACCAATTAAAGGAGAGAGGGAAATTGGAGAAAAAGGAAGGAAAAATGAAGAAGAAAAAGAAAGGGATGGGTTGCAAAACAAGGAGAGAAAGAGATAAGGGAGGATAAAAAGAAAGGAAAATAAAGAAGAGAAATAAAGAAAAATGGCACAAAATATAATGACTATGTTAGGATACACATAAGGAGCTTGATTTTCTTTTCAAAGAATATCTTCAAATGGAAGTTAGTTGACTATATGATATCCTTCTTGTGTGGGGAAGCTTTATACTTCATGTAGGGTTGGATTAAATACCTCTGAAGTTCTTTCCAGTTTTTAAAATTTTCTAAACTAGAGACAGTTTGAAATAGTGGATAGAGGGTTGACCTTGGAGTCAGAAAATGCCCCTGACACACACTAGATAGGTTATGATGTTCAATCACTTAACTTCCCAGTGTTGCAAAAACATCTCTTTAAGACTCCAAATTGCATATAACTTGCTAATTTGCATGGTGGAGAAAGTTTCCACAGCAGCAGTTTCCCATACCAAAGAAAGCATAGGTTTGTGTTTCTTCTCCTCCCTCAAAAAGTGATGATTACTATATCCCAGCTATTCCAGCTTGACTGACAGCTTCACCCAGTTATCTGTGTCCTCAACATGTTTAGCACTTGTCCTAGCCCATGGTGAAATGACTATTCAAATCCCATCTTGCACTTTTTATAATCTCCTAAATGCCTTAGCCAGATTATAAGTAGTAATATAAAATTCCCACTATCAGTAAGTGAAGAGGCTCAACCAGTTAACTTGTGCCCAAAGAGATTAATATTTGGTACATTCTGTTAAAGAAAATTATTTTAGATAAGTGATTTGGAAAGTAGTCAGAAGAACTAGGGTTGAAAAGAATCTATTTTTTTCATCTTTCAAATCAAGATTAATATTCATCAAATGTTAGCTATGCATGCATACAATCAGATAAGAAATTGGTTTGTATTACATTAAAGGCATATTCAATTTCCAATTCTGGGCAGAACCTGAATAATTATTTGATAGTTATATGTAAATCTATTAAAGTAATATGTAAATATGAGATAACATATTACTGAACATCAGCATGTGAATTTCATTCAGAGCACTTATTTGGCTATTGTACATAATGAAGTACACTGATAATATGCCAGCTTCTTTAATTGCAAGCCATTAAGGAAGATATGTAAAATATATTCTTCTCCCTTCCAATTGCTACCTCCCAAAAGCATGATGGTAAACATTTGGAGCACTACCTGAAAAGTAGCTAAATCTGGCTTTAAAACCACCTGCAATGACTTGAAGTATTTTTTTTAATAAAATAAAAGATTAGAATTCTACTGTAATTCTGAGGAACAATAGGATTGGATCAGAAAACTATACATTCCTCTGCAATAGTACTTCACTAAGGATTCTATTACTGAAGCAGCAGCAGCATGATTTATCAGAGAAATAGCAAGACAAATCACATTCAAGAAATTCTACTTTACAATTGAAACATGATTCTGCCAGGTATATCAGCTATATGGAGTCATCTGTATAATGTATGATGAGCTCTTTTAAGGGTTTGTCAACATTATTAAGAGCTTCTTGAGTTTTTTATTGATTGGACCTGATACAATCATATCTTTCACAAATTACCTTTGACTCAATAAAAAGCTAAACAATGAGAGTTATCTTGTGTTGCTCACTTCTTTTATTATAGTCATTTAGATGTTAATGTTTAAAGGCAAGTCCACAAGCATTTATTAAGAATTTTCTATGTCAGACATTTTCTTAAGCTCTGATGATATCAAGAAAAGTAAAAAAAAAACAGGGTTGAATTGATAAATCAATGGATCATTTACATAGATAATAATTAAATCTATAAAAGCTGATGAGATCATCAAGCAAAATAGAAGAGAGTGAGAAGAGGATCATGATAGAGCCTTTGGGGATACACAACTGGCAAGGAATGGTCAGACAGAAGGAGAGAAAAAATAAGGGAGAATAGTGCCATGAAAACTTAGAGAAAATGGAGTATCAAGGAAAAAAGATCAATATCAAAAGCTGTAGACAGATCAAGAAGGATGACAACTGAGAAAAGATCATTAGACTTGGCAATTAAGAAATCATTGGTAATTTTGAAAACAATAATTTTAGGTAAGTGATAAGATCAGAAACTATATTGCAGAGAGCTAAGAAGAGAATGAAAGGGGGGAAAAGTGTAGCTCTTGATTGTAGATTTCATTGTTATATAATTTTGCCATGAAATAAAGGAGAAATATAGACAATAGGCAACAGAGATGAATGGATCAAGTGAGGGTTTTTGGAAGATGATGGAGGCAAGGGTGTCTTTGTAGGGAAAACAGTCAGTAGACCAGTAATCAAGCTTAATAATTGGATAGTAGGTGAGATTGGGGGGGGGATTGTTGTATAAGACAGGATCATTTATACATTTAGAGGGATTTAGAAATAGTTACAAATAATTCTTCAAAAGAAAAAATAAGAAAAGGTCTTTTAAAAGAGCAAAATCAATTTCTCTTCTCCATATATGTACATATTATATATATATATATATATGTATATATATATATATAATATTTTTGATATATTGATATATCCTAACACTGACAATGTTCCACACACATGGGAACTTCCCCCCTCCAGCCTTTGCAAAGCAGTAAATAGGAAATGTCTTCTAATATTTTTACTTTGGGGACAATCTTGTTTGTAATTTTGTAATATTTGTTTTCAGTTGTTATGTGATTTTTTTCCATTTGAATTGCAGAAGTTATTTTGTATTCTGTTTTCTTGCTCTGCTTACATCACTCAGCATCAGTTTATGAAACATTCCTTCTTTTCTGCATTCATAATATTTTTATAACACATTATTTCATTATATTTACTTACTACCTTTTGTTCAACTATTCTACAATCAACAAGCAGCAATTTTTATTCTAAAAGTTTGAGAACTTCAATTTGTTCTATACAATAATATCATAGTAAAAAAAGTTGATTTTTAAAGTCAGCTAACTGGTAGCTGCTAATTTTCAAAAATTGTTCTGTATCAGTATAATATCACAGAAAGAACACCAGATAAGAATTCAGAGAACTAATTATATGCCACCAAAATTCCAATCTTATGTGCAACAAAAGAACACTAAGGTACTTTGAGCATTTTCAATTTATTAGGGAAACCAGCACATACACACATATACACACACATGTACCCATGCACGCACACATGTTTACATAAATGCAAATGCAAATATAGTCCATGAAATCAAAAAACATATATTCTTATGGGAGGAGAGAAGATAGTCAAAAATGACACGAGAACAAGACATTGTTTTTGATATCACAGGATTCACAGTGAGTGGAGCCAGCAGGAAGTAGATTAATATTGCCTTTCCAGTAGCAATGACAGTATTGATTTAATTATGAATCTATTACTGGAAAATCAAGAAAGGTGAGAGAAGGGTGGAGTTACATGCAAGTGACAGGCAAAAAGATATTGGGGGGGTTAAATTAAACATGGCTGAAGCTACAAAGATTTAATGGACCATGATGGGATAATAGTATATCTTTCTGTGAGGACATTTCTTTGGAAATTTTATGGTGCTTTATAAAGAAAAGCTGTAATTAGATAAACTAATTATCTCTTTGGGGGCATGACTCATTTTATTTATTTTTCTCAATTTATTAGGACTTATAAAATGCCTTTGTAATAATAAAGAGGTTGGAATGTTTTTTTTTTTTTTTCCTAGATCAAAATTTAGTGAGATAATACTAATATTATCTCCATGTTACAGATGTGGAAACTGAAATTATGAAAAGTTAAGTGACTTATTTTAGGTCACTTTATTTTAGTATAGAAAGCAGGATTCAAACACAGGTCTATTTGATTCCATGTCTATCACTTCATCCAGAACACTAGATTGTCTCTAAATGTGTGCCACAGTCAACTTGGTACATTTGGCTGTCAATTAATCATACTTTCTCATCAATTTTCCTTATTTTTTTAATATTTTAATGCATTTTATTTTTCCAAATCATGCAAAAATAGAAATATATGTAACAAAGATACAAAATACATGCAATATTTACCTTTGCAAAACCTTTTATTCCAAATTTTTCTCCATCTCTTACTCTCTCTCTCTCCTAAGATAGCGAGCAATCTGATATAGATTAAATATTTGTGCTTCTAAACATCTTTCCATATTTGTCATCTCATCAATATTTCTATAGATTTGCTGAGAGGAAAATTTTTCCCAAGTTATAATAAATATTTATGATCACATACAATGTGAAGTAAAGGTCCATTGAATTTGGACTTCAGCTCATTTTACATCTGAGACAAACAGGGTTAAATGATTTACATAGGGCCACAAGTCAGGCCCTAAGTAAGCAGGATTTGAATTTATAAATATGAATTTTCCTGATTAAAGTCTAGTACTTTCTTCATTGTACTTGCTGGTTAAGTCCTGTGAAAATGTAAGGAGGGCTTGGTTCTCAAGTTACATTAGTAAGTAAAAATGCCACCATTATTGGTGAAGTAATTTAAAAGTAGCAGAGGAATTGAATTTGATTTTCTACTTGTATGAAAATTTGTGTATTAGCTAATTAAGCTCTGACAAATCAATCAGCATTGCAAAGCTTTCTCAAAGAACCAAAGAAAAGAAGAAAAACCCTAAACCTTCCAAATATTTCAAGAAAACTCCTACAGTCTTAACAAATGGCTTTCTGTTCTTAGAGAAGTGAAACTCAAGAGTGTTTATATATTAGAGGATTAACATGTACTAGCATGAGTCCTTCTCCATAAAAGTCCTACTTTGAGTAGCCTAACATTTTCACAGAAGATATATTGGAGTGCCAACTGTGAAATGGAATGCAAACTGGAGAAGCTATGAGTGTGGAACAAATGATAGATTGCATCACTTACCAGAGGACTAGTTGAATTGTGAATAGAGAAACTCATCTTCAAAAGATTAGTCATTTAAGAGGTGATGGATTTTGGCTATGGCAATTCATGAAACAGATAAAAATGCAAAGTGGTTTTCTGTCCCTGTCCTGCAACTCCATCTACTGCTTTAATAGTAAACTGACAATAAAGACAATAAAAAACAGGTCCTAAAGACAACATAATTTTTAAAATGCAAAATTTTATTTAACCTCTGGAACTCTGATAAGAGGTTTTTGAATCCACTAATATTCTTTAAATAGATGTACTATTAAAATAATTTAAACACCATTATATTCTCTAAAAGAATGATGCACAACATCTTTCAAATTTAATTGAATTCATCTGCATATGAACAGGACAAGAATTTAGTCTGGTCATGAAGACCAGGCAATAATCTAGTTTAGCTTCTCTCTAACAATCTCTAATCTTTCATCTACATGGCAGGATGATAGATCCCTGAAGTTTGATAACTCCAAGCTTCAGTTTGGAAGTTACAAAAAAAAATCATTATCTGCCTTTTAGCTTAGACTAATTCACTATAATTTCAGTTAAAATTTCTAACAAAGGTAACCTTCAAGCTCTGTCCCACCCCCAAGAAAAATGAGTCCTCATAGGATTAAATTTGAAGGGGGTTAGCTAGCCAGGAGAACCCTGCTTTTTGCGTAAAAGAGTTTGACCATAGGGGAAAAATATCTCCTATTGAGAGGTGAGGCTTCCATATCTAAGGCTGAGAAAAAAGACAGGGAAGACATTTTGCCAAATCTAAGATCAGGCCTTTTTACTTTTTTCCAAAAGAGCTAGAAAACAATTATATATAGACTAAATGCATGGTAAAAACCTAGTCCACACGGCATCTGAAAACACTAGAGTCTATCAAACTAGGAAAAAATAAAAACAAAAACAATGGAACATCGATGGATAATGTTAATGTGTGATTTTCTAAGTCATCCCATCTTTCATTGGGAATCTTATAGTTTAGTGGTAGCCATTTCTATTTGAATTTAATACCACTGCCCTAGATGATGTGGAATGTTTATCAATGTCTGGTGGGCTTATATCTAACAAAATAACAATTTTCAGAGATTTTAGTTCAGCAGCATCTTGTGAAGACTACATGTCCAATTGAAAAACATCTTAAAGATGAGCTAAGTACAAATATAAAAGAATCAAAGCCTTACTAGAAGACCCTTAAGTATCAAAAGTGTGAATTGTCCTTCAAAATGTCTGTTCTGGTCATTTTCTTCGTTATATATACTCCACTTCACATGTTTCCTATGAGTTTGTGTTCTTTTGCCTGATACTATATTTTTTGTGAGAGAATATTTCCCAGGTTTATGGTGGAAATGTTTTGCTTCTACTTTTCTTAGTATACCACTTTATTAAGTACCTTTGTTTTGAACTAATTGTGTCCTCTGATTATAAAGAAAGAGCTTATTAGTGGTGGAACCATGGTTTTAAGTGATTTGGACCCATATATTTGTATCTTGAACATATTCACTGTGAACATTATCATATGAATTTTTGAGTGCACCAAGTATATTTTCAATTGTACTAAAAATGAAACTATCAGGAAGATAATGCTAAATAGAAAGATGACTTTTAGGTTCTCCTTTGAGAAACCAATAAATGGTTTGGCAGAATTGGTTTTATTGTGTACCCAAATCATTCAACTCCATTTCAATAACCACTCATAAAAGACCTACTATGTTCAGGTACTGAGGAAAATAATAATTAACAACCAGTTACTAATGGGGGAAGGGAATTTTCCCTCCTCTTTCCTCATTTAGTTACTGGATCAAGACATCCACTAAAGGACATTGTGGATGATAAGATTGTATTCAGTGTTGGTTAGGATCCTCATCTGTGAAAACTTAGTTTTGATTAAACATTAAAGACCATATTCTCTAGGTGAAATTCTTACAATAAACCTGCCATTGTTCTACTCAAATAATACTAGATGGAAAATGTATTCTTTTCTCCCTGTACAACATCATATAGTGGAATCATAATCAAATAAAATGCAGCATATTGCTACTAGAAAGTCTATATTAATATACACCATTATAGCTCTACTCACTATCAATCCTGTGGTATTCCAAACCAATTTTTTTAATCACTAATATAAATACATTAACCCCCAATATGTATAAACAAGTAAACCAACATAAAATTATTTGATGTGTATGTGTATGTGCCAAAATGTGTTCTAAAGGATGAGAAATTAGGGGAATTTTGTGAAGAAATTGACATGATTCTCCAAACTAAACATATGCTTTTATATCTTCAATGCAATGGTGACAACATGGGGGAATAATGAAAAGTACATTGAAAATATTTTCTGGGATCAAGAAATGAGTAGCAAAAGCCATGGTGATTATTTAGAAACCATATTTCTCTAAATTGCACATATTTCTTTGAAGAATGTAATTAGAACATATTAGATATGAAAAGAACCAAGTAATATTGCAAAAATGAAATTGACTTCTCTTAATGGAAATGAAATGATTATCAGTGTGTTATCTCAGAATCAGCTGTCTACATGTAATCTTATAATTGAATAGAGCAAAGATCAAAATCAATTCTGAATTTGAAGATGAGAAGAAACTAGGACAGCTTCAGCTTGCCTGTTTAAACAACTTATCAACTAAAACAACTGTAGAATGGACAAAAGTGCAATCATTTATTTGATTATAGCAATTTTCAAGAGAAATTTAGCTAATAATAAATAGTTGTTATAAAAAGAAGGCTAAAGGAATTCTAAAACAAATCAAACAGTATTCAAAGAATGACTTCTATATATCAGACACTTCTAATTACTGGGAACAAATATTCAAAAGTGAGACAGTACATGCCCTTAAGAATTTAATATTCTATAGAACCATCTTCAGTCAGAGAATACTTGAGCACTTTTCTGAGTAAAGAGACACTTTATTTTTAACAAGAGACAAGAGAAAAGGAATGTAGAAGATTTTAATTAGAATTAGGTTAAAAATAAAAAGAAGTGAAGATAAAAGCAAATCCATAGGCTATTTGGAATGAGAACTAATTAGGAAAGCACATCCCAAGAATATTAGTTGATGAAATTAGAAGCAGGGCAACAAACAGGTATGAAATGCTATGGATCTGCTTATTTTCTATAGTGATCTAACCTCGTGAGCAAATAGAGTGGAGCAAATACATTTAGACTTTTCCATCTGGAACCCAATTTATTGAACTTCTTGAGGATAGGAATTGATTATTAGTCTTGTATTCTGTGTCCAGCACAATTAGTTGTACATACTGTCTGTAGGACTAGTACTGATATTTCCTTGTCCCTATGGATTCCCTCTACCAGTGCAGATCAGTAATTGCTCTACAACTTTTGAGCTTTGCCTAGAATACTGAAAACTTAAGAGTCTTATTTAGAGTCACAGAGTCAGCTAGTTTACAGTAACTCAGGTTTTCCTAATTCTGAAGCAGATCTCTCTAGGAAGTATATTATGATGCCTCGTTTCCTTTTATTTCTATCATAGGTGTCTGTAACCAAAGAATACATTGCCAACTGATGAGCTCCTTCGTATTGGGCTAACTTGATTTTCCTAGTTTTATTGCCTCTAACATTATTACCATTAATTTTTAGCATATATGTTACATTTCATTACCTGAGAATATGTTGTATCTTGAAGGAAAGCAATGTTTTATTTTATATATCTCTATTGCCTAGCACAAAGTCTGATACATGCTTGTTGATTGATTGATAGCCTGATTCTTAGACAGCAGACATAGTTTATTGATGGGTATGTATTTGAAAATTTCTAGCATGGTAGACATTGGCAAAGCTTGAATTTTTCAACCTTACTAGTCCAAGGATCAGTTTCCAACATGATAAGACATTGGAGTAGAATATTACTATTATCACTCCTGTATCAGTTTTAATAAGATATGTTTCCTAACTTTAGCTTTTCAGTAGGAAATACATAAAATCAGAGTTATAAGATCCCTAAAAATTATCCCCTGAAAAATACATGTGTAATATGTTATTAGATAAGTATATTATTACATGTAACTGGATCCAAACTCAGATCTGGTTCTAAGTTTACTCACATTTGTACTGAAATACATTATTTCTTTTGTTAACATTTTTTCATACTATTTGGAAATAAAGCCAGATTATGGCGTGTGTGTGTGTGTGTGTGTGTGTGTGTGTGTGTGTGTATGTTTGTGTGCGTGTGTACAGAATTTCCCAAAGAAACTAAGCAAGAGAAAGAGAGGGAAGGATGGAGAGGAGGGAGACATATATACACATACACAAACAAAAAAACATACATAGAGACAGAGAAAGAGACACACACAGAGGGACAGAGACAGGAGCAGAGAGCCACAGAGAGACAAAAATAGAAAAAGACAGAGTCACACATAGAGAGAGAAAGAGACAGACAGAAAAGATAAGAGGGAGGATTTTGCCTTGCTTTTTCATTCCCTGTTCTTTTTTCCTCCCTTCCTTTCCCCTTTCATGCACCCACACTTTAAAAATAAACAGAAAGCAATGGCTCTCACTCTCCATACTAGATCTCCATTAGATCATGCAGCAATCTAACATTTTCATTTTTAAAGCATCTAGCAGTGTACTCTCTCATTACTACATTTCCATACTCAACTTGGTTGTCATTTATCTATTTTCTTTTCCTTTCTTTTCTCTTTTCCTTTGAAGTCCAGTTCTAGAAAAAGCATCAACTGTAGTCCTGGTATAGGACTTCCTTCTACCATCAGCAAAATTGTTTTAATCTTTGCACAAAATATTAAAACCATTCAGTCAAAGCACTTTCCCTGCTGAGTTTATTAAAGCACGGTATTTATCTTGACAGCATAGTGTTCCAGCATTGCACAGCAATACATCTTCCACCTGGGAAATCTTTAGATTTAAGCATAATGGAGAGAGTAAGATGGCCATCATCTCTATTTGAGTAGGGAGAGTAAAGGGGAGAATGTAGAGGGAAGTGCCTTTTTTTTCCTCCTCCACTCAGTAAGGAAGCATTAATTAGAATCAGTTTCTAAATCCCTGGGAGAATTCATTATCCAAAGTGTTTTTGGTAGCTCTATTTTTGGCACTATTTAAATGAAGCATGGCAATAACCTAAAAAGACAGATTTACACTTCTCAATATGCAGAGAACGTGAATACTGCAAACCTGGAGAGATCTCTTGATAGCAGTTCAGCTCTGTTTATGAATTTGAGACACTCTGAAGAATGAGTATGTGTTAGATAAAATAAGGAGTCTGGTTAAATAATACTTGTCAAATGAATTCTTTCTTCCAAAGTAAATTGGTTTGGTGGGTTGGTAAAGAAAGATAAAAATTTATTTTGACAAATGGTTGCCTAATTTAATCCAACTTAATAGGGTCAAAGACCCAGACCTGTGAAGGACCATTAAAGTCATCCAATTCAAAAGTGCCTCATAACTGACCAAGGGTCCATCTGCAACACTCAAGTGTAGCTTGAACCATGTTAAAACATCATTGGTAAAAATATATACAAATATAATATAATATTGATCATGTTAATATGTGGTTTTTCTAAATCGATATATAGCCTTTAGGGATGCTTATGAAAGTTCTGTTTCTATTTGAGTTTGACACCACTAATTTAGGAGATCTCTCTTATTTTACAAATTAGAAAATTGACATTTAAAATGATTAAATGATTTTTATAAGATCACATATTGTTCATCCTTTGTTTTTCAAAAGGTCCAATGACATCATGAGGTGATGTCTTAATTTGTTTTTGAATTAGATTTAAGTCAGGCAGAAGTGCACAATCATCAGCCTCACTCTCTTTTCCAGATTCAAGATCATATAGATGGTAAATGGTAGAACTGAGATATGTACTTAAATTCTCTGGCAGCCAATTCAGTATTCTTTCCACTGTCCCCATGTTCCTTTTTGATCATAAAACACTTCATTTGTGTAATAATTTATACTTTGCAGAACTTTTTCCCCACAATTATCTTGTGAAGTCATTATTTTCATAATTTTATAGATAAGGAATATGAGACTGAGATTTAGGAATTGGCCTGTGGTGAAGTAGTTAGTAAAAGAGGGAACTGGTACTGAAATCCAGGTCTTCTTATTCTGACTCCAGGTCTTTCCCCCTTTAAAATATGATGCCTCTTCTTAAAATAACAGAATAGTTTACTGCCCATCTGGTTGGGCATGTACTTGAATTGTGCTCAGCTGAGTTTGCTGTTTTTTGTATCTAAAAAGGAAGGTGCTGATCTATGCCTTTTATTTTTTACAGGAAGAGATGGGAGAGAAGAAGACACTAACATATTCAAGAGGTTGCTTTTCTGGGATGAGATGAGAAATGCTAATTGCAAGGACATGCCTTAATAGCTCATGTTCATTGTACTCTGGGGAAGCACTAAGGTCCTACAGGAAACTATTGTGCTGATTAAGCTAACATCCCTCCTCCCTGTTAGTCAGCCCCGTCACAAAGATCCAGAAAGAAGACTTAAGAACCAGCGTTTCTATGACAAAGCTAGCTTTTCAGAAAGGATACGGAACTCATATATATATATATATATTTCTATATTTCTATGTATATATATATGTGTGTGTGTGTATATATGTGTGTATGTATATATATATATATATATATATATATATGTGTGTGTGTATATACACACATATATTAGAGATCTGAGACCCATTACTTTTTGCATGAGAGTAAAGATGTGATAGTCTACCATCATCAGAATTACATAATTATATCCACTTCTGGGCAAGCAGAAATTTCAACCCAAGAAGCTGTGGAATTGACAAGACATCACCCACCCAACACTTCACCCAGTTCTACCACCACCACAAAAGAAAACATCTGGAGACATCCCAGAAATAAAGAAAGAAGGTTTGATCTTACCTAAACGACTATATTTTTGTTTCATTTCCTTTTTGTTCTGAATTTAATGGACATCAAATAAAGTGGGCATTTTTGTATCTATCATACAACAGAAGACAAAAGAATTGTATATGAAACTGAGAACCTTTATTTATGTACACTGTGATTTTCCTTTCAAAATGTAATAAATTCATTATGTAGCTTTAAAAATAGTCTGACTTGTATTTAATTTTTTTTCCTTTCCTTTTAACAATTTTTGTTTTACTGACTCTCTTTTCTCTTTTCCACTTTTCCTTTCTGTTATTCCATCTATATCCTCTGTATTTTCCATCCTATTCACAATTTTAAAAAATAAAACAACACTCCAAATCCTCATAATAAATATGCAAAAAATGTCTTGCTATGATCTCAAATTGGTTTTATCCCTTATTTTACATTCACCAGCTTTCTGTGAACAAGAAAATATCTTTCTTCAACATTAGATCTTTAGATTTACATGCACATGTCCATTGCCTTAACTGAAGTTCTTAAGTCTGTCAAAATGGCTTTTTTATTGTTTAAAATGTTGTTGTTACAGTATAAAATGTTCTTGTTCTATTTTATTCTGAATCAGTATTAACATGTTTTCCCATATTTTATTGAATATTTTTAAATCAGTCACTAGATTTATCTATTGAACACTGTTGAATTTTTAACTTATAATTTTGATATATTCCATTTTAAAAATAATTTAATACTTCAAAAATAATTTCTACTTTTGTGGAAGGGAGGGAGGGAGGTAAGAGTTTTAAAAATTGTTGATTTTTTAGCTTTAAAAATTACATGACTTATTGTACTTTTTTTGGTTGATAAAAAGCTTTTAGAGGCATAAATTTTGCATTAAAAATAGTATTAGCTAATTCTCATTAGTTTTGATATGTTTTTTCATTGTTACTTGATTTGATGAAATTTACTATTGTTTCTATGATTTTTTTCTTTAAAACAATATTTTAGGTTTATTTACATAGTTTCAAATTATTTTAATTTAAAAATAATATTTGTTAACCATAATTTTAATTACATAGTAATTTTTAAATTATTGTTTGATCTAAATTCTTTTGCTGTAACTATAAGATTTTATGCATTCATACATTGTCATTTTTAAAAATGTCATAAATACACATACATATAAATGTGTAAATTCCTTTCTGTTCCCATTAAATACTTGACAGATCTCTTCTTTTTAATTTTCTAAATTTCTCTTCAAATTTTTCTTGTTTTTCTTATAATATTTCCTCAGTTCTAAAAAAAAGTACATTGAAATCCTGTGCCACATTTAAATTTAGTATTCAATACTTTTAATAATATTTAGTACTTTTAATATTTTGCATTATATTATATCTGCATAAATATGTTTGTATATATATGTTCATATATATACATATACATATATGTATATATATATATATATATATAGAGAGAGAGAGAGACAGAGAGAGAGAGAGAGACAGAGACAGAGACAGAGAGACAGAGAGACAGAGAGATAGAGACAGAGACAGAGAAGAGACAGAGAGAGAGATAGAGAGAGATTGGTTTGCTATCTGGTATTTAATGTAGTTTCCTTGCTCATCAATTTTTATCATGTGAATTTTTATTTTTGTTTTCTGCAATTATGACTGCTACACCTGTTTTATTAGATATATTTGAAGTATAATAGAGTTTGCTTTCAAGCAAATATTTATATAAGTAAATATTTATGTGTTTCAAGAAATATATTGTTGAAATCAGATTTTTAGTCCATTCTACTATTCTCACCATTTTCCAGGTACAATTCATTTCATTAATATTCATGGTTATGGTTGTTGATTTTTCATTTCCCTTGATCCTTTTGTCTTGTATTTTTTCCTCTTTTGTCCATCTATATCTTTGCAGAGAAGATCATAGTGAAGAAGAGATATACTTAACACTAGTCATCTATAACTGATTTCAGAGATTCTTGAAAATTACCTCTTCTCTTAATTCATACCCCACCTATTCTCCATATGGTGTCTGCTTCCTGAAAGTTTATTGTTGGTGTGTCACTTTATTCATTGAAATTGCTATTTGAAAAATAGCATATCTGAAATTTTATTTTCTGAAATTATCAATGCTATTAAGCTTATAGAATTCTGCTTGGTTCATGTGAATAAAATTCCATTAACTAAGTCTGACTCCTTTAATGACATTATAATAGAAACCAGTTTAATTGTCCCTTCTTCTGTATATCATTTCTGAAGCTAGCAAAGCTTTGTGAGGAAACCTCCACCTCAATTCTTGGATTCCTTATATGGAATCTTTATTTCTACTTTTCTCTCTTGGGAATCTCTTGAGTTATCTGGCTTCTTAATGGGCAGATGAATACCATCAATACCCACAGTTCAGCCTTTTTGGAGCTAACTACACCCTCTACCACATGCTAAGTAAGTCCACAGACACATATTTCCTTAATTAGTTTAAATTTTTCATTACATTTGCATTTGGAGAGGTTTTTTATTGTGCTTTTTTTTTTCTTTTTTTTTTTTCTTTTATGTCTTTCACTTAAATCCTCCAAGAAGTTTCTCGTCAACAAAGTAAATTTGGGATGAGGACCTCTTTCTTTATACGTTGTGTCCCATTTTAAGGAACTATTTTTTAAATTAATTAATTTAATTAATTTTTACAAAAATGTTATGCATTTTGCAAATTATGCAAATTACCTATGCATAGGTAATTTTCCAGCATTGACAATTGAAAAACCTTTTGTTGCAATTTTTCCCCTCCTTCCCCCTACTCTTTCCCCCAGATGGCAGGTTGACCAATACATGTTAAATATGTTAAAGTATAAGTTAAATACAATATATGTATACATTTCCAAACAGTTATTTTGCTGTACAAAAAGAATTGAACTTTGAAACAGTGTACAATTAACCTGTGAAGGAAATAAAAAATGTAGGCACATAAAAATATAGTGGTTGATAGTCAACTCCCAGAGTTCTTTCGCTGAGTGTAGCTGGTTCAGTTCATTACTTCTCTATTGGAACTGATTTGGTTCTTCTCATTGTTGGAGAAAGCTTATCCATCAGAATTGATCATCATATGGACAGAATCAGCTACATCCAGAAAAGGAACACTGGGAAATGAGTGTAAACTGTGAGCATTGTTTGTTTGTTTCTTTGTTTGTTTTGTTTTGTTTTGTTTTGTTTCTCTTCCCAAATTATTTTTACCTTGTGAATACAATCCTTCCTTTGCAACAACAACAACAACAAAATTCGGTTCTGCACATATATATTGTACCTAGGATATACTTACTATAAGATATTTAATATGTATGGGAATGCCTGCCATCTAGGGGAGGGGGTGGAGGGAAGGTGGGGAAAAACTCGGAACAGAAGGGAGTACAAGGGATAATGTTGTAAAAAAAATTTACCTATGCATATGTACTGTCAAAGGAAATGTTATAATTATAAAAATTAATAAAAAACAAAATTAAAAAAAAGAATTGATCATCATATAATATTGTTGTTGAAGTATATAATGATCGCCTGGTCCTGCTCATTTTACTCAGCTTCAGTTCATGTAAGTCTCTCCAGGCCTTTCTGTAATCATCCTGATGGTCATTTCTTACAGAACAATAATATTCCATAATATTCATATACCACAATGTATTCAGTCATTCTCCAATTGATGGGCCAGTTTCTGGCCACTACAAAGAGGGCTGCCACAAACAAAACATTCTTGCACATAAAGGTCTCTTTCCCTTCTTTAAAATCTCTTTGGGTTATAAGCCTAGTAGTAACACTGCTGGATGAAATGGTGTGCACAGTTTGATAACTCTTTGAGCATAATTCCAAATTGCTCTCCAGAATGGCTGGATGTATTCACAATTCCACCAACAATGTATCAGTGTTACAATTTTCCCACATCCCCTCCAACATTCTGCATTATCTTTCACTGTCATTCTAGCCAATCTGACAAGTGTGTAGTGGTATCTCAGAGTTGTCTTAATTTGCATTTCTCTGATTAATAATGACTTGGAGCATCTTTTCATATGGCTATAAATAGTTTCAATTTCTTCTGAGAATTGTCTATTCATATCCTTTGACCATTTATCAACTGGAGAATGGCTTGATTTCTTATAGAGTCAATTCTCTATACATTTTGGAAATGAGGCCTTTATCAGAATAAGAAACTATTTGTTAAGATATTTTTGATAAAAAAAAATTCTAAATGATAAGAGCTTTTATTCTAAATGGTAAAGGCTTTAACTATATTTGTTTATGTTCATTTGAATAAAATTTCCTTTTACTAGTATCTAATAATCATAAGATCCAAGATTTAAAATTAAAAGGAACCTAATCCTTCAACTCCTTCATTTTTTAGATAAGAAAACTGAGGCCCCCCACATTGGCAAAATTCCCCAAGATGTTTCAATTAGTTGATGGCAGATATAGGATTTGAACTCAAATTCTCTGATTGCAAATCCAGTAGTTTTTACAATGTTAGAACATCACTCAAGTACATCCCCCCCCCACTTTTTTAATCGATATGCCTGTAATTCAATTTCTTATTACTTCTCATTGGAATTACTTAAATAGCCTGCAAATGTTGTCTCTTTAATTGTCATTCTCTCTTCAATCCATCTTACAAAAGTCTACTAAAATTATTTTATAAAGATAAAAAATTGTGCATGTGATTTGGAGAAGCAGTGTTGCATGGCAGATGGAACAATCTTGGGATCCAGAAGATCCTTATTTCATGTTCTACCTAGATCAGTTACTAGCCCACTTTCTATGTACTTCTAATTTTTTTCATCTATAATCACTCTATTCTCCTTTGCATACCTTTAAGCAAGCTAGACAAATAGCTTTTCTATGATCTCATCCTGCATTTTCCAAGCCATGAATATGTGCATATTATCCACCATTCTAGAAATTATCTCATTCCACTTGCCTGAAGGTGGTTAGTATTTAATGCACTTTCATTATCTATAAAAACAAGAATCCAAAGGAAGCAAACACATTTACTTTGAATGCTGTCATTGGCTTATTGACTTGTTATAATTAACATTTTTTGGTATATATTTAAAAAAATTATTTGGATGACTAATTCCTTATCACAGTGTCATACATTTATAATCTCTTAATATGATATGTAATCAAAGAAAGCACTAAAAGCTTTTAAACTTTATATGAACTGAGTTGAATATTAAAGGAAAAACATGTTGTTGTTGTTTTTTTTTTTTTTTTTTTTTAACCAAATACAAATATTTATCCTCAAGCTGAGGAGATTATTGATGGAGAATATTTGGCATCTATGAAAGAAATTTATTTTTAATGCAAGACTGACCCAGCCACCTTCAATACAACTATACTGTGATAATTAGATTGTGGTTATTCCTCTGAAGACAAAGAGAGGTTTAGTTTATTGTTCTGTGAAGTATGAAGAATATCAAGCCAATGTGCTATAAACTAAATTTTCATACAATTTCTTAAAACTGGTTGGGAAATCCAGTATCAGGGAAAAATAATAAAAGGGATAATCTTTAATATAATATCTCTTTGTGTGTGTGTGTGTGTGTGTGTGTGTGTGTGTGTGTGTGTGTGTGTGTGTTTATTGTTTCTTTATTTCTTGGCAGTATAAAGTCAAAACATTTCTCACTATATTTCCAATGAATGGATTTCATAGTTAAGCTGTAATAGAAACAAAATAATAAGATAATGGTAATAGCTAGCTTGAATAAGTTAGATCACTTCCTCCAATCTCAAAAATTCATATTTAGACTTTAATATATATTGATTAGGAAATTTTTATGTCTAGCACTAGGGCCTCGAGGAAATGGGAAATATGGGGCAAAATTTCTGTTTCTTTTGAACAAGATCAAAGCCATCCTGAAGATGACATTTTCAAGCCCCAGGGTTTACCAATTGTTTGGGAAGTTTAGGGCTTTTCTGTCTCTATTATCAACCTTGTCTGTAGCAATCTATAAAGTATTATAACTACAAAAAAAGAACTATTCCTTATAATGAATCATTGCAATTTTGAAATTTTGAAGTAATCTTTCTTCTCTTTTCATCTTGGTGTAATCAGATGCAGAAAGCACATCTTGGGAAATAGAAATGGTTTCATGGGCAAGATATTTCATCCTGATCAAGAACTATTCTAGTTGTGAACTTACATACATTTTCCTTTCAAGGTCAACAGATAATAATTATCATTTTATAGAAAAAGAAATGTTCTGACATCAAGGCAGTTTTCAAAATTTGAAGTATTACTTGAGTGGGGAAATCAAGTATCCCTTCACTTAATACAGAAATTATCCAATCTTGCAGTTTCACCAGAAGATATGTTATTCATTTTTATTTTCCCAGTTCAACTTCAATACTGCCCAAGTAGTCAACCTTACTGATTGCTGAACCCAGAAATCTATGAGTCAGCACTTGTCAACTTATGTTGGATATACTAAAAACAAAAGGAAAAATACCAAAAATCAAACCAAAATCAAATCAAACATCATGAAAACTAAGGTATAGAACATGAATTCTTTTCTGGGCCTAAATTTAGAAAGATGCTTATCACTTAATTGGCATTGCTAGCACCATGGGCTGTGATCACCTTGCTTTTACTTGCTGCTAAGTTCTGCTGATTTCACTTTTGCTTTTACATATATCTCATTCTCTCCTCTGACACTGTGACCACTGTAGTACAGACCCCTATCATCTGGCATCTAGAGTATCACAATAGCCTGCTAGTTGGTCTGCTGGCTGCATGCCTCTCCTAATTGCCATCTGTTTTCTATTCAGCTCTCAAGATGATCTTTCCAAGGTAGCAGACTATGCAATCTCTTCTTCTCACAAAACTTAAATTGCTCCCTTTATGGTATATAATCAAATATAAACTCCTTTGTTTGTCAATTGAAATCATTCATAATCTGCTCTACTTATCTTTTCAGATTTATTTTACACTCTCTCCCTCTTTCATAATACAATATGCAATGTAATAAATTCATCTTCTTGCTATTCTTCAAACAAGACACTTTATCTCTTGATTTTAGATGTCATTACCTCTGTTCTTACATATGCAAAATGCTCTTTTCCCTTATTTCTGTCCTTTTTCTATTGGTTATTTCCAATTTATATTGTTTATAACATGTTTATACATAATTGTTTATGTATTGTATCTCCAATGACATTGTAAGCAAGGAAGACTATTTCCCTTTCTTTGTATTTCTATTACTTAACATAGTACCTGGCACGTAACTGACACTTAATAAGTGTCAAATAATTGGCAGTTATTCTTGTACTCCTCACAACACAAGATTATAATACCTTCACTATGACAGTTGATGGGGTCATTAAAGTGAGCCATTTTCATTCCAAAGGAGATTCTCCTTCCTACAATAGCTGTGGCCCCATAAATGAATATATAGAAAATTTCCTGTGTTATTAGCAAGAAGAAATAGACAGCAAAACAATAATAGTGGGAGATATTAATCTTGTACTCTCAGAACTAAATAAATCAAAACACAAAATAAATAAAAAAGAAGTTAAGAAGGTAAATAGAATATTAGAAAAGTTAGGTATGATAGATCTTTGGAGAAAACTAAATGGAGACAGAAAAGAGTACACTTTCTTTTTGGCAGTTCATGGAACCTATAATAAAAATTGACAATATAGTAAGACACAAAAACCTCAAATTCAAATGTAGAAAGTCAGAAATAGTAAATGCATCCTTTTCTGATCACGATGCAATAAAAATTACATTCCATAAAAAGCCAGGGAAAAATAGACCAAAAAGTAATTGGTAACTAAATAATCTCATCCTAAAGAATGACTGGGTGACAATCAAATACTAAACTTGACATTTTAAAATTAAAAGGAGAAATTAATAATATTGAAAATGAAAAAAACTATTGAATTAATAAATAAAACTAAGAATTGGTTTTATGAAAAAACAATAAAATAGATAAAACTTTAGTATATCTGATTAGAAAAAGGAAAGAGGAAAATCAAATTGTTAGGCTTAAAAATGAAAAGGGAGAAGTTCCACCAATGAAGAGGAAATTAGAACAATAATGAGTTACTTTGCCTAACTTTATGCCAATAAATTTGATAACCTAAATGAAATGGATGACTCCCTCTAAAATTATAGGCTTCCCAGATTAACAGAGGAGGAAGTAAATTGCTTAAATTGTCCCATTTCAGAAAAAGAAATAGAACAAGCTATTAATCAACTCTCTAAGAAAAAATCCCCAGGACCAGATGGATTTACATGTGAATTCTACCAAACATTTAAAGAACAATTAGCTCCAATGCTATATAAACTATTTGAAAAAAAATATGGAATGTAGGAGTCCTACCAAATTCCTTTTATGACACACACATATGACACACAACCAGGTAGGTTGAAAACAGAGAAAGAAAATTATAGAACAATCTCCCTAATGAATATTGATGCTAAAATCTTAAATAAGATATTAGTAAAAAGACTGCAGAAAACTATCCCCAAGGTAATACACCATGATCAAGTAGGATTTATACCAGGAATACAGGGCTGGTTCAATATTAGGAAAATTATTAGTATAATTGGCCATATTAATAACAAAATTAACAAAAAACATATGAGCATGTCAATAGATGCAGAAAAAGAATTTGATAAAATACAACATTCATTTCTATTAAAAATACTTGAGAATATAGGAATAAATTGACTTTTCCTTAAAATAATCAGTAGCATCTACTTAAAACCATCAATAAGCATCATATGTAAAGGGAATAAACTGGAAACATTCCCAATAAGATCAGGAGTGAAACAAGGTTGCCCACTATCACCATTACTATTCAATATTGTATTAGAAATTCTAGCTTTTAGCCTCATCAATAACAGTCAAGAAAGAGATGAAAGGAATTAGAGTAAGTAATGAGGAGACCAAACTATCACTCTTTCCAGATGATATGATGGTATACTTAGAGAATCCCAGAAATTCTACTAAAAAGCTATTAGAAATAATTCATAACTTTAGCAAAGTTGCAAGATACAAAATAAATCCACATAAATCCTCAGCATTTTTATACATAACCAACAAAATCCAACAGCAAGAGAAACAAAGAGAAATTCCATTCAAAATAACTGTTGATAGTATAAAATATTTGGGGATGTATCTACCAAAGAGAAGTCAGGAATTATATGAGCAAAATTACAAATCACTTTCCACAAATATAAAGTCAGATTTAAATTATTGGAAAAATATTAAGTGCTCTTGGATAAGCCAAGTGAATATAACAAAAAAGACAATACTCCCTAAACTAATCTATTTATTTAGTGCTATACCAATCAGACTCCCAAGAAAATATTTTAATGGCTTAGAAAAAATAACAACAAAATTCATATGGAAAAATAAAAGGTCGAGAATTTCAAGGGAATTAATGAAAAAGAAAAATCAAATGAAGATGTACCTGATCTAAAACTATATTATAAAGCAGCAGTTACCAAAACCATTTGGGCTGGCTAAGAAATAGATTAGTTGATCAATGAAATAGGTTAGGTTCACAAGACTTAAAAGTCAACAACTATAGCAATCTAGTGTTTGACATACCCAAAGATCCCAACTTTTGGGATAACAATTCACTATTTGACAAAAACTGCTGGGAAAACACGAAATTAGTATGGCAGTAATTAGGCATGGACCCACACTTAACACCATATCAAAAATGGGTCCATGATTTAGGCATAAAGAACGAGATCATAAATAAATTAGATGAACATAGCATAGTTTACCTCTCAGACTTGTGGAGGAAGAAGGAATTTGTGACCAAAGGAGAACTAGAGATCATTATTGACCACAAAATAGAAAAAAAAAAATTACTACATCAAATTAAAAAGCCTGTGTACAAACAAAACTAATGCAAACACAATTAGAAGGAGAGCAACAAACTGGGAAAACATTTTTACATTCAAAGATTCTGATAAAGATAAAGGCCTCATTTCCAAAACATATAGAGAATTAAGCCATTCTCCAAATGATAAATGGTCCAAGGATAGGAACAGACAATTTTCAGATGATGAAATTGAACCTATTTCCACTCATATGAAAGAGTTTTCCAAATCACTATTGATCAGAGAAATGCAAGTTAAGACAACTCTGAGATACCCCTACATACTTGTCAGATTGGCTAAGATAGCAGGAAAACATAATGATGAATGTTGGAGGTGATATGGGAAAACTGGGACACTGATGCATTGCTGGTGGAATTGTGAACAAATCCAACCATTCTGGAAAACAATCTGGAATTATTCACAAAAAGTTATCAAACTGTGCATACCTTTTGATCCAGCAGTGCTACTACTGAGCTTATATGGTAAAGAAATACTAAAAAGGGAAAGGGACCTGTATGTGCCAAAATGTTTGTGGCAGCCCTTTTTATATTGGCTAGAAACTGGAAAATGAATCAATGCCCATTAATTGGAGAATAACTGGGTAAATTGTGGCATATGAATGGTAAGGAATATTATTGTTCTGTAATAAATGACCACCAGGGTGAATACAGAGAGGCTCGAAGAGACTTACATGAACTGATACTAAGAGAAATGAGCAGAACCAGGACATCATTATACACTTCAACAATGATGAGGATATATTTTGATGGAAGTAGATATCTTCCACAAAGAGGAAATCTAATTCAGTTCCAATCAATCAATGATGGACATAATCAATTACACCCAGAAAAGGAACACTGGGAAATGAGTGTAAACTGTTTGCACTTTTGTTTTTTTCCTAGGTTATTTTTACATCCTAAATCCAATTCTCCCTGTGCAACAAGAGAACTGTTCAGTTCTACACACATATATTGTATCTAGGATATACTATAACATAATTAACATCTATAAGACTGTGCCATCTGGGGGGAGAGTGGAGGGAGGGAAGGAAAAAGTCATAACAGAAGTGAGTGCAAGCAATAATGTAAAAAATTACTCAGACATATGTTCTGTCAATAAAAAGTTATAAAAAATGCTAGCTTTGGCAATAAGAGTTGAGAAAGATATTTAAGCAATTAGAATAGGTAATGAGGAAACCAAATTATTACTCTTTGCTGATGATATGATGATATACTTAGAGAACCCCAGAGATTTAACTAAAAAGCTACTAGAAATAAGCCACACTTTAGCAAGGTTGCAGGATTCAAAATAAACCCACATAAGTCATCAGCATTCATATATATCACTAACAAAATCAACAGTTTGAGTTACAAAGAGAAATTCCATTTAAACTAACTACCAATAGTATAAAATATTTAGGAATCTATCTGCCAAGGGAAAATCAGGAACTATATGAGCAAAACTACAAAACACTTTCCGCACAAATAAAGTCAGATCTAACCAATTGGAAAAATATTAAATTCTCCTGGTTAGGGCAAGAAAATATAATAAACATGGCAATACTATCTAAACTAATCTATTTATTTAGAGCTATACCAATCAGACTCCCCAAAAAACTATTTTAATGACCTAGAAAAAAACAACAAAAAAGTTCATATGGAAAAACAAAAGGTCAAGAATTTCAAGGTAACTAATGAAAAAAAAAATGAAATGAAGGTGGCCTAGCTGAACCAGATGCAAAATTATATTATAAAGCAGTGGTTACCAAAACCATTTGGTATTGGCTAAGAAATGGACTAGTTGATCAGTGGAATAGGTTACGTTCAAAGGATAAAAATATTCAATAACTTTCATAATTTAATATTTGATAAATCCAAAGACTCCAGCTTTTGGGATAATAACTCACTGTTTGACAAAAACTGCTGGGAAAATTTGAAATCACTATAGCAGAAATTAGGCATTGACCCACATTTAACACTGTGCACCAATATAAGGTCAAAGTGGGTTCATGTCCTAGACATAAAGAATGAGATTATAAATAAATTAGAAGAACATAGGGTAGTTTGCCTCTCAGACTTGTGGAAAAGAAAGGAATTTATGACTAATGAAGAACTAGAGATCATTGATCACAAAATAGAAAATTTTGATTATATCAAATTGAAAACTTTTTATATAAACAAAAGTAATGCAGACAAGATTTGAAGGGAAGCAATAAACTGGGACAACATTTTTATAGTCAAAGGTTCTGATAAAGGCCTCATTTCCAAAATATATAGAGAATTGACTCTAATTTATAAGAAATCAAGCCATTCTCCAGTTGATAAATGGTCAAAGAATATGAACAGACAATTCTAAGATGAAGAAATTGAAACTATTTCTAGCCATATGAAAAGATGCTTCAAGTCATTATTTGTACTGTGTTGTTATCACCAGAGACTGCAGATTGCTCTCTGAGAAATCTGCTGTGTCAACTCAAATCTCTAGGACAGATTCTCCTTCCATAGAGAGCCCTTGTCTCCAGACAGTTGCCGCCAACTCTTGTCCAGAGTAGTGACTTCTTCCTCCAGAGAGCCGCCTCAAGTCTGGCCCAGACAAGAGACTCTCTCTCTCTCTCTCCCAGAGAGCCACTCTAACTCTGACCTAGAACAGAGACTCTTCTCTATCTCTTGAGTGCCACCCTCTTTTATCATCCCAGAGAATGGGCATGGGATAATGCAAGGGCTTTTGGGAAAATTTACTTCAACCAATGAACTTGCTCCTCCTAAGCAGGCAAGCTCCTCCCCAGGAGTTCACAAGTAAAACTCCCAGTAAAGGCCGGAACTAGAGAATTGTTAAATACCGACTTAGCACTTAATAAGAACCTAATATTTCATTATCTCATTAGCACTTAGTAAGAACCTAAAAATTATTAATCAGAGAAATGCAAATTAAGACAACTCTGAGATACCACTACATACCTGTCAGATTGGCTAGAATGACAGGGAAAGATAATGCAGAATGTTGAAGGGGATGTGGGAAAACAGGGACACTGATGCATTGTTGGTGGAATTGTGAATACATCCAGCCTTTCTGGAGAGCAATTTGGAACTATGCTCAAAAACTTATTCAAACTGTGCATACCCTTTGATCTAGCAGTGTTAATACTGGGCTTATATCTGAAAGAGATCTTAAAGAAGGGAAAGAGATCTGTATGTGCAAGAATGTTTGTGGCAGCCCTCTTTGTAGTGGCCAGAAACTGGAAACTGTGTGGATTCCCATCAATTGGAGAATGGCTGAATAAGTTGTGGTATATGAATATTATGAAATATTAATGTTCTTTAAGAAATGACCAACAGGATGATTATAGAAAGGCCTGGAGAGACTTACATGAACTGATGCTGAGTAAAATGAGCAGGACCAGGAGATCATTATATATTTCAACAACAATACTCTATGATGATCAATTCTGATGGACAAGGCCCTCTCCAACAATGAGATGAACCACATCAGTTCCAATAGAGCAGTAATAAACTGAACCAGCTATACCCAGCGAAAGAACTCTGGGAGCTGACTATCAACCACTACACAGAATTTCCATTCCCTATATTTTTGTGTGCCTACATTTTTTATTTCCTTCACAGGCTAATTGTACACTGTTTCAAAGTCCAATTCTTTTTGTACAGCAAAATAACTGTTTGGACATGTATACAAATATTGTATTTAACATACTTTAACATATTTAACATGTATTGGTCAACTTGCCATCTTGGGGAAGGGGGTGGAGGGGAAGGAGGGGAAAAATTGCAACAAAAGGTTTTTCAATTGTCAATGCTGAAAAATTACCCATGCATATATCTTGTAAATAAAAAGCTATGAAGAAAAAAAAATAGAAGAAAAAACTTGTTAATTCCAAAAAAAATCAAAAAGAATGACTGGGTGAAACAGCAAATCATGGACACAGTAATTTCACCCAAGAGAATGACAATAACGGGAAATCATACCAAAATGTGTGGGATGCAGCCAAAGCATTAATAAGGGGAAATTTTATAACTCTAGAGGCCTAATTTCATAAAATAGAGAAAGAGAAAATCAATGAAATAGGCTTGCAACTAAAAAACCTCAAAAATTAGCAAATTAAAAACTCCCAAACAAACAAACACTAAACTTGAAATTCTAAAAATAAAAGGAGAGATTAAGAAAATTGAAAGTAAAAACAAACAAACAAACAAACAAAAAACTATTGAATTAATAAATAAAACTAAGAGTTGGTTGTTTCTATGAAAAAACAACAACAGAATAGATAAACTCTTGGTAAATTTGATTAGAAAAACAAAAGAGGAAAATCAAATTGTTAGTCTTAAAAATGAAAATGGAGAAATTTGCACTAATGAAGAGGAAATTAGAGCAATAATTAGAAGTTTGCCCAACTTTATGCCAATAAATTTGATAAATGAAATGGATAAATACCTTCAAAAAATACAGCATGCCCAGATTAACAAACGAAGAAGTAAATTTGAGTTAATTCTCCCAGTTTAGAAAAAGAAATAGAACAAGCTATTAATCAACTCTCTAAGAAAAAATCCCCAGGACCATATGGATTTACATGTGAATTCTACCAAGCATTTAAAGAACAATTAGCTCCAATACTATATAAACTATTTGAAAATCTAGGGAATGAAAGAGTCTTATCAAATTTCTTTTATGGCCCAGACATAGTACTGATACGTAAATCAGGTGGGATGAAAACAGAGAAAGAAAATTATAGACCAATACCCCTAGTGAATAATGATACAAAAATCTTAAATAAAATACTAGCAAAAAGATTGCAGAAAATCAGCCCCAGGATAATATACCATGACCAAATAGGATTTATACCAGGAATATAGGGCTGGTTCAATATTAGAAAAACTATTAACATAATTGACTATATAAAAAAACAAATTAACAAAAACCATATGATCATCTCAATAGATGAAGAAAAAGCATTTGATAAAATCTAGCACCCATTCCTATTAAAAATACTAGAGAGTATAGGAAGAAATGAACTGTTCCTTAAAATAGTCAGGAGTATCTATTTAAAAACCATCAGTAAGCATCATATATAATTGGGATAAACTGAAACCATTCCCAATTAAATCCAGACTGAAACAAGTTTGCCCACTATCACCATTACTATTCAATATATTACTAGGAATGCTAGCTTCTGCAATAAGAGACGAAAAAGGGATTAAAGGAATTAGAGTAGGTAATGAGGAAATCAAACTATCACTCTTTGTAGATGATATGATGGTATACTTAGACAACCCCAGAGATTCTATTAAAATGCTATTTGGAATAATTACAACTTTAGCAAAGTTGCAGGATACAAAATAAATGTACATATATTTTTATACATTACCAACAAATACCAACAGCAAGAGATTCAAAGAGAAATTTCATTTAAAATAACTGTTGATAGTATAAAACATTTGGGAATCTATCTACCAAGGGAAAGTCAGGAACTATATGAGAAAAACTATAAAATACTTTCCACACAAATAAAGTCACATCTAAACAATTGGAAAAAATATTAAGTATTGGATAGGTTTAGTGAATGTAATAAAGATGACAATACTACCTAAACTAATCTGTTTATTTAGTACTATACCAATCAGACTAACAAGAAACTTTTTAATGGCCAGGAAAAAATAACAACAAAATTCAACTGAAAGAACAAATAAATGGTCAAGAATTTCAAGGGAACTAATGAAAAAAAAATCAAATGAAGGCAGTCTAGCTGTACTTGATCTAAAACTATATTACAAAACAGCAGACACCAAAACAATTTGATATTGGCTAAGAAATAGACTAGTTGATCAGTGGAATAGGTTAGGTTCACAGGACAAAATAGTCAATAACTATAGTAATCTAGTGTTTGACAAACCCAAAGATCCAATTTTGGGGATAAGAATTCACTATTTGACAAAAACTGTTGGGAAAATTGAAAATTAGTTCGGCAGAAACTAAGCATTGACCCACACTTAACACCATACAGCAAGATAAGATCAAAATGGATTCATGAACTAGGCATAAAGAATGAGATTATAAATAAATTAGAAGAACATAGGATATTTTACCTCTCATACTTGTGGAGTAGGAATGAATTGGTGACCAAAGAAGAACTAGAGGTCATTATTGAACACAAAATAGAAAATTTTGATTATATCAATTTAAAAAGCTTTCGTACAAAGAAAACTAATGCACACAAGAGTGTAAGGGAAACAATAAACTGGGAAAATATTTTTACATTTAAAGGTTCTAATAAAGGCATCATTTCCAAAATATATAAAGAATTAACTCAAATTTATAAGAAATCAAGCCATTCTCCAATTGATAAATGATCAAAAGATATGAATAGACAATTTTCAGATGATGAAATTGAAACTATTTCTACTTATATTAAAAGGTGTTCCAAGTCATTATTGATCAGAGAAATGCAAATTAAGATAACTCTGAGATACCACTAAACACCTGTCAGATTGGCTAAGATGACAGGAAAAGATAATAATGAATGTTGGAGGGGATGTAGGAAAACTGGGATACTGATGCATTATTGGTGGAGTTGTGAATGGATCCAACTATTTTGGAGAGCAATTTGTAACTATACTCAAAAAGTTATCAAACTGTGCAAAAACTTTGATCTAGAAGTGTTACTCCTGGGCTTATATCCCAAAGAGATCTTAAAGAAGGGAAAGGGACCTGTATGTTCAAAAATGTTTGTGGCAGCTCTTTTCATAGTGGCTAGAAATTGGAAATTGAAAGGAGCCCCTCAATTGGAGAATGGCTGAATTAATTGTGGTAAATGAATGTTATAGAATATTATTGTTCTGTAAGAAATGACCAGCAGGATGAATATAGAGAGGATTGGAGAGACTTACATGAACTGATAGTAAGTGAAATGAGCAGAACTAGGAGAAAGTCACACACTTCAACAACATAAGGATCAATTCTTATTTAAGTGGCTATCTTCAGCAATGAGCGGATCTAATTCAGTTCCAATTGATCAGTGATGAACAGAACCAGCTACAACCAGCGAAAAAACACTAGGAAATTCATATGGACCACAGCATATCATTTGTACTCTTTCTGTTGTTGTTTACTGGCATTTTTGTTTTTCTTCTGAAAGAACAAATAAATGGTCAATAATTTCAAGGGAACTAATGAAAAAAAAAATCAAATGAAGGCAGTCTAGCTGTACTTGATCTAAAACTATATTACAAAACAGCAGACACCAAAACAATTTGAAAAAAAATCTAAATCCGATTTTTCTTGTGCAACAAGAGAACTGTATGAATATGTACACATATATAGTATCTCATATATGCTTTACCGTGTTTGACACATATGGAACTGTCTGAAATCTAGAGGAGGGGATGAAGGGAAGGAGGGGAAAATTGGAACAGAATTGTATGCAAGGGTCAGTGTTGAAACATTACCCATGCATATGTTTTGTCAATAAAAAGCTATAATAATAATAATTTGAAAAAAAAGAAGACTATAGGGGCAACATTATGTTGGAGTCATAGTATAGTCTGTCAGACTATGGCTGATCAGACCAAGACAAACTCAGAAGGCTCTACTATAGGCTAGGCACAAATTTTCCATATGAGTATTTGGATGGAGTTGTCTGTAAATGTTTGTATCTCGTGTTTCTTTCAAGCTACTACAATTCTGCTTTGCTCATAGAACATAGTGTTTTATTTGATGCAGGTATGTCATGCTGGAAAGTACTTTGCCAATGTCTCCCATGTCATATTGATTACAAATTTCTTCAGAGAGAAAGAGACATATATTTAGAGTATCTTTGCATTGCTTCTCTGATCTTCAGGTGATCATTTGACTCATGTGAGTTCTCTGTAAAACTGTTTATGCAAACATATTTGGCATTAGAAAAATGTGTCCAGCCCATCAGGCTTGCACTCTCTGCAATAGGGTTTGAATGCTTAGAAACTTAGATTAAGTAAGGACCTCATTATCTGTTTAGATCTCCAGAATCTTTCTAAGACATTTAAAATTCAAGTGATTCTGTTTCCTGTCGTATTACTGTAATATTTTCCAGCTTTTACAGACATACAATAATGAAGTAGGCATAGTGGCTCTAAAGACTTCCACTTGTGCAAGCAGTTTAATATTTCTTCTTTCACATATGTTCCCTTTGAGCCTTCCAAATACTAATATAGCTTTGGTAATGTATTCATCAACCTCATCTTCTATGTGTAAATTCCTGGAAAGTATACTTCCAAGGTAAATGAACTTACCAACAGAATCCAATATTTCTTCAGTTGCTATAGATGTTGCATTTTAAAATTATTTCCTTTGAAATGTTTGACCTTTTGTTCTTCCATATGAATTTTCTTATTATTTTTCCTAGCTCTAGAAACTAATTTCTTGGCAGTTTGATTGATATGGTATTGAATAAGCAGATTAATTTATGTAAAATTGTCATTTTTATTATTATATTAGCTCAGCCTATTCATGAACACTTTATATTTTTCCAATTGTTTTGATATAACTTCATTTGTGTGAAAAGTGTTTTCTACCCCCAATTTCTTTTTCATATCCTCACATTAAAATTAATTCATTCCCACAACCTCTAAGTATACCTATAACAAAGATACAGTTCTCAAGAATTGCACATATCATCTTTCCACGTAGGGATATAAACATTTTAATCTTTGAAAAAAGTATGTTTTTTTCCCTTTTTCCCTTCTTATGCTTCTCTTGAGTTCTGTATTTGAAGATCAAATTTGCTGTTCAGCTGTGATCTTTTCATCAAAAATAATTGAAAATCCCCTATTTTGTTGAACATCCATCTTTTCCTCTAAATGATAATTCTTAGTTTTGCTGAGTAGTTGATTCTTGATTGCAGCCCAAGCTCTTTGCCTTCCAGAATATCATATTCAAGGTCCTTTGAGTCTTTTAGATGGAAGCTGCTAGGTTCTGGGTAATCCTAACGAGGCTCCTCATTATTTCTGGCTGTCTGAAAGAAACAATTCAAATATTAGTTGGATATATTCAAATATAATTGTAATTGTTATATAAGAACTGGGGACAGGAAATCAGAAAGAAGTCAGAATAGCAGACTAGCAGATTACTGCAGAAGATTGGCTCAGACTATGACTGATGCAGACTGTATAAGAGACAATGAAGACTTTGAACTCTATTCTTATCCAATCTGATAGTGTCTATCCTGCTGATACCAAGGCCTTTCCAGAGGACCTCCAGAAAGCTAGCTCAAGCATTACAAATCAGAGTTCTTTTTGCTTTTTTGCTCATTTTTAAAGGTTAACGTCTGATTGTAGGGCACAGGGAAGATTGTCCCAAGCTTCCTCTACAGGAAGATGGAGGCCTCACACTGTGCTGAGATCAGTACTTTTGCAGGCTTTCTCCCTGCACTGGGTGCATCCCACATCCCAACTGTTATGCTGGGGTTCAACAGATTATTATCTATCTTCTGAAGTTGTGTTGGAGCTCTCACAGATAGTCTACTGGTCCACTGGCCTTCTGATAGAGTAGCTACCAGTGATATATTTTGCTATATTTTGGCTCAGAGCTTCTCATTGTATTACCTGTATGGGGCCTCTCTGCTATGTCCTGCACTGCATTGTACCTGCACTGGGCCTTGTGCCCAAATGAAACAAATCTTTCCTGAAGTCCTGCCATGATATCTTTTGAAAGGCAAAAAGGATTTCTTACAATCTCATGAGAAAGATCAACTCCCAACAGACTAGTTATAATCAGTAGAGGAGTGCAAAGCATAATCTGCAAAATATAGGATTTTATAGACCTTAATGGGGAAGCCAACCATCTCTGCCCCAGCCCTTCTTCCCATTGGCTGGGAGTCCAGATTCCCATTCTAAACACAGAAATCTATCCCAGAGACAAAGAATATTAACCAATGACACAGTTTTTACCATATTAGGTACATAATGCTAATGTAGCAAAAAGGACAAGGGAAATAGGAGGGAAATGTATGCTTATCTAAGATAAGTGAACATCTGCAGCTTTTGGCTATGCCACAACTTGTTATTGCAAAGTTTCAAGTTATAATTAGGGTACAAGTGGAAGCCACATTCTTTTTTTTAAAATTTATTTATTTTAATACACATTGTTTTATGAATACTATTGGGACAGAAAAATCAGAACAAAAACCATGGGAGAGAAAAAAAAAAAAGAAGAAGAAGTGAACATAGGAGGGGTTGGCTTACATTCAGTCTGCATAGTTCTTTTTCAGGATGCAGATGGCATTTTCTATCCAAAAAGTCTGTTGGGATTGCCTTGGATCACTGAATCACTGAGCAGAACCAAGTATTTCAAAGTGGATCATTGCATATTCTTGCTGTTATTGTGCACAATGTATTCTTAGTTCTACTTGTTTTGCTCAGCATCAGTTCATGTAAATCAGGCCTTTCTAAAATCAGCTTGTCATCATTTTTTATTGAATAGCAATATTCCATTACCTTCACATACCACAACTTATCCAGCTATTCCCCAATTGATGAGCTATCTACTCATTTTCCAGTTCTATGTTACCACAAAAAGAAAAGAGTGGGTCCTTTCCCCTCCTTTATGATTTCCTTGGGATACAGACCTAGTAGTGGCATTGCTGAGTCAAAGAGTATGCACAGTTTTATAGCCTTCTAGGTAAAGTTTCAAATTGCTCTCCAGAATGGTTGGATCTTTCATAATTCTACCAACAATGTACTAATGTTCCAGTTTTCCCACATCCCTTCCAACATTTACCATTATATTTCCCTGTCATTTTAGCCAATCTGAGAGGTGTGAGATAGATAGTATCTCAGAGTTGTTTTAGTTTACATTTCTTTAATAAATAGTAATTTAGAGCATTTTTTTCATATCACTGGCACCATCTACCAACTTCTCAGTGCACTTGTTTTTACTTCAACCTATTTTGAAAAAGTTCTGGCTGTCATTTTACAGAGCTACAAACATTTGAAATAAACATTTTACAGTTTTGAAAGAGGAAGAAAGAAACTAGTTGTACATATAGGATCCCACTTTTTCCTTTTTGGGGACAGACTTTGGGTTTTGTGAATTTTAGTCTTGAACACAACCACCTCCACCCCAGCCCACTTTATTGCACCAGAGAGATTTCTCATGGACACTGATGATATCATTACTAATATCTGGCTCAGGATGATTTTCTTAATTCAATTGTTTTTATTGCTTACCCAGGGTAGGCAATGAATGAATGAAATGTTTATTAATCATTTATGTTGAAAGTATTTTGCTAAGCATTAGGAATACAAATACAAAAATAATATAGTCCTGTTCACATGGAACTACCATCTTAATTGGGAAAATAAAATATATGGGATATTTCAGCTGTAGATCACATGAAAAATGTTTCCTGATTCATATGATATGGTGTGGCAAAAAAGATGTTAGGGTCTTTAATTTTATTTCATTTTCATTAGTAAAATCACATCAGATTCTGATGGTAAACTGCTGAACAGTTGGTGGCAAGAACTGTTCTTTATGAATCTTCAATACTGTGCTTATAACACCTGCAGGAGCAGCTGGCAGGCTGCATTTCCATGTGTATTATTTTCCAGGATAATGGCTGCATGTACTGGCTTAGAAGTGTTATTTATTTTCAATATTCTTGAATACAAGGTTCTGGGCTAAACAGAGTAATCAAGGTGGTGATAACATGAGCAATTTGATTTGCCTGGGATATAGTTCCTATTATTTCACTCTCAGGGTGCCTCTTTCTTAGTTAGTTTGTCTCATCTGCCTTGTGAGTATCACTTAGTTAACACTTGATGGGGATGATTGGCTCCTTCACAGGGCTTTTTTCCTTGGCTAATGGCTATGAGAGATTGAAAGCATGACTAGTGCCCAGTGAATGTATCCCCTCTCAGGATGTTAGTGCTTATATACTTGTTGGCAGCTGGTTAGAAATTGTTACTGATGGCCATAAGACAGGTAGATCCTTTTTTCACAATGATTTCTCTCCTCAGAGACTGCTATGTGGTGAAAACTCTTTTGGTATTTGGGGGATACTACTAGTCTCAGGTGTAGGGTTCAGGCTTCCAGGATGTTCCTAGTATTCGAAGGTGAAGGTAGTCAAGGTGATGCTGGTAGTTCAAATTGCCTGGCAGATCCTGCTTCCTTTTTCTCCCTGAGGGTGTCTACTTGCTTCAAGTAGGGTGGCTGACATGCCTGCCTTCTGCAGGCAGTTGGTTGGTAATTTATGAAGATGGCTAGCCCTTTATCTGGATAAGTTGATTCCTCAGACAGTGGCTACAATTGCTGGGTTGAAAGTAGGACAGTTAGGAACAGGTTTGTTATAAGCCTCTGGTGGGGGCTTTTTCATTCTTCATGTATAATGAGTAGTATAGTAGAACTCTATATTGAATGGAAAGGAATTGAACCCTGGGTGACTCTGCATTATTCCATACCACTCCTATCTATTAAATTATTTCAGTATTCATGTTATTTGAAATATCAGTGTGAGGGCTTCCATTTCTCACCTTGTGCAAACCTGAAAAGAATAAAAAATATGAATAATGTGAAATAAATAGTTTCAAATGATGTAATAAGGAATGTCTGCCACATTTTCCTTCCCCAAATAATGCTTCCTTCTTTTTTTCTGTACAGATCCTTAAGTTACAATAGAAGCAGGCTGTGGAACAGAGAAAAGTTACCACCCATGGAGAGTACATCCTATAAATCAAGATTGGGTCATGATGAGCTGAGGTTAAGAATGAGAACACACCAATCTGCTGTTAGGCTTCTGGATGAAAGACTGGATGCTAGGGAAGATTGCACAGATGGCTTTGAATTTGTGAATGTCAGTGATTTGCTAATGACTCAGAAAAAATGACAACTAGAATAAATATAGACACTTAGGCAAGTACAGGTCATCTGGAGAAAGATAACAATTATGTAGCTGTTGTGGCTTTCTCTCTTGGGAATTTATTTTAAAAATCATTTCAAATGACTCAAAAGAAAATTCCAATTTTTAGAAGAGGTTGAGTCTTACAGTTTCCATTTATTCACTGACCTTTGCCACTATTTTTCCTAGTTATTATATCTCTTCATTTCAAAATCAATTAATAAGCATTTATTAAATGCCTAGTAAGTACTTGGCACTGCAAATACAAAGTGTCAAATAGGAACTTACAGTATAATGGGGAAAGAAATATGTGCAGTTATGGATATGTATAGAAACAAAGTAGATACAAAATAACTTCCTCACTAATAGCTGCAGGATGAAATGAAATAAGCATTTATAAAACTATTGTGTGTCAAAATTACAAATATTACAATTTACAAATATTGCATCATTTGACTCTCACAAAAATCCCAGGAAATAGATATTCTATTATTAACTCTTTCATAGGAAGTAGAGAAAAGTGAAGAGACTGAGAATAAATAGCTTGCTCAGGGTCACAGGACTAATAGGTGTCTGTGGTCATTAGATTGTAGGTTCCTTGATGGCAAGGACTGCTTTTTGCCTCTTTTTGTATCCCAAGGACACAGCACAGTAATTGGCACAGAGTGGGTACTTAATAAGTGCTTATTTATTGATTGAGTCTGATTTTAATTCTTGTCTTTCTGACTCAAGTACAGTATTTCTTTCTGACTCAAGTATAGTATTCTATTCACTGTATCACTTCTTTGGCTCTAGGTGATGGGATAAGCAAAGGTCTCCTGCAAAGAACACCAAAAATCATTTCAAGCATGGGGAATGGCTAGTGCCAACTCAAAGAAGTGGAAGGTGGAGTGTGATATATGAGGCACTAGAAGATCTGTATAGCTTACCCAGTGCAGCATAACATGTCCTTATCAGAGAAAATGCTATGCTTTTTTGAGCAAAGCAGAATTGAATTAGCTCAAAGGATATCTGCAATATGAAAAATTAGAGAAGCTACTTCAAATGTTCACTCTGAACTCATATTGATCTAATCAGCCACCATCAGACACATTATAACTTGACTCTAACATAGTGATATCATTTTGGCCTTCTTTGAAAAGGAAGGATAATAAAAACAAGATGCATGGAAGACAGTAATGTGACATAAGGCTTCATAGGGAGAGTGGGAACAAGTTGGGAAGAGTTTGAAATATCAAAGAAATTTATAGTTGATAGTATAGGTATTAGGCAGCCACTTGAATTTGTTGAGTAAGTTCATGACATATTTGTTAATTTGATGTCCTGATTAATATAAAGTTGTTTTTTCCCCCACTGAGCTCATTTATTAAAAACCTACAATGTCTAAGACACTCTTATAGGGATAGTGTATAAAAACAATAACAACAACAACAAAAATACCACTTTTAGCTAGTGGGGAAGGCATAAAAGACACATGCACAGAAATAAATGCTAGGAAAGGAGGTTGGGGTTGGTGAGTAATAAATACCCAAAAGAATATTATCAATGCTCACAGAATTTGAATACAATTAAATATATCCAATGTTAAAACTGGGGGGGGGGGACTTTTGGCCAAGATGGCGGCGTGGAGGCAGACAGCTGCTTGAGCTCCTCGTTTTCTCTCAGAACTTACTTCATGACAAGCCTCTGACTTAATGCTTGACCCAGAAAGAAATCCACAAATTATCACCAAGAGAAGACATCCTTGAAAGTCGCCAGAAAAGGTCTGTGTTTGCTCGGGGGAGGGTCAATCAGACTGGGTGCAGACTGAGGGCAGGCAGCCAGAGCAAGACAGGCAGCTCACACAGCTCAGACCAGAGGGGGAGGGGTGTGATCTCTGCCGTTTCAGTGAAAGGGCTTTTGCCCCAGTGTGGAAGCTCCGTCTTGGCAGCAAGCCAGGAGCAGCGGAGAGGGTGTAAACACCGGAGGTGAAGATTAAAACCCCAGAAAGCCAGCGTCTCTCAGAGCCCGGCCACCCCCAACCCCCACCTGGACTGACTCAGTGCGTTCTCAGAGCCTCAGAGCGCAGACTCAGTACAGTCATTGCTGTTCTGTTAGTGGCTCTCTGCTGCCCTACCCCCAGTCTGTAGAGGAAGCCCATTAATAACATCCAGCCCTATCCCCCGCAAAACAGACCAATTGTTTCTCTTGTCAGTTTGTTTTCTTTGATTCCTACTCTGACAAAATGAACAAAAAATTCAAAAGGGCTCTAACCATTGACAGCTTCTGTGTGGAGAGGGAGCAGACTTCAAATGCTGAGGAGACTAGGAACAGAATGTCCCCAGATGTATCCCCTGGGAGGGATATAAGCTGCTCCTCAATACAAAAGAACCTCATAGAGGAAATCAAAAAGGCTCTCACAAGAGAGCTGGAAGAGAAATGGGAAAAGGAAATGGAAGCTTGGCAAGAGAGCCTGGAGAAGTCATCCCATGCATTCAAAGACAGAATGGATAAAGAAATCAAATCATTGAGAAACAAGATTAGTGAGCTGGAAAAGGTAAACAACTCCAAGGAAAACAGGATTAGAGAGCTGGAAAAAGAAATCAGCTCTCTAAAAAATAAAATGGATAAAATGGAAAAAAATTCCATAGAAGATAAAAACTCAATTGGACAATTACAAAGAGATATAAAAAAAGTGAGTGAAGAAAATACATCATTGAAAATTAGACTGGAACAAGTAGAAATGAATGACTCAAGGAGAAACCAAGAGGGAGTCAAGCAAAACCAGAGAAATGAAACAATTGAAAAGACTGTCAAGTACCTTACCAGAAAGACAACAGACCTGGAAAACAGATCCAGGAGAGACAATTTGAGAATAATCGGACTCCCTGAAAAATGGGAGGAAAAAAAGAGCTTGGACACCATTTTCGAGGAAATTATTAAAGAGAACTGCCCAGACGTTTTGGAAACAGAGGGTAAAATAGTCATTGAGAAAATTCATCGATCACCTGCTGAAAGGGACCCTAAAATCAAAACGCCAAGAAATATAGTGGCCAAGTTCAAGAACCATCAGACAAAGGAAAAGATATTGGAAGCTGCTAGAAAAAAACAATTCAGATATGGAGGATCCACAATAAGGATAACACAGGATCTAGCAGCATCCACATTAAAAGAACGCAGGGCCTGGAACATGATATTCCGAAAGGCTAAGGAACTTGGTATGCAGCCAAGAATAACTTACCCAGCAAGAATGAGCATCGTTTTCCAGGGAAGAAGATGGACATTTAACGAAATAAATGAATTCCATCTCTTTTTGATGAAAAAACCAGACCTACATAAGAGGTTTGATCTTCAAATACAGAACTCAAGAGACTTCTAAAAAAGGTAAAAAGAAATCTTGAGAACTATACTTCTGTCAAAAAAATATGTAAAGAACATATGTACAATTTGTCTTAGAAACTAGAGGTGGAAAGGAGATTATATCATAAAAAAGTATAAAGTGGTGGTACTACATCTCATGAAGAGGCAAAGGTAACCTATTATATCTGAGAGAAAGAAAGGAGGGAGATGAACATAGCGTGTATCAATAGACATATTCAATTTATGGTGAAACTTCTTCCACTTCATTGAAAAGTGAAAGGGAAGGAGTAAGCTAAGGGGAAGGGAATACAGTAATTTCGAGGAAAAGGGGTAAAATAAGGGGAGGATCTTTAAGGTGGGGGAGGGATCCTAAAAAGGGAGGGCTGTGAAAAGCAAGTGGTGTTTACCAGTTTAATACTGGATAGGAGGGTAAAAGGGAAGGAAAGGGGAAAAGCATAAGCAGGGGTTAATAGGATGGCAAGCAATATAGAATTAGTCCTTCTAACCATAAATGTGAATGGGGCAAACTGCCTCATAAAGAGGAAGCAGTTAGCAGACTGGATTAAAAGTCAGAATCCTACTATATGTTGTTTACAGGAAACACACCTGAAACAGGATGAGACATTCAAACTAAAAGTAAAAGGGTGGAGCAGAATCTATTATGTTTCAGGCAAAACCAAAAAAGCAGGAGTAGCCATCCTCATCTCAGATCAAGCAAAAACAAAAATTGATCTAATTAAAAGAGATAAGGAAGGGCATTATATCCTGCTAAAGGGAAGCATCAATAGTGAAGCAGTATCAATATTAAACATGTATGCACCAAGTGGTGCAGCAGCTAAATTCTTAAAAGAGAAATTAAGAGAGCTGCAAGAGGAAATAGATAGCAAAACTATAATAGCGGGAGATCTCAACCTTGCACTCTCAGAATTAGATAAATCAAACCACAAAATAAATAAGAAAGAAGTCAAAGAGGTAAATAGAATACTAGAAAAGTTTGATATGATAGATCTTTGGCGAAAGCTAAATGGAGACAGAAAGGAATATACTTTCTTCTCAGCAGTTCATGGAACCTATACAAAAATTGATCATATACTAGGGCATAAAAACCTCAAAATCAAATGCAGTAAGGCAGAAATAGTAAATGCATCCTTTTCAGAACATAATGCAATCAAAATAACATTTAATAAAAAGCCAGGGGAAAATAGACCAAAAAATAATTGGAAACTAAATAATCTTATACTAAAGAATGATTGGGTAAAACAGCAAATCATAGACATAATTAATAACTTCACCCAAGAAAATGACAATAATGAGACATCATACCAAAATGTGTGGGATACAGCCAAAGCAGTAATTAGGGGAAGTTTTATATCTCTACAAGCCTACCTGCATAAAATAGAGAAAGAGAGGGCCAACGAATTGGGTTTACAACTTAAAATTGCTAGAAAAGGAACAAATTAAAAACCCCCAGACAAACACAAAACTTGAAATTCAAAAAATAAAAGGTGAGATTAATAAAATTGAAAGTAAAAAAACTATTGAATTAATTAATAAAACTAAGAGTTGGTTTTATGAAAAAACCAACAAAATAGACAAACCCTTAGTAAACCTGATTAAAAAAAGGAAAGAGAAAAAGCAAATTGATAGTCTTGAAAATGAAAAGGGTGAACTCACCACCAATGAAGAGGAAATTAGAACAATAGTTAGGAGCTACTTTGCTCAACTTTATGCTGATAAATTCGATAACTTAAATGAAATGGAAGAATACCTTTAAAAATATAGCTTGCCCAGATTAACCGAGGAAGAAGTAAGTAGTCTAAATAGTCCCATCTCAGAAAAAGAAATAGACCAAGCTATTAACCAACTTCCTAAGAAAAAGTCCCCAGGACCAGATGGATTTACATGTGAATTCTACCAAACATTTAAAGAACAACTAACTCCAATGCTATGTAAACTATTTGAAAAAATAGGGATTGAAGGAGTCCTACCAAATTCCTTCTATGACACAGACATGGTACTGATACCTAAACCAGGTAGATCGAAAACGGAGAAAGAAAACTATAGACCAATTTCCTTAATGAATATTGATGCTAAAATCTTAAATAAGATATTAGCAAATAGACTTCAGAAAATCATCCCCAGGATAATACACTATGACCAAGTGGGATTTATACCAGGAATGCAGGGATGGTTTAATATTAGGAAAACTATTAGTATAATTGACCATATTAATAATCAAATTAATAAAAACCATATGATCATCTCAATAGATGCAGAAAAGGCATTTGATAAAATCCAACATCCATTCCTACTAAAAACGCTTGAGAGTATAGGAATAAATGGACTATTCCTTAAAATAATAAGGAGCATATATTTAAAACCTTCAGTAAACATCATATGTAATGGTGATAAACTAGAACCTTTCCCTGTAAGATCAGGAGTGAAACAAGGTTGCCCACTATCACCATTACTATTCAATATAGTACTAGAAACTCTAGCCTTGGCAATAAGAGCCGAGAAAGAGATCCAAGGAATTAGAGTAGGAAATGAAGAAATCAAATTGTCACTTTTCGCAGATGACATGATGGTATACTTAGAGAACCCCAAAGACTCTGCTAAAAAGCTATTAGAAATAATTCAGAATTTTAGCAAAGTCGCAGGATACAAAATAAATCCACATAAATCCTCAGGATTTTTATACATTACCAACACAATCCAACAGCAAGAGATACAAAGAGAAATTCCATTCAAAATAACAGTCGATAGTATCAAATATTTGGGAATATATCTACCAAAGGAGAGTCAGGAATTATATGAGCAAAATTACAAAACACTTGCCACAAAAATAAAATCAGATTTAAATAATTGGAAAGACATTCAATGTTCTTGGATAGGCCGAGCGAATATAATAAAGATGACAATACTCCCCAAACTAATCTATTTATTTAGTGCTATACCAATCAGACTCCCAAGAAACTATTTTAATGACTTAGAAAAAATAACAACAAAATTCATATGGAAGAATAAAAGGTCGAGAATTGCAAGGGAACTAATGAAAAAAAAGTCAGAGGAAGGTGGTCTAAGTGTACCTGATTTAAAGCTATATTATAAAGCAACAGTCACCAAAACCATTTGGTATTGGCTAAGAAATAGACTAGTTGATCAGTGGCATAGGTTAGGTTCACAGGGCAAGATAGTGAATAAAAATAGCAATCTAATCTTTGACAAACCCAAAGATCCCAAATTTTGGGATAAGAATTCATTATTTGATAAAAACTGCTGGGAAAACTGGAAATTAGTATGGCAGAAACTAGGCATGGACCCACATTTAACACCACATACTAAGATTAGATCAAAATGGGTCCAAGAATTAGGCATAAAGAACGAAATCATAAATAAATTGGAGGAACATGGGATGGTTTACCTCTCAGACTTGTGGAGGAGGAAGGAGTTTGTGTCCAAGGGAGAACTAGAGACCATTATTGATCAAAAAATAGAACATTTTGATTACACCAAATGAAAAAGTTTCTGCACAAACAAAACTAATGCAAACAAGATTAGAAGGGAAGTAACAAATCGGGAAAAAATTTTTACAGTTAAAGGTTCTGATAAAGGCCTCATCTCCAAAATATACAGAGAATTGACTTTAATTTATAAGAAATCAAGCCATTCTCCAATTGATAAATGGTCAAAGGATATGAACAGACAATTTTCAGATGATGAAATTAAAACTATTTCCACTCATATGAAAGAGTGTTCCAAATCACTATTGATCAGAGAAATGCAAATTAAGACAACTCTGAGGTATCATTACACACCTGTCAGATTGGCTAAGATGACAGGAACAAATAACGATGAATGTTGGAGGGGCTGTGGGAAAACTGGTACACTGATGCATTGTTGGTGGAGTTGTGAAAGAATCCAACCATTCTGGAGAGCAATCTGGAATTATGCCCAAAAAGTTATCAAAATGTGCATACCCTTTGACCCAGCCATACTACTAACTGGGCTTATACCCCAAGGAACTACTAGAGAAGGGAAAGGGTCCTGTATGTGCCAAAATGTTTGTGGCAGCCCTTTTCATAGTGGCTAGAAGCTGGAAGATGAATGGATGTCCATCAATTGGAGAATGGTTGGGTAAACTGTGGTGTATGAATGTTATGGAATGTTGTTGTTCTATAAGAAATGACCAACAGGAGAAATACAGAGAGGCTTGGAGGGACTTACATCAACTGATGCTGGGTGAAACGAGCAGAACCAGAAGATCGTTGTACACTTCAACAATGATACTGTACGAGGATGTATGCTGATGGAAGTGGATTTCTTCAACATAGAGAAGAACTAATCCAATTCCAATTGATTAATGATGGACAGAACCAGCTACATCCAGAAAAGGAACACTGGGAAATGAATGTAAACTGTTATTTTTACCTTCTGAATCCAATTCTTCCTGTGCAACAAAAAATTCGGTTCTACACACATATATTATATCTAAATTATACTGTAATATATTTAACATATATAAGACTGCTTGCCATCTGGGGGAGGGGGTTGGGGGAGGAAGGGAAAAAATCTGAATAGAAGTAAGTGCAAGGGATAATGTTGTAAAAAATTACCCATGCATATGTACTGTCAAAAAATGTTATAATTATAAAATAAAATAAAAAATTAAAAAAAAAAAAACTGGGGGGGGGGGCTGGATGAAAGCTTAGCTTTAAAATGATGATTCAGAAAGTATTCTTGAACTTCTTATCTGTCATTGCTCAGAGTTTTCATTACCACAGAGAACAATGAGACAATCAGGAACTCTTCAGTTAAAAGCTCTTCAGGGGAAGTTTGAAGGCAACTCTTACCATTATGCGTAGTACCTAATAAGCACTTAATAACTGCTTCTTGACTGAATGATTTTATTTTCTGAACTGGTCAAAGTCATTTGAATAGTCTACCCAACTACTCTATAAAGACATAATCCAACTATGCTTAGAGTTTGACAAGCAAGTTTTTAGTTACAGTTTTCCCAATCTTCTTTTGAAAATTACTACTTGATTCCAAGTTTCTTTTCACTGTTACAAATTATCTCTAACTCTGACAAGTATCCAATTCTAGATATTTTAGAACAGTAGTAAAGATTTACATTTTTTATCAGTTTTAAATTGTCCCCTCTATTGTTTTTGATAGCTGTCAACTTGTTAAAATCATTACAAAACTCTTCTAATTCTCAGTAATTACACATTAAAAATATTTCATTGTTGTAATGATGATGATGATTATGAGAAATAAGAGAAGCTTAGATTGCAAGGTAATATATTTAGAGGAAAGAGTGATAAAGTAAAGTAATTAATGAACTGAGAATCTGATGGGCAATTAAGAACATCATCTTTGCTGGAATATGACAAAGATTATTATAATTAAAAGTATGTATGGACCAGAAAGGTCAATGAGGTTCCTTTTTTAGATATGACACACTTCTACTTTCAGTTTTAAACAGAATGGAGGAAATGATTTTATCTCTCTTCTGCTAAATGGAATTGGGCATATGGCAAGAGAATCAAGAGGTCTATATTTTTCTCTATCCTCCATTTTTCTCTTCCCTTCCGCCACAATTTTTGTAATTGAAGAAATCAGAGAAGTTTAAAGTATAAATTTTGGGAGGAATCTGGAATCCAGTTTGAAAATCCTCAGAATTTATCCTCTTAGTTACTGTATTCTGTTTTTCCATAGTATCTGATTTGTCTTAATGCAAGCACCTTTGCTAGGGGAAGAGTTTTTAAGATATTCTTTATTCTAAATATGTTGTTGGCTAATTAGATAGACTTTATATAAGTAGCATAGGATGGCCAAAAAATGTGGGGCCAGTAAGTTTTGAGATTTTGGAGAGAGACAACCACAGATACTGTTCATAGATGATTCCAACATGACCATTATAAAGTTATCTCAACTAAGCTCATTTTCATTGCTTGTAAAAGGATCCATAATGAGTATGATATGACTTTTTACTTTCAAAGCCACAGAGGGTATATCTGCCCTCAGAGGCCTTGAGTAGTATGAGGAATTTGTGGCTATAATTTTCATCTTTCATTGGCTTGAATCTCCACTACATCAGCTTTCCTAAGAAGGGAAACAGCAAATAGCATGCGAGCTCTTTTTAACCACTTTACACAAGTTGCCTTTTGCAAAAGAATATTTGTTTCAAAAATATAGTAAAAACCAAACCAAATCAAATCAAATCAACAAAACCTCCAAACCATACAAAAGTTTCCCAAAATTATCTGAGAATCTAATACCCCTTATATCATCTTGAACTTTTTTTGAGGGGGACAGATTAGTATTACATTTTAGTTTATTTCCTATATAGTTTTGGTCTTACCAAATTCATATCCAAAGTTATATGGGAGCACTAAAGTTCACTCCAGATGCTCTATGCTGGGTTGGCTTCACCACCCAGATGGTATTTCTGGTCTCCCAGATTATTAATCTTTCAAGCTCCTGAGTTTATAAATTGTATTTTCTTCATTCTTTAGAAAAGAATGAATAAAAAAGATCAAGGACCCAGGCCCAATATGGAGGGCAATATGGCAGCTAGATGTCACACTGGATAGAGTATCCCTGCAGTCAGAAAAATTCAATTTCATGAGTTCAAATGTGGCTTTAGACAAATATTTATGATCTGTGTGACCCTGGGCAAGTCATCTAACTATTTGCCTCAGTTCCTCATCTGTAAAATGAACTGGAGAAGAAAATAGGAAACCACTCCAGCATCTGTTCCAAAAACAAAACAAAATAAAACAAAAACCCAAATAGGATAAAAAATAAAAAAAAAGTTGGACATGATTTAAATTACTGAACAAAGTTGTCTTACGGGCAGTGCATGGTTCCTTTACCCTTCTTCTAATATCATTGTTTTTTCATTTGATAATGAATGAGTCAATTTTTTCTCCAGACACAAACACAGCCAAGATATGTGGTTGAAATGTACTCATGCACTTTTAAAGACACTGATCATTTCAGCTATAAAACAGTTGAAAAAAGGCTTCTCCTTCACATGGTAGGTCAACTAGAACCAGTGCCCAAAATACCTATATTTCAATTGTCATGCTTTTCCAAGTAGCAATTCCTTGTGTCCTTTACATGCCATTTCATAAGCTGGTGGAGTATGTACACATACTAAATTCACATTACTGAGGACATTAAATTTAGATGATGTGGGACTTCCGGCCAAGATGGCGGCGTGGAGGCAGACAGCTGCTTAAGCTCCTCATTTTCTCTCAGAACTTACTTCATGACAAGCCTCAGACTTAATGCTTGACCCAGAAAGAAATCCACAAATAATCACCAAGAGAAGACATCCTTGAAATTCACCAGAGAAGGTCTGTGTTTGCTTGGGGGAGGGTCAATCAGACTGGGTGCAGACTGAGGGCAGGTAAGCCAGAGAGAGACAGGCAGCTCACACAGCTCAGACCAGAGGGGGAGGGGGTACGATCTCTGCCGTTTCTGCAAAAAGACTTTTTCCCCAGAGTGGAAACTCTGTCTTGGCAGCAAGCCAGGATCAGCTGAGAGGGTGTAAACACCGGAGGTGAAGATTAAAACCCTAGAAAGCCAGCTTCTCTCAGAACCCGGCCACCCCCAACCCCCACCTGGACTGATGCAGTGCATTCTCAGAGCCTCAGAGGAGACTCAGTACAGTCATTGCTGTAATGTTAGTGGCTCTCTGCTGCCCTACACCCAGTCTGTAGAGGAAGCCCATTAATACCTTCCAGCCCCATCCCCCGCAAAACAGACCAATTGTTTCTCTTGTCAGTTTGTTTTCTTGGATTCCTAATCTGATAAAATGAACAAAAAGTTCAAAAGGGCTCTAACCATTGACAGCTTTTGTATGGAGAGAGAGCAGACTTCAAACACTGAGGAGACTAAAAGCAGACTGTCCCCAGATGAAGCCCCTAAGGGGGATATGAGCTGCTCCTCAATACAAAAGAATCTCATAGAGGAAATCAAAAAGGCTCTCACAAGAGAGCTGGAAGAGAAATGGGAAAAGGAAAGGGAAGCTTGGCAAGAGAGCCTGGAGAAGTCATCCCATGCATTCAAAGACAGAGTGGATAAAGAAATCAAATCATTGAGAAACAAGATTAGTGAGCTGGAAAAGGTAAACAACTCCAAGGAAAACAGGATTAGTGAGCTGGAAAAAGAAAACAGCTCTCTAAAAAATAAAATGGATAAAATGGAAAAAAATTCCATAGAAGATAAAAACTCAATTGGACAATTACAAAGAGATATAAAAAAAGTGAGTGAAGAAAATACATCATTGAAAATTAGACTGGAACAAGTAGAAATGAATGACTCAAGGAGAAACCAAGAGGTAGTCAAGCAAAACCAGAGAAATGAAACAATTGAAAAGAATGTCAAGTACCTTACTAGAAAGACAACAAACCTGGAAAACAGATCCAGGAGAGACAATCTGAGAATAATCAGACACCCTGAAAAATGTGAGGAAAAAAAGAGCTTGGACACCATTTTCGAGGAAATTATCAAAGAGAACTGCCCAGACGTTCTGGAAACAGAGGGTAAAAAAGACATTGAAAAAATTCATCGATCACCTACTGAAAGGGACCCTAAACTCAAAACGCCAAGAAATATAGTGGCCAAGTTCAAGAACCATCAGGCAAAGGAAAAGATATTGGAAGCTGCTAGAAAAAAGCAATTCAGATATGGAGGATCCACAATAAGGATAACCCAGGATTTAGCAGCATCCACATTAAAAGAACAAAGGGCCTGGAACATGATATTCTGAAAGGCTAAGGAACTTGGTATGCAGCCAAGAATAACTTACCCAGCAAGAATGAGCATCGTTTTCCAGGGAAGAAGATGGACATTTAACGAAATAAATGAATTCCATCTATTTTTGATGAAAAAACCAGACCTACATAAAAGGTTTGATGTTCAAATACAGAACTCAGGAGATTTCTAAAAAGGCAAAAAGAAATCTTGAGAACTATACTTCTGTGAAAAAAAATATGTAAAGAACATATGTACAATTTGTCTTAGAAACTAGAGGTGGAAAGGAAATTATATCATAAAAAAGTGTAAAGTGGTGGTACTACATCTCATGAAGAGGCAAAGGTAACCTATTATATCTGAGAGAAAGAAAGGAGGGAGATGAACATAGTGTGTATCAATAGACATATTTGATTTATGGTGAAACTTCTTCCAGTTCATTGAAAAGTGAAAGGGAAGGAGTAAGCTAAGGGGAAGGGAATACAGAAATTTTGAGGAAAAGGGGTAAGATAAGGGGAGGATCTTTAAGGTGGGGGAGGGATCGTAAAAAGGGAGGGCTGTGAAAAGCAAGTGGTGTTCACCAGTTTAATACTGGGTAGGGGGGTAAAAGAGAAGGAAAGGGGAAAAGCATAACCAGGGGTTCATAGGATGGCAAGCAATATAGAATTAGTCCTTCTAACCATAAATGTGAATGGGGCAAACTGCCTCATAAAGAGGAAGCAGTTAGCATACTGTATTAAAAGTCAGAATCCTACTATATGTTGTTTACAGGAAACACACCTGAAACAGGTTGAGACATTCAAACTAAAAGTAAAAGGGTGGAGCAGAATCTATTATGCTTCAGGCAAAACCAAAAAAGCAGGAGTAGCCATCCTCATCTCAGATCAAGCAAAAACAAAAATTGATCTAATTAAAAGAGATAAGGAAGGGCATTATATCCTGCTAAAGGGCAGCATCAATAATGAAGCACTATCAATATTAAACATATATGCACCAATTGGTGCAGCATCTAAATTCTTAAAAGAGAAATTAAGAGAGCTGCAAGAGGAAATAGATAGCAAAACTATAATAGTGGGAGATCTCAACCTTGCACTCTCAGAATTAGATAAATCAAACCACAAAATAAATAAGAAAGAAGTCAAAGAGGTAAATAGAATACTAGAAAAGTTTGATATGATAGATCTTTGGTGAAAGCTAAATGGAGACAGAAAGGAATATACTTTCTTCTCAGCAGTTCATGGAACCTATACAAAAATTGATCATATACTAGGGCATAAAAACCTCAAAATCAAATGCAGTCAGGCAGAAATAGTAAATGCATCCTTTTCAGACCATAATGCAATCAAAATAACATTTAATAAAGAGCCAGGGGAAAATAGACCAAAAAATAATTGGAAACTAAATAATCTTATACTAAAGAATGATTGGGTAAAACAGCAAATCATAGACATAATTAATAACTTCACCCAAGAAAATGACAATAATGAGACATCATGCCAAAATGTGTGGGATACAGCCAAAGCAGTAATAAGGGGAAGTTTTATATCTCTACAGGCCTACTTGCATAAAATAGAGAAAGAGAGGGCCAACAAATTGGGCTTACAACTAAAATTGCTAGAAAAGGAACAAATTAAAAACCCCCAGACAAACACAAAACTTGAAATTCAAAAAATATAAGGTGAGATTAATAAAATTGAAAGTAAAAAAACTATTGAATTAATTAATAAAACTAAGAGTTGGTTTTATGAAAAAACCAACAAAATAAACAAACCCTTAGTAAACCTGATTAAAAAAAGGAAAGAGAAAAAGCAAATTGATAGTCTTGAAAATGAAAAGGGTGAATTCACCACTAATGAAGAGGAAATTAGAACAATAGTTAGGAGCTACTTTGCTCAACTTTATGCTGATAAATTCGATAACTTAAATGAAATGGAAGAATACCTTCAAAAATATAGCTTGCCCAGATTAACAGAGGAAGAAGTAAGTAGTCTAAATAGTCCTATCTCAGAAAAAGAAATAGACCAAGCTATTAACCAACTTCCTAAGAAAAAGTCCCCAGGACCAGATGGATTTACAGGTGAATTCTACCAAACATTTAAAGAACAACTAACTCCAATGCTATGTAAACTATTTGAAAAAATAGGGATTGAAGGAGTCCTACCAAATTCCTTCTATGACACAGACATGGTACTGATACCTAAACCAGGTAGATCAAAAACTGAGAAAGAAAACTATAGACCAATTTCCTTAATGAATATTGATGCTAAAATCTTAAATAAGATATTAGCAAATAGACTTCAGAAAATCATCCCCAGGATAATACACTATGACCAAGTGGAATTTATACCAGGAATGCAGGGCTGGTTTAATATTAGGAAAACTATTAGTACAATTGACCATATTAATAATCAAATTAATAAAAACCATATGATCATCTCAATAGATGCAGAAAAAGCATTTGATAAAATCCAACATCCATTCCTACTAAAAACGCATGAGAGTATAGGAATAAATGGACTATTCCTTAAAATAATAACAAGCATATATTTAAAACCTTCAGTAAACATCATATGTAATGGCGATAAACTAGACCCTTTCCCTATAAGATCAGGAGTAAAACAAGGTTGCCCACTATCACCATTACTTTTCAATATAGTACTAGAAACTATAGCCTCGGCAATAAGAGCCGAGAAAGAGATTCAAGGAATTAGAGTAGGAAATGAGGAAATCACATTATCACTTTTCACAGATGACATGATGGCATACTTAGAGAACCCCAAAGACTCTGCTAAAAAGCTATTAGAAATAATTCAGAATTTTAGCAAAGTTGCAGGATACAAAATAAATCCACATAAATCCTCAGCATTTTTATACATTAACAACACAATCCAACAGCAAGAAATAAAAAGAGAAATTCCATTCAAAATAACGGTCAATAGTATAAAATATTTGGGAATATATCTACCAAAGGAGAGTCAGGAATTATATGAGCAAAATTACAAAACACTTGCCACAAAAATAAAGTCAGATTTAAATAATTGGAAAGGCATTCAGTGCTCTTGGATAGGCTGAGCGAATATAATTAAGATGACAATATTCCCTAAACTAATCTATTTATTTAGTGCTATACCAATCAGACTTCCAAGAAACTATTTAAATAACCTAGAAAAAATAATAACAGAATTCATATGGAACAACAAAAGGTCGAGAATTTCAAGGGAAGTAATGAAAAAAAAAAATCAAGTGAAGGTGGTCTAGCAGTACCTGATCTAGAACTATATTATAAAGCAACAGTCACCAAAACCATCTGTTATTGGCTAAGAAATAGACTAGTTGATCAGTGGCATAGGTTAAGTTCACAGGGCAAGATAGTGAATAAAAATAGCAATCTAGTGTTTGACAAACCCAAAGATACCAAATTTTGGAATAAGAATTCATTATTTGACAAAAACTGCTGGGAAAACTGGAAATTAGTATGGTAGAAACTAGGCATGGACCCACATTTAACACCACATACTAAGATAAGATCAAAATGGGTCCAAGAATTAGGCATAAAGAACGAAATCATAAATAAATTGGAGGAACATGGGATGGTTTACCTCTCAGACTTGTGGAGGAGGAAGGAGTTTGTGTCCAAGGGAGAACTAGAGACCATTATTGATCAAAAAATAGAACATTTTGATTACACCAAATGAAAAAGTTTCTGCACAAACAAAACTAATGCAAACAAGATTAGAAGGGAAGTAACAAATTGGGGAAACATTTTTACAGTTAAAGGTTCTGATAAAGGCCTCATCTACAAAATATACAGAGAATTGACTTTAATTTATAAGAAATCAAGCCATTCTCCAATTGATAAATGGTCAAAGGATATGAACAGACAATTTTCAGATGATGAAATTAAAACTATTTCCACTCATATGAAAGAGTGTTCCAAATCACTATTGATCAGAGAAATGCAAATTAAGACAACTCTGAGATTTCATTACACACCTGTCAGATTGGCTAAGATGACAGGAACAAATAACGATGAATGTTGGAGGGGCTGTGGGAAAACTGGGACACTGATGCATTGTTGGTGGAGTTGTGAAAGAATCCAACCATTCTGGAGAGCAATCTGGAATTATGTCCAAAAAGTTATCAAAATGTGCATACCCCATCAACTGATGCTGAGTGAAACGAGCAGAAGCAGAAGATCATTATACACTTCAACAATGATACTGTACAAGGATGTATGCTGATGGAAGTGGATTTCTTCAACATAGAGAAGAGCTAATCCAATTCCAATTGATTAATGATGGACAGAACCAGCTACATCCAGAAAAGGAACACTGAGAAATGAATGTAAACTGTTATTTTTACCTTCTGAATCCAATTCTTCCTGTGCAACAAAAAATTCGGTTCTATACACATATATTGTATCTAGAATATACTGTAATATATTTAACATATATAAGACTGCTTGCCATCTGGGGGAGGGGGTTGGGGGAGGAAGGGAAAAAATCTGAATAGAAGTAAGTGCAAGGGATAATGTTGTAAAAAATTACCCATGCATATGTACTGTCAAAAAATGTTATAATTATAAAATAAAAAAAAAATTAAAAAAAAATGTGCATACCCTTTGACCCAGCCATACTACTCCCAAGGAAATACTAAAGAAGGGAAAGGGACCTGTATGTGCCAAAATGTTTGTGGCAGCCCTTTTCATAGTTGCTAGACGCTGGAAGATGAATGGATGTCCATCAATTGGAGAATGGTTGGGTAAATTATGGTATATGAATGTTATAGAATATAATTGTTCTGTAAGAAATGACCAACAGGAGAAATACAGAGATGCTTGGAGAGACTTACATCAACTGATGCTAAGTGAAACGAGAAGAACCAGAAGATCATTATACGCTTCAACAATGATACTGTACGAGGATGTATGCTGATGGAAGTGGATATCTTCAACATAGAGAAGAGCTAATCCAATTCCAATTGATTAATGATGGACAGAATCAGCTACATCCAGAAAAGGAACACTGGGAAATGAGTGTAAACTGTTATTTTTACCTTCTGAATCTAATTCTTCCTGTGCAACAAGAAATTCGTTTCTACACACATATATTGTATCTAGAATATACTGTAATATATTTAATATGTATAAGACTGCCTGCCATCTGGGGGAGGGGCTTGGGGGAGGAAGGGAAAAAATCTGAATAGAAGTAAGTGCAAGGGATAATGTTGTAAAAAATTACCCATGCATATGTACTGTCAAAAAAAAAAGTTATAATTATAAAATAAAATAAAAATTAAATTAAAAAAAAATAAATAAATTTAGATGTTTAAGGAACAGTACATCTAAGAGAGAGAATGATCTCATAAGGGAATTATAGTCTCAAAGATATGTAGGGTTTAAGTAAAGAAATGAAGAGAAAGAATTCCAATCTGGCAAACAGCAGTAGCAGAGGTATTAGAGCTAGAAATCAAAACTGAAAAGTGTAATGAGTCCCGAAATGTATTTAGTCATGGAAATTCACTAAAATCTATTACATGCTGGTATTATTCCTGAGCATAAAAAATATTGGAGATGAGGAGATGGAAAAAGAGAAATTAAAAGTTTCTCTCAGTGTTGATTTCATTTATATTATTTCAATTCTTAGAGTCTTTCTCTATTTTAATTTAAAATTTTTGAAGTAAAGACACATATTGCTCTGAGCTCTTTTTCTCATTATTATCCAAATAGTAGTCATGAACAGACCTGAATGGAGATGAATTCTTGTTATGAAGCTTGGTAAGTTGGCCATACACCTTACACCATTTGTTTGTAGTTTTAAAACACCAACAAACAAGCATTTAGTTGGCTTGGGGAAGGAAGGTGAAATAGCAGGGGAGAAAGCTCTACACAATCTGTGTTGTTTATGTAATTAATCTCACAAATAGAAATAACAGGGATTTAGAGACAGAAGTAGAACCTGTTTTCTTTGAGCAAAAGCAGTTTGGTCCTACCACTAGTGAAATTTTGCATATGTTTAAGAATCCTGTTCTGTTTCCAGGTTTTGAAAGCAGATTTCTTCCTTCTCTTTATCTTTTTCTTGCCCAGTTCTGCTTCTCCTGGCACAGAAATTTTCTTGGATTCCATTTCTATTCCCTGTGTTTAGTATTTCCTGTCATATTGTGATACTGTATTATATCAGTGATTTCACATATATCAGTGCTGCAATTTAAAGAAGATGTCCGAATCAGTGTTAGGAATGATTGGTCATTAATTCATTGCTCATTGGCTTTTTCTATCTGATCCCCAGATAGTAGTGATTTGCAACAGTGATGGAATGAACTGGTTTTGGCTCCAAAAAGATGTAGACATTGTCATATTCAGAGAAGGTATGGTAATGGGAAGAAGAGTCAGGAAATATACTTTTAACTTCTCCAGTGGCTGTTTCCTCATGTGTAGTAAGGTTCATTGCCCTTTACCCCCATCCAATTGATCAATAAGAAACTTGTCCTAAAAGAGGCAAAAAATAATTTATTTCTTTCTAATGACAAAGGACATCTTCAGTGTTGACCAAAACAGGGTCAGCAAGGGAGTGCAAGAGTGAACAGTTTTCAATAGGCTTATATAAATCCTAAAGAAGAGTTCCTCCCTCCTACCTCCCAGCTCTTCTGGGTTTACAGTGGGAATTTTCCCCAGCAATAAAAAAATCATGAAACAAAGATGTTTGCTCAACAGGTAAGGAGATTTGTGGTTTCACTCTTTCCCCATTCTGAATGCACTAGGGAATGCACTAGCTAAGGAATGCATTTCACCAGTACAAAGAACAAAAGTCTTATTAAGTCTCAGACCACCACTCCCATCACAAAACCCAGTTCCTATTTCCAAAGGAGCTTGCATTCTTATGTTGTTTTAAGGGAGATAACTTCTATTCCAACTACCCACTGATGTCTCTTTGGGTCCCTGTAATATTCTTCTCTAAAATGTAATCTTCTCTTGTTGGGGTTTCCTTGGGGTCTCTGGAGGTAGCCTTAGTTTCAGTTCAGTAATCATCCCAAATGCAGCCAGGAGTTAAAGTCCAAATCCTTTATTGTCTCCTTCATTTGGGCTCGGCTAGTTTTCTGGAGGCCTTCTGGATCTTGGTTTCAGTGTTCTCCACAGGACAGCCTGCCACCATTTCTCTGTCTTCCTTAGTTCTGGCAGAGTGCCTTCCCTGGCTCCTGAATCTCCAAAGGTTTGTGCTTCAGGCTCCAGCCACAACAAATATGGAAGATGGAATGAATCTGTCTCAGCCTCCAACAGCTTCTAGTGTACTGGTCCTTTCTGGCCCTGAGAGCTCCTCCTTATATGTTTCACACTGAGCATATACCAATCATTATATCACTAGGAAACCATTATTTGTTGTAGGATTAAATCAATGCTAAACTAGATTGTCTCCTCAATTCCACTTAGTACCTTGTTTCAAGTTCTGGCCCATAACATCTCCTTGGAGGATCAGATTAATCATACTGAACCATACTAAATAAGATAACTATTGTCTATATCAATTCCACTGACTTAGTATCTTGTAATAATCCTTTGTTTCAAGTTCAGAGTTCTGGCCCATAATAAGTCTCTGTTTTCTAATTTGTTTCATTTCTCCAATTTTTTTTACAACTGTGGAAACCAAACCAAACAAATATGCCTTAATTTCTCATACTCATCTACAAAATTTGCTTAGTAATCTCTGTGTCAGAAAGGCATATAGAGACAATGTGGAAAGAGAACTGGAACTGAATTCAGAGAACTGGGCCACTAGTGGATAGAGTATCAAGTCTAGAGGCAGGAAAACTCATCTTTCTAACTTCAAATCTAGCCTCAGACCTTTACTAATTGTGTGATCCTGGGTAAGTCATTTAAACCTGTTTTGCTTATAAGCTGGAGAAGGAAATAACAAAGTACTCCTGTATCTATATTTGCCAAGAAAACCCCCAAGTGAGGTCAGGAAGAGTCTGATGACTAAAAAACTCCACAAAAAACCCCAAAACTTGACTGAAGTAAAATCAGATTCAGAAAGACATGTAATCTCATCTCTGATGCATGCTTAATTGTTTGATCTTGCTTGTATCAGTCATTTATCAGAGACCCCAGTGAAATCTTTGAGATTTACCTGTAAGACAGCTAGGTGATTCATTAGATGGATTATTAGCCTTAGAATCAAGAAGGCCCGATGTTAGTACCTAGATACTATCTTAGGTAGCACTTAATTGAGTGACCTTGGACAAGACACTTAATCTCAGCCTCAGTTTCATCTGTGGAATGGGTATAATAATAGCATCTATTTCACAGGCTCCTCGTGAGATCAAATGGCACACTATGTGCAAAACATAGAGCAATCTATATATGTATATATACATATGTGTGTATGTATATTTGCTGTTACTTGTTATAAATACTCAAACAGCTGGCAAACTATTAATGACAGTGCAAAGAGTTGTGGGAATGCCCTCTGGTGGATGCAGGTCCAACATGAAAGAATTCTTGAACTGGAAAAGTCTGAGTGGCAAAAGGGAAGTTTATTGCTGGCTGAGCTTAGCTTTGCTAGGAAGCCATATTTCTGAGTGGCAAGGGGTCCTGGAAGAGAAATAGAGGTTATCACTGAGAAGAGAGTATCTTCACAGTGGGTAAGAATTCTGGTAGGCAGCTGTGCCAAGAGGAGAGGTCCCTTGGCAAAGCATAATTCCTACTTTGGACTTTTGCAAAGATGTGAGTTTAAAATTGTCTTTTTATAAGAAAGCTGAGACTGGTGTTTCTATTGAATGAGATCCCTTCAATGTTGTCACTGCTCCCAGGCCTAGATTTCCAGTTGAATGAAACCACTTAAATTATATCAGGACCAGATTTTCAGCTGAATGAGACCAAGTAAGTTCCATCTAAGTAGGGAGCAGTCCTGGGCTAATCTTAATTAAACCACTTAACTGCCTTGAAGGGTGAGTCTCTCAGGAGAGTTTCGGAGTTCACTCCAAAAGTCAAGGAGGATAGTTTCAGAGTTCACCCCTGTCAAAGCTGTCAACCATTCTTCATTAGGAATACCACAAAGGAAAGACACTGCATATCTTGTTCTAAAATTTTCTTTATTGCACATCTCACAGGGTTATTGGATGAAAAGTATTTTTAAAAGCTCCTTAGAGTGCTATATAAATGTGATCTAATATTATGATGATAGTGTTGAGGTGTGGGAATAAGGGGGAGAGATCCCCTCTGCTGAAGATGTAGGGCCAACATGAAAGAATTCATGAACCTGAAATCTGTGACTGTAATGCCAGAGGAACTGAGGCAAGATAGAGATAAGAGAGTTTTTAATATTTTATTAATTGGAGAGTTTAATTGACTAGACAGGACTCTTGCCTCAAAGTATCCAGTGCCGAATGTGAGTTCACAATGATATATACCCACATGGCTCAGCTATAGAGACCAAGGCAGGGATGGAGTCAGAACTTTGAGAGTGGGAAGTTTCTCAGAACCATTTGGTTCTGTCACGATGGGGGGAGGCTATAAATTCCTACTAAAAGCCAGAGTCTGGATGTTTGAATAAACAGAAGTAAAAATGTCAATGAAGTATCAGGGATAGTCTTATCTCTTGTAATATTTTAGAGGGGGATAGTGCCATAAATTTTTGAGGGCAGAAGGAGCTAGGAGTCAGGAAGTCTGAGCTGCCCCTCATCTTGAGCCTCACATAATTTATAACCTTAGAGCAAATGGTCCTCAGTCTTAATGAACCAGAGTGCAGTTTTACAACTAGGGGATTGAGGCAGAAGAGTTAAGGAAACTGAAATAGAACAATTCAAGGAAAATAAGTCAGGACAATAAGGAAAATGGAGGCAGAACCAATTAGGGAAAGTGAGTCAGGACAATAAAAGAGAACTGTGGCACAACATGACAAAAGGAAGTTTTATTTTTCACTAAGAAAGTATTCTCTTAGGAGAAAATCCCTAATGAGGAGATTTGTAAAGGATGTTTTAACAGACCTCAGTTTTATGGCCAAATCCTGGCCTGGGGATTGGGGCAGGTTAAACTGATTATTAGACCAAGATCAAGATCTCTAATTGAATAAGCTACTAGGAGTCCCCAATTTTAGAAAAAAATGATCAATTTTATAGTATTTCTGTTTCACTGTTTCTTGGTTATATAAATTTTATAAGATTGCATGTCAGTAGATTTCATCTTTACCTCTGTGGAGGTGAATGAGATTTTTGCAATTTTTGAAAGGAATCCTTCAGGGATTATGACCAGTAGGAAGAAAATGTTTTTTTTCTCCTTCCCTAAGATCAAAATGGCCTTGTGCATGCTCAAATTCCATCTCTGCTGTTCCTATTTGGGAGTGGAATTGAGAAAGGTAGTGCTGGAGAATATATTGTCATGGTGAATTTTCCAAAGCTCCACGGGGTCTCTAAGAGATTCCTGAGCTGCTCTTCAACAGGCAGAAAGACCTCTTATTCTCTCTTTGATCAATCTTGGGATAATATAGTCACACTTGACTTCCTGGTGTGTTTGTACAGAAGGAAGATCATGTCTTAAAATCAGAAGATCCTCTGATAGTATCTTAGATAATATCACTGAGGTAAAAAAAGACAAACAAACCAAAAAACAACTAAGCTGTCTCTCTAGTATGAAAGAACTCATAGAAAGTTGAGCATTTTGGATGTGATACAGGAATGAAAGAAATGGATGCATAGTCATTATGTACAAAGCACTCTGCCAAGTGCTAGGAATATAAATATAAAATAAAAACAAAAATAAAAAAAGGTCATAGTCCCTTCCTTTAAGTAATTCATATTCTAATAGGGAGAGGTATTTAGCACAATGCCTGGCAAATAGTAGGTGCTTAATAAAATGTAGTTAACTGGAAAATTGAAATAAACAGGAGGTATCAGACATAAATCAGATGGAAAGGCCTAGTGCTTTATAGAATATAGCAGCAGCTAAGTACACGACAATCCATTTTCTTTAGTATCATCTTTTCAGTGATAAAACCACTTTTGTTTCTTAAAACCAGAGCCTTCTTTTTAAGAGAACTCAAATCCTATTTTTGTTAGGAGGTCTTTTTTGATTCACCTTGTTGACAGTGCCTCCCTTCTTAAGTTTATGTTCCACTTAAACTGAATATATTTGTATAAACATAATTTTTAAATGAAGTGTATGAGGTGTTCTTGGAGGATGAACATATCTGGTGTAAGATATGAGCCCTTTTCAGGGCTGCTCATCTACCTTTTGCATCTCCCTCTCAAACAACTCTCATCTGGATCTGTGGAACAGTAGTGACCACTAAAACAATACGAAGTCTAAGTATGAGTGGAGGAAAATGATTATTCTTTCTCATGAGAAAGGGTACAAAGTCTCTGACACAGAAAGAATAGTTTCAGGGAAACACACACATGCACAAAGGACAGTCCCTTTTTTATTCCCCAACTTGCTCATTTCCCCAATTGCCTGCCTCCTTTCCCCATTGACTGAGACTGAGGTTTCTAAAGCAGAGTTTCTAAAAAAATGAGGTAAGAAGGTCTGAGGATATCAGATGTTTAAAAAAATAGGGTGTTTCCCACTCAATTCAATCCCTGCCCTCAAAGAGCTTCCATTTTAGAAGGGGAAGATAACTATGGAAAGCTAGGGGCAAAGAATAAAACACTCTTCAAATCTCTGGCAACTACCTCTGATTAAAAAACCCAGACCCTGCCCCCAAGGAGTTTCCATTCTTACCTTGTTTTGGGAGAAATAACCTCTACCACTGACCACCCTTCCTTGTCCTTGTGGATTTCAATTTTCCAATTTAAGTTTCATTTCTCCTATTTAATTTTCATAACTGTAAACATATAAGTACATTTCATTTAATTAGGAGATACAAACATGTGATCACTTTAAATAAATTACCAGAGAACTGTTTTAATACCCATTTTTTAATTTAAAATCAAATCAAATGCAGATTGAATTTCTAGTATCAATACTTCAAATCTTATTTCCAAATGCATCAATTGAAAGTAATTCTATTATATACAATTAAATTCAAACACACAGAGAAATTTAGGTCACATGAGGCTCCAAGTAACCAAACCCTAGTAAAACTATTTCAACAGATCGGCTAAATCAAGTTGAGGGTAACCAATAGGCCTTAAACTCTGTTAGTAAGTTAGATGGATATCTACTTCAAGCATGTGAATATAATGGGGGTTTTATTTGTTCTGACAAACATGAAGGAAGCTGAAGTAGATGCTGTGGGACAGAGCTGCATTAGATATTGAAAATACCAAGATCATCTACTGGCATTGTCTTTCTGGATCATTGCCAATTATCTTGCCACTGGATTTCAGTGATTCTGGGAGAGTGAGACTGATGCAACTCTGCCTTATTTAAATTCAATTCATGGCATGGCAAGGCCCTACCCCATGATGTCATCAGTTCTCTGAAAATGAAGGATAAATAACAACTTATCTGAATGCTGTCTACTTCATTAGAATATAAGGGAGAGAAATAGAGAACAGAGTAGAAGGGGGGAAAAAATCATTTATTAGTAGTAAACTCACTCTCTTTCCCCTTCATATTGTCATCAATCTACTTATCTGTTGTATCTAAGTGATATAACACACGATCCTATAATACTAATGTTATTTATTATTTTATCTTTGCATCCCTAATACTTGATATAATTTGAGGTACACAAGTAGGTATTATATATATATATATATATATGTGTGTGTGTGTGTGTGTGTGTGTGTGTGTGTGTGTGTGTGTCTGTGTCTGTGTTGTTTCTGACTTACTCATAGTAAGCATTTAATAAATACTTATTGGATTGAATCAAAATTACTTCAGTGTGTGGCTCTTCTCTCTCCCATGCATCTGGAGGGCAATTTTGTGCAAGCAGGAAGAGAAGAACCAAGCTTAATATCTTTCAGTGTGAGACTTAGGCTGTTTCATTACGAGAAGATTCTGATCATAACTCTCAATCAGACCAATCATGTAAAACAACTGAGAATGATAGACCCAACTGGAAGTCATGAGTAGTAATGGTTCTTTTGCTTCAGTGCAGATATGACCTTAGGCTAAATTCAGATGAGAAGAGATGAATTACATTTGATCTGATTTGATGCAGCTGGCCTATTACTGAAGTATGGCCATAAAAAAGATATCCCATTGCTCAAATGTCATTAAAATGGCTAAGAGTCAATCAGATGGATTGATTATTTTAGTCTTACATTTGATTTGCTTTACTCACATAAACCCAAGCAGAGAATGAGCAAGTTATATTATTTTTTTTAATTAAGCAGGAAAGATACAGTATAACCCTTACTATGCTGGAATTAAATCATTGGAAGATATTTTATAAGCAATAAACACTTGCATATCTGTTTCTCTGGCTTCTTGCTATTTAAAGGAATGAACTTATTTTTGTTCTCTTTCATAATTACCATTTATTTTATATTGGATTAGGTGAAAATGTGTTGTTTTCACCCTGATTTAATTAAAAGTGAGAAATTGAATCTCATAAAAATTGGGGTATGATTTGTATAAATATTTTGAAGGAAGTAGGCTGCCTGAAGCATTTGCTAAACTTTTTAACCATTTTGGAGTGTGTGTGTGTGTGTGTGTATGTGTGTGTGTGTGTGTGTGTGTGTGTGTGTGCGCGCAACACATGTTTAGTATTATGATGATTAGTATATAAACTGGCACACAAATTGGAGTTAATAATGATTAGGGAAAATATATGAGGTTGTATTATGAAATCCAGAAAGGAGAGAGTATACAGAGGAAATAGACGATCAGTATTTTGAAATGTTACAAAAAGGTAAAGAAGAATGTGAATCAAGAAATGGCCATTAGATTTGACAATTAAAAGATCACAAAATGGAAAAGTTTCAGTTAAATTATTTATTCAGAAGGCAGATTACAGAAGGCTAGTAAGGAACTGTGAAAAACACAATGAATGGAAGTACCAAACATAGCTGGAATTTTCAGGAATTTAGTTGAAAATGAAACAATGCCCACCAAAGGTGATAGGATTTACTGATAATTTTTGGAATGATGAAGTTATGAACATATTTATAAGTAGCAATGAAGCAGTTGAGATAGAAAAATTGAAGATTATGAAGAAAAAATAAAAATTTTAGAAATAGCTATAAGGAACGGGATAAAACTTTGTATGCATGGGTTCATCTTTGGCAATAAGAAGGAGCTTTTTTTAAATATCAAAAATTGGAATGAATAAGATAGCATGATATCAGAGGATTGTGAAGTAAGAAAGCACATAGTTTCATTTTTTTTATTAACATGAAGCAAGTAAGATGAGAAAGAGCGGGAAAGAATACTGTAGAGAACTTAGAGAAGTTTTGGAAGAGTCATTATGAGTTGGGATAGAGAATTAATTAAGTAGAAGTATAGCAGAAGACTGACTTGTATACCAGAAATCACAGAGTTTTGTTTTTTATTGGGTTGCTTAATACATTCACATTTAAAGTTATGAAAATTAAATTTGTTTGAATTTGTGTCTTTAATAATATTATTTTTTTCACTCTTTGCAGATGATATGATGGTATACTTAGAGAACCCCAGAGATTCTAATAAAAAGTTATTAGAAATAATTCACAATTTTAGCAAAGTTGCTGGATACAAAATAAATCCACATAAATCCTCAGCATTTTTATATATCACCAACAAAATGCAACAGCAAGAGATACAAAGAGAAATTCCATTCAAAACAAATGTCGAGAGTATAAAATATTTGGGAATCCATCTACCAAAGAAAAGTCATGAATTATATGAGCAAAATTACAAAACACTTGCCACAAAAATAAAGTCAGACTTAAATAATTGGAAAGACATTCAGTGCTCGTGAATAGGCTGAGCAAATATAATAAAGGTGATAATACTCCCTAAACTAATCTATTTATTTAGTGCTATACCAATCAGACTCCCACGAAACTATTTTAATGACCTAGAAAAAATAACAACAAAATTCATATGGAAGAATATAAGGTCGAGAATTTCAAGGGAATTAATGAAAAAAAAATCAAATGAAGTTGCCCTAGCTATACCTGATCTAACGCTATATTATAAAGCAGCAGTCACCAAAACCATTTAGTATTGGCTAAGAAATAGACTAGTCGATCAGTGGAACAGATTAGGTACACAGGACAAAATAGGATACAACTATAGTAATCTAGTGTTTGACAAATCCAAAGATACCAACATTTGGGATAAGAATTCATTATTTGAAGAAAAAAAAAACTGTTGGGAAAACTGGAAATTAGTATTGCAGAAATTAGAAATGGACCCACACTTAACACCATATACCAAGATAAGATCAAAATGGGTCCATGATTTCGGCATAAAGAATGAGACCATAAATAGATTAGAGGAACAGAGGATAGTCTACCTCTCAGACCTGTGGAGGAGGAAGGAATTTATGACCAGAAGAGAACTAGAGATCATTATTGATCACAAAATAGAAGATTTTGATTACATCAAATTAAAAAGCTTTTGTACAAATAAAACTAATGCAAACAAGATTAAAAGGGAAGTAACAAATTGGGAAAATATTTTTACAGTTAAAGGTTCTGATAAAGGCCTCATTTTCAAAATATATAGAGAACTGACCCTAATTTATAAGAAATCAAACCATTCTCCAATTGATAAATGGTCAAAGGATATGAACAGACAATTCTCAGATGATGAAATTGAAACTATATCCACTCATATGAAAGAGTGTTCCAAATCTCTACTGATCAGAGAAATGCAAATTAAGACAACTCTGAGATACCACTACACACCTGTCAGATTGGCTAAGATGACAGGAACAAATAACGATGAATGTTGGAGGGGCTGTGGGAAAACTGGGACACTAATACATTGTTGGTGGAGTTGTGAAAGAATCCAGCCATTCTGGAGAGCAATTTGGAACTATGCCCAAAAACTTATCAAACTGTGCATACCCTTTGATCCAGCAGTGCTACTACTGGGCTTATATCCCAAAGAAATACTAAAGATGAGAAAGGGACCTGTATGTGCCAAAATGTTTGTGGCAGTTCTTTTTGTAGTGGCTAGAAACTGGAAAATGAATGGATACCCATCAATTGGAGAATGGTTGGGTAAATTATGGTATATGTGTATGTATGTGGTGTGTGTGTGTGTGTGTGTGTGTGTGTGTGTGTGTGTGTGTGCGCGCGCGCGCGCATTGGTGATGGTGGTGGTGGTGGTAGGAATAATGCTATCTTTCTGACAGGATTGTTATGAAGATAGCACTCTGAAAAATATTAACACATTACATAAATCTGAGCTATTGTAATTATTCCTTTACAAATCCTTACTTTGTATCTCAATTTTCAAGTAACTTATTTCTTTTGTGTATATTTTTCTTAAGATGTTTCTTTGTATTTTGTCCCCTTTATTCCTTCCCATTAAATGGATTCTCTGACTGATACCATATTTCTCTTTCTTCCCCACCCCTGCTCAAATTCTTAAAAAAATTTTCAACAATAGCTTATTTTTATAATACATGCAAAAATACTTTTCAACATTTACCCTTGCAAAATCTTGTGTTCCAAATTTTTCTCCCTCCCTCTTCCCCTTTTCTCCCCTATATAGCAAGTAATCCAATATAGGTTAAACATGTACAATTCTTCTAAATATATTTCTACATTTATCAGGCTACATAAAAAAGTCAGATCAAAAGGGGAAAAAAATGAGAAAGAAAAAAAAGAAGTAAGCAAACAATTACAAAAGGTGAAAATACTATGTTGTGATCCAACATGGTCCCCATAGTCCTCTTTCTGTATACTCTGCCCAAATTCTTAATCTTGAAGGAAGCTCATGACTAAACTCTCTATAACTTCAATTTGGCCTGCTTCAATCCACATGCCTGGACTTCCACAGATTGTTTGCTCTTTGGGCCTACCTGCTCTACCCCCTGCATTGGCCATGATAAGTTAGCAGTCTGATTTTGGACTCTATATACTCAGATTCAGTTAACCAATCATAACTTTGGAACCAGATACATGCCATGTGTGACTCAGAACTTAAAAATTTGAAACCCAAAATGATAAAAGTTTCATTATTGGCTTCACAGTGAGAAGACTAAATTATTTAGTGTAGTCCTAAAAAATAATTATCATCTCCTCAGTCTCTATCTTCTTTCTATCTAGGAATTATATCAGGAACATTTGAAGCTTATCCCTGAGAGGTAGGTATGGAAGAGGCATAACCAATTAGGAAAACTAGAAAGGAATGCTTTGTGGTCTAAGAGGATAGATCTATCAATAAACATTTATTAATCCTACTATGTGCCAGGTACTAAGTGACATCTAAAGTTCCCCTTGAGTTTAAAATTCTATGACCAGTCTATGATCATGGTCAATGAATATTTGTTGAGTCCATATTTCTTTACATATAATAATAAAAGTCATGTTAATTCCCTAATTAATTCCTTTTAAAGTATTATTCATTAATTTTTGGAATTTATGTCACTATGTATATAATAATTGACTGTATAACCAAGCTGGGACTTATGTATTTTGAGACTGCATGATTTGTTCTGATCCCTTGTGATCCAAAGTGAAGTATCTTCCCATGGCATGTTTTCTCTCCAGCTCCATAGGAGGGAATCACCATATTTTGTTCTGCTTATAAGTGGAATACTTAATCTTACCATCTTTCATGATTTTGGGTAGGCTATTTCATTATACTTGCTTTTCAATTAATTTTAAGTTAGGTAAGGTAAATTACTACAGAAAGTGGGATGAACTAGCCTTCATGCTGACCCTTTCTTCAGTACTGATTCATTAAAGGTGATGATTATTGGAGAATATTAAAATAATTGTTCCACTCAAGTAGTACTCTGATGACCCATTATGGCATGGAAATCACAGCAGTTTATTTAATATTGCCTGAGCAGATTGTGGGTCCTTAAGGACCCACTCTAGATGGAAAAGACTTGAGTATGGTCCCAAATCTACCAAATATGAGCAGTTTTAAGCTATTAAAATCTTGAAACTGTAGTCAAGGATGGGAGGCACCCTGTATATGGTTTTCATCCTATGATTGACTCAGTTAAGTTTAGAGAGACTCACTACCAAAGGGAAGTCACATATTTTGGTTTTTACCACAGGAAATTCACTAAGCCTCATGAATTCATTTTTGGACATTCTTGCATTGAATGTGGTGTGTGTGTGTTTTTTTGTGTGTGTGTGTGTGTGTGTGTGTGTGTGTGTGTGTGTGTGTGTATAATGGAGTGTTGTGAATCTCAAATATGAAAATAGTTGTAAATCACTTTGAAAACCTTAAAGTGCTATATATTATGATATTATTATCATTATTTTTTCCTTTAGTCTCTAGGTCTCTAGTCTAGTGGCAACTTCATTCTCTAATCCTTCTGCTATACTCCTGCTGAGTTTAAGTGATGTTTATAGAATAATACTGAGATATGATGGTAAATATTTAATACCCAAATTCTCTGGAAAATGCAGTCACATAGATTTTAAAATCTAATCTGCATTATTAGCAGTTTCTTAAGTCTGGACAATGAACAAAATAATAAATCTGATCTCTATGTGTAATTTCTAAGGTATAAATACTCACATGAATATTGAACATTCAGCTTAAAATCTAGTTCTAGGACACCTTGAAAATAAAAGATGGGTGATTTCTATTAGGAAGACCATGTATCCTAAAAGTTCCAAAGCAAGGGGAAAAAATTGCATTAATGCTTCTTCCTTACCATTGTTCACCTCCATTTATATATGTCTTTCTGAAGAGGGAAAAAAAAAGTATAGGGGTAACCTGGTCTGTACCCAAGAACACAGTACTATACCTTTAAAGTGGGTCTTTTCGAGGTTCTGATAAACATTTTGAGGTGGTCTGCTTGACAGCAATCCTTTGAGCATGTTTCAACTTCCTCTGAAGATCAAATACAGAAGCAATAATAGCTTTGTCAAGTTTTATGGGCTTGTTTGCTACAGTTCACCATAGTTCCAAATTGCTCTCCAGAATGGCTGGATCTGTTCACAACTCCACCAAAAATGTATTAGTGTCCCAGTTTTCCCACATCCCCTCCAACATTCACCTTTGTCTTTTCCTGTCATCTTATCCAATCTGAGGTGTCTAGTGATATCTCAGAATTGTCTTAATATGCATTTCTCTGATTAATAGTGATTTAGAGAACCTTCTCATATGATTAGAAATAGTTTTAATTTCTTCATCTGAAAATTGTCTGTTCATATCCTTTGATCATTTATCAATTGGAGAATAGCTTGAATCCTTATAAAATTGAGTCAATTTTCTATTTATTTTAGAAATGAGGCCTTCCTCAGAACTCTTAAATGCAAAAATGATGGCCTAGTTTATTCTGCTTCCCTTCTGATCTGTCAGTTGATTTTTCTTTATATAGAAATGTAAACACAAAAACAGAAGTTCAATTTTCTTCTAGGACCTTTGAAATGTAGATGATTGACTCATTTTACTTCACTGATATAGAGAAGTTACAGAAATGTAAATTAAGTGAGAATTCTATAGGTGAAACTTAAAACTTGCATATGATACAACTAGAAAGTAACACACTGGTTAATTACATTAGAATTTTTAAAAATCGTGAAAGAAAATGGAATTCTAGAACCTTTATTCCATGTCTTGTCTGCAAAAAACAGCAACATTGTCCTCATTGTTTTGGATGCAATTTCAATTTTTTTTTTTTTTTTTTTTTTTTTTGTGGCTGCTGAAAAACTAAGTGAAATTGAAAAACTTTGTATCCTAACTGAATAATGTAGAAGCCTAGACAGTCCTATAAAAATGAAATGGTATATAAAGCTTCCTCTAGCTTAATTGAAAAGTATTTCCCTGAAGAGGAAGAAGATCAAAATGTTATGCCAGAATCTAGTTCTGATGGTATTATCTTCCAGATTCACAGTGGCATACCTGGAACTTTTAACTTTTAGGTTTTATAGTCAAACTTTCAAGTCTTGTAGGCCTTGCTATTGATATAATTTTGTCTTATTATCTCTCCAATAAGATCTTTTTTTTAAAAAACATGTGACTTTTAATGTAGCACTAATGCATACTTCAACAGTTTGAACTGTGTTCATATTGTATGAAATCTCTGTCCTTGATGGGTTCTAATTTCTATGTGCAACTTCCTGTCTATGAGTGTCCTATAAACAATAACTTAATTCCACTGGGGGGGAAAAATTCATGGAAGACTACAACATTGGTCTGAATCTAGTACGAAAAAATTCAAAAGTAAACAAACAGGAAATCTTACATATGGGTATAAAAACTGAACTTCAAAAGTACAAGATGGAAGAGTAATGCTCAGAGAGCAGTTCTGAAAAAAGTTAGGAATTTTGCTTAAGCTTTATTGGGAATTAATACAACTATATAAGCAAAAGAGTAATTACTCAAAATATAAAGGATATGAACAGTGAGTTCTCAAAAGAAGAAAAACAAGCTATCAACAAACATACCAAAAAGTTCCAAATCATTAATAGCAATAACTACAGATTAAAATAAATTTCTGGTAACATTTCATACATACTAAATTGTCAAAGGTGAGATTAAAAAGGGATGTAAACATTGTTGGAGGAAATAGTAGAAAATCGGAATAACAATGCATTTTTGGTGGAGCTATGAATCGGTCTAACCATGATCCAAATAGAATTGCTAAAAAGATTATGGTGAAGGAATATAAAGAAGTGTTATCATTCCATCAGAAATGATGTAACAGACAAATTCAGAGAAATCCAGGAGACCTTTTAAAGTAATACATGATGAAAGGAACAAAACCAAGGGAAGAATTTATACAATTACTATAATAATGCAGAGAAAGAGAACTTTGAAGGACTTCAAGACTTCGATCAACACAAAGAGAAATCATACCTGTACATGACTGATGACAAAGCAGGTTTCCCAACTTTTGGCAAAGAGGTGTTAGACCAGAGGTGCAGAATGAGCTGTGCATTTTCAGTTACAGCTGATGTGTCCTTTTAATTTTTGGTTGGTAAAGAAAGGTTGAGGTGTCAAGGTTTAATAATTACAAAAAAAAAAAAAAAAAAAAAAAAAAAAAAAAAAAAAAAAAAAAAGACAATAAAGAACATCCACAAACAAATTGCAAATAAATAGAAAAGATCATCAAAAAATTCACAGAGACATAGAGAACTGTAAGAATCAACCTGTCTTTTAAAAAAGTTCAGGTTTTCTTTTTGTTAGAGTCACTATAGATTATAATACTAATAAGGTAGTTAAAGAAGATAACTTAAGACCAGAGGTATGTTGGAATCGTCTCAAGCTGGTTTTCAAGAGCCTATTGTTAACTTTTCAGTTGAGCATTTATACTTTTAAAATCAACAAACTTGTGACGCAGGGAATAGTGCACCAGCCCTGAAGTTAGGAGGAACTGAGTTCAAATCTAGCCTCAGAAACTTAACACTTCCTAGCTGTGTGACCCTGGGCAAGTCACTTAACCCCAATTGGCTCAGGGGGAAAAAAAATCAACAAACTCTACAAATCAAAGTTTGATTGACTGTTACATTAACCATTTACTGAAGCAAGTTATGAAGAAAATGTTAATAAAGTAGATTAAAGTTAAAAAGATCCTGTGAGTACATTATTTTCCTAGAAAGCTGTTTGTTGAATATTTCTCAGCATGCTAATATCTACCTGGGATGGACCTAAATTCTTTATAATTCTCAGGTTCCCCTCATTCCCACCCATTTGGGGGAGATATTTTAGATTTTACACTATGATAAATTAAAGATATATTATTTTCAGTTATGCCAATAAGCAAATGTAGGTGCATTTATTATGTATTTATTTGATATGTAACCAACTTTTTACTAGACATTAGAAGAATGATATCAAAGATACAATTTTCACATTAAAAGGCTTTTCTAATCAAATAATGATATTTCCTAATTATAGAGATATTTGACAATATATTGACAAAATACTCAAGATAATTAAAGTTTTCATTTTATTCATAGACAACTAATTCTTAAGCTTGACATTAAACATTCTCTAAAATTTAAACTTAATCTTAATAAACATCTTTTTAATCCCTTGTTATTTATTCTATCCAGTTATAGACTCTGAAGCATATTATTAAGTCATATGGCCTTAATGTTTTCATGTTCATCCTTTAGTTATTGAGACATAGAACAGGATTGATTAAGTATACTAAGCCACAATTTTTGGTGAATCCTATCATAAAGAGAGCATAACACTTTGGATATGATAGATTTTTTTTAATGGACTGTGACAGTTATTGATAGTATCTCAGGAGTGGTGGGATATGCCATGGGAATTGTACTTCTCAATATATTTCCTTGCAGAGTTTTTGTTTTGTTTTGTTTTATTTAGTAAAGAAAGATATTTTTTTTGCCTTATTGATTCAATCTCTTCATATTTTTGGACTGGCATTTTGATCCAGGTTGTGCCTGTCCTGAGACATTTGTCATTGATTTAATATCAGGTAAGATACACAATGGGCTTGCAGCTTTGTAGAAAAAGACATTGTGGTGGTACTGGAATGGCCATACCCAGTTTCCTATAATTCAGTAATATAGAAATTGGGAAGTTTTAGAGGAGTTGCTATATATGGTCAAAGACTAAAGTCTAAATATAGAAGGAACAACAATGTATGCATTGTTATGAGTCATTCTGAATGCATAGTGGGAATGGTTCCATTCTTCTAACCTTCTGAGAAGTTTAAAAATCATTCAACATTATTTGATTTTGAAGGTTGGCTGTGGTTTTGATTCAAATGCCTTGTTCCTTCTTAGGATTGTTGTGAAGATCAGTATTAATATTTGAAAAGTAGTTAGCATAGTTCCTAACATATTAGTTATATAAAAAATAATTATTCCCTTTTCAATTTTTTGTTTCCAGCTCACTCCTCTCTGGAATTATGCCTTCCCTTTTATATTGTTTCTTTTACATGTTTGTAAAAACTTTTTTTGTAAAAACTTTTTTTTTTTTTTTTTTTGTAAAAACTGAGATTATCATAAACTATATCCTCATTTCTGGCATGGTGCCGATAGGAAGACAGCCAAGGAATGAAATAACCAAGTTGTTGTTCATTCTGCCCAGGCCTTAAACCCAAGTAAACTAATTCGGCTATGTGGCATTCATGATTTAAAGCACATGCCCAGACTTTAGTCATGGTCCATTTTTTGGTGACTCTTGGTAATTTGGTATCTGTAGGGAAGTTGGATTGTTTATTCTCCTGTGGGCTATTGTTAATGATTTAGGTGTAGTCCTATGGTCAGGGACCCGTAATGTTTCCCTCTTTGCTTTCCAAAGTGAACAGAAAGCTTGCCTTGGAATGATGACATCCTGGATTCAAGTTTTGCTTCTGATATAAATTGGCTTTGTGATCTTATACAATTTATTTAACCTCTCAGTGTTCTAAAGGGAGTTTCTTCACCAGGAAATTCCTTATGCTAATAAAATTAGAGGACCTATGCTTATTATCTTCATTGCTTAAACCTCTTCAGACCTAACCTGACCTAATAAGAATCCCTTCTGCTAATTAATTTCAGGCCCAACACTGTGCCACCAGCTAAGAGAGACCCAAGTTCAAATCTGATTTCAGATACTAAATCTGTGACCCTAGCTAATTTAGTTAACCTTTGCCTCACTTTTTTCAATGGAGACTTGGGGATTATAATAATGACTATCAGAATTAGCATGAGGATCAGATAAGGTAATTTTTTAAAAAATCCATTTACACTATTAATGCCAAGGGTAAGGTTGTAAATCTTGTTCTCTGAGAAATCAGCACAAATCAGATTATCTTGCTTCATACAAATAAATATTTATATGATTTATAGGCGTTGGTAATTTAGATTGTAGATTTAGGGCTAGAACATTCTTTAAAGATCTTTTAATCCATTACTCTTGCTTAACAGATAAAGAAAATGAGACTTGGTGACCTATTCAAGATCACACAGATAGCAAGATCCAGGACTTTTTTGGAAACATTTTACTAAGAGGAAGAAAAATAATTGAGGGTGTATTTTGTATCTGTTAGGAGGGAGTTATAGTTTTGTTGCACAAATAACACTATCTTAAACAAAATAAATGCTCCATCAACATTTATTGAATTGAATAATCATATGGAAATAGAAAAAAAATCATAGCATGTTTTTTAGTGTGTATGACAATGCAATGCAGTGATTTCATTAAATAAAAAATCTGAGATGTCTACTAAGCTAATTGACAACATACATGGACTTGTAAAGTCTGAAGCATTAGGGACTAATAACTGGGTAAAACAGTACCTCTAACTCATGTAAAACACTTCACTAAGATGTGCATCTCTTGCTCTGTGTGTTTGATAAGTGGCTCTGCACTAGTTGAAAACCTCTTCTCTAAACAGTGTCAATGGAATGCTACATATAACAAGAACTAACTAATGAAGAAAGATAGATTATAACACAAGGGACAGAATAGTGGAGTTTCTGCACTTAGCTACAATGGCCAAGGAAAATCCATTTGCTCAAATAGGATAAGATTGACTAATAACACGATAATAGAGCTGGCATCTGACTGTAAACAGGAAATGAGTCTTTTAGTAATATATATACCCCAGGAGGTTAAAGGAAATAACAAATATTTAGCAAAATTGTAACATTAATTTTAGCTCAGTATCAGTCAGTATCTCTAGAGTAGAGATTCTCACTATAAAACCCAGTTTAAACTCTAAAGTTTAAGATCAATTAATCTTTTTGTTTCTTGTAGAATTTGTGCAAGCCTCTGATGCATTGCCTTCATCTCTTGAACATGCTCTTGCAATTTTTGATACCATTCTAAAGTTTCTTTTTCCAGATCCATATTTTGTTCAATCGTTTTCAATTCTCCCTCTATATCTATCTCTTGTTGCAATTTTTGGTATGTTTCTTTAATGTCTCTGCCTGTGTCTCCAAGTACATTGTTGTTTTCTCCTTGTGGATATTCTTGTAGGCTTTTTACTTTTTGATCAATTTCTGCATCTCTGGGTAGCCACGTGGCACCTTGTTTTGCTGTATCCTTCTCAGGTTTTTCAGGCATTCCTTCTTGTTTTTCTTCTACCCCTTGAATCTTTGGTTGAATTTTTTGTTGTTTCTCTTCTGCTGCTTGCAGTTTTCCTAGTATCTCAAGATGCATTTGCTTTATCTCTTTTTGATGCTCTTCCATCATTTTTTGCATTTTATGGATCTCGTCCTTCAAATCATTTTGCATCTTTCTAATCACACACAGAAAAAGAAATTACACATTTAATATTTTACATGAATTAAAGTTAACATATTCACTATGGAACTATCAAAAAGGCAATGCTATTTGTACTAATTGTGAAGGTTTTATGCTGTAACAACATGAAAATCAAAGATAATATTAAGAAATGTTACAATTTATTTTTATATAGTGATGATTACAAAACATTTTCACAAATATTTTATTGATGACTATTTTTCCCCAACTAGTGAATTAGAAGCTGAAAAGAAAATTTAAAACTATTGGTTTAGAGCAGAACTGCTGCAAACAGCATTGTAATTTACAAAATAAATTCTTGATCACTATGGTTCCTTTAAAGTGATAAAATATAAAGTACAGTTAGGCTTGCTTGTTCTTCTTTGGTACATGTACTCAACATAGCATTTGTTTTGATAATATGAAGGGGATTCTGCTAAAGATGGATCATAGAAAATATAGCTTAAAAATACTTCCATGTCCAATTTCTACAGTTTGAATCCCATGGTGTTTGTACTTAGCATGATTATATAAAGATATACTGAATTTTACCTAGATTCATTACATAAGGAAACTTTAATAGGAAAATAAGCTATATAGAAGGCCCCTATTGGATCTATCAATCCCTGGGGCTCAAAGATACATGTAAAGCTATTGAAAAGTCACTTCTCACCATTTTCTTTCAATGACTAGAGATTTAAATTTATAAAATAATTTAATCAGACCTTCAATGTTTATATTACAAAGTTGTGCCAAATGATATGCTAAATTGTAGGATTTCATTGATGGCATCTTACATGATTATATACACTGAAATCAGTCAAAAGTGTTTCCTTTTTAGGGCCTGTCTTGACATACTGCCTAGTTATCTTTCATCAAATTGATGATAACAAATTTTAATGCCAATATTGTTCACAATACTTTGTTAGAGAATTCTTCTATTCAGAATTCATTAAACATGTTCTGTGTGCATGTCCAAGAAGACAAAGATTAAAAAAAAAAAAAAAAAAAAAAAAAGAAAAAAGAAAAAGAAAAAGAGGGGCATATCTTAATGCTCACATTTTATTAGGTGAGAAGAAGATATAATATGCATGAATATCTATATGTGTGCATGCATATCTACCTATATATACACACATAGATATAGATATATCTATATATCTATAATTATATACACATATAAAATATAATATGATTTGAGGAGAGATAAATCATTATCAATTGCAGTAATTAGGAAGACTAAGAAAAAAGTCACAAGTGAACTGAAAAGAATATGCCAAAAATTGTAATAAATTATGTGAGAATCCAAAAATGATGTGTTGAATTTTGGAAACTGCTATTTTGATTGGATCATAGAATAATAATATTAAGGGTAGTAAGGGAGTTAAAACTGACATTGTAGAGGGCTTTAAATGCCTTAGAGCAGGAAAGGCATTAGCCTTGGAAAGTTTATTTTAGAAAGGCTTATTTAGGAAGTTTTAGGAAATTTATTTTGGAAACTGAAGAACTGAGACTAAACATGGGGGTGAAATGAACAAATCTATTTTTTCCCTTTCTACAGTAACTTGGGGACCAGGGATAGAGAAATGATGATTGTTTAACTGGGGTATTATCCACATGAAGAGAAGAGGATAGATGCAAGAAATGTCATGGAAGTATTATCATTGATATTTGACAATTGACTAGATATAAGGAATGAAGGAGAGTTAAGAGTCAAGAATGAAGAGAACTGATGACTTGCCAAAAGGTCAGCAAAACAAAAAAATGCATGCTCAAAAGAATAATCAGATTATCACTTACATAATTTTCACTCAGCCTGTAAAAACCAACCTTGAATCTTTCATCTTATTGCTTTCTACCCTGTTGATGACAAAAATACTCATGACAACCTTTTAAAACATTCACTTGATCTAGCCATTGTTGTAAGCTGCTTTATCTCAGTAAGTTCATTGATAAAATTGTATTCACTAAGAACTCATCAACTCTTCCTAAATAGCTAAATCCTCTCATTTGGCTATTAATTTCATAAAAGAGTTTCAGTTGAATTAAGTTGCCAATGATCTTTTAATTTTTTCAATTCTCATCATTTTCAACCTATTTAAAGTGTTTGATATTGTTATATATTCTCTCCCTCTAGGATTTTACAATGCTGTTTTATTCTGATTCTCTTCCTAGCTAACCACTCCTCTGGATTTTTATAGAGATAACATCAGTTAATCATGAGACCCTTATGGGTCTGTCGAGACTCTTCTCTGTCTCTCTCTCTCCTTTTTTAATTATAGCTTTTTATTTACAAGATATATACATGGGTAATTTTTCAGCATTGACAATTGCAAAACCTTTTCTTCCAATTTTTCCCCCTCTCCCCGCCCCCTCCCCCAGATGGCAGGTTGAGCAATACATGTTAAATACAATATATGTATACATTGGACTCTTTTCTCTTTATCCTTGTTACTATGTCACTGGATGGTATATTTCAGGGATTCAATTGTCATCTCTATACACATGATTCTCAGTTCTATATATCCAATTCAAATCTCTCTTAAACTCTATTCCCACATGAACAATTATCTTTTAGATATTCTATAGGAATCTCAAATTCAACATGTACAAAACAGAACTTCTCTTCTCCCCAGAGCTTTATCATCTCCTCAACTTTCCAATCTTTATCAAGGGTACCACCATTATCCCAAACAAACAGACATAATTTCAGCTTCCTCCTTAACTCCTTATTTGCATTCTCAACACATATGCAATTTGTTATAAAATTTTTTATCACTGCTGCATTTAAAATCTCTTTTTAAGCCTCCTCTTCACTCATATAGGCATTACACTGATATTGCTCCTCAGCACCTCATGCATGAAGACAAATTTGAAGTAAATCTTAAAGGTCAGGGAATCCAAGGGGAAGTAGAAGTGAGGAAAAAGCAAATTCTAGCTATGGAAGACAGTCAATAAAAAGGTACAGAATCAAGAGATTGTATGTCTTGTTTGAGAAACAAGCAGTAGCTGGTTCATAGAATATGTGGAAGATAGTAGGTGTAAGGAGACTGGAAAGGTTAAAAAATGTCCAGGTTGTAAAAGCTTTAAATTCCAAAATGAGCATTTTGTCTTTATGCTCAAGGTAAGATCCACTAGGATTTGAGTATGTGTATGTAGGGCAGTGGATAAAAATAGTTGGATGTACTTTTCACTTTGGCAGCTAAATAAAGAATAGTGGTAGTAGGAAGAGACAGGGAAAATGCTATTATAAAAGTTCATGTTACTATATTGGTTACCTATAAAATGGTTCCTTCCATGGTGACTTTGTAGTAGGCCTACCTGAAGCAGCCCCATCTATTTATGTTATGTGTTAAGTCCTGAGGACTTAACAAAATTATGAAATTAATCAGATACCTCTTTTCTAGCCATAAACATTTGAAACAAAATCATCTTGTCTTTCTATGGTAACTAAAAATTACAGAAATATGTCTGGGGGAAAAAAGAGCTTCCTTCTTGTAGGAATGGATAGCAGAGGCATTATATACATTTAGTAGGAATCTGGTGAAATATAGTGGTTTTATCATTTGGAACCTTTTGTATATTTCATATTTCTGTAATTTTATACTATAATAATGTTCAATAGCAGAATCAGAGCAGAGATATTTATAATGTAAAGAATACTGAATTTGGAATCAAAAAACCCATATTGGGTAAAAGGTTTAATGACATTCAGTGTGTTGACTTTGGGCATTCCAATTAGCATCTCTTTATTAAACATGGTACATGTCAGTAAATTACTGAGTCGATAAATCAAAGCACCTTGATATGTAGATAAGGAAACTGAGGTCTAGAGAGGTTGTCTTGCCTAAAGTTACAGCAATAAGACATGTCAAAGTCATGATAGGACCTCAACTTTGGCATTTTCCTCACTGATCCTGTTCTTATATTTAATTCTCTAAGGTTATTTCAAGTGTCTTAATCTATTACTAAACTCTATGATCATTACTTCAGTAATGAGTATAATTTTATTAAAGGCATATTTATAGTTATATTACATGGCAAAGATCCTGAAAGGTTCTTTTGAGAGATGTCCAAATCAAGGGACTAGAAAAACAGTCTGTAAAAAACTAACAGAAAACCAGAAAAACTGAAAAAAAGAGCCCTGCTAATTAAATATCACAAAAGATTTAGCAGCTAACATATATGGTAGAATGGGGTACTTGGAATGTGATATTCCAAAAGACAAATTGATCCCTCAAAATAAATTCAATATTTCTAAACTGATCACCATTATGCTAATCAATACATTAGAGTACCACCTTCTTTATCTTCCTTTTCTCTCTAAGAGTTGGAAAACATAGTATCAAATCTAATTAGGCAGAGGGCCTTTAGTGTGATTGTGAGAGTAAAAATAAGAAATGCACTGGGAAGAGGAGAGAAGGAAAAGGAAGGAAGGAAAGACTATCTCAAATGGGGTACACAAGGAGAAATTTATACAATGGGAAGGGAGTGGGAAATACTTGCATTGAAATTTATCTTCATTAGGTAAGTAGAAGGGAGAAATGTTAAGGGAAAGCAGGGAAATGCAGAAAAAAAGCAGGGCAATTAAAGGAACCTGTAATCAAAAGCAAAACTCTTAAAGAGGGACAAATATTAATAACAACTGTTGCTGTGAATAGGATGAAATTCCTCATAAAATAGAGCAAGATATCAGAGTCATTTATAAGGTAGAATCAAACATGTTTACAAGAAACATATTTGAATATGATATTTCTACCTAAATTGAATTAGTTATTCAATGGCATACTAATCTTTCAAAAATTATTTTATAGAGATAGGGGAAAAAAATAACAAAATTCATTTGGAAGAACAAAAGATCAAGAATATCAAGGGAAATAGTAGGGGAACATTAAAAGAAAGCAACCTAGCTATACCAGATCTAAAATTTTTATTATAAAATAGCAATCAATAAAACTATTTGGCACTGGCTAAGAATAAAGTGTCACATCAACAGAATTGGTTAGGCACACAAGTTAGTATAATAAACTAGTGTTTAATAAACCCAGACTTTAGTTTCTGAAATAAGGCCTTAATATTTGACAAACATTTCTAGGAAAATTGGAAAATAATATGGCAGAAACTAGGCATTGAGCAAATTATTTCACTTCCTATAGCAAGATAAGGTCAAATGCATACATGATTTAGACATAAAGGGTGATGCCATAAACAAATTAGGGAAGGAAAGAATTCATGACTAACCAGGAGAACAAGAACATTATAAAATGCAAAATTAATAAACTGAATGTAATCAAAATGATTTAAGTCTTTTCACAAAGCCAAGGCAACAAATATTGGAAGGGAAGCAAAAAGCTAGGAAATGGGTATTACAATGTTTCTAATAAAGGCTTCATTTCTCAAATATGTAGAGAATGGAATAAAAATTTATAAAAATTAAAAATCATTCCTCAATTGATAAATGGTCAAAGGACATGAACAGGCAGTTATCAGATGAATTGAAACTCTGTATAGTCATATGAAAAATGCTTTTTAATCACTAATAATTAGAGAAATGCAAATTCAAACAATTCAATACCACCCCATACCTAACAGGTGGGCTAATATGAAAGAATAAACACAATAAATACTGAAACATGTGGAAAAAATTGGAACACTAATGCATTGTTAGTGGAGTTGTAAACCGATTCAACCATTCTGGGGAGAAATTTGAACTATACCCAAAGGGCTAAATGTACATAAACTTTGATCCATCAATATCACTGCTAGGTCTATATCCCAAAGAGATTTTTTTTTTTAAACAAGTGTGAAAAGATCCACGTGTACAATTTTTTTTTTTTAATGACAGCTTTTTGTAGTAGCAAACAATTAAAAACTGAGGGAATACTCATCAATTAGGGAATGGTTGAGAACATTGTGGTATGCGAATATAATGAAATATTACTGTTCTATAAGAAATGATGAGCAGACAGATGTCAGAAAAACTGGAGACACTTACATGAATGGATATTGAGAAAAGTGAATAAAACCAGGAAAACTTTGTACACAGTAATAATAAAAACTGTGTAATGATCAATTTTGATAGGCAATTGTATTGCTGAGAATTAAATCTAAGAATTCCAAGAGACATGATGGAAACAGGTATCCATATCTAGAGAAAGAATAATAGAGTTTGAATTCATATCTAATTGTACCATTTTTACTTTTTTTTTCTTCTCTTGCGATTTGTTCTCTTTTACTGATTCTTCTTTCACAACATGACTAATGTATAAACATTAAATATTATTGTACAAATCAGAAGATTTGTACATCAGATTTATTACCATTTGGGGGAGGGAGGAGGAAAATGAGAAGTGAGAAAATTTGGCACTCAATTTTTAAAAGTGAATATTGAAAACTATCTTTACATCTCATAAGAAAAAATAAATTAAGTGGTGAGGAAAAGAAACACTTGGAGCATAAAAATATACAGTTAAGATAAGAGACCAGAACAGAATCTATTATGCTTTGTTGAAGTAAAAAAGACAAGAGCAGCAAGAATGATCTCATTTTTTAAAAATGCTAAAATAGAATTAAATAGGTGCAAGGAAATAATATCTTATCTAAAAGATATATGAATAAATAGATCAAAATTGCACAAAATGGAATTGGATTTAGATTTTTAAAAGTTACAATTAAAGGAGTGACAGGAGGAAAGACAGTAAAATTATAATAGTAGGGAACCTCATTTTTGTTCCTCAGACACAGATAAATTAACCATTAAGTTAACAATCTAGAAGTTCAGGGAATAAATAGCATTTTAGAAAAGTTAAATATGGAGGATACTGAATGGGATTAGAAAAGAGTATACCTATTTCTCAACTTCAAAAAATTTAATGATTCATGTGGGCATAAAAACATGAAAATACAGAAAAATCAAAATGGAAAATGCATTTTCAAGCCATAAATCAACAAAAATTACATTCAATAAAGAAAATTCAAAGCAAATTTATAAATGAGTCATTTTAAAGAATAGAATCAAAGAATAATTTATCAAAACAATTTCATTAAATATAGTGACAACATGAAAATTTTGGGGATGAGATCAAATTATTACATAGAGCAAAATTCAAACCTTTAAAGCTTATTAATACAAGAGAAAAAAAAAGATTGAAAATGTTGTGTAACTTTTAAAAATAGGAAAAAAAAACACAAATTAGAACACATTAAACACCAAAATAAAAATCTTGAAAGAAAAATTATTTAAATTTTAATGGAATAATAGTACAAGTAGAAAATGAGAGAAATGATAAAGAACTTTCAAAAAAGTTTTAGGTAACCTTGATAAAAAATGTTTTGCTTTCATATTAGCTTGAAATAGGCATAAGTTACTACCATAGAAATTATCATTGCACTGGCATTCTTTTCAGATCACTTAATTGAGTAGTCTAGCACTGTTGGTGTTGATCCACTTTGAGATCCATTACCCAATAGTTCCAAAATAGAAGTAAGGCATCAGCTTTAATGGTTTCTAGAGAAATCAATGATATATAATTGATACTTCTAGTTTGATTAGTATTAAAATGTAAAATATATATAATAGAATCACATATATTTCTAGGTATTTAATCTTCAGGAATTATATTTTAAAATACTTCAATTCAGCACTTATCATGGATTGTAGTTAGAGAAATGAGATAGAAGAGATGAAACAATGTTTAGATAAATCATCCATGACTTCATAAGACAACTCTAGAAAGAGGAGTTGACATGCCACAGAGCTATAAAATAAAATACATGCTAAGTGCTTTAGAACAAAAAAAAAAAATATCACATATGTAGTAGGTCTTAAAAACTTAATGCTAACAGATGACTTCAGGGAAGGTTTTATCAATAAAGTAATTAATTTGGGAAGGCAACATAGTCATAAGAATGAAGGCTGAATGAAGGCTGGGAGTCTAGAAGCAAATATGTTTTTAGGGAATACAGCATAGAATGTAAATAGAAAATTGAATAGAATAGAAAATATAATTTGGTTATTGCACAGTAAATCACTAGGATGCATATAAAATAAAGCTGGAGAACCAAGATTGTGATAGATTATTAAGGTCCTTAAATGTTAAGCAAAAAAATCTGAACTCTACTTGGTAGAAAATAGAAAAGTCAATGAAAATTTTTGTGTAAAGATGTGGTAAAGTAAAAAACTTAAAGAAAATCAGTCTGAAAGAAATAGAAGGCCTGGGGTAGGGATGGAAAGAGTTGAGGCAGGAAGTAGGCTAGGAGACTATCAGAGTAATAATAAAAATTATGCATATATCGGTTTAAAGTTTACAAAGTTGTTTTTTTTTTTTTAATCTCAATCTGTAGCAATTTTGTAAGAAAAATGTTAGGATTTACATTTTACACATAAGGAAACTGAGGGTAAGTGATTTTTTTTTCAGATAGAGTTAGTAAGGTGTGGTTCTCAACTATATACCAAATCATTTCCCAACACACAAAAAGTCAGCTATTAAAAGCCTATGTTTTTTGCTAAGTATAGAATGGAAAAGTCTGTTGAGAATGACCTCCCGGTCATACGAGTAAAACTAAAATGACAGTAATTAAATGTGAGAAGTAAGGGAGAAAAAAAGAGACAAAGACAATATCAAAAATTCAAAGAGGGAGAGTAATGATAGTATCATTGAATGGAAGAAACAAATTTAGGGTGAAAAATTCAATTTTGGAGCAATTTCATAAGATTCTTCATTGGCAGAAACATTGTTGTGAGTTTGAGGGAGTAAAGTTGCCAAATACTTCAGAGATATTCAAAAGAATGAATATTGAGAAAGTCCACTGGGTTTGGTGGTTATAAATTGAGTGGTGACCACTGAGAGGATAATTTCAGATCTTTGGGAAATAGAATCAGTTTTCAAAGGGATAAGGAGGCAAAGTAAGGAAGTAGATAAACAACTTCTTAAAAATTGGTAAAGGGAAGAGAGAAATATAATATCATAGATGGGATAGAAATGTCAAGGGACATTTAAAGATTTATCTGATTATGTTTGTAGAGGATAAGAAGCCAGTGGAGTAAGAGATAAAAAAAAAAATGTATGAGACAGAGGTGATGATTGCTTCAACATAGTTCTAGAGGAAATGGCATTAAGGGCACAGGTGGAAAGACTGACCTGATTGAAAATAGACATTTTTCTTCCTTTCTAACCAGAGGGAAAAAGTATAATGTATGATGGTTCTGAGAAGTTCAGATGGGTTCTATCTCAGTGAAGCAAGAAACAAATGAATTTGCTTATAAAGTTGGCACTTGGAGGTATGTTACAGAGCTGGAGAAGAGAAGAAAATATCTGGAGGACAAATTGAACCAAGATGATGCAAAATTAATAGCATAAAAGGAAGATTCTGAAGTCTTCCTTTTTTGGGCAAGGGCCCAAATCAGATTAGACAGTAGGAATTTGTAGGATTTTATTAAAATGCCATTGAATTGTGGTTTTACTATACACTATTCCACCCCACCATCTATCCAGTTGTAAGAAATGAAAATACTAGCTAACATCCACTTTAAGGGGCAGGTGTCTAATATGGTCTAATTAACTAAATCCTTCTAGTTCTTTCAAAGTGGCAGAATGTTTAGCATGAGGAGCAGGAACTTCCTTAGAATAAATAAGGAAAATTGAAATGATGTAACCAAAGAAGAAAAGAGGGGACAGAATTATGAAAAACTATTTTTGGCCAATCTTCCTGCTGTTTAGATTTGAGAGAACAAAACCATCCCATTTCACTCTATCCATAACTAAACACGTTAGACTGAAAGAACCAGCTCCAAAGGCAGTTGTGTATTCAGAAAATAAAAAAAAATAAAATGTCATTAAGCATTTAAGATTTTGATGGTCATGTTTTTACTTCATAAATATTAAAGGAGAGTCAAAGCTTCTAAGTACCCAACTGCTGTAAATGATGGTGATCAATCACAGAGAAGCATATGAGGCTGCCTATGAGGGGGTTAGAAAGGATCAATATGGTTCCCTAGCAACAGATCTGCATGCCTAGAGTTCCTGTGGCCACCAGGGACTATTCAATCTCTGACCTGACCCACTAAATCAAGACAGTATTTTCTTCTCTATTTCAATAGTGCAAACTCAGAACACATTTCCAAAGACTATTGCATATTTATTAAACAAATTCAGGATAAAAATGAATGTCTGGCAGAAATGCTAATATGTTTTATGTTGTGATATGGGAGCCACCTGCTAGTGGCTGCTGGAGGTCTAATTCAGACCTGTAGAGTGCATCTTGTAATTCTTGTGCTTCTTATGCCCCATGTTCAAGTGCCATAATATAATGTCCAGACTAGCTTTCTGGAGGATCTCTGGACAAGCCTTGGCCTTAAGTGGAAAAGTGATGAAGGCAGGAGAGCCAGCAGGAGGATCTCTGTTTCTGTCTCCATTTTCTGTGTCTCCTCTGTGTCTGAGTCATTATCTGTGTTTAAGATCTCCTCTCCAGAGTTCTCAGCCCTTAAATATCTCAGTCTGATTACATCATTACATCACACTATGTATATGTGAACTAGAGAAACATTATCTCATCAATCACACTGAGTAAACACCCTGCTGTAAGACTCCTTGCTTCAAGTATACCTTACCCAGAGGCCCTCTATATCTATATGATGAGACAGTTGCAGGACTTCAAAATCTGCAGGAATCATTGGATTCCCTGACACATGAAGTAATGGATTGCTTTTAGACTATCTCGTGGGCTGCTGAAGGAGATGTATGTGTGATTGTTATTTATATATCCTCCTTCTAGGACTTGTGGACATGTATAATTCCTCATGTTGATTCATGTTGTTTGTTACATCACTCCTAGCCTATGTTATATTACCATGTGCTTATGTAATACTTCCCATGCTGATGGATTTATTTATACCTGTTTCAGTTAAGAACATTCAGCCTAGAGGAAACCTGATAACAATATCTCATTTGGCTCCCCATTTCCCTTTGATGCCCACCTCCCCTCCTGAGAAGTCACGGAGGGTATGATCACCTGTGTTCTAAAACACAAGAAAGACAAAGGCTCATCCAGAGATCCTCCAGAGAGCTAGTCCAGACATTACAGTTTTAGACCTATTTTCAAAAACAAAAACAAAAACAAAACAAAAAAAAAAAAAAACAAAAAAAAAAAACTTTCCCCCCCATTTTAAAAGGATTAATTTTTCCCCTTCATCTTCTTACAAGAGGTAAAAATGGAAGTAAAATGAAATTTTTGTACAAATTTACGTAATGAAACAATTAAATCCACATATTACATGCCCATTTTTAATAGAAAAAAAAAAATCAGACAGACTGAAATACAACATAATTTTGTTGAATTTTTCTAAAAAAAAAAAAAAAAAAAAAAAAAGTCAGATGAATTTTTTTCCTTGGACAAATAATGAGTGAAATGAAACGTGAGCCTATTTTGACCTTACCAAAAGTTACAGCAATTTTCTTATTGCCTTTTTCCATTAAAACTTTTTTTTTTCATAATATTCAGTTTAAGGGGAGCAAAAATTCAAACTGCAGACTCTTGACTGATTATATGGCAAGGACCTTTCACTGATTGTACTCATGTATATATGATTACAATTTATGCATACATCTCCAACAAAATCACTGATTGGGAAAAACAGTACATTTTTCTACATCAACTTACCCTTTGAAACTTCAAGCCATAGGATATCCTTCATGGTCATATAATTCAATCCCTTCTTTTTACAGATAGGAAAATCTAGGTTTAGAGGGATTAAGTGATGTTTAGTAAGTGGTTGAGCCAGGATCTTAGCCTGGATACATGGACTCTTAAATCCAGCACTCTTTCTGCTACCCTCCCTGACAAGTATAACTAGTTTATTTCCTTCAATATTTCCAAGATAAGTAACCAAGATAAGTAACCAAGACATAGAAAAGCTAAATTCAATTCAATATGATATTCAGTGGAAAGTTCTGCCCTATGAAAAGGTCCAAAGTTCAAAGAATTAAAAGATACTCTCACTCCCAAAATCTCTTCTCCAACTATGCCTAAAATTTCTACTCTTAAAACAGTCACTTTTTTTTTTAATCTCATGACTCTAAGTTCTTATTTAAGTTGTAAATTACTTCTGGTAAAGAATGACAACAGCACAATGTCATCATATATTAGTGCCTTCAGGAGGATTAGGATGTTAGAGATTATAGCAAATCTGTCATCTAGGAAATTTCTCAGGATTAAGGGGGCAACAAATTCAACGTACTTTGTTTAGTATAAAGTCTGGAGTACTGTGTTTAATTTGGGGGTCATTTTAGGAAACATATTGATGATCTGGAAAGCAAACAGAAGAAAACCTAGTGCTAAATGGCCTCAACTCTCTGGCAAATGGAGATTGATCAACAAATTAGAGATTGAACCTAAAGAAAATGTCATGAGGTTATTGAGGGTATGATAACAATCATAATATATTTAATAGTTTACCATATAAAAGAAATGTTAGACCTATTCTGCTTGGTCTCAGAAATCAGAACTAGGAGCAGTCATATTGAAATGGGAGACTTTGCCTAGACATAAGTAAAAATGAAGCACAAATAACAAGACCCCTCACTTTATGCAAAATGGAATAGCCTACCTTAGAAGTATAATGGAAGTTAAAGGGGAGTATGTCTTACATACTCTTATACATTCCCTTTAGACATAATTATTTTAGAGTACACCTCTAGGTATATAGGCATTGTACATGGGCATTCATAACCTCTTTTTAATCTACTTTACCTGAAAGGTCTTTTGGCATCCTTATCCAAAATTTTCAGCAAGGTCAGCCAAAATATAACATCTACCCAGGCTCAAAGCTCAGGGCTAACTGTAGATTAGCACATAAGGAATTCTCTGTCCCCTGCTTTGGCACATAATATTGCCCAGTCCTATGGCTGATCAATTGTAAATGCAGCATGACAAGGCATTAATTATGGTCATGTTTTGAGAACTGTGGATATAATGGATAGAATTCTGACTATAAGGTAAAGATGTGGAAAGGGCTCTTGCTCTATGAACAAAAACCTTGGAATAAATAAACTTCTATTATGACCTTGGGGAAGCTCATTTTGTCTCTGTGGACTTCAATTTTATAAATGAAGAAGTGGGGTCCAGATGGTTAAAAAATCTTTTCAAGCTCTGGAGTTGCTATATCATGGTTTTTGCTCAATTCTTACATAATTTTAACATATATTAGTGTGAAAATATGAGCAAGGCTGGAAGGCAAGTGTTCCAGGCAGTTCTGTAAGATTCTATAAGGCATAGATAAGCTGCTGATTCACATTGGTGAAAGAAAGTTCCAAGTATGAAAATTCCAATCGTGATAAAAAGCACATCTGTTCCCTCTCCAAAAAAAAACCCCAAAATACAACAAAAAAAAAAAAGGCAAAAGTGATTAAATATTGGTCATATAGCCTAGGAATGGGGTAGACTTGAGATCTCTAGAAACTTGTCATCTCCCTTTCCTTAACTCCATTTTCTTTGTCAAAATGCAAATGAAGCTTGTTAGATTATAAACTCCTTCAGGATGAAAATTGTGTATTGAAAAAAATTTTTTATAATAAATTAAGGTCAAATTTATAAATATAAAACACATTTTGTTGAGTAAATAGGTTAATAAAGTCTCTAAACCATCATCCTATATGCTTAAAGACATAGAAAAAAAGTTTAAGAAATGGTCTCTTCCCTCAAGAAGCTTGCAGTAAATCAAGAACAAAGTAATTATAGAAAAAATACATAGCACACTAAGAAGTTGTTAGAGCTTTATCTTGTTGTTAGAAGATAATCTGGATTTAGTTCATTAGAGTTGGAGTTTAAACCCTTCAAGATGTGGAAAATGGAGCCCTATGCAATCACCAACTGCTCTCTCCATGCCTTTTCTTTAGTTATCCCTTAAGCTTGGAATGTTCTCTCTCTTCACCTTCACCACTTATTTTTTGTGGTCTTTATTCAAATGTCAGTTCAAATACTATCTTTATCAGGAAACCTATCCTGCTTCCAGAGCAGCCAGTGCCCTCACCTCCAAGATTAGCTTCCATCTACTGTCTATCTAATATATACCTATGCTTTTAAATGAAGTCTCCCCCATTAAAAGTGAATTTCTTGAAGGCATGGATTGTTTTTGCTTTTCCATCCTCAGAATTTGGCCCTTTGCTAGATTCATAGATGTTTAGTAAATGCTTGTTTATTCACCTACCACTACTAGTCTGTAGTAAGGGCTGCACTGTAGGTTATTGCTCTAATACTACATTGCACCAGTGGAAGAGGAGGAAATCTAGGGTGTATGGAAAGGAAAAAAAAAAAAACAAACCATGAACAAAATCAAATAAGACACAAATAAATGTGACAAGTGATAGCAGCCTATTCGATCAATATAGTCTATATTATAAACTATATAATATATATATATATGTATATAATATATATAATATTATAGGTAATGACAGGTAAGGTAATATGAATAGAATCTGATTCTGCAGCAATTCAATTATATCAGGACTCTGTGTTTGGTATACTCACACTGAGAAAGTATTTTCTAGATTGTGACTCATCTTGATCTTTGACAATGAATTATCATTATTATCAAAGTGCTCCAATATTCAAGACCTCAGCTCCCAGGAGAACTCAGCACAAAAGATATATTTTTTTAAATGAGGACTCAACACAAGGAAATATGGAAATATAGAGGGGAAAATGATTCAGATGTATGAAATTTCTTAAATCACACTCACTTCTGCCCTAAAGAATACTTACTTAGTTCTTCGAGTCTCCTTCTAAGACAAACAGTGCTGGAACTTCAGTACAGGAAGCCAGTCAAGTATAAACCCCAACTAAGAGGTGCTAACTCTCTCCTTCTTTTATCTATTGCCTATAGGCACCCTTCTAAGGAGAGAGTTTGGTGTTCTAATTAAAGCTATAGGCAACAGCTGCTGCTTCCAAGACCTTACATTTCAACTAACAAACTAAAGGTGGTGATCTCTCTCACATTTAGTATCATTGAAAATGTTCATAAAAATGCTAAGTGCTATAGCTATCTTGAAGTAACATGCTGTGCCTGAATGGCTATTATTAAAATAATATTTTTGATTATTCGTGATGTGGGGAAAAATAGAACATTGTCTTCTAAATATGTGACGATATCTCCCCTTATTCCTATGTAAAGGCAGTGTATTGAACATTACATCTTGAAATATTTTAATCCAATAATCAGTTTTGTTGATTTTTTTCTTTTTCTGATTCTTTTGATAATTTTTTTCTATATTCTACATTATTACATTATTATGCACAATAAGAGAATCATATGGTACAGCATTTAGCATTTTGAACTTAGAAAAAGGAAAATCTGAATTCAAACGTATTGTCAGACACTAGTTATGTGACTCTGGGCAAGTTACCTAACTTCTGTCTGCCTCAGTTTCATTATCTGAAAAATGAAGATGATATTTGTAATGTGCTATAAAAATTTTAGTTCATAACTTTTTTCCTTTAAAAATTATTTGTTATATAAGGTAAAGGAAGAAGAGGGATAAAAGGGAAATTTAGATGATATGAAAACAAAATATATCACTAAATTTTATTTCAAGAATCATATTCTCTTCTAAATTGATCTCACACCACTTAAAATTACATTTTCTTTTCAATAAGCAAAAAAGTTTTTTTTCTTTTTTCCCTATTACTCCAACTTTACCTCACTTGAGAAGGAAATGAATAACAATTACTTTTAAAATATGTATAGTCAAGCAAAACACACTTTTGTGTATTCTTCTCTACTTTGACCAGTTCAGGTGAGAGTGATGATAAAGTTTCAGGTGGTCCCTATCTCATCCTTTAATGATAACTGATGAAAATAGGGTTCAGTAAAGACACATGCATTTTCTTTCCATATTGGAAGATAAACAACTTATCCTTATTTCCAGTCTTGCTGGGCAAATTACTTTTGGCCATAAGCATATATTCTTTGTCTTCTGGAATATTATATTCCATTCTCTCTGGATGTAATTGGGGCCCATTAGTCATGTGGAATGCTGACTGTGGTTCTTTAGCATTTGAGTTTTATTTGCTCACAATTGTGGATTTTCCTCCCTTACTTTGAGACTGAATTTTGACTATGATATTTCCTGAGAGGTTTCATTTTGTCACTTTTCCAGGATATAACTGGTGGATTCTTCCAATTTTTACTTTGTCTTTTTATTCTAAACGATTTGGGTAGTTTTCTTTAAAATTTCTTGAAATATGGGTTCTAGGCTCTTTTTCTTTCATCACGCCATTCACATAGTCCAATGATTAATAATTTTTTTCCTACTCTATTTTCCAGATCAGTTTTTTGCTCTGAAGTTTCTTACATTTTCTTTTATTCTTTTGATTTTGTTTGATTATTTCTTGGCTTTCATTGGCTTCTAGTTGGTTCATTATAATTTTTAGGGCTTTTGTTGCTTGTACAAGGTTTTGTTCCTGCTGTGCCAAGGTGTTAATTCCCTTTTCATTTTTTATAACTGTAATTTCTTTTTTAATTTTTGTCTCATTTCATTTGTAAAAATAACTTGAACTCTTACACAATTCTTGCCTTATCTCTTCCAGGATATGCCCAAACTATACTTTTTATTTGAAGTTTTGATGGTAAAGGCTTTGAAGTTGTTTTCTTCTAAGTGTGATGAGCATTTCTGTCACCACAATAGATTTTTATAGTGGGAATTTTTTTTATTATTTCCTCATCTTTTCAGTATGTTTCCTGACTTTAGACTTCATGTTCTGTCTGTTCTCTATACATTTTTTGAGTGAAGTTTTGGGCTCATCTTTTTTTACTATTTTATTGCACTATTGGATATTGAGATATTTCAGGATCTTGGGGACCATTCAAGTTAAAGACTTGCAAACTTTCAAAGATCCCAAAATGTTCTGATATAGGGCGAAGCCTCCCTGCTGTTCCTCTACTCTGAGCTCTGCAATTTCCTTACCTGAATTAGGGTCTGAGCAACAGTAAATTGTATTCAGCCACTCAGATAACTTGGTTCAGAGTGACAACTGCAGGCTCTTTTGGTCTGAAATTCCTGCCCAAGGTCCCCATTTGCAGGCTTCAGATTGACATAGAAACAAGATTTGAGACTCAGCTTTGCTCCTGGAAACTAAGTCACACAAGTGCTATTTAATTTTGAATATGTTCCTAGAGTCTGTGGCTACTTCTTATCTGAATCCTACCCTTGAACACATCACCTCATTAGTTTGCCCTGATTCTGTGACCCAGAACTGGATGGTAAATGATATGGCTGCCAGATGACACCTACTCCCATATACCTACTCCCTTCATAATGCTATGATATATGTCTGGTAATTCTGCTTGTTCTGGTAGACATATTATCTTCATGCTGGAATATTCTACATGGGATCTTCTTGGCCAACTTTATTTTAAATGTTCACAGATATCTCTATCTCCTTATATGGAACAGGGCTGAAAAAGTGACTTGTGCATTTTTCTTGGGTTTCCCTATCAAGATTCTATTGGGTTCAGCTTCTAAATCAGAAGGGTTTGTGTGTGTGTGTGTGTGTGTGTGTGTGTGTGTGTGTGTGTGTGTGAAACCATGATGGATTTCAATCTATTGCTTTCTGTTACTCCATTATCTTAGTTCTGTCTTCCAATCAGACTGTTTTAACAACAACAAAAAACAAACAAACAAAAAAAAACAAAAACAAAAAAAAAAATTACTAGAAAAGAAGGACCCTGGAGAAAACTGATCAAATCTTTGGAGATAGAATAATTGCTTTTTTCTGCCTGAAATAACGCTGGTAAATGAAAATCACAATCAAATCAGGGCATTCCATTAACATCTCACACATTTCTAGTGTAGCTCAATTACCTGCTAAGCTACCACCAAGCTAAAAGTCTGCCAAGTAACCTGTGAAATTACACCTTGTAGCAGCAGAGATCATAGCTCAGAGATGCACTGTTTTTCAGAACTGTGAGTGACCTCCAGGGGCCCCACCTTCATCAGAAACAGAATCATATTTTATCGTAGGTTCTAAATTGTCACTACTGCAGAAGCCCAGACTGGTTAGATGAGGAACCTGGCAAAGACTGTACAAAAAATCAATAAGGAAGTCAGTTTAATGGCATTGAGCATGAGTCTAGGCCTGCCTCTATTTGGTCCAAAAGAAAAACATATGTATCTGTCACAGATTTTCCCTTAAAGTGACAAGTGGTTGAAATCTCTGATTTAAAACACAAAGGTAAAAATAAATTCAGGGAAGGATCAGTTCATTTCAATTAGTTTTATGATCAGTAACAAATGTTTGCCTTTATTTTTCTACAAATTGTTTAAAATGGATGTATCTAGTTTGGAACAGGAATAGCACCTAATAGGAATGAGGTTTCAGTTCTTCATTAAAAGAAAGCCTTTAATAAAGTCTCTTTCAAAAACTATTTACAAAGACTTGGCATGTTATTAGAATGCAAGCAAAACATTCAGGAAACTATTTGACAACTCCTTCAAATAGAACTTTGCCAGTCACCAAGTACTGTGCTAATCCCTGGGAATACAAAGAAAACAAGAGTCAGTCCCTATCCTCAAGTAGTCATGAGCTAATGGGGTAGACACTAAGCAAGAAATTATGCACAAGTAAGCTATATACAAAATAATTATAAAGTAATTGAGAGAGAGAAAGATATTAAAATTAAAAGGCACTGGAAAAGTCTTCCTGTGGAAATAGGATTTTCAATTGAGACTTAGAGGAAGCCAAAGGAGGCACTAGGAAGAAGTGAAGAGGGAGAACATTCCAGGCATAGGGGATAATCAAAGAAAATGCCTGAAGCCCAAAGATGAAATATCTTTTTTGAGGAATATCAAGAAGGTCAAAGTCATAGGAGCGTGGACTTTTTTGTTTGGAATATAACGTTTAAGAAGCCTGAAGAGATAGTCGTGAGGGTGCAGGTTATGAAAAGCTTTGAACACTGTCCCTAGAAGTTATCAGAAGCTTAATGAATATATGTGTGTATTGGCATGATATAACACAGTCAGACTTGTGCTTTATGAAAATCACTCTAATAGCTGAATGAAGGATGCATTGGAGTAGGGAGACTTGAGTCTGGCAGACTCACCATCAGGCTGTTGCAATAATCTAGACATGAGGTGATGAGGGTTTTTAAAATTGTGTGACAGTGGGAAAGGAGATAGTAGCTTATTGAACAATGAAGATGAAATTGACAACCTTAATTATAAATTGTCTATGGGAGGTGAGAGATAATAAGTAGTTAAGGAAGGCACCTAGATTACAAGCCTGAGGGCTATGAAAGCCCCTGTTACCCTCTATAGTGATGGAGATGTTAATGGGGTAGGGGAAGGGTTTGGGGAAAAGATAATAAGTTTAGTTTTCCACTTACTATGTTTAAGGTGTCTCCTGGAAATTTAGTTCAAGATGACAGAAAAGGAGGTGGAGATGGGAGATTTAAAATTAACATAAAAGCTAGAGCAAGATATTAGTTCCATGTTATAATAATATTTGGGATAGAATTTTAATCAAGTCTGAATTTAAGAACTACATCCTGATAATACTTCTCTAGTATATACCTACTTACCCTACTCAGGTGTGGGGATCACTTCAATTGAAGGAATTGTCTGTTCCTTTATAATTTAGTAGTTATCTTAGAGGACAGAATTAAGTGACAGAAACAAGATTAAAATCCAGGATTTCATGATTCAGATCCCTTTGGATAAAAGAATAAAATTCAATAGTCAATAATTTCGTTTAAAAATTAAAATTTTACTCAAAGTAATGACAATAACTCGTGATTTATAAAGCACTTTAAGGTTTACAAAATATTATCTTCATGCAGTTTTACAAGGATTAGGAGCACAATTTCCGTTTCACAGATGATTTGTTTTTACAAATCAAAATTTAGCTAGAAGAGGTTAATTTAGGGATTTGCCCAAGTTCATATATCTAGTAAAAGTTGGGGCAAATACTGAAACAATAAGTCTATTTGGTTGTTTTGACTATACCTTCTTGCTTAGTTGTTTTTATTAAGTATGAAGACAAAATTGATAGAGAATGCTTTTTTTTTTTTTTTTTTTTTTTTTTTTTGGTGGCATATGAAATAGGACCTGCTTAGAAATGGATGGAATTCTAGTTGTCTTCCTTTAACAAGAGTTGAATTCATTATACCTGTCTACATACAATAGTAATGTACCTCTCTGTGCAGGACAGCTCATGGACACTCTCACTGGCCACATGGCCTTTATGACTGTTACCTGCTTAACCATGCCATTCTGTCCTCTCCCAGGTGGCTATCACAAATATATCATGTTGATATTAGAGAACTGGTGAAGAAAAACCTTTTATTTTTTCATATTTCATGTTTTAAAATAAAACTCATATATAAGGGAGAGAGACAGAAAGACAGACAGAGACAGAGGAATAGAGACAGACAGAGAGACGGAAACAGAAAGAGACACACAGAAAGAGAGAAAGAGGAAGGAAGGGAGAGATAGAGAGACAGACACAGAGAGACGGAGGAGGGGACAAAAAGGACAGCAAAGAAGGGAGGGAAAGAGAGGAGGGAGTGTAATTGGAGGTAAAAATAAAAAAAATATAGACAGCAACAGCTAGTGTCAAAGAGAAGGATAAGCATGAATCACTATCCATTTCTCAGTTTTAAAAAATCCTTTGTATCTTTAGCATAGATCATGATCAATCTCTCCCTAGCAACAGTCTCTCACTGGACATAAAATGTATCACATGACTCTATTCCCAAAGGTTCTTCTTTTGTCCCTGGCAGAAACCTTAAGGGAAGAGAAGAGCTTGATTAATTCTCATTTTTTTCCAATTACCTTTTAAAATACCTTGGAAAGCATTACCTTTTCCAATTCCTCTAGTTATCCACCTGCCCCCCTCCCCCAATCAAGCTTTTGTTTTTTTAAAAAATGCTCAATAAAGCCCTCCTTGATATATTGTATGCCTCAGAATCTCATTTTCTGAAATCTGTTGACTTGAGTGTTTCTGAGTAGGTGGAAAAATCCCCAGCTGCATTTGCAGAGTAGTAATTGAAGGCAGCATTTATTCACACACAGATAAAAATAAAAATAAAAAAGGAAGCTGTGTGATGGGAAGAGCATTGGAGTTGTAGTCAGAAGTCCTTAGTTTGGATTTGAGTCACATAATTTACTAGCTGTGTGATTTCAGCAAAGAATTTAATCTGTCTGGGCCTCCATTTCTTCTTCATCTGTAAAATGGGGACACATATAATGCCCTCTCTCAGGGGTATGTGTGTGAGAGAGAGACAGAGACAAAGAGATACAGAGAGAAAATCAAGTAAGGAAATATGTAAAATGGTATAAATTAAAGCAGTATTATTAAATATATTAATATTTTCAATATTAGGTGAGTGGATTCATGTTCAATCACATCAATCAAAGGTCAGCTGGTGGGTTTTTTTTATTCTTTTGTGGGTTTTTTTAAACTTTTTTTTATTGTTTTGACTTTTTTATTCTCTGGTATTTATTATTATTCTCTGGTATTTGACCCAGGGCATGCTTCTCTTGTGATATGAACTTTCTATTGACCATTCTTGCCTAGTCCCAGATAACCAGATCTTAAGGCTTCTAATGATGTGCTTTTAAAAAACTGCATGGGTTTTCCCCATGTTTCAAAAATTTATTTCCTCCCTTCTCTTCAACATTTTCCTCCTGCATAGTCATTAAGTACTTCTCTTTTAGGGAGAGGTTAGCATCCTTTTTCATTGATTTCTGGATTATGATTATTATATTGATCAGAGTTCTTAAGTCTTAGAATTGTGAATTTTTTAAATGTTGATGTTTTAGAATGAATTATTTTCCTGGTCCTGCTCACTTTTTATATGTAATCATATAAACCCATCCTAAGTTTTTACCAAAATTCCTCTTTCTTCATTTCTTAAAGCAAAATGGTGAAATAAATCAAAAGAGCAAATCAACAAGAAGCATTTATTAATTACTTACTATATGTCAGTCACTGTGTTTAGTGCTGAAATTATAATATATACAGAAATAAGGACAGTGACTTCCCTTGAGGAATTTATTCTAATGGGGCAAGATAATAAACAAAAGAGAGCTAAAAGGATGGAAGGTAGAGAATTTCAGAATGTAAGCTGGAAAAGACTAAATCATGGCTGCTCAGGCCATTTTTTTCAAACAGCCTGTTGGGAAGAGAGACATCTCAGAGTTAGAGACTACTTCCAATCAATGAATTCTAGGGCTAGAGAGAACTTCTACGATTAGAACATCCATTTTACAGCCCTTCCATAAATATTCAATAATTTGTTCAACAATTCTTTCACTGATGGTAACTTCTACTTTACAATTTTTTGCTACCACAAAAAAAGAGTTGCTACAAATATTTTTATACATATAAAACCTTCATTTCTTATTCTGCTTCCATTATAACCTTAGCTGCATTGGACTCATTTATGCAAAACCTTTAAAATTTTCTGTAATCAAAACTGTCTAATTTGTCTTTTATTGTATTCCTTACTTGATCAGGAAGCTTTTCTCTAGTTGCTGCTGCCTTAGTAACAGAGCTTAAATATGCCTAATTGTAGGGAAAATATTAAACTGCCCTATTGAATCAAATTGTTTAATGGAAACTAAATGTTTTTTTTTTACCTTCTCCCTTCTATTATTGTATTTCAACAAACTATTTGCTATTTTTATTAAGTTCTTCAAAGTCAAAATATTATTTTCTTCATCAGAGAAAATTGAAGCAAAGATGAAAGTTGAATATATCTGACTTCATGATTTCATCCAATTAGCAGTAGTGCCATTCCATCTTTGATGCTCTTTCCTCCTGTATAGATTAAGAGAAGATTATAAAAAAAACAGACCAAAATAAACAAGGTTTTTGTTTGTTTGTTTGTTTTTTCCTGTCCCTAGCTTTCCTCATTAGCCTTAGGTGATTCTGAGTCTTAGCATTCCTTATAATACCCTCATGAAACTCTATTATACATTATGAATTCTTCTTCTGATTGCTGCCCTTGATTCTACCTGTTATACATGACTTTTTAAAATCTAAAGTAGTCAGTTAGTTCCCATTGCACTCATAATGGTGTTCTTTGATGGGAAAAGAAAAAATCCTGTATTCTCCTTTCTCTACATGAATGAATTCATTTTAGAAAAAAGCCTCCATTTCAATGTAAATAGGCATTTATTTCTAAACCTTATGCTTTATTTCTTCTTTACCCTAGATCCAGGACAAGGCCCATCAAAAAAATAACATTAAATATGCCCTGTGTTAGACCTTTGAGACTAATGGCAGACTAACAGTTTAGGATCTCTATCCCTTTTCCTGCAACACAAAAAAATCTATCCCCAAAGAGAGCATATTGTTTGTCCATGCTGGAAGAAAGGCAAATGACATCATGGTGTCTGAATCAATGTACAGTGTGTCTAGCTATGGCTAGTCAAACCAACATAAACTCAGAAGACTATCACTAGAACAGGCACAAATAATTCACATGACATTTGAGCGGAAGATGTCTCCAAATTTATGCATCTCACTCTTCTTTTGAGCTATCACAATTCTGTTTTGTTTGTAGAAGATAGTGCCTTCTTTACTGTGAACATACTATGCTGATTGATCCTGTTCTAGTTATGTCTCACAATTATGCCAAAGAACTTCAGAAAGATATTGAGAACATCCTTGTGTCACTTTTTCTGACCACTCTATGAGTACCTGCCTTGTGTTAATTCTCTTTAAAATAGTCTTTTTGGTGAATGAATAATTGACACTCACACAATATGGCAAATCCATCAGAATTTCATTCTCTTCAGTAGAGTTTGAATGTTTAGCAGGTTAGTTAGTTCAAGAAAAGACTTCAGTGTTTGGTATATTTTTCTGCCAGATGATTTATAAATCTTCCTAAGACAATCCAAATTGAAGCAATTCAGTTTTCTAGATGAGTGCTGTTAAATTGCCCAGATTTCACATGCATACAACAGTGAGGTAAGCATAATGGCTCTGTAGACCTTCACTTTGGTACATAGTCTAATAACTCTTCTCTCCCACACATTTTTCTAGATCCTCCCAAATGCTGAGCTACTTCTGACAATTGTGCATCAATCTCATCATCTTTGTGTATATCCCTAGAAAGAAGCCAAGGTGATGAAACTTATCCATAGCATTCAAAATTTTGCAATTTGCTAAAACTAATTTTGTGTATGGTGCATGCTGGCTGGTGAAGAACTGGTTTTTGTGTTGTGTGTGTTTTAATTGCTAAGCCAAAATTAGAACAAATAGCAGAGAATAAATTCATACTTTGTTGCATTTCAAGCTCAGAGACTGCATTAAATGCACAGTCATCTGTGAAAAAAAATCACACACCAACTTTTCTTTCACTTTATTCTTGACTTGTAGCCTTTTCAAGTTAACTAATTTACCATCAGTGAAACAGTTTACTTTTATGATATTTCATCTTCACTTAAAGCATCTGACACCATTGCTAGGAAGCATGGGAACAAGCACAGACCCCTTCTTTACTCCATTTGCGATTGGCAAAACATGAGAGCATCATTCATTATTCAAAACGTGTGTAAACATGACAACATGAGACTGATGTACAATGCTGACAAACTTCTCCAGGAAACCAAATTTTGCCATAATTTTTTATAGTCTCTAATAACTGACAATATCAAAGGCTTTGATTAGATTGGTATACATTGTTTAAAGACTTTTGTTCTGCTCCTAGCGTTTCTCCTGCAGTTATTAGCTAGCAAACATCATTTGTCCTTGGATCTTTCTATAGACACCTTTCTGGCTCTTGAGTAGATTACCATCTTCCAGATGAAGGATTAACTCAATAAAGGGAACTCTGACAAGAGTCTTGCTGTCAATAATTAACAGAGAGACCTCCCCTCATCCTGTGATTGTCACAGAGCAGTCCATTTCCTTTTCCTTTCCCTTAATATAGCTGGATGATAGAAGCATTCTTGATCTCCTGGGCAATAATTGCGACTTCACATATAACTCAAAGACATCGTTCAGAGTTATATACACAGTGGACACTTTACCTTGCAGATCTCTGTTGGAATAGAATTAGCGCCAGGCATTTTGTCACATGAGAAGAGCTTAATGCCATTCCAAACCTCTTCTTCACTTGGAAGTATGGCTTGAGGTGTGCCAGATTTCAACCTGAAGTAAGCTGGCAATGACTTCAATATTGGTTGATGATAACCTGTTGGGAACACTATGGAAACTGAGCCCATTTCTTCAGGGTCATGTCCCAGTTACTTATTAGTGTGGATCCATCAGTGCTGAGTAACTAAGATGCATGACAGATCTTTGATCTATTAATGACTTCAAGGTCATAAAACATTTTGGATTGTTTTTTTAAAGTGCTATATAAGTTTTAATTGTTATAATTATCTTCAACTCTTCCCTCTCTTATCTTTCTTTTTTAGTAAATAATTTATTTTTTAAAATTAATTTTATAATTCTTTTTTTTTGACAGTACATATGCATAGGTAATTTTTTATGACATTATCCCTTGTACTCCCTTCTGTTCTGAATTTTCCCCTCCTTCCCTCCACCTCCTCCCCTATATGGCAGGCATTCTCGTATATATTGAATATGTTATAGTATATCGTAGATACAATATATGTGTGCAGAACCGGATTTTTTGTTGTTGTTGTTGTTGCAAAGGAAGAATTGGATTTGGAAGGTAAAAATAACCTGTGAAGAAAAACAAAAATGCAAACAGTTTACACTCATTTCCCAGTGTTCCTTCTCTGGGTTTAGCTGATTCTGTCCATCATTGATCAATTGGATCTGAGTTAAATCTTCTCTTTGTTGAAGATATCCACTTCCATCAGAATACATCCTCATATAGTATTATTGTTGAAGTATATAATGATCTCCCAGTTCTGCTCATTTCACTCATCATCAGTTCATTTAAGTCTCTCCAAGTTTCTCTGTATTCATACTGCTGGTCATTCTTACAGAACAATAATATTCCATAACATTTATGTACCATAATTTACCCAACCATTCTCCAATTGATGGGTATCGATTCATTTTCTAGTTTCTAGCCACTACAAAAAGGGCTGCCACAAACATTTTGGCACATACAGGTCCCTTTCCCTTCTTTAGTATTTCTTTGGGATATAAGCCTAGTAGTAGCACTGCTGGGTCAAAGGGTATGCACAGTTTGATAACTTTTGGGGCATAATTTCAGATTGCTCTCCAGAATGTTTGGATTCTTTCACAACTCCACCAACAATGCATCAATGTCCCAGTTTTCCCACATCTCCTCCAACATTCATCATTATTTTTTTTCCTGTCATCTTGGCCAATCTGACAGGTGTGTAGGGGTATCTCAGAGTTGTCTTAATTTGCATTTCTCTGATCAATAGTGATTTGGAACACTCTTTCATATGAGTGGAAATAGTTTCAATTTCATCATCTGAAAATTGTCTGTTCATATCCTTTGACCATTTATCAATTGGAGAATGGCTTGATTTCTTATAAATTAGAGTCAATTATCTGTATATTTTGGAGGCCTTTATCAGAATCTTTAACTATAAAAATGTTTTCCCAATTTGTTACTTCCCTTATAATCTTGTTTGCATTTGTTTTGTTTGTGCAAAAGTTTTTGATTTTGATGTAATCAAAATTTTCCCTTTTGTGATCAATAATGATCTTTAGTTCTCCTTTGATCACAAATTCTTTCCTCCTCCACAAGTCTGAAAGGTAAACTATTCTATGTTCCTCTAATTTATTTATGATCTCATTCTTCATGCCTAAATCATGGACCCATTTTGATCTTATCTTAGCATGTGTGTTAAGTGTGGATCCATGCCTAGTTTCTGCCATACTAATTTCCAGTTTTCCCAGCAGTTTTGTCAAATAATGAATTCTTATCCCAAAATTTGGGATCTTTGGGTTTGTCAAACACAAGATTGCTATTTTTATTCACTATCTTTTCCGGTGAACCTAACCTATTCCTCTGATCAACTAGTCTATTTCTTAGCCAATACCAAATGGTTTTGGTGACTGTTGCTTTATAATATAGTTCTAGATCAGGTACAGCTAGGCCACCTTCATTTGATTTTTTTTTCATTAATTCCCTTGAAATTCTCGACCTTTTGTTCTTCCATATGAATTTTGTTGTTATTTTTTCTAGGTCATTAAAATAGTTTGTTGGGTGTCTGATTGGTATAGCACTAAATAAACAGATTAGTTTAGGGAGTATTGTCATCTTTATTATATTCGCTCGTCTATCCAAGAGCACTTAATATTTTTCCAATTATTCAAATCTGACTATTTTTGGGGCAAGTGTTTTGCAATTTTGCTCATATAATTCCTGACTTTCCTTTGGTAGATAGATTCCCAAATATTTTATACTATCAACAGTCATTCTGAATGGATTTTTTCTTTGCATCCCTTGCTGTTGAATTTTGTTGGTAATATATAAAAATACTGAGGATTTATGTGGATTTAATTTGTATCCTGCAACTTTGTTAAATTTATGAATTATTTCTCATATCTTTTTAGCAGAATCTCTGGAGTTCTCTAAATATACCATCATATCATCTGCAAAGAGTGATAGTTTGGGTTCCTCATTATCTACTCTAATTCCTTTAATCTCTTTCTTGACTCATTGCTGAGGCTAGCATTTCTAATACAATATTGAATAGTAATGGTGATTGTGGGCAACTTTGTTTCACTTGTGATCTTACTGAGAAAGGTTCCAGTTTATTGCCATTACATATGATGCTTACTGACGGTTTTAAATATATGCTCCTGATTATTTTGAGCAATAGTCCATTTATTCTTATACTCTCAAGTATTTTTAGTAAGAATGGATCTTGGATTTTGCCAAATGCTTTTTCTGCATCTATTGAGATGATCGTATGGTTTTTGTTAATTTGGTTATTAATATGATCAACTGTACTAATAGTTTTCCTAATGATGGGGGTTGAGGTCCCCTTAAGATTACTTTTTGAATTCCAATGATATCTAGGCCTTCCCCAGCTCCCACTGGATCTGAGCTAACTTGAGATTCCCCCAACCCCCAAAAACAGTTTCTTCCTTATCTAAAAACTCATTGAATTCTATTCAATGCTGACTCTGGCTAACCTCCCCCCACCTTCAAGATCACCAAGAGCCCCCATTATAAAAGGGGCAACCCTGGCATCCATGCTTTGCAGAAGTCCTAAGCACGGCATCCTTATGTTGATCATGTCAAGGGTTTCTGCCCACCAGATGTATTCTGGTGCCCTTTTATCTCTACCATCAATGTTACTAACTAAACTTTACTTCCAAATCCCTACAATAAACCTTTTTATCGATCTAGGTTTTCGGGTCTGTAAATTCCTTTAAAGGGGACTCTGTGCTGTCACGGGATTATCTTTGTGCCAAACCAAAAGGGGTTTCCCCTTTCCTAACTCTTGTCACTTATATTAAATCAGTCCTGCATTAGTGGTATAAATCCTACTTGATCATGGTGTATTATCCTGGGGATGATTTTCTGTAGTCTTTTTGCTAATATCTTATTTAAGATTTTAGCATCGATATTCATTAAGGAGATTGATCTATAGTTTTCTTTCTCAGTTTTCAACCTACCTGTTTTAGGTATCAGTACTATATCTGTGTCATAAAAGGAGTTTGGTAGGACAGCAGGGAGGCACTAGCAGGACAGCAATGGGTTGGCTGCATCTGCACTCTGAGGCTCTAAGAATGCTCTGAGTCACTCCAGGTGGGGGTGGGGGTGGCTGGTCCAAGAGATGCTAGCTTTCCAAGGTTTTATTCTTTACCTCCTGTGTTTATATCTTCTCTGCTGCTCCTGACTTGCTGCCAAGACAGAACATCCACACTGGGGTAAAGGTCGTTTAGCAGAAACGACAGAGATGGTACCCCTCCCCGCTTTGGTCTGAGCAGTGTAAGCTGCCTGCCTCAGTCTCACTGCTTGCCCTCAGCCTGCACCCAGTCTGTTTGTCCCTGCTCCCGAGCAAAAAACAGACCTTTTCTGGCTAATTTCAAGGTATCTTCTGTTGGTGATTATTTGTGGGTTTCTTTTTCCAGTCAAGCATTAATTCCGAGACTTGTCATGAAGTAAATTCTGAGAGAAAATGTGGAGCTCAAGCAGCTGTCTGCCTCCATGCCGCCATCTTGGCAGGAAGTCCCCTGGATTGTTAATATTAATGTAAACCTGAATTTCATCTACCTTCTTACTGAGCCTGTCTCTCTCTAAACTTCACTTGCACTTTATTTGTGATGAGTTAAATGATGCTTTTCTAGAGACCAATGAACTACCAGCTGTGAGATCAGCATAACTATATGATTTTTGTGTCTATAAACTTTATGTTTATATAAACTATATGTTCTAGTGTCTGTGGGGAATAGTTCATATTCAGATCATAGTTCCACAAACATTTTCCTTCTCTGTCAATCAATATTTCCCTCTGCCTTGGCTTTTAACTTCAGATGAAATAAAACTTTTTACCAACTTGCACATTAAATTGTAAATAGTAGATTTCTTTCTGTGACATTTTCCTCTCTTCATTTTATATGAATGGCTTCTCTTTGTGAGTTTTCCTATAGAAGTTTATCCCATGAGATCCTACGCATGCCTTCTTTGAATTCTTTGAAATCACCTTCTCTCAAATTTAGGGCTAATTCAGGTTATGTCCATTTCGCCACTCTTCTATCACAAATGTGAAAGTGAAGTAGTTGTTTGTCTTTGAAGGAAGTAACCAGTAATTTCTCACTGATTAGATTCAGAAAAATCCCTTTCATTGTTTCTGCCATCATTTGAATTATGAAATATATATGTGTGTGTGTGTGTGTGTGTGTGTATTAATAGCTTGAATTTTGGCAGAAAGTAAGCTACAACAGAAACCTGGATAGCTAGAATCTTCTATCACTATTGTATCATATCTTTAGGTTGAGCATTTGATCTCTTTCACAAGTTCTTTAAACAATTCTTTCTACCTGAGTCACCTACAATATGCATCAAAACTCAATTCCTACATAAGCAAAATTGAAATTATTTTATCCATCTATCCAAAACATCTTTGAAATATCAATAATGCCATGATATTAAGATTTGCCACCTCTTTTGGTTTTATATATATATATATATATATATATATATATATATATATATATATATATATATATATATATATATATATATATACTTTTCAATGGTTTTTAAGGAATTTCTTATGCGGAGTTTTCACTGGTTATGTACTTTCATTAAATATCCTTTAAATATCAATGAGACAGGTGTGTTCTTTTCAAGGGACACCAGATGAGGCAAATTCAATTTAATTCGATTTTAAGCACACTTATTAAATGTCACTGGAATATATACAAAGCAATGGGGACATAAAAGCAAATATAAAACATTCCTTGTCCTCAAAAAACTGAACAGAAGATTTTATGATCTTCCTTCCAGAGAATACTCTGGCAATCAAGGAACAGAAGTAGCTGCTAGAAACCTGGAGAGGCTACTAGTGAATTGAGACCTTGAAAAACTAATAGATGAAGAAAAGAAAATGTAGCTTATGCTGCCACATAAGGTTATATTTATGTTATTGTTTCTCTTTGTGGAAGGTACAGTGTATTCTGCTTGCCTGAATGTCCCTGGATCTTTTGTTAAATTATGTAACATTTGGGAGGAATCATCTCCAAATTTAAGCAGAACCTGAAGATTCCCACAGACTTCATGGAAAAGAACTTGGAGAGGAAAAGGATTTTTATTGGGAATATGTTTTTTTTTTTTTGCTTTCTCATTCAGAACTGCTGGGAGCCATATGGCATACAAATCCAGATTGCTTCACAATATGATTAAAACTGAGTAATGTGGCACTGAATATCTGTAAAAGCTATGTTTTTTGTAGCTGCCAATAGGATATGATGTTGTAATTCTCATCTCTTTTGCTGTTAATGTGCAGTAACAACAACAAAAATTACTCAATTAGTTCCCCAGGTATCATGGAACCTTTCTTTCTTCCTTTTTTCCTTCCTTCCTTCATTTTTTTTGGCAATCAGGGTTAAATGATTTGGCCAGGATCATACAGTTAGAAAGTTTCAAGTGTCTGATATTAGATTTGAACTCAGGTCCTCCTGACTACAATTCCAGTGCTATATCCACTGTACCAACTCACTGCCCCAAGAAAATATTTCTAGTTAAGAGGTAGGTTGAAATGATAGAAAGCATGCTTTATGATTGGGTCAGAAATACTGTATCCCTCTCTGTCTAGTTGAATGACCATGAGTTTGGTTTCCTGTGTCCTCAGTTCCTTTACTGAATAATATTTTCATTATCTATTTTATAAGGTTGAAGATGAAATTAGAGATAGCATAATGAAGCAGATCAAGGTCAACCTGGGAGTTAGGAAAAAGTGGATTCAAATCTTCCCTCAGAAAAAGACTAGCTGTGTGTCCAAGGTGAAGGCATTCACCCTCTCAGTGTACCAATGCTACAGCTCTGTTTCATCTAGAATTATCTGTAGAGCTGAAAGGGACCTTAGAGGCCATCTAGTCCAAACCTCTCATTTTATAGATGAGGTCCCAAGGGGTTAAATTAATTAAAATAGATAGGACTGAAAGTAGGATTTGAAACTAAATTATCTGATTCCAGAGATGAGAGGTGTTTTTTTGTTTGTTTGTTTGTTTGTTTTTTCTTCATGACACCAATGCCTTAATTATTGTTGCTTCAAATGGTCAGATGCTAAAAAGTCAAATGTTTTAAATTCACATTTGGCCTCTAAGAAGCTTGACTCCTGGGGAACAGGGAGAATGAGAGTAACCCTTCTAATAGTGATTTGCTTTTGTGGAAGGGAGGCAAAGAGACTTCAAAACCAAGCATTTTCCTTAAAAACACAAAACAAACCTTGGATCTCAGGGCAGCTTATGACAATTTAAAGCCCATCTTCCTGAACAGTTATTTCCAGTTCCATGCCCAAAGACCCTGGTAAAGAAGAAAATTTGAAATTATCTCCTTTACCTTGCTTTGTTTTGCTTTAAGAGACTACTTTGGTAAACTGATTAGAAGCTAGGGACCACAAGTTCCAGAGATACTGGTTGACATGTTGCTTCTAGCATAATGTACTTCAAGGTGGATCCAGAAGGGCCACTTCTATTGCCATTAAAGGATGCAATGCATTTGTCCAGGGCCAGGCCTCCTTCCTCACTTTGGGGCTAGATCACATTTCAGTCCCGTCCACCTTAAGTTTTACCCCCAAATCCTCAAAATGAATAGTGGAAAAAAACAAGCACTGAACCTATTATTCCATTGATATTTACTCCTGAATGAGAAAATTCTCTACCAATGCAAGTTGATACTTTCTCTGCAATTTATAATCTTACTTGCCCAGAGCACTGAGAGATTAGTTAGTTTAGAATTATACCACCACCATTTATCAAAAGTAGGACTTGACTCCAGATTTCCTAGACTTGTCTAGAAGTTGCCTGGAGAAACAATATAGAGAATTAGGTCCCTTTGCTCTGCCTCTTCAGAAAATGACTCAGTAATATGAACAATCTTGTATACTTATATCTTCTGTGGAAGCAGATTAACTGTGAATGCTGCCATTAAGTTCTCTTGGCATCCTTCAAATAAAGCTTTACTGGAATTTACAACACAGCCTTTCCATTGATCCAGGCACTGGTCGAGTAGTACAAGTTCATTATTTTGGTTAGCTCCTTATGAATCAAGTCAGTAAGCAATCTCTTTCACAATCACTTTATAGGAAAATTTTAATGCTTAAGAATCATTTGAAAATTTTAAATTATTTAAAACTATTAGATATTTTATTAACAAGAACACACAGAAGATGGTATGTTGTGCTCATCGGCTTATAATATTTAATTATGACATGATTTTCTTATTCGGCTTCCTTTTAAAATATTATTTATTTGAAACTAAATACAAAATAAGAAAAACAAAATTGAAAGACAGAAAAAAGTGTGAAAAACATCATCATGTATGCAGCAAAATATTGGGAGGATTCCAAATATGTAACAATAAATTTTCATTTCAATAAAGCATATATTATACTAGAATACATTATATTCATGAGTGTCCAACTTTTCTTTCCTTCATTATAGGTTAATCTTTTGTTCTTTATTGTGAAGTTTACTTTATTCTTTTTTTCCTCTTTCATTCCCTCCACTTTCTCCCAGCAAGTTGCAGTTAAGCACAAATGTACATATGTATGCATGTATATATGTGTGTTGTATGTATAGACATTCCCACATACAATACATATATCTATATGCACTACTACATGCATCTACATGCATCTAAAATATTAATATGGTTGACATACAGTGTAGATTTCTCTTCTTGACTGAATCTTTAAGTTTGATTTTGAGGTAAACGATTAGTAATCCTCCTTTTTTTTCGGTAATAAATTCTACTCCTATTCATTGTTATTGTGTCTGTGTATATTTCTTATTCCTTACCCCTGATAACTCTTCTACTTTAGTTCTACTCCTTAACTTGCCTTGCTATAACTTAACCTTCTTCCACCCTTTTATTCTCTATTAATCCTTTCCTTCCCATTACTATTAATCTATACACTTTATCCTATCATCTTATCTTATTCCCTCCTGCCTTATTTCTTTGTAGATTTTGGAGGGTATTATACTCTTCAAGGGATATATGAGTGTGTATATATATATATAGTATACATACACATACATAGTATATGTGTGCATGTATTGTTTTAACCTATATTTTATATTTTAAACTATTCCCAATGTGAATAGGTTTTCAGAACTACCAGCCCTCTTCTCCCACCCAATGCCTCTATGTTACTTCTTCCTCTTTCATATAGCATAATTACTATTTTTACATGTGCCTAGACAGTTTTGCTGTCCTAGACAGATAATACACAGCTCTGCCCCAATCTTTCTTTTCGACTATCCAATTACTGATGTCAATTTTTTTGTATTATTGTGTCAAGATTCTTTTCTTTTTGGTCATACTTTTTAAGTGGTCCAATTATTCTTATGTTTTCTCTTCTTAATCTGATGTACAAATCTATTGTTTTTCTTGTTTCATGTTCTCTTCTATTTTGTTATTCTTTATATTTTGTTTTGTTTTTTTAAAAAAATATATTTAAATAAAAATTTATGTTCACTGACTTTTCTTGACCAATTCTAATTTTCAAAGAATCATTTTCTTCTTAAGATTCTGGATCTCCTTTTCTAGGTGATTGATTTTCTTTTCATAATCTTCTTATTTTTCTTGAATGGTGTGTGCGCATGCATGTGTGAATGTGTGCATGTGTATCCCAAAACTGAAACATATCTCAGTTTTAGTTTTTCTTAAATCTCTCTCATTTGATTTTTAAAGTCTTTTATGTATTCTTCTATAATTTCCTTCTGGGTAGATAACCATTTAACATTACTTTTTTGGTAGGAAAAGCTTTGTTTTACATCACTAGCCTTCTCCTCTGATGAATCCTGGGCTTCCCTATTCCCAAAATAGGTTTCTATGGTAGAGTTCTTTCTTCTTTGCCTGCTTTTTTTTTTTTTTAATGAGTTTAGTAGTGTAAATACTCCTAATACCCTCTCACCTAAAATCCCAAACCAAGAACTCCACCCTCCTACAAATGCCTGAATCCAGCAGCTTCCCTACTCGCTGCCTATGTACTCACCCAGAGTCTGTGGTTTCCTTCTTGCCCAACTATGTCTCTCTATAACACAGCTGGGCCTGACATTCCCATTTAACTGAGGTTATCTCAGTCTTGTCAGATTAGGACCCTAGATTCCCCTCACTGTGCCAGAGGTGAAAGTTCCAGAGGTTTCAGCTGAGGCTCCCTCTGGCACAGCCAACCTGAGATCCTCCTACTTGCTGTTTCTATGCATCTAGTTTGGAGGTGTTTACACTTCATACTGGTTAAACCTAGGTCCTGGCATCTTTATTGAGGTCTTCTAGGTTGTCCCAAGGGGACTTCTCTTTTACCCTATGTCTTATTTTTCACTTGTCTATGTTTACCTTAAGAAACAATTTAGTTTTGTTTGTGGGGGAAATCTTGGAAAGCTTGGAATTTTCTGATGTACTCTACCATATTCCCTCCTCTCCCTCCCCCCATTTAAATTTCTAAGGAAAGGTCAGTTTGAATTGTTGAAGATATATATATATATATATATATATATATATATATATATATATATATATATATATATATATATATTTTTTTTTTTTTTTAAATTAAAAAGTTCAAAAGTATAAAGTCCTATTTTAAATTTCATTTTACATTTAAGTTTTGTAAACTTAATTTTAAAGTTTAGTTTGAAAAATTAAAGTTTTAAGAATGTAATCACATATATTATTTTTAGAAGTTCTTTTGAATTTTTATATTTTATTTTTTCCAATTAAATTTTAAAAGTATTTTAACATTTATGTTATAAACTTTAGTTAGAAACTTTCTTTATCCTCTATCCCCCTTTATAATAAAGTAAGCAACTTTCTATAGATTATACATGTGTATTAATACAAAACATATTGTCATACAACCCATATTGCAGCCAAAGCAAAAAAGTAAGAAAAATAAGAAAAGTAAAAAAAAAAAAAATACTTCCATTGTCTTTCATACTCTCTCAGTTCTGTCTCTGGAAATGAAGAGCAAGTTTCATCATAAGTCCTTTGGAATTGTTTTGGACCCCTTTAATGCAGAGTATAATTGTCATTCAAAGTTGATCATTGTACAATATTGTTGTATGTTTTCTTGATTCTGCTCACTTAATTTTGTATCACTTCATGTAAATCTTTCCAGGATTTTCTGGAACCATACTGCTTTGTGTGTGTGTGTGTCTTTTTTTTTTTTTTTTTTTTTTTTTTTTTAATGTTACAGTAGCACAATATTCCATCATAATCATGTACTACTCATAAATATTTTTGTACATATATGTCCTTTTCCTTCTTTTGAAAATCTCTTTGAGATATAAATCTAGTAGCCTTTTGATTATAATTCCCAGTCATACTGCAGTATGATTTACAACCCCACTAATAGTCCATTAGTGTCCCAATTTTTCCACTTCCTATTCAACATTTCTCATTTTCCCTTTTCTATCATATTAAGCAGTTCTTCTGGGTATGAGTACATTCTTCAAAGTTGTTTTGCTTTTTATTTATATAATCCATAATTATTTAGAGCATTTTTTATTTGACTATAGATAGCTTTGATTTCTTATTCTGAAAACAATTTGTTAATATTGATTGATAAGAAAATGACTTGTTTCTTATAAGTTTTACTCAGTTTTCCATATAGTTGAGAAATAAGATCCTTATTAAATAAATTTGCTGTGTTGTCCCTCTTATTTTCTGCTTTTCTTCTAATTTGTGTGTGTGTGTGTGTGTGTGTGTGTGTAAACCCTTTTTAATTTAATGTAATCAACATTACCCAGTTTACTTATGGTAAGGCTCTTTATCTCATTTTTGGCCCTAAATTATTCCCTTGTACATAGATCTGACAGGTAAAGTATTCCTCTCCTAATTAACTTATAAATTAACTAATTAACTAATTAACTATTAGCTCTCCTAATTTACTTATGTTAATTATTTCAAATAGTTTGAATCTCTAGGATTTTTTTTAACTATGCCATCACATTATCTGCAAAGAGTGACAGTTTGATTTCATTATTAACTATTCTAATTACTTCAATTTTTTTTTCTTTCCTCATTGCCATTGTTAGCATTTGTAGTACAGTATTAAATAATAGTAGTGATAATGGGCATCCTTAAGGACTTTTAATCTTTCCCAAAGGGAAATGGGAGTCTAGTTTACACCTACTACAGATTATGCTTGCTGTAGTTTTAAAATAGATACTACTTATCATTTTAAGAAAAACTCCATTTATTATTAAGCTTTTCAGTGCTTATAATAAGAATGAATGTTGTATTTTGTCAAAACCTTTTTCTGTATCCACTGAGTTAGTCTTATGATCTTTGTTGAGTTTATTACTGATACTGAGATGGTCAATTATGCTGATAGTTTTCCTAAAGCAGTTTTCCTTGCATAAAGCCTACTTGGTGATGTGTACGATATTTGTTATATATTATAATATGTAATCTGCAAACTTCTCCTTTTCTCCTACAGGATTTTTTCCTATTTATTTCTGTACAATGTGTCTTTTCTATTTATACATTCAGAATGTCATTATTGTAGTCATCCCATTCTTCCTAGGTTAATTTTCCCTGCAGAATTTTAGTCCAAGATATCCTACCTTTTTCTTCTTTGTTGTGAAAATAAAGTGAGATAAAATATGCACTTTGCAAATATTAAAATGGTATATGAATGTTAGCTATTATTATATTTGCTGTGAGGTGAATGATGATCAGGAGATAATGATAATGATAATGATGATAATGGCAGTGACAATGTGATCTATTGTATATTCTTCTGAATCCTAAACCTTAACTGTTTAGGGAGTTTCCTTAAGACACTGAGACTTTAAATGATGTAATTCTTATATGTAATAGATTACTTAAATCATATCTTTCTAACTCCAAAGCTATTTTTCTTTTCACCATAGTATCACATTTTAGTAAGTTGATAAGAATATATAATTTGCAAGCAGCTTGGTTCTCAAAAGTGAATTACAGAATGACCAGACATCTCTTCATTTTATAGATAAAGAAAAATAGGCCCAGATAGGTTAGATAATTTTTTGGTCAGAAGAGTTAATGGAAATTGGAATTAGAATTAGGTCTAATTTATATATATATATTTTTTATTATATATATATATATATATATATATTTTATAATATTATCCCTTGTATTCATTTTTCCAAATTACCCCCCTCCCTCTATTCCCTCCCCCCGACGACAGGCAATACCATACATTTTACATGTGTTACAATATAGTCTAAGTACAATACATGTGTGTGAATATCATTTTCTTGTTGCACAATAAACACTAGAATCCGAAGGTACATGCAACCTGAGCAGACAGATATTAGTGCTAACAATTTACACTCCCCTCCCAGTGTTTCCTCTCTGGGTGTATCTACCTCTGTCCATCATTGATCAACTGGAAGTGAGTTGGATCTTCTTTATGTTGAAGATTTCCACTTCCATCAGAATACATCCTCATACAGTATTGTTGTTGAAGTATACAGTGATCTTCTGGTTCTGCTCATTTCACTCAGCATCAGTTGATTTAAGTCTCTCCAACCCTCTCTGTATTCCTCCTGCTGGTCATTTCTTACCGAGCAATAATATTCCATAACTTTCATATACCACAATTTACCCAACCATTCTCCAACTGATGGACATCCATTCATCTTCCAGTTTCTAGCTACAACAAAAAGAGCTGCCACAAACATTTTGGCACATATATGTCTCTTTCCGCTCTTTAGTATTTCTTTGGGATATAATCCCAGTAGTAGTGCTGCTGGGTCAAAGGGTATGCACAGTTTGATAACTTTTTGGGCATAATTCCAGATTGCTCTCCAGAATGGCTGGATTCCTTCACAACTCCACCAGCAATGTATTAGTGTCCCAATTTCCCCACATCCCCTCCAACATTTGTCATTATTTGTTCCTGTCATCTTAGCCAATCTGACAGGTGTGTAGTGGTATCTCAGAGTGGTCTTAATTTGCATTTCTCTGATCAGTAGTGATTTGGAACACTCTTTCATGTGAGTGGATATAGTTTCAATTTCTTCCTCTGAGAATTGTCTGTTCATATCCTTTGACCATTTATCAATTGGAGAATGGTTCGGTTTCTTATAAATTATGGTCAGTTCTCTATATATTTTGGAAATGAGACCTTTGTCAGAACCTTTGTTTTTAAAAATATTTTCCCAATTTGTTACTTCCCTTCTAATCTTGTTTGCATTAGTATTATTTGTACAGAAACTTTTTAGTTTGATGTAATCAAAATCTTCTATTTTGTGATCAATAATGATCTCTAGTTCTCCTCTGGTCATAAATTCCTTCCTCCTCCACAAGTCTGAGAGGTAGATTATCCTCTGTTCCTCTAATCTATTTATTATCTCCCTCTTTATGCCTAAATCATGGACCCATTTTGATCTTATCTTGGTATATGGTGTTAAGTGTGGATCCATATCTAATTTCTGCCATACTAATTTCCAGTTTTCCCAACAGTTTTTTCCGAATAATGAATTTTTATCCCTAATGTTGGAATCTTTGGGTTTGTCAAAGATTAGATTGCTATAGATGTACCCTTTTTTGTCCTTTGTATCTAATCTGTTCCACTGATCTACCGGTCTATTTCGTAGCCAATACCAAATGGTTTTGGTGACTGCTGCTATATAATATAGCTTTAGATCAGGTACACTTAGACCACCTTCCTCTGAGTTTTTTTTCATTAGTTCCCTTGCAATTCTTGACCTTTTATTCTTCCATATGAATTTTGTTGTTATTTTTTCTAGGTCATTAAAATAGTTTCTTGGGAGTCTGATTGGTATAGCACTAAATAAATAGATTAGTTTGGGGAGTATTGTCATCTTTATTATATTCGCTCGGCCTATCCAAGAGCACTGAATGTCTTTCCAATTATTTAAATCTGATTTTATTTTTGTGGCAAGTGTTTTGTAATTTTTCTCATATAATTCCTGACTTTTCTTTGGTAGATGGATTCCCAAATATTTTATACTCTCAACATTTGTTTGGAATGGAATTTCTCTTTGTATCTCTTGCTGTTGCATTTTGTTAGTGATATATAAAAATGCCGAGGATTTATGTGGATTTATTTTGTATCCTGCCACTTTGCTGAAATTTTGAATTATTTCTAGTTGCTTTTTAGCAGAGTCTTTGGGGTTCTCTAAGTATACCATCATGTCATCTGCAAAAAGTGATAGTTTAATTTCCTCATTTCCTACTCTAATTCCTTGAATCTCTTTCTCGGCTCTTATTGCCGAGGCTAGCGTTTCTAGTACTATATTGAATAGTAATGGTGATAGTGGGCAACCTTGTTTCACTCCTGATCTTACTGGGAAAGGTTGCAGTTTATTTCTATTGCATATTATGCTTACTGACGGTCTTAAATATATACTCCTGATTATTCTAAGGAATAATCCATTTATTCCTATACTCTCAAGAGTTTTTAGTAGGAATGGATGTTGGATTTTATCAAATGCTTTTTCTGCATCTATTGAGATGATCATATGGTTCTTATTAATTTGATTATTAATATGGTCAATTATATTAATAGTTTTCCTAATATTAAACCAGCCCTGCATTCCTGGAATAAATCCTACTTGATCATAGTGTATTATCTTGGAGATGATTTTCTGAAGTCTTTTTGCTAATATCTTATTTAAGATTTTAGCATCAATATTCATTAAGGAGATTGGTCTATAATTTTCTTTCTCAGTTTTCGATCTACCAGGTTTAGGTATCAGTACCATGTCTGTGTCATAAAAGGAATTTGGTAGGACTCCTTCATCCCCTATTTTTTCAAATAATTTATATAACATTGGGGCTAATTGTTCTTTAAATGTTTGGTAGAATTCACATGTGAATCCATCTGGCCCTGGGGATTTTTTCCTGGGGAGTTGATTAATAGCTTGTTCTATTTCTTTTTCTGAAATGGGACTATTTAAGCAATTTATCTCCTCCTCTGTTAATCTAGGGAGCCTATATTTTTGGAGGAAGTCATCTATTTCACTTAAGTTATCAAATTTATTGGCATAAAGTTGGGCAAAGTAACTCCTTATTATTTCTCTAATTTCCTCTTCATTGGTGGAAAGATCCCCCTTTTCATTTGTAAGACTATCAATTTGATTTTCCTCTTTCTTTTTTTTGATCAAATTTACCAAAGGTTTATCTATTTTATTGGCTTTTTCATAAAACCAACTCTTGGTTTTATTTATTAATTCAATAGTTTTTTTCCTTTCAATTTTATTGATTTCTCCTTTTAATTTTTGTATTTTGAGTTTAATTTTTGGTTGGGGGTTTATAATTTGGTCTTTTTCTAGCCTTTTAAGTTGTAAGCCCAATTCCTTAATCTTCTCTTTCTCAATTTTCTTCAAATAAGCCTCTAAAGATATAAAATTTCCCCTTATTACCGCTTTAGCTGCATCCCAAAGATTTTGATATGATGTCTCATCATTATCATTATCTTGGGTGAAATTGTTAATTGTTTCTATAATTTGCTCTTTCACCCAGTCATTCTTTAAGATGAGATTATTCAGTTTCCAATTACTTTTTGGTCTATTTACCCCTAACTTTTTACTGAATGTAGCTTTTATTGCATTGTGATCTGAGAAGAAGGCATTTATTATTTCTGCCTTCCTACATTTAATTTTGAGATCTTTATGTCCTAGTATATGGTCAATTTTTGTATAGGATCCATGAACTGCTGAGAAGAAAGTATATTCCTTCCTATTGCCATTCAGTTTTCTCCAAAGGTCTATCATACCTAGTTTTCTAATGTTCTATTTACTTTTTTAATTTCTTTCTTGTTTGTTTTGTGGTTTGATTTGTCTAAATCTGAGAGTGCAAGGTTGAGATCTCCCACTATTATAGTTTTACTGTCTATTTCTTCTTGCAGTTCTCTTAACTTTTCCTTTAGAAAGTTAGATGCTATACCACTTGGTGCATATATGTTTAGTATTGATATGGCTTCATTATTTATGCTACCTTTCAGCAGGATATAGTTTCCTTCCTTATCTTTTTTAACGAGATCTACTTCTGCTTTTGCTTGATCTGAGATAAGGATAGCTACCCCTGCTTTTTTGGCTTTACCTGAAGCATAATAGGCTCTGTTCCAACCTTTTACCTTTACTCTGTATGTATCTCCCTGCTTTAAGTGTGTTTCCTGTAGGCAACATATTGTAGGGTTCTGCTTTTTGATCCAATCTACTATCCGTCTCCGTTTGATGGGATCGTTCATCCCATTTACATTTACAGTTAAAATTACTAATTCTGTATTTCCTGCCATCGTATTATCCCCAGATTATGCTTTTTTCCCTTGACCCCCCTGATCCCCCTCCCCGATATTTAATTTACAGACCCCCCTTGTGACGCGCAACCCTCCCCCTTTTTTTTTTTTTTTTTTAGGATCCCTCCCCCCTCCCTCCAAGTCCCTTCACTTATTCTCCTTTTCCTTTTCCCTTTTCCTCTCCCCCCTTTTAATGAGGTGAGAGAAAATTCTCTGAAAAACAAATATGTTAATTATTTACTCTTTGAGCCTCTTCTGATGAGAGTAAGATTCACACAATGATTCTCCCCCTCACTAAGTTCCCTCAGATATGGTGTATTTTCTATGTCTCTTCCTGGGATGTAGTTTCCCTCTTTTTATCACTCCTTCCCCTTTTTCTGAACCAACCTCCTTCCCTTTACTACACCCCCCTTTTTTTCTTTTATATCAGTAAAATCAAATTATCCTTGAGTATTTTTTATATACCCACAACAGAGTTACAGTTCTCAAGGGTTCTGTGTACCTTTTTCTGTTTCTCTTCAGTCTTGTGGATGTAGATCAAATTTTTTGTTTAAGTCTGGTTTTTTTCTTAGAAACATATAGAATTCCTCTGTTTCATTGAATGACCATCTTCTTCCATGGAAAAAGATGCTAAACTTAGCTGGGTAGTTCATTCTTGGTTGCAGTCCTTGATCTTTTGCCTTACGGAATATCAGGTTCCAGGCCCTTCTATCTTTTAATGTGGAGGCAGCCAGATCTTGGGTGACCCTTATTGTGGCACCTTGGTATTTAAATTGTTTTTTTCTAGCTGCTTGCAGGATTTTCTCCTTTGTGTGGTAATTCTGCAGCTTAGCCACAATATTCCGTGGTGTTCTTTTTTTAGGGTCTATTTCAGAAGGAGTTCGATGAATTCTTTCCACATCTACTTTCCCTTCTGTTTCTATTATCTCTGGACAGTTCTCTTTGATAATTTCCTGTAAAATAGAATCTAGGCTTTTTTTGGTCATAGTTTTCTGGAAGTCCAATAATCCGCAGATTATCTCTCCTAGATCTATTTTCCAGGTCTATAGATTTTCCCAGTAAGTATTTGACGTTGTTCTCCAGCTTCTCATTTTTTTTGTTTTGTTTGACTGATTCTTGGGTTCTCTGTGAATCATTCATTTCTATTTGTTCCATCCTGACTTTTAAGGAGTTATTTTCTTCTTTCACAGTTTTTAGTTCTTTTTGTAAATGCCCAATTTCGTTTTTAAATGAATTATTTTGCTCTATTGAATTTTTTTCCATTTCCCTAATTTTTTTTTTTGAGAATTATTTTCTTTTTCCAATTCAGAAATTCTATTTTCTTGAGACTTTTTTATCTTTTCCAATTCAGAAATCCTACTTTCCTGTGTTTTTTTAACCTTTTCTAATTCACTAATTTTGTTTCCCTGCATCTCCTGTGAATTCTTTATTTTTTCCAACTCCAATTTCAGGACGTTGTTATTCTCTATCATAACTTCCCTTTCTTTTCCCCATTTTTCTTCGATCTCCCTCAATTTTTTAAGAGCTTCTTCTAGGAGAGAGTTATGTGATGGGGGGCAGGAATCGTTCCCCTTTAGGTTGTTATCTTCTGAATCTTTGCTGTTAACTTCCTCGGGGTTGGATACCAGCTCTTTCTCTGTATAGAAGGAATCTATAGTTTTTCTAACTTTTTTGCTCATACTTAAAAAATGTTTTGGGGTCTGTCCCTGGGGTAGGAAATTATTTACTTCTTTACCAGCTTCCTCCCAGACCGGATGGATGCAGCGGCCCCTGCGCCGGAGCTAAGATAGAGCTCTGGGAGAGAGTTCCCCACCCCCTCCCTGGAAGTGCCTCAGAGGTGATTAGCACTACTGTGCTTCGAGGGCGTAGAATAGTGAAGACTGCAGGAAGCCCAGCCTATGTGTCTGGGTGGGGAGTGGATGTCTGCAGCAGGTGACGTGAGAAGCCCCTGTGCTCAAACTGGAAGTGTCTGCCAGAAACCGCGGTCCCTAGTTCAAAGGTTCCGCTTCTCTGGGACTTCCTGGAGCTGAGTTCCACTCCCTCCAGCTAAGCTAGGCAGTGTGTGTTGCCTTGGGCCGTATCCACCCACTTGTCAGTCTCTTAACTATTCTCAGGAGGTAGCTGAGGCCACACCCCCTGGTGCCAAGAGATCCGCTGAGTCACCCCCGGATCGGGGAAAATCTAATCTGAGTTTTAAAATATTTTGGCTTTCTCTTCTGAACTGCTAAATAATTAGCAGAGAAGAGCTAACAGCCTGTGCCAGATTCCTTTAACTCAGTGGCTTCTCTGATCCCAGAGCCATTCCCAGTGCAATGGGCGCAGTGTGCCACTACCCCACCGTCTGTGCTGGTCTTTCTTATTCCTCCCCTGAGAACTGACCTTTCCTGTTGAAACTCCAGATTCTCTTCAACTGGTAAGTCGTGCTTCCAGTCCTTGCGGTATCTATCAGTCCTGAGCTAATTTTGAGACTTAATTTATCTAATTGGTTGTGAGGGAGTGATTACGTTCACTGAGTTGTGTGTTTCTTCTCCGCCATCTTGGCTCCGCCTGCCTCTAATTTATATTTTAATGCTTTCCCCCAATATTAAATTTCCTCTTTTGAGAATGGAAAGATGAATAGCCCAAATAACAGAGAGACTTGAGTATAGTATTGGCTGTTAGACTAGTTATATGATTATAAGTAAGTCCATTTTCTTTTATATCAGTCTCCTCTTCAATAAAATGACATTAATACTAATGCAATAATTACTAATAATTACTAGTACAGTAATATTTTCCAGGAAAATTCTAGAATACACTATAAAATAGAATTGGTGAAAATTCTTTAAAAATGTAGTTGTCATATAGTAAAAAACATGGTTTTCTGAAGTACAAATTGTAGCAAACCATTTTTTTTTCCTTTTTTAAAAAACAGGGATACTAAACTAATAATTCCAGAAAAGAAGATGGATATATAGTTGCCTTACATTTTGGTAAATCATTTGGTAAATTATCTTATACTATTATTGTGAAAAACATAGTGAAATATGAGTGAAACAAAAGTACAATAATCCTAGTTTGTAACCAGTTGAATAGCCATACCAAAGGGTCATCAATAAGAGTTTGATGCTAATTTTATAGAGGACTATGGTGAAGTGGAGATATATATGAGAAATCCAGAATTATTTATCATTTTTATAAATGATTGAAGAAAGGCATAGATAGCATAATAATCAAATTTGCATAGAAAATGATTACTAATATACTATACTATATGATAAAATATACTATATGATATACTATATGATAAAAGTCAGTATTCACAAAACTCTTAAAAGCCTGGAATGTTGGCCAAATCATATATAAAATTGAATATGAATAAATTTAACAGCTAACATTGGAGTTTTAAATCAACTTCACAAGTTCCAAATGAGAGCAGGGGACATAATTTGCCTAAAAAGAATGTGGAGATTTTAAGGATCTGCAGTCTAATATAGTAGGCGAAAAGTAAATAATATTTTGGATTATAGTAAAAGAAACACAGCTTCAAGAGATAAGGAAGATATGGTCTCTCTATACACTGATCAGTTTTTTTTTTTAATGAAGTATATATATACTCTCTAGTACTTTAATTTATAAATTTCTCTTTTCTTTTTATGCAGTTTTTTTTTCTATTTGTGTCCTCAAAATCATCATTGTAGTGTTCTCATCTGTCCTGGACTAATTTCTCCTGTAAAATTTTGGACTATGGGATGCTACCATTTTCTTCCATGTTGTGAGAATAAAGTGAGGAAAATGATGCAAAGGTCTTTGTAAATCTTAAAACATTGTATGAATGTTTGCTATTATTGTATTTTCAATAATAATGATATCATGATAATGGTGGTGATGATAGTCATATGGTCTGTTATTGAATATCTTTTTGTGAAAGTCTACTTATTCACTTCTAATTTTTTTTTAATTAAAGAGACCCTTGATTCATATATAGATGACTCCCATGAGAATTTTGCATACATAGGAGAGTAGACATCTAGGTCAGTAGCTTTTATTTTATCAGATTCAAAAAGAAGTTTTTGCTATTTCTCTCTTTAGGTACTTTTCATATCAATCTCTCCATGTTTTCCTAATAAATATCACCTTCAGCTCAGATTTCCCATGTATATATGTATTTGGTCCAATTTAGTGTATCTGTTCATGCATGAGCAATTTTACATTCTCTATAAGCATATCTGAGATGATGATTTTATAATTACGCTGTTACTTAAGGAAACCACAATATTATGAGTCTGGTTTATTTATTGTCAAATCGTTGACAACTGTGGATCAGAACCTATAACATATGGGGTCATATTGAATGAAGATTCCTTTGAGACAAAACATGATGCATTTTCTTCAGTAACACTTCAGAAAAGTCATGACAAATGATTAATATGTTCAAAGTACTTTGGAGACTCTCTCATTTTCTCATTTTCTTCCTCATAGTGTGGAATAAAGTCCACCATGAAGGAAAGATTCAAAAATACACTATTAACCCTATTCCAGCCTCAATGCTCAACTTGTATCAATCTAACATTTCATCCCCTGACTCTATACATTCATAAAAACTATTTGTTTCCCATGCCTGCCATACTTTCTTTACTTTCACTTCTTGGTATTACCATATCACTTCAAGTCTAAGCTCATTCCCTTTTCCATTCAAGGCTTTTCATTATCTCCTTAATTGTTATTACTTCTTCTTCCCAGTCAATTTTTTTCTATATTTGCCTTTTATGTACTATAGTACTATGTACTATATTCCATTTTATATGTATATATCAAATTTATCTGCATAATGCACACTACTTGAGGGGAAGATATTACTTCATTTTTGGCTTTCTCCTAAGGATCTATCACAAGCCTGAAGATATATTTTATTAGGTATTACATAAATATTCATTCAATTTCATTGAATTGAATTCTTCAGCTATCATAATAACTGTCAAATTGAGGTATCATAATAAAACCTATATAACATGAATTTATCTCTGCCTATGAAATGGTCATTAAGTTAATGAGAAAATTATTAGCATGTTCTTTCTGTAGGTGAACTCTATTTTTTAAAGGAAAGGTATAAGGATGAAAAGGAAAATATGCTCCTCAATTACATCTTAAGTTCCAATGAGAAGAAGCAAGCACCAGGACTTTTTCATCGCTTTGTATCCCAAGAGGGTGAGCTTAGGGCCTGGTACTTCTTGGGGGACCAAAATTGATTTAATCACACTCAGTTTCTTTTTTTTTTAATTATAAGGCTTTTCTGCTAATGCCTTTTTAAATCCATTCTCTGAGACAATGAAGCAATTTAAATATGCTTCAAGACTTCAGTAGTGCCCCATCCTTAGCAAACATCAATTTGGGAAAGAGCCCAATGATAACTTAGGAATTATGCTTACCCCAATATAAAATTTTTGACATATAATTTGGCACTTCATCAAAATCAATGGGAAAAGAGAGTGAATTTATGTAATAAGGTAGAGTGCAAGTTGCCATACCTGGGACTAATAGCTGGATCTATTTGGCAATCTTTTCTGTTAGCTGGCAAGGATGTTAACATAGGAAATGGTTTGAGGAAGTGGATGCTAGTTCAAGAGTGGTTCCTTTTAATAAATCATAAAGAAAATTGACTTGCTAGCTAAACAGAGTATCTCTTACATTCTATATTACATCAGATGAAAACTAAAAATGTAAAATCTCATCTTTGCTTTGTTATACCTTTCTTAAGAAAATAAATTTCAGAGCTAATTACATATCTAATATCTAATTGCTCAGGATATCTATTTAATGACAATTTTAATTAGCTTGTCTCTAGTTGTGCTTTAGTTTTATTTATATTTTCTATGTTATATAGTTCTAATTAATAAATTATTACAAATCATTTTTGGAAGAAGGTGGGGTATAAATAAATGAAATAAAATACATAATTGACAGATTTATCTCTTCACTTAACTGATTTATATAACTTCTCATTTCATGAAAGCAATAATTTCAATTGTATGTATATTTACATTTACAGAGTGCTTTTTATGTGTGAGGAACTGTTTTACTTCTCAGAGGAAATTTTCAAGAATATGAAAATTATTTCAAAAATATGAAGAGCAATAGGACACTGTTCCTCTTATCTTTGTTGAGCTTTCAAATTAATGTGGAGGTTGACAAATACACAAAGAATTATAATGAAAACAGAAATTAAAAGTTCAGGAGAGATTAAAACCAAAGTAGTATGGAAGCTTTTCAATATTGTTTTATGAATATTAAAGGTTAAAATGCTAGGCCTTTGCTTACTTTTAGGTTACTCACACTTAAAATGAATAAGCAATTCAATAATTAATGCTGGATTAGAAATACTTTAAAGAGAGATATTATAGGGATCATAGCACTGTAATCAACACTCACCTACTCCAATTGCACTTTTCACCTTGTAGTTAAGGAATCTGAGACCCAGCAAGATTTAGTGATTTGCTCAAAACAACCATACAAAAGTAAGATTTCAAACTAAACACCTACATATGATCCAGTTTGTTGTTTATTTAATTACACTATATAGCCTCTGGTCATATAACTTTCATTAATCTCCTTCATCTACTAAGTATTATGTGTACCAAAAGATGTAAGGATTCAATGACTTATAAAATTATAGGGCAGAGATATGGAAGAATTCCTGGTCCATAGTAGGTATTTAATGAATGCATGCTGACTTATTGACTACTACTAGAAAATAAATTTAAGGAACAGAGAGCTTGAAGAAATATTGAATATCACCTAGTCTCATCTCTCTATTTAACATATCAAGTTAACTAATCACCTGTTAGATCTCAACTCCTGAAGATACCAGAAAAAGCAAAACCAGGCTTTCCATTCAAGAAATTCATAATGTAATGGAAGAGTCAACATGTAAATAATTAAGTACAAGCAAACATGTATGGGATAATTTGGAGGTATGGTCAAGGAGAAGGAATGAGGAAGGAGAATATTTGAGGAATTGCAAAAGGCAGCTTCTTCAGATGAATCAAGTCAGGAGATAAGTATCCTGTTGGAGGGACAGCATGAAAGTTAATTCTACCAGGTGATAGAATACATGGAGAGAAATAAGGGTTGAGAAAGCAAGGTTAAAAAATACTTTGGAAGAATTTGCAAATTTTTAACTCTTTAAAAGATGATAAAATGGCGATAAAGTGTTCTTTTTTGTTCATACAAAGTCATATATCAATTAGCCAGCAAAGTTGGAACTACAATTTAGACCTCTTGGTCTCCAATATGCTGTTGTATCTATTATATAACATTTTCCAAGAAATTAGTTGCCATTCAGTTGAATAAATCAATCAATATAATTGTATCTATGATATTTTTTTCTGTCCCAGTGATAGAATTCATAGCTTATTCAAAAGAAATTATAGTATAAAATGGTACTTGTTAAATCTTACAAAGTGATATTTAGTAAGAGTAGATATACCTACTGATAAGAGCAGCAAGGAAAGCAGGCAGGCCTCCAAGCTATACAAACTTGCAGAAAAAAGGGGGAAGAAAAAGTGTTTTTTTTTTCATTTCATAATCCACAGTTCTTAGAACAGTACCTTGTACATAAATTCGCCAAATCAAAGAATTACTGAATTTTAGAAATGGAAAAGACCATAGTGACCATCTATTCTAACCCTTATTCAATTTACACCCTACTATCTATAAAACATAATAACAGATTCGCTCAAAAGACTATATCTGGGGAAATATGAGGAAGAAATCATCACTTCAAGTTGAAAAAGAATGGTATAAAAATAGAAATCTTAATCTTTGTCCTGAACTAGTATCCACCATTCCATTATTGTTTGGAGGTGCTGAATACATTATATGGCATCCAAGAGAGCCCAACTAGTCTAATTCTTTATAGGGTAAAAGTTAAGTATGTGTTGGCAAAACCTCTTAAAAGAACAAATGCCTTCCAAGATAAAAGAAAATTGTGATCCTGATGATGTTTATGTGGATATAAGGTCCAACATATTTTTATAGGAAGGGTAGAGTAGTGAAGTTAAAAGAATCTCAAGTTAGAAGAAATAACCCGATTTGCACTCTCAGTCTGAATTGACTGTATGACCTTGGAAATGTAATTAAATTCCTCTGAGTCATGGTTTCTTCAACCTAAAATGAGAATAATTATACTTAAACTACCTATTTTATAGGAGCAATGTGAAGGAAATACATTTTAATCCCTTAAATATTCTATCAAAGAAAGCTGTTACCATTGTCACTCAGACCCCTACTATGGCTTGGCCAGGAGGAGAACAGAAGCCAAGGAAATGTGAATCTAGACACCAAGTATAGGTCATCTTAGAATAACAGAAGATCAAAATTAGAAAAACAAAGCTTAGGGGCCACTTAATACAATCTATGCTTCAACTGGAATTTATCCTGTTATATCCCCAATTAGTGGTCATAAGAAGTTTTTGATAATGTCTGGTGATGGTAAAATCTGAAAGTTAGTGTATTCCATTTTGGATAACTAAAGTGAGTTAATTAAGTGCCTACTATTTGCAAAATCCTATGCTAATCACTCAGGTTACAAATAGAAAAATAAAATAATCCCTGATTTCAAGGAAGTCACATTCATTTATGGGGAGACAACATATGCATGAAGTTCCAGTTGCAACACTTATGAAAGTGGGTGCTGTAATAAGGTGTATACTACTATCTTCCCTTTAGCATTATTTCCATTGGTAAAACCATTACAGTTTTTGGTGATCAATCAGTTGATCTTGACAAGAATTTTAGCTGCAAATACTGAGTTTTTTGAGTTTTCATTAGTTATGTCTGCTGAAAAGTATGGACTTACTGTTTCTGCAGAAGCAATTCTAAGGTCTTCTAATCTCCACAAGCATTGTTTCCCTAAAAATTAGCAGTAGGGATAAAGGGGTTAGAAATTAAAACTGATCCTATTCTATTCCTGTGATTCTAGGGCTTATTTTACCAACTGTTGGTCAGCTATTGATAAAGACCAAGCCTTCCTCCACACATATTCCTCTCCTGGACAATGGCAGTGCTTGGACCAGAACCAGACCTGCTGGAATAGAAGTGCATCTTTTCTCAAAGCACCTGGATTTTCCTGCCAATCTCTGATAGTTATTTGACAAATTATATTTGTATTGTTTAGGATAGGAAGCTTTTCTTCCACAGGAGTTGCTCTTCTATGTATACATTCATAGAATAAAGAGCATACATAGCTCCTTGACATAGTCAGCTCATGTTCAATCCTGAACCAAGAATAAAGGTGGAGAGAGAAGAAGAACATAAAAGGGATGGCCAGGAAATGTAACAGTGTAGGGACAACAAACAAACAAACAAACAAACAAACAAAAAACTGCTCCCTCCTTACTGGCTAAAGTGCCTTTCAGTATGAATAAGTATATAATGATTCATGAATTAATCAAGTTTTAGGCTAAGTATACTCCCTCTCCAACTATATCCTGGCTACAGAAGTCATTTTTGTCTGTATTGTCTTTTTTATGATTCATTCTGAGTCAGCAAACTATGTCTGAGGGATATCAAAAGAAAGATTCAATTCTGATTACTCAGTCTTGCAGCAACTTCTGAATATTTCTAAGAAAACTAACTAATGATTTATTACATATTGAGTTGGATTGAGTAACCATTTGGATTCAGGTCAGAAAATACTTTTTCAAGTAAAAGAAGTTAAATGATATAAAATGAATACAAATCTGTCCTTAATTAAAAAGCAATTCATTCAAGAAGTACATCTTTTGCAGCCTCTGAAATAGCTCTATGTACCTAAGGACTTTATAACCCGCACATATTTCTGATATATTCATTGCTTATTTTTGTTTTTCATGAACTCATAAATAAAGTTCATTGCACATTAAAAAAAAGTTCATGTACTATAACCTATGTTGCCTCTTGGTAATGGTGAATTCACATATAGGGAAATTCAATACATCCATTCAGAAACAAACACGTTCTCTCCCCTTTCCTTTCTTTCTTTCTTTCTTTTTTTTTTTTCTAACAATGTAGGAACTAAATCAGAAAATCATAGAATTGATTAGTTTGAGGGAGAAAATTTTGTCCTGTTTTATCCTACCCGTTTGAACATAGTTTCCTTTCTTTACTGTGTGTCTGTGTGGGGGAAGGCAGTAAGATGCACTCTACTTCCTAGAATTCAAGGATGATTTGAAGCCTAGCATAATGTATATTGAAAGGTGAAGGTGGGATCATGGTTTCTTTGAATAACAACAAAATTGGGATGATCAAATGCTGATGGTATTGTCTCAATTCTATCATTCACTCCTTTTTTTTCAACATTCAACAAATACTATAGGATCTAAAGGACTTGCTAAATATGTCAATAAGGAAAGAGAGTGGAGGATAATAAGAAGTTTAAAATATGATGTAGGAATTCAAATAAAACATATACATAATTAAGATAAGAAGTAGAAGCAAAGAATTTTAGAGTGAAAAAAAAACAAGGCAATGATATTTCCTCTTATTTACTTTTAAGATGCAACTCTGTTCCTTGGATAAAGGTGGAGATATCCTAAGCTTCCTGTGCAGCTCTGAGCTTTGCCTTTGAGCACATGGGCCCCTTATGTTTGTAGTGGGTAGCTTGGCTGCTATTTTCAGGAAACAGCCTTCTGGGTTTGCCTTCTGAGCTAGTACTGGAAGCTGCATTGATTTTCTCCATTACAGAGCAGAACTTAAGGTCTTATTATGATTAAGACCCTCCCACTGACTTTCCCAGAATCTATCTGATCTGGGCTGAATACCTTTTTGACCTCAGTGTGACTGATCTTTCTTGAAGTTTTTTTTTAAGTCTATCTTGAGCTGGAGAGAGGTTTCATTCCATCAGACTCTATTCAGAGGTTTGGTTTCATGTAGTTTTCAAGGGAAACTGGGAAAGCAGAAGCAGCTTCTTGACTTTACTCTATTATCTTGGCTCTACCACTGGAATTCCCCCCATAGATACAAGAAGTGTTACCACTTTTTGCAAATATTTAATTGATATAAAGCAGCTTTGACAATGAGGTCTAAAGAGATCAAAAGCTTTATAATATGGTAATTTATATGTAAAGTCCAGGCTAGCTCCCGGAAGGGCTCAGAATCAGCCAGAGCCAGGATAAGCAAAAGTCTCAGCCCCACATTGGGTGCCAAAATGTGATGTTCTGTTTCTCTTGTCTTTAGATTGCAATCGTTCTCTGGGGACAGATGTTAGGATTACTAGGTGAGAACTCAGGTTGTCTGGACAGTGACAAGGTGAGAATTCAGGTTGTCTGGACAATTATGAGGTGAGAACTCAGGTTGACTTGACAGTTCTCTGGCTCAGACCTTTGGTTTGGGCCTTTAAAGGGAGTTTACACCTTAGGAATTCTAAGAGGAGCAAGCTCATTGGTTGGAGTACTTCTTCCCAGAAGCCCTTGCATTATCCTACACCCATTCTCTGGGAGGATAAAAGAGGACAGCACTCCAGAGATAGGAGAAGTCTCTGCTCTATATCAGGCTTGACACGGCTCTCTGCAGGAAGGGAAGTCACTTCTCTGGAGGCAGCCTTGGCTTTAGTTCCTGTTCAATAATCCCAAATCCATCCAGGAGTTAAAATCGGGATCCTTTATTGTGTCCTTCAAAGTCTTGAATCTTTTCCTGGGGTCCATCTAGCTTTAATAGCGCTTGTCAGAATTGTCTCCAGTCAGCTTCAGTTTCTAGCTCCCTCTGAATCCAAACCTCCAGCCAGCAGGAAGGTAGACGTAGAAATGAATCAGACTCTGCCTCCAAGAGTATGGGATTGTGGGTTTCCCAGAATTCAATCTTAGATGTGAATCTCCCAGAAGTCCACCAGCAGGCTTTTCCTTTAGACTTGTGAATCTGCTGGATTTGAGAATCCACTGAATCCTGGCTCTCTGAATCTCCTCCAGCTTCCCTGAAATTCTCCCCTGACTCACATCAGACTGACTGACCCCACTCAATGTTGGCTCCTTATATCCTCCCAGAGAATGGGCTTGTGGGTACTCCATGGGCTTGTGGGTACTCCTTAAGGAACCAATGAGTGAACTACTTTAAAGGTATAAACTCCTTTAAAGGTTTGAACTCCTTAAAGGTACTCTGAACTAGAGAATTGTTAAGTACCAACTTAGCACTTTGTAAGGATCCTAACATTTATGTATCTCCATATCAACAAGAGAGCAACAACCACAGTACCCACTTGTCAAACAAACAAACAAAACAAAACAACCTATATAAGATTACAAATGCATTGATGAAATACCTTGGAGAAATATGACATACTTTTTTCACAATATCTGTGTAATTATTCATTGGTGATATTTTATCCCACCTACTTGACAGAGAGGTGATGGATTATAGATGCAGAATTTAATTTACATTTCCCAATTAAAATGTATATCAAAAGAGGAGGGATATATCTTCTACATATGCAGATCAGAAATACCCTAAATTCTAACCTAACTTCCTGATTAGTGCCATGAGTACCAGTTATCCTCCCAGTCTCCCAGACTCATGACCTAGTTGTCATTGCTGTGCTTCTCATTCTCTCATGCCATCTTCCCCATACCCATTTCTTTGCCAAGTCTTGTCAGTTTTACTTTATAAAATATTTCACATATACATACACAGTTATTTTGCCACCAGTGAAATAGACCCCTAACTACCTCACATTTAGACCATTGCAGTTGCCTATGGGTTGGGAAACTTTGGTTTCCCAAGTCTCTCTCTTCCCCACTCCATTTCATCTTCTATTTGTTTAACAGGGAATGTTCCAAAAGCACAGATATGATCTTATCATCACCATGTCTTCTTCATGAATGTTAGTTATTTACTATCACTTCCAAATGCCTCTATTTGACACTCAAAACCTTTCATAACCTCCCTCTCTCCACCTTTCCAATTTTCTTATACCCCATGTTTTGTATTCTTTTACCTAATGACACTTATTTCCTTGCTATTTCTCACTCCAACTCCTGACCTTGGACATTTTGACTATTTGTTCGCCATGTCTGAAATGCTCTTGCCTTATCTAGACCTCCTGACTTCTCTGATTTCCTTCATCTCATATACAATTTCATCTTCTACAAGAAGTTATTTTTACTTTTCTTAATTATAGTTCTGCTCTCTGCTAATTATCTCCAATTTATCCTATATATAGCTTGCTTGTACAGTTGCTTACATGTTATCTCTCTTGTTAGACTGTGAGTTTCTTGAGAACGGGAATTGTTTATGCCTTTCATTATGTCCTTAGCACCTGGCATAAGTGACTGGCATATAGCAGGAACTTAATAAATGTCAATTTCTAATCTTATGTTCATTTATAATTTTTGTCCATTTCCTTCCATAAATCTCCTATAAAGGAACAACTCTAACATACTGGAGGATTACTTATTTTTTAACATCTGGAGATTTCCAGTTTGCTGTTCACTGTTGTTTATCCTCTGAATAAGATATTTTGCTAGTAATACATATCTTCAGTAAAGCTTTTGATGTGGTTTTTCATGAGTCATTAATGTTATTATGCTGCAGTTTATTTATACTTGTTATTCATATTTTTATTTTTATAATTTTTATTTTATGGACATTGTGGTATTCTTATTTTTTTTCAATTTCAACATTAGCCCTAAAAAGAGTATAAAAGGAACCATATAAGCATAAATGTTTGTATCCACCCTTTTTTGTTGTGGCAAGGAATTAGAAATTGAGTGAATGCCCTTCAACTGGGGAGTGGCTGAATAAGTTGTAATATATAAATATATTGGAATACTAATATTCTATAAGAAATGATTTCAGAAAATTCTGAAAAAACTGATATATGAAGTGATGCTGAGTGAAATAAGCAGATCCTGGAGAACATTGTGTTGATGATCAACTATGATAGACTTGGTTCTTCAGCTATGTGGTGATCCAAAAAACTCCAATAGACTTGGAATGGAAAATGTATCCTCATCCAAAGTAAGAGCTAGGGAAACTGAATGCAGTAGAAGAATACTATTTTTTTTTGCTTTTTCCTTTTCTTGCTTTTTTTTTTCATTTTTTAACTTTTTCTTTCACAACAGATTAATATGAGAATATGTTTAAAGTAACTGTACATGTATACCCTAGTTTAAGAAAAGAGAAGGTATGGGTGGGTGGGAGAAAAAAACTTGGAACTCAAAGTCTTATAAAAATGAATGTTGAAAACTATATTTACATGTAAATGGAAAAATAAAATGCTATTGAGGAAAAATAAAGACAATATATTGATAGATAAAAATAAATGAATGAATGGATATATAGATAAAATGCATTATCCCATGACTCAGCAATACCACTATTAAGTCTGCATCCCAAGAAGATCACAAAAAAGGGAGAAGGACCTACATGTGCAGAAATATGTATTGCCCTTTTCACAGTGAGAGAATGTTGGAAATTGAAGGGATGTCCATCAGTTGAAGAATGGCTGAACAAATTGTAGTGCATGAATATAATGTGATACTATTGTGCAATAAGAAACAAGAAACAATCAGATTTCATATAAACCTGAAAAGACTTGTGAAAACTCATGGAAATTGAAATGAGTAGAACTAGTAAAACATTATAAACAGTATCAAAGACGATCATTTATGAATGACTCAGCTTTCCTCAGCAACATGATGATCTAAGAAAAGTACAAAGGGCTCATGCAAGAAAATGTTATCTATGGCTAGATAAAAAATGAATTGACTCTGAGTATAGATCAAAGCATATTTTTTTCACTTAACTTTGTTTTCATTTTCCATTTCTCTTTTGATTTATTTCTTCTTTTATAACTATTACTAATATAGAAATATGTTTTATATCATAGCACATGTATCAACTATATCAAATACTGACTACCATCTTCAGAGGAGGGGAAGGAGAAGGAAGGAAGAAAAACTTCAGAAGAGGGGAGGGAGAAGGAAGGGAAAAAAAAAACTTGGAACTCAAAATCTTGTTTTGATTTACTAAACATTTACTTTACCCATACCTGGGAAAAATAAAATGCTATTTAAGAAATGCTTAAAAAAATAAAATGCAACGGGGCAGTTAGGTGGCGCAGTGGATAGAGCACCAGCCCTAAATTCAGGAAGACCCAAGTTCAAATCTGATCTCAGACACTTAACACTTCCTAGCTGTGTGACCCTGGGCAAGTCACTTAACCCCAGCCTCAGAAAAAAATAAAACAAAATAAAATGCATCATACTAAACCATTGTGTTGGATGGAGTCATTCACTATACATATATATTTGGCTTCACCTTATCTGAACATTGTCTTAGGGTGGGAGCACATATGCATTATCAATATATGATAGGATGTTTTTCTCAGAATAAGGAAAAAATACTTTGGATACTTTGTGCTACTACTGTTCCATATTTTGATCCACATATATTAATTTTCATGTGGCCATCATGAATTGTCAAAGAATACATTTTATAGAACTTTACAGTAAGACACAAAATAACCACAATAGCTAGGATCTTAATTCTTAATTCTAGACCTGGGGTCTAATAAGCTATTCTTATGTTCTTCAATAAATTTCAGTATAGTATATATTTCTATAAGAGATAATGGAAGCATTTTTTATTTTTTTAAACAAAAAAAATAATTTTATTGAGTCAATGTCATTTTAAAATTTTTTGAAATGTATTAGTTTCTCAAATTTTCCTCATCCCCTCCACCATTTATCATTTTCCCCTTCTGTCTTTTTACCTGATTTTAGAGGTGTGAGATGGTACCTCAAAGTAGGTTTAATTTTCATTTCTCTAATCAATAACATTTAAAATATTTTTATATAACTATAAATGTGTTTTGATTTCTTCTTCCAAAAACTGCCTATAAATATTATTTAGCCATTTATCAATTGAGAAATGAAATATTCTTATAAATTTGACTCAATTTTCTATATATTTGAGATATAAGATATTTAATTTGAGAAGCTATCCATAATTTTTCCCAGTTACCTATTTCTGTTAAAGGAATTCCATTCTCCCATTTACTCTAGTTTATAAAAGTGTCATCCTCCCAATCAGCAGTCAAGTCATATTACTTTGACATTTGTCACATCCCTTATATGTGCTCCCTTTCTCTTTTGGCAGTGAAGTCAACCTGGTCCAGGCTCTCATAATTTCATGCCTAGATTATTTCAATAGAATAATATTTAGTTTCCTGATGAAAACTCTCTCTCCACTCCAGTGCATCCCATTCAGCTGTTAAATAGATCTTATCCAAATATTAGTCTGATCATGTCACCCCCTACTCAATAAACTCTACTGGTATTCAGGACCAAATATAAAATCCTCTTTTTGACCTTCAAAACCTACCTCCTTTTTTTACACCATATTCCCCTTCATATACTCTATAATCCAGTTACACTGGCCTTGTTGTTATTCCTCATACAAGAGACTTTGTCTCCAAACTTTGAACCTTTTCACAGTAAAATGCAGTTTGTAAATAATGGTTATATGTTTTCTCTCCATTAGATTGTGAGTGTCTTGAGAGCAAGGACCAATTTTTGCCTTGCTTTGTATTTCTAGTATTTATCATAGGGCTTGGCATACAGTAGACACTTATTAGCTAGTTGACTGATTATCCATTATTCTCCTTAGCTAACTCTAATATTCCAAAATGTGTTGTTTGTTATTCCTCAATCTATCCTTGTATTTCTTGCCTCCAGGTCTTTGTACATGGACTATCATCCATAACTGGAATATAATTATTTTCTCTTCTCCTCTCCCTTTTATAATCCGTAGTTCTTTCAAAGTTCATCTCATGTATTTTCTATTGTGTATGCCTATTAAAATTATCTTCTATGTATATTCAAATATGTGTATACACATCCATGTATGTGGGTATACCCAATTTGTATTTTGTCTGATTGACCCTGAAGATTTATGAAAAAGGAATAATTTTTCCATAGAAATATTAATTTGCATTTGGGAGTTATGGAGAAGATAGATTTAAAAAGTAAATATATTCTTCATGCACATATTATAATTGCATTTAATTATTTCATGATACAAATATAAGATTGCATTAATATACCTTACTTAAACATTCTCCTGCTGGAAGTAAATAATATCCAACTTTATGCAATTATAAAGAATTGCATAAAGTTTTTTAATGTTTTTTCCCTCTTTTTGGCAGTATTAACACTATTCTTAACCATGAAATCATAGTGTAAGAGCATTCATTTATTCCAAATTTCAGTTTCAGATTACTTAGTAAAGAGGTTCTACTGCTATGCAATCTTATCTACATTGAATGAAGTTACAGTATTGCTATGACACCAAAAAAGGATATTGCTTTTTGATTATTTTGATAATTCAGTAAAGATGCTATATTTCTGAAATTTTTCATCCCTTTGATTTTTCATGATATTGAATAATATTAAATGATTACTAATAAGTTCTGCTTAATCTTTTGTAAATTATGTTCTCTGATCTTTTTCAATTAGGAACTCACTTTTTTAGTTTTTAATAACATATATTTTTAAACAATAAATATCTGTCATGCAAACCACAATATTTTCCATTTTGTAATTTACTTTTTAAATTATATTTTATTGCACTTTTTATTTAGATGAAATCTAGGACATCCATAATTCTCCTGTATATTTTTGTACTCGTAAAAGATGTTTATCATTTAGACATAATTTACTGAGGTATATGGTGTGAGATAATAGCCTAAATATATTTTTTCCACTTAACAAACAAGTTTACCTAATGTCTATTTGTCAGATAACTTTTTTATGGTATTTTTAAATTTTAGTGAAATATTTTTCTTTTGTATACATATGGTTGGCTATACCTATTCTGTTATATTTATCTAGTTCTCTCTTTTTCTCTATTTATGTAAACATATGTTATGTCTGTAGGTATATAAGTATGTATCTATATATCTATAATTACTTTAAAATATGTACTAAAAGTTTGGAAACTCAAAACTATTTTATTAGCTTTTTTGCATTTTTCTTTATATTCTTATTGGTTAATTTTTCCATATAAATATTGATTTCATTTTATTCAATTATTTTTGCAAAACACCATTATTATTTTATTACTATTATATTAACATGTAAATTATTTTCAAGATTTTGTCATTTTTACCATAATAATGTGACCCATTCATGAACATTGATTTTTAAAAAATCATTATAGTTTTATAGCTATATTTAAACAGTATATGTGTGTAGGAAGATCAATTAATTATAAAATTATTGTTTTATCTTATTATGTACGGAATTTCCTTTTATGATAATTTCTTGATCTTTATTGCTAGTATATCATAGCATGTATTGTAAAGGGATGAATATAGTGGGGAAACTCTGGGTAAGGTATAAGACCCTTCAGCCCAGAAGGAACCTACTAACAATGTCTGGTTTGGCTCCCCATCTCCCTTTGGTGCCTCTCACCCTTCCTGAGAAGTCAAAGAGGGTAGGACCTCTTTATATTTGAAGCAAGGGATACTTACAGTACAGTGGCATTTACATTTCTATAGCAGGGTGTTTATAATTAGCAATTGTGTAGTGTGATATGATGATATAATGGTTCTATAGTTGGTACATGCTCAGTGTGCTGTAGTGATGTAATCATACTAAGGTATTTAGGGGCTGAAAAGACTTGAAATGAACAGACTTCATCTTTGACTATCCTCATGGCTCTCCTGGCTTCTTCACTTTTGCACTAAGACCAAGGACTTGAGATGGTCCCAAAATCCTCCAGAGAGCTAGTCTGGATGGTATATTTTGGCACCCCAATTTGGGGGCTCTAGAAAGCACACTAAATTTAGGCGTCCAAGGTGGGGCCCTAGATGCAAGGCTCTAGATGTGAGACCCTACACTCAGCAATTCTACTGAGATTATCAGAGAGTTCAATGTAGAAGTCCCCATGACCAGAAATAGGGTGAGTATAAAAATAAGCAAGCAGGAAGATTTGGCAAGTGCCAAATTAGTCAATTTTGTTTTTCAGCCGAAATGGGGCAGATAGTAGACCATAAAAACACTAAGGATTTACAAATTACATATAGCTCCAGAAAAAATTCCAAGGCACACTTCTTTTCAATATAGAGGATATGAAGTATATCCTAATGTGTTTACAGTACAAAAACTTTAAGTATAGAGAAGTTGAACACCTTAAATGATTTTCAGAAATTGATAAAATATATGCAATGGATGTGTCCAGTATTAGGCTTGACTACCTATCAATTACAACCATTATATGACATTTTAAGGAGAGACACTGCTTTAGATTTACCATGCCAGCTTATAAAAGAAGCACAAGAGGTTTTGAGAGAAGTTCATGTGTAGAAGAAAATTCCTTATCCAGCATTTATGTCATTGAAGTCATTGATCCAGTGTTTATCTCCTTCCTTTTGGATTTCCAATAGAAATAGAAGAAACATTTTGTATTTTTTTTATAATGGGATTGTTTCTGTTTCTCAATTGTTAATTTGGATTCTTGTCTTAAAGATTACATTTATTATATCAAAAAAAAAAGAATTTCCCTATTTGTTTTCCTTTCAGAATTTTTATATTATTATTATATTAAAAAGTTTTCTTGCATGTATATATTCATTTAAATAATTTTTGTACATAAGTTGTATTGTGTTGATTTTTTTCTTTTTTTGAACCAATCTTGTATATTTTGTATAAAATCCTGCTTGTTTTGGGATTGATTTTTTTTTTAAATTTTTTTTTATTATATATATATATATATATATATATATTTTATAATATTATCCCTTGTATTCATTTTTCCAAATTACCCCCCCTCCCTTATTCCCTCCCCCCGATGACAGGCAATACCATACATTTTACATGTGTTACAATATAGTCTAAGTACAATACATGTGTGTGAATATCATTTTCTTGTTGCACAATAAACATTAGAATCCGAAGGTACATGCAACCTGGGCAGACAGATATTAGTGCTAACAATTTACATTCCCCTCCCAGTGTTTCTTCTCTGGGTGTATCTACCTCTGTCCATCATTGATCAACTGGAAGTGAGTTGGATCTTCTTTATGTTGAAGATTTCCACTTCCATCAGAATACATCCTCATACAGTATCGTTGTTGAAGTATACAGTGATCTTCTGGTTCTGCTCATTTCACTCAGCATCAGTTGATTTAAGTCTCTCCAACCCTCTCTGTATTCCTCCTGCTGGTCATTTCTTACCGAGCAATAATATTCCATAACTTTCATATACCACAATTTACCCAACCATTCTCCAACTGATGGACATCCATTCATCTTCCAGTTTCTAGCTACAACAAAAAGAGCTGCCACAAACATTTTGGCACATATATGTCTCTTTCCGCTCTTTAGTATTTCTTTGGGATATAATCCCAGTAGTAGCGCTGCTGGGTCAAAGGGTATGCACAGTTTGATAACTTTTTGGGCATAATTCCAGATTGCTCTCCAGAATGGCTGGATTCTTTCACAACTCCACCAGCAATGTATTAGTGTCCCAATTTCCCCACATCCCCTCCAACATTTGTCATTATTTGTTCCTGTCATCTTAGCCAATCTGACAGGTGTGTAGTGGTATCTCAGAGTGGTCTTAATTTGCATTTCTCTGATCAATAGTGATTTGGAACACTCTTTCATGTGAGTGGATATAGTTTCAATTTCTTCCTCTGAGAATTGTCTGTTCATATCCTTTGACCATTTATCAATTGGAGAATGGTTTGGTTTCTTATAAATTATGGTCAGTTCTCTATATATTTTGGAAATGAGACCTTTGTCCGAACCTTTGTTTTTAAAAATATTTTCCCAATTTGTTACTTCCCTTCTAATCTTGTTTGCATTAGTATTATTTGTACAGAAACTTTTTAGTTTGATGTAATCAAAATCTTCTATTTTGTGATCAATAATGATCTCTAGTTCTCCTCTGGTCATAAATTCCTTCCTCCTCCACAAGTCTGAGAGGTAGATTATCCTCTGTTCCTCTAATCTATTTATTATCTCCCTCTTTATGCCTAAATCATGGACCCATTTTGATCTTATCTTGGTATATGGTGTTAAGTGTGGATCCATATCTAATTTCTGCCATACTAATTTCCAGTTTTCCCAACAGTTTTTTCCGAATAATGAATTTTTATCCCTAATGTTGGAATCTTTGGGTTTGTCAAAGATTAGATTGCTATAGATGTACCCTTTTTTGTCCTTTGTATCTAATCTGTTCCACTGATCTACCGGTCTATTTCTTAGCCAATACCAAATGGTTTTGGTGACTGCTGCTATATAATATAGCTTTAGATCAGGTACACTTAGACCACCTTCCTCTGAGTTTTTTTTCATTAGTTCCCTTGCAATTCTTGACCTTTTATTCTTCCATATGAATTTTGTTGTTATTTTTTCTAGGTCATTAAAATAGTTTCTTGGGAGTCTGATTGGTATAGCACTAAATAAATAGATTAGTTTGGGGAGTATTGTCATCTTTATTATATTCGCTCGGCCTATCCAAGAGCACTGAATGTCTTTCCAATTATTTAAATCTGATTTTATTTTTGTGGCAAGTGTTTTGTAATTTTTCTCATATAATTCCTGACTTTTCTTTGGTAGATGGATTCCCAAATATTTTATACTATCAACATTTGTTTGGAATGGAATTTCTCTTTGTATCTCTTGCTGTTGCATTTTGTTAGTGATATATAAAAATGCCGAGGATTTATGTGGATTTATTTTGTATCCTGCCACTTTGCTGAAATTTTGAATTATTTCTAGTAGCTTTTTAGCAGAGTCTTTGGGGTTCTCTAAGTATACCATCATGTCATCTGCAAAAAGTGATAGTTTAATTTCCTCATTTCCTACTCTAATTCCTTGAATCTCTTTCTCGGCTCTTATTGCCGAGGCTAGCGTTTCTAGTACTATATTGAATAGTAATGGTGATAGTGGGCAACCTTGTTTCACTCCTGATCTTACTGGGAAAGGTTGCAGTTTATTTCTATTGCATATTATGCTTACTGACGGTCTTAAATATATACTCCTGATTATTCTAAGGAATAATCCATTTATTCCTATACTCTCAAGAGTTTTTAGTAGGAATGGATGTTGGATTTTGTCAAATGCTTTTTCTGCATCTATTGAGATGATCATATGGTTCTTATTAATTTGATTATTAATATGGTCAATTATATTAATAGTTTTCCTAATATTAAACCAGCCCTGCATTCCTGGAATAAATCCTACTTGATCATAGTGTATTATCTTGGAGATGATTTTCTGAAGTCTTTTTGCTAATATCTTATTTAAGATTTTAGCATCAATATTCATTAAGGAGATTGGTCTATAATTTTCTTTCTCAGTTTTCGATCTACCAGGTTTAGGTATCAGTACCATGTCTGTGTCATAAAAGGAATTTGGTAGGACTCCTTCATCCCCTATTTTTTCAAATAATTTATATAACATTGGGGCTAATTGTTCTTTAAATGTTTGGTAGAATTCACATGTGAATCCATCTGGCCCTGGGGATTTTTTCCTGGGGAGTTGATTAATAGCTTGTTCTATTTCTTTTTCTGAAATGGGACTATTTAAGCAATTTATCTCCTCCTCTGTTAATCTAGGGAGCCTATATTTTTGGAGGAAGTCATCCATTTCACTTAAGTTATCAAATTTATTGGCATAAAGTTGGGCAAAGTAACTCCTTATTATTTCTCTAATTTCCTCTTCATTGGTGGAAAGATCCCCCTTTTCATTTGTAAGACTATCAATTTGATTTTCCTCTTTCTTTTTTTTGATCAAATTTACCAAAGGTTTATCTATTTTATTGGCTTTTTCATAAAACCAACTCTTGGTTTTATTTATTAATTCAATAGTTTTTTTACTTTCAATTTTATTGATTTCTCCTTTTAATTTTTGTATTTCGAGTTTAATTTTTGGTTGGGGGTGGGATTGATTTTTTAAAGTGTGTTTTATCATTGTAACATAATATTTCATTTTCTATTTTTTGCTGATATTCATCAAGAATATTCATTAATAATTTTAAATTTCAATGCTATTTTTTGGCAGAACTTAAAATTAATACAATATGTCTCATAAAATTAATCCAAGTAGTCTCAATTTGAGAATCCCATGCCCAGAGCATAGAGTTATGTGTCCACAATCTTCTCCTATGATTTGAACCCAAGAATACAACTTTTAATATAGAGGAGTTAGGCTCCTTCTTTTCCTATTCTTTTTTCTTTAAACTCTAATCCCAGGACCTTGGGGATAATTGCATAAGATTCATGATCTTATACATTGACAACACTCTTAGGTCTATATTCCAAAAAGATCAAAGAAACAGAAAAGAAACTTATATGTTCAAAAATATTTATATTAGCTTTTTTTTTAAAGAACTATAATATATTGGTGTGCCCAACTAATAGTGAAATGGTTGAACAAATTATATTATTTTAATCTGCTGGAATGTTATTGTGGTATAAAAATGACGCTATAGTTTCTGAAAAGCATAGAAGACATATACAAATTCATGAACCAGTAAAAACAATTCATATAATGTTTTTTTTAAAACTTTGAAAAATATAATAATTAAGCTTAAATTAAATTCAGCCTAAATTAAATGGAATTCCTAATCAATGCTTAATATGTGGAGTTAGAATTTGCTTGGAAAAAATAGTGAGAAAATGACAAAAAATGAATTACTATCCATATTTTAAAGATTATTCCTTGAAATCAAAAACAACAATAAAATAGTAACTCCAGATGCAAAAATTGGTATTGATTTATTTCATGGAAAGTAACTGACAGAATGTCTCCAAACTTCCTATAGACAGGCCAAAATATAAAAACAAATCATGATTTCTTCAATTGTTTGATTTTCTATTGTTTTAATATCTTTAGCATCATGATTGCAAGACTCATTTGTCAGAAGATAAATAATGTTCTTATTCATGGGTCCTCAGGAATTATGAGGTTATAATTTAGTTTTTACATCTTTTATTACCTTTCTGTTAATAATAAAAATAAGTAAAACATTTTATAGCACTTTAAGCTTTACAAACAACTTTATGTGCTGTTTTATTTGATATTCACAACAATTCATACACACACACACATATATGTATATACATATATATGTACATTATCATTCCCATTTTATAGATTAGGAAACTGAAGAAAGTAGAAACTAAGTGACTTGATGGTCATACAATTAATACTATGAATTTAGTTCTTTCTGACTTTAAATCTTACAATCTACTTATTGCAACAATTAACTATCTAAATACATATCCTTTGTCTTCCAGATAAGCAATTCCTTATGACAAAAAAGAAAAAAAGGGAAAAAAGAGGGCAAAAGCATTTTAGTAAAATCAATAAACATCAAACAAGACTAAGAGGTCTTCACTCATATTTACCCATCTCTACAAAGAAGGGAAGGAATGTACTCTCTGACTTCTTTAACATGGAATCGATTATTATAATTACATCATGCTGAATTTCAATTTTGGTGATATTGTTTGTTTTATTCTATGCATTTTTTTTAACAATCATTTATAGAGTTTCCTTTGTTCTAATTCACTTCATTAACAAGTACTTACCAGTCACTATATTAGAGGATACAGAAGTATTCTGGTGACTATTAACAACTAATCTTGGAATATATACATACATACATACATACATACATACATACATACATACAAATTATATACTTTTTAGTTTAATATGCATTATTGTACTATCACAGTTTTCTCCAATATTTTCTTCAACCCAGACAATAGAAAAAAAGCATAAACCAAATCCTGATTTGCTGATTTCCAAAATGGAAATGCTCACCCTGAATATTTAAACAGTTGACTCTCTTAAGCCAGTATGACCAGGCTCCAGCATAGTCCTGGAACCACTAGAGATGCAAAGACAAAAAGGAAAAGTCACTATACTCAAGAAACTTATATTCTACAAGGGGATGTATATATACATAAAAAGTGATACTTTGAGATGAATTTTGAATATAAAGATGTGGAAGGAATGTATTGCAGGCATATAGACAATCAGAATTATTAAGAGAACAATAAACATGCTGAATAAATATCAATAAAGAGTGAGAATGGCATGAGGAAGAGATAGCTTGGAGAAAGGGAAACAAAGGCATGAATCTCTGCAAAGATTTGAAAAGTTTTCATGCAGAAGAAGGAAAATGGGATTATTTTGCTGGAACCCAAAAGGCATACATAAAGGCAATGGATGGAATTTTTGAACATATTATATAGGAAGGAGTGCTATTTTTGGAATCAGAGGACCTAAGTTCTGGAGTTTATAACCTTTGTCATCTTAGGGAATCACATTATCTTTTTGAATCTTGGTTTCTTTGATTGAAAAGTTAGGTGAATAGAATCGTTTAAGGTCTCTTGCAACTCAAAGTCTACAATCCTTTACTTTTTGTTTATATTCTGTGTTCCCCCAGATTTGACCAATCCCAAGTAGATGGTAAACTTCAGGAAATATTGTTTCTATGCTATAAAAGTTTTTAATTGGAACTTGTATAATTAGGTTCAGATTCAGAGATAATTCAGAAGTAATAGAAGAGATTCTTATTTAGCTATCGGATTAAAGTACATGACCTCTGAGGGCATCTTCAGTTCCAAAATTCTATGGCTTTAGTGTACCAGATTTCTTTACTTCCTCTTTTGGACCTCATCCATGGCATTCATTTAGCTACTCCTGGCTTTGAGCCCTGGGATAATGTATCTTTCTCTGCTTTCATTCTGATTTTCCTAAGTGATATTCCTGAATGTTCCTTGACTGACCTAATCTGCTTCTGCCTTACCTCCAATTTGTCATTTGCTAGCCACTTTAGGATTTTCCATAGTCTATTGACCTGACTTTATCCTTCTAGGTCTATATCTGTGCAGCTTTTCACCTTGTATACTAACAAATTAGACCTTGACTACTTCTAGAGTTCTTTGCTAGAGTTACCTTTGCTGGAAAATCTCTTTAACCTTCTCAAATAACTTTCTTATTTGTTCTCACCTCTTATTGTGTCCTTTTCACCTAGAAAATAGTGGTAATAATATTTCATATATCTCAAAATTGTAAGGATTAAATTATACATTACCTATAAAATGATTAACACAGTGGTGGCATGTGGTAGACATCATATAAATTTTAGTTATTGTCATTATTGTTATTGAAAAAAATTAGTAATACTATGCTGCATAACCAGAAAATTGACTTGTTGAACTTTAAGTTGACAGGGAATTTAGCTATTATCTAATACATCCCTAATTTTAAGTGGTAGAGAATTGATGTTTGTAGAATTAAGTAACTTGTCCATCTTATAACTTTTACAAGGAGAAGTAAGAACTTTGAATTTATCAGGAACATAGAGTACTCAAAGAAAGCCATTGTAGAGAAGGTCATGTTTGGAAGGGAGCAATATTATTTAAATATAGCTTTCAACATTGATGATCTCCTGCAGAGCTAAAAGTGATGGGCCTACATCCCTGCTTTGGAGGGAAAAAATAGGAAAAGGATGTAAATTGCATCTTACTTTCTCTCTTTTCTACATGTCTGGTTTTGAAGTGCAGAAGAAAAAAAGAACAGAAGGCTAGATAATGGAAGTAATTCCATGCCTAAAGAATCACAGAAAATAATGTATTTATATCATAGGCAAATTGGAAATAATTTATTTGTCCTTATCAATTACTACCCACCCATGCATTTTTCTCAGTTTTATTTGGCTATATCAGACAGTGCAAATGATAATATGGGTGTGCTTCCTAACAAATGAGTGAGATGCTGTTAGTTACCAGTGTGTTTGTATCATGGCAAAGAACAAAAAAAAAAAAAAAAAAAAAAAAAAAAAAAAAAAACAAACAAACAAACCTCATCTTTCTTTGTTTTCTCCAACTATTAGGTAGGAAATCATCCTTGACTTTTTTGTTAATATTTACTAATTGTTATAGTTAAGATAGTTACCTGTTTATTAAACATCCCTGCTTATCTCTAACCTAGAAATATTAGGAAAGCTTTTCATAATTGAAATAATTTTAACTTGATCCTGCAGAGTTGAGAATATCTTTCCTGCAGTATCACAAATGGCTTTGTCATTCCATCCACTAGTCTATCACAGTAGGACAAGCATCGTATATATGGTGTGTGTGTGTGTGTGTGTGTGTGTGTATACATATATATATATATATATATATATATATATATATATATATATATATTTAAATCTTTTCTGTCTGCTTACTTTTGAATGATCTAAATCACAGGCTTGACTAAATTTTTAGCCACAGAATGAAACTAGATGCAGGTTCAGCAAAAAAGCTCTTCTAGCTTCAGTAAACAAGATAAATCAATATATTCATCCTGCTTTATTGTAGCATCAAGTGAAAATCCCTTGGTAACTCAGACCTACATCAAAATGTTAATCATCTGGGCTTCTATCAAACTGAAAAGAAACCTCCTGCTGAGTGTGTTGGGTGGTGGGGGGAGAGAAAGAGGCTGCAAAGCTGGTTTTCCAAATCCATTAGTCTTATTATGAATCTTTTGTGTGCTTTTAAAATTATTGTTGCTAACTCTTCTGCTTGTTCATCTATTTTCCTTAATCTGTATCTTACTAGTATGAGGTGTATAGTTTCATCCTGGAATCATATTTGGAGTTTCTTTTCTGACAGAAAGCAAAACTAGTGTATAACATTTGTTGTTATTATTTCCTCAGAATTCATTCACAATGACTAAGAAATTAAGGAAACATTAGGAGATGATCTTTTGATATTTTGTAGTGAAAATTGGACACACTATCATCATTCCATTGTTAAGGGAATAAATTTCTATGTGTAGATAGTCATTGGAATAATTTCCAAAATATGGTTAATATTACTTGGCATAAAACAATAGCACACTCAAGAAAAACTCTGCTTATGTCCAATTATAGATTTCACTAACTTGTCCAAATTAGATATCTCTGTGATCTCTGTGTAATCTGAAATTCATTAATGTGAGTCGTCAAAATTATCCACAAACATTCCTGCACTTTCTACTAGTTTTCATTAAACTACTAACCCCTTTAAGAGTCAGTTAAGAAATGATTACTTTTTTTAATACAATGGAAGAGACATTAACTACATGGCCATTATTATTTGAAGAACCTCAACTTATTGCCTACATTCATATAAATTATCATTCTTAAAGGTAACATTATATTGGGCATACCATTAGCCACAAACTCCATCCTGGTTCCTTAAAAATACAAATATGCATCCTCTTTGTCCTCCTTAATTATATATGATTATAGACTGAAGCATACACTCTAAAGTATAGCTTAAAATATGTTGGTTTCAAAGTCATGTAACTAATTTTTCATAACCAATAGTCAATTCTCATTTTTACTCCAGAAAAGGAGGAAGCACTTATGCATATTTATTTTGGAAACTTTCTTAAATAAATGATCCTCATTGTCTTTCCCTTGATTCTTATTGTCATTCATATTAAATCATCATCATCAACATCATCATTCTATTCTTATTATTAGTAAGGCAAATTTCATACTGTCTCTTGCTAATGTCAGGATCTATGTTCTGTTATCTTGATCAGAATTTTCCTCCTCTGCATGTGGTATATAGATACATGGCCTCTTACTCAGTGAGTATTCTTGCCACATTTGGTTTGGACAAGCCTTGTTTGGTCCCATTATTGCTGCTTATGTTTGACATCAAATGAAAAATTGATTCAGAGAGATTTGTCATTCCAACTCAAATATTTCAGTCTTGCCTCTAAATTTAATAAGTGAAGGAATAAAAAAGAGGATTATTTTCTGCTATCAAATTTACACTTTTCCCCTTTATTTCACTATTGACTTGCTCTATTATGAGAGCATCCTATATCCAGTTGAAATATAAACAAAAGGCTGTATAATGTAAAAACCAACCAATGAATTCTGCCTGAGGATAATTACTGTATCATTAATTTAATGTGCTAGATCATTTCTAATGTTTATTCTAAGTGGGACCTATTTCTTTACCACATTCCTAGCATAGGGAATGCAGATGGCTATAGGAAATTTTAAGGAATTTCAAGCACTGAGAGATGCCTGGTTAGCCTGCATTTATGACTTTTGCTATGCCTTGGAGCTGTGTCCTTTCTGGGTCCCCTTTTATAAAGATAACAATAAAAGATTCTGCTTTCTTCTTGGAGCAAAATTGTCACTGTCTTAGACTTGATCCCCATTACAATTGGTTTATAGATATTCAAAAATATATTTAATAATAGAGAAATATTTAATAATAAAGAAACATAGCAACATTTAAATAATAAAACTGATTCCATAGCCAACTATTGGTCTCTACAAAAATACTCATCTTGCGGAAAAAAATAAGGTGCATTAAAGTATAATCAAAGTGTCTGTAGAGGCCATCCTAGAAAGTCAATATAAAGATCAATAGATGAAGAAAGACTTTGGTCATAGGTAGATTCCTATACTGGACTTTGACCAAGGAGAAAGTAAGCATGGCTCTTGTTTCTGAATGAAGTTTTAATATAAATGTTGCAGTAACTCCATGTGAAAGCAAAGAATGATTTTTTTTAAAATTTCAACTCTGGTAGGCTTTTTGTTCTAGTTATAAAATAAATTGTAAAATTACTGTTTGTACTTTGTAATGATTTCTATAATGTAATAAACTTTCAGTCCCTTCATGCTTTTTCTAATAGAAAACCTGCATTTTGTTGACGTCGTGTCAGATCTTAGAAAGAAATTAGTGAATCCCATTCAACAAATATCCATGCAATGCTTATATCAATGTTGGCAATTTTATATAAAAGTTTAATTGATGTAAAACAGTCACCATAAGAAAGGTACAAAAAGGAACCAAAAGGATTGCCTTAATAAACATGTAGCCTCCTTGAAAAACAGATATATGTGCACTCAAAGGCAATAGAGGCTTAGAAAATAAATTCATATTCAAATGATATAAAAAAGGATGATGGGAAATTATGAGCAGCTTTAAAGGAGAACATGAACTTTGAAATACAGAGATGAGCGTGGTCCAAGAAGACTGGTAAATGTATTTAATAAATGGACAGAGGCAATAGCTAGTGCATCAGACTTTGAGACTGGCCTGTAATCCAATTTGGTTAGAGGACAAAAGTTGCTGAAAGGGAGTAGTATGAAACAAGGCTGAAAATAGAGATAAAAGAGACTGTGGGAGATCTTAAATGGCAAAGGAGTTTATATTATACACTATTGGTAATGGAGAACCAATCAAAATTTTTGAAAAGAATGGAATGATTAAAACTGTATTGTAGAGAGATTATTTTGGCAGATGTGTGGAGGGAGAATAGGAGAAGGCAGTACTGAAGAGGGAGAAATAAATTAGAATGCTACTACAGTAATCCAGGGCCTGAGCTACAATTCATCCATGTAACTAGAGACAATGAATTGAGTATGAGAGATGTTTTGGAAGTCTAATTACAAATTTAGGTTATTGTTTAGTTATAGGAAATTAGAAAGATAGAAGATTCAATGAAAATGTACTATTATATACTTATAGGACTAAAAGAATGATGATGTTCTCAAAATAAATAGGAAAAGAGAGGAACATAGGATAGTTTACCTCTCAGACTTGTAGAAGAGGAAGGAATGTGTGACCAAAGACAAATTAGAGATCATTATTGATCACAAAATAGGAAATTTTGATTATGTCAAATTAAAAAGCCTTTGTACAAAAAAAAATAATGCAAACAAGATTAGAAGGGAAACAACAAACTGGGAAAACATTCTTACAATTAAAGGTTCTAATAAAGGCCTCATTTCCAAAATATATAGAGAATTGACTCAAATTTATAAGAAATCAAGCCATTCTCAAATTGATAAATAGTCAAAGGATATGAACAGACAATTTTCAGATGATGAAATTGAAACTATTTCCACTCATACGAAAGAGTGTTCCAAATTGCTATTGATCAGAGAAATGCAAATTATGACAACTCTGAGATACCACTACACACTTGTCAGGTTGGCTAAGATTACAGGAAAAAATAATAATGAATGTTGGAGGGGATGTGGGAAAACAGGGACACTGATGTATTGTTGGTGGAGTTGTGAAGGAATCTAACCATTCTGGAGAACAATCTGGAATTATACACAAAAAGTTATAAATCTGTTCATACCTTTTGATCCAACAATGTTACTACTGGGCTTATATCCCAAGGAAATACTAAAGAAGGGAAAGGGACCTGTATTGCCAAAATGTTTGTGGCAGCCTTTTTTTGTGGTGGCTAGAAACTGGAAAATGAATGGATGCCCATCAATTGGAGAATGGTTGGGTAAATTGTGGTATATGAATGTTATGGAATATTATCATTCTATAAGAAATGACCAGCAGCATGAATACAGAGAGACTTGGGAAGACTTACATGAACTGATGCTAGTGAAATGAGCAGAACCAGAAGATCATTATACACTTCAACAATACTCTATGAGGACGTAATCTGATGAAAGGGGATATCTTCAACAAAGAGAAGATCTAATTCAGTTCCAATTGGTCAATGATGGACAGAATCAGCTACACCCAGAGAAGGAACACTGGGAAATGAGTGTGAACTATTTGCATTTTTGTTCTTGTTCTCAGCTTATTTTTATCTTCTGAATCCAATTCTTCCTGTTCAACAAGAGAACTGTTAGGTGTAATGTGCTGTTGTCTCCAGAAACTGCCGATCACTCTCTGGGAGGAGATCTGCTGTGTCAACTCAAATCTCTCAGGCAGATTCTTCTTCCTGTAGAGAGCCGACTTCCCTTCTTGCAGAGAGCAGCCTCAAGTCTAGTCCAAACAAAACTCCCTATCTCTAGAGTGCCTCCCTCTTTTATCCTCCCAGAGAATGGGAGTGGGATAATGCAAGGGTTTCTGGGAAAAATTACTTCAACCAATGAACTTGCTCCTCCCCAGGAGTTTACAAGTAAAACTCCCTTTAAAGGCCGGAACTAGAAAATTGTTAAGTACTGACTTCGCACTTAGTAAAACCCTAATATCTCATTGTCTCATTAGCACTTAGTAAGAACCTAACAGTTAGCATATACTATAACATATTTAACATATATCAGACTGCCTGCCATGTAGGGGAGGAGGTGGAAGGAGGAAAATCAGAAAAGAAGTGAACACAAGGGATAATGTTGTAAAAAAAATTACCTATGCATATGTATTGTCAATAAAAAGTTATCCAAAAAAAAGCTACAAAAGTTTACAAAGTACTAGAATCAAAGTGAAATGGCTACACAAATTGTATTTTATAAATAAAAAAATTGCAGAGTGATAAAAAATAAATAGGAAAAGTTTAGGTGTGTGACAAGTTTAGAGGAAAAAATGATGAGTTTTGTTATTTTGTTCAAGTGCTCTTTGAGCACATGTTGTTCCCACCTAGCTTGTCCATTTGCTTTTGCTAGCTCAAAATTTCATTTCACTCTTGGTGAGGTTTTTCTAGACTGTTCATCTTACCCAAAAGGGAGTCTCTCCTTCCCTCTACATGTATATATATATATATATATATATATATAGATAGATAGATAGATAGATAGATAGAGAGAGAGAGAGAGATATAGATAGATAGATAGATAGATAGATAGATAGATAGATCTCCTTAGCTTCACGTAACTCTCAATTTAAGTGTCAGCTCTTTTTTGAAGCTTTTTTTCTGATTCTCCTGGTTTTTAGTGATTTTACCTTTCTCAAATTATCTTCACTCTTCTAAAGTTTTTCTGCTTACATATGATATTCCTCAACAGAATATCTGTTTCTTGAAATTGGCACTCTTCTTTGTATTATTGTTTTATACCTCTATTATCTAGCATAATGTCTTACACAGAGTTCTTGCTAAATGCTAAGCTGATTAAAATTGAGTTGACAGTATCACCAGGTAAAAATTTGGAAAGGTAATAAGATGAAGGTAGTAAGATTGTGTTTAAGTTACAGCAATAATTTTGATGAACAGTGAGGAGACTTATACCAAAGTAATCGTAACTGAAACAAAGAGAGTTTGGATCCTAGACATATCATGGAATTTAATTGTTAGAATTTGGCAATTAATAAAATATGCAAAGAGGGTGTGTGAAAGAAAGGAGAGGAAAGAGTGAAAAGTATTAGCAGAATTTTAAGAATATTTGGGGGGTGGATTTACTACTCATTGCAATAGTAGTCAGGAAGAAGAACAGATATTTGGGGAAAAAAAAAACTGTTCAGCTTCAGATTCTAGGTAATAGGAATAAGGTAGAAAATGCAGTTATTACAATTGATGGGAGTTTTTACCTGGAGTATACTTAAGGTCAGAAAGGGGGAAAAAGAAAGAATGTTCTTTCATTAGATGAAGCAATCTTCTCTTGTATTCACATAATTTGCTAGAAATCTTCCTCTTGTTCTTCTAATAACACATGTATTTTGGAGGTAATAATGATGTCCTTAGAAGTTTATTTTTTAAAAAGTATTATATGAGGATTTTTATAAATGAAGCATTATCATAGGTTTGTTTGTTTTCATTAATAATTATCACTAAAAAGATCTTATAGTATTTGTGCATAGAAAACTACAAGTTATTAATACTAATGTGTTAGCTTTAAGAGGAAATGCTAACCAGCATCATAGTCTAAGAAAAATCGCCCCTGACTTCACACAAGGGAATTTCAATATAAATATACTCATTCAAATAACCTCAATTTCCAGTTTATCAATCTACTAAATTCCTATGATTCATTCCTCCACTCCAGACAGAGATGGTAATACCCTTATTCTTGTAATCATTCACAAGTGTTCTAATTCCAAATTCATTAAGTCTGGAATTGCTTAAATGCTTATGAAAATATTTAAGATGTACTGTTTAATCTTTAGGAATGCTTATACATTAAACTCTACCATTTGGACTACAGCATATAACTAGAAAGTAAGCAGAAAAATCATTTGGATATCTAAAAATCAAGTATTCTTGGAAAATTAATCAATCACTTTAGTTAAATTTGCTATATAGATATCACAGATTTTATGCATAAAAGTTCAAGTAATTTACTCTAAGAGAGCTTCTATGGGTCTCAGAACTTTAGTGAAGGTAGGAAATTATAGTTAGTGCAGATTGGAATAGGCTGGGAAAAAAACTGAGGAATGGAAAAATTGGATGTCAGTTTGAGGAGGAAAAATGGGGTTAGGATTGTAAGAAATAGAGAAAAATGGGATTATAAAAGAGTGTGATTAGATTAATTGTTCTAAACTGCTCTTTCTTGCAATAAGTAACAAGTCTAATGTTTCTTAAGGTCCTACTGTGGCAAAGTCAGTAATCTCAGTAATTTTACATGATCTACAAAGGAAAGCACTTGGTATTTTATTTTATATTGAAGAAACATATGGTTTTTATTGCATCTCATGATTGTATGAAGTTGTTTGATTATCAAATAAAAGTAGGGGTTAATTGACCATGGCCCTGTTGAAATGCCATAACAAACTGGGTTTTGAATAAAAGGAACTTTGGAAGTCATCTAGCCCAAATCATAGTTGAAAAGTTTTACAAGATAAAGATCCTCATTTTTACCTTTTAAAATTTCCAATGATTTGTCTTTTTAAAAAATTATTCACCAAGTTGACACAATTCAAAGTAGTGCTTGACAAGAGCAAATTACTTAATAGACAATTTTTACCTAACAGTTATACAAGGCTAACATTCCTCTTTATTTTGATTTTAATCAACATTGATATAGATTTTATTTCATCAAAAATAATTGTATCTTTATTTTTCAGTGAATATTTAATTAAAAAAATCTTTTGTCAAAAATATCCTTTGTAAGAGAGATGAAGAAAAGGAATGGGAAGGAGAAAAAGAGGAAGAGGAAGAAGGAAAAACAAAAAGAGGAAGAAAAAGAAAGTAGAAGAAGGAAGAGAAAGAGGAAGAAAAAGAAGAAGGAAGAAGAAAACTCTTTAGTAAAACTAATCAACATCCCAAAAAAGAGTGACATTATCCTGGGATCTACTTTAAGATTGTCCAATTTGGCCCATAGACTTGTCCTATCCATTAAACAAAAGGTTAAAATGATGGAATCTTCAAATGATCTTAAGATACTCTAAACTGTTTTCTCAATGGGATGGAATAGAATACTAATGGTTTATTTATATATAGTTTTACAGTTACAAGGGATAAGAAGAAAGGAGACAAAGATAGATCTAAAAGGGCAAGACTCTGCAAAAGTCTCAAGACACTACAGATGATACGAAAAAAACAGAAATGAGAAGACATAGAACATCAAGATTTTTGTTAGCAAAAGGATAGAAAAAAAATAAAAAATATTTTCCCCCTCCAGAGCACATTAATCTTTGCTTGAGAAAGATCTTTGTTACCTCTACACAAAGTACATTTAAATACATTATCTCACTTAATTTTTCACAACTATGTAATGTAAGTAGTACAAGTATCATTACCCATATTTTTCAAGATACAGAATGGAAAATCAGAGAGATTGTCACTGTCACACACAGATAAATAATAGGACCAGTACTGAAGTACAGGTGTTCTAATTTTAAGTTCTCCAATATAAAGAAGAAAATCATTGTAAATGGATGGATAGATGAATCAATGAATGAAAAAACATTCTTTAAATGCTTAGTCTGTGCAAAATACTGTTATGTGCTAATGATAAAAATAGGTGACAAAAAAGAGTCCCTGGGCCAAAACCAGCTCTTTTTCTTTTTTTTTTTTTTTTTTTTTTTTCAATTTTACACATTATTTATGTCATTCTTTTTTTAAAAATTGAGTTCCATATTCTTTCGCTTTCTCCGTCTTCTCTCTTACCCTTTGAAAAGTCAAGCAATATAGTATTTAATTATAAATCTGAAATCATGCAAAATAGGTTTCTATAATAATCATGTTGCAAAAAAAATCACAAAAGATGAAAAAGCATGCTTCAATCTGTTCTCATAATTTATTAGTTTTATGTAGAGGTGGAGAACATTTTCTTCATGACTCCTTTGGAATTGTCCATGGTTCATTGTCTTCTTCAGGGTAACTAAGTCTTTCACAGTTGATCATTGTTACAATTTTGCTATTACTTTGCACAATGTTCTCTGGGTTTTGTTCACTTCACTTTATACAAGTTCCTGGGTTTTTCTGAAACCGTTCAGCTCATAATTTTTTATAGCACAATCACATGCCACAACTTATCCAGCTATTCTCCAATTGATGAGTATCTCCTCAATTTCCAATTCTTTACAACTACATAAAGAGCTACTCTACATATATTTGAACATAAAAATTCCTTTTCCTTTCTGTGTCAAAGGGTATACATTGTTTTATAGCTCTTTGGACATAGTTGCAAATTGCTTTCCAGAATGGTTAGAACTGTACACAACTCCCCCAACAGTGCATTAATATCCCCATTTTTACACATCCAACATTTGTCATTTTCTCTAGGATTGTCTAACTATACCATCATATTAACTGCAAAGAGTGATAATTTGGTTTCTTCATTACCTACTCTAATTCCTTTAATGTCTTTTTTCTCTTATTGCCAAAGCTAATATATCTAATACAATATTGAATAATAATGGTAATAATAGGAAACCTTCTTTCATCCCTGATTTTTTTATGCAATAATCTTTTTTATTATAGTTATGCTTTTTTATTCCTCAAATTAAAAATAAATAATTTTTACAAAGTAAATAACCTTAATAGCAAGTGTGATATCTGTCCATCTTAAAGAGGGATTAAAAAGAACTTTTGAATAACCTTAATTTATATGATGATTTGGTAATTTTACTTTTTTATGTTTCAGTGATATATTGTCCTTGGAATATATATTATATGAACTCTGTACACTTAAACATCCAGTAAGTATGCTATACAAAGTGGAATCTTCAAACCATTATTAATTGGCCTTTGCTAAGCTTAGATGTTAAGAAATCAACTATTATAAGAGCAGGCTTTATTCCTTGAAATAGAGATATTAGGAAAATTTCCACATATTTTCATGATCCTGAACTTTTATTTAAAGATAATTTAGCAGAATTAGATTTCATATGAAATATCTATTTTATCATTCTAGTCAGTTCTGAAAGGTTATCTTTCTTTTTTGTTATAGCTTTTTATTGATAAGATATATGCATGGTTAATTTTTCAGCATTGACCATTGCAAATTGACCCTTCTGTTCCAATTTTTTCCCTCCTTCCCTCCATTCCTCTCCCCTAGATGGCCAGGTAGACCAATACATGTTAAAGATGTTAATGTATATGTTAAATACAATATGTATGTATATCCATACAGTTATTTTGCTGCACCAGAAACATCAGACTTAGAAATAAGGTAAAATTAACCTGACAAGGAAATCAAGAATTCAAGCGGACAAAAACAGAGGGAGTGGAAATGCTATGTTGTGGTTCACACTCATTTCCCAGAGTTCTTTCACCGGGTGTAGCTGGTTCTCTTTCATTATTGAACAAATGGAACTGATTTGGTTCATCTCATTGTTGAAGAGAGCCAAGTCCATCAGAATTGATCATCATATAGTATTGTTGAATTATATAATGATCTCCTGGTCCTGCTCATTTCACTCAGCATCAGTTCATGTAAGTCTCTCCAAGCCTCTCTGTATTTATCCTGCTGGTCATTTCTTACAGAGCAATAATATTCCATAACATTCAAATACCACACTTTATTCAGCCATTTTCCAATTGATGGGCATCCTTTCAATTCCCAGTTTCTAGCCACTACAAAAAGTGCTTCCACAAACATTTTTGCATATACATGTCCCTTTCCCTTCTTTAAGATCTCTTTGGAATATAAGCCCAGTAGTAACACTGCTGGATCAAAGGGTATGCATAGTTTGATAAGTTTTTGAACATAGTTCCAAAGCTCTCCAGAATTCTTGGATCTGTTCACAACTCCACCAACAATGCATCAGTGTCCCAGTTTTCCCGCATCATCTCCAACATTCAGCATTATCTTTTCCGGTTGTCCTAGACAATCTGAGAGGTGTGTAGTGCAGTCTCAGAATTGTGTTAATTTGTATTTCTCTGATTAATAATGACTTGGAGCATTTTTTCATATGGCTAGAAATAGTTTCCATTTCTTCATCTGAAAACTGTCTGTTCATATCCTTTTACCATTTATCAATTGGAGAATGGCTTGATTTCTTATAGAATCATTTCTCTATATATTTTGGAAATGAGGCCTTTATCAGAACCTTTGACTGTAAAAATGTTTTCCCAATTTATTGCTTTGCTTCCCTTCTAAATCTTGTCTGCATTAGTTTTGTTTATACAAAAGTTTCTTAAATTTTTTTTATTATATATATATATATATATTTTATAATATTATCCCTTGTATTCATTTTTCCAAATTACCCCCCCTCCCTCTATTCCCTCCCCCCGACGACAGGCAATCCCATACATTTTACATGTGTTACAATATAGTCTAGGTACAATACATGTGTGTGAATATCATTTTCTTGTTGCACAATAAACATTAGAATCCGAAGGTACATGAAACCTGGGCAGACAGATATTAGTGCTAACAATTTACATTCCCCTCCCAGTGTTTCTTCTCTGGGTGTAGCTACCTCTGTCCATCATTGATCAACTGGAAGTGAGTTGGATCTTCTTTATGTTGAAGATTTCCACTTCCATCAGAATACATCCTCATACAGTATTGTTGTTGAAGTGTACAGTGATCTTCTGGTTCTGCTCATTTCACTCAGCATCAGTTGATTTAAGTCTCTCCAGGCCTCTCTATATTCCTCCTGCTGGTCATTTCTTACCGAGCAATAATATTCCATAACCTTCATATACCACAATTTACCCAACCATTCTCCAACTGATGGACATCCATTCATCTTCCAGTTTCTAGCTACAACAAAAAGAGCTGCCACAAACATTTTGGCACATATATGTCTCTTTCCGCTCTTTAGTATTTCTTTGGGATATAATCCCAGTAGTAGCGCTGCTGGGTCAAAGGGTATGCACAGTTTGATAACTTTTTGGGCATAATTCCAGATTGCTCTCCAGAATGGCTGGATTCTTTCGCAACTCCACCAGCAATGTATTAGTGTCCCAATTTCCCCACATCCCCTCCAACATTTGTCATTATTTGTTCCTGTCATCTTAGCCAATCTGACAGGTGTGTAGTGGTATCTCAGAGTGGTCTTAATTTGCATTTCTCTGATCAGTAGTGATTTGGAACACTCTTTCATGTGAGTGGATATAGTTTCAATTTCTTCCTCTGAGAATTGTCTGTTCATATCCTTTGACCATTTATCAATTGGAGAATGGTTCGGTTTCTTATAAATTATGGTCAGTTCTCTATATATTTTGGAAATGAGACCTTTGTCAGAACCTTTGTTTTTAAAAATATTTTCCCAATTTGTTACTTCCCTTCTAATCTTGTTTGCATTAGTATTATTTGTACAGAAACTTTTTAGTTTGATGTAATCAAAATCTTCTATTTTGTGATCAATAATGATCTCTAGTTCTCCTCTGGTCATAAATTCCTTCCTCCTCCACAAGTCTGAGAGGTAGATTATCCTCTGTTCCTCTAATCTATTTATTATCTCCCTCTTTATGCCTAAATCATGGACCCATTTTGATCTTATCTTGGTATATGGTGTTAAGTGTGGATCCATATCTAATTTCTGCCATACTAATTTCCAGTTTTCCCAACAGTTTTTTCCGAATAATGAATTTTTATCACTAATGTTGGAATCTTTGGGTTTGTCAAAGATTAGATTGCTATAGATGTACCCTTTTTTTGTCCTTTGTATCTAATCTGTTCCACTGATCTACCGGTCTATTTCTTAGCCAATACCAAATGGTTTTGGTGACTGCTGCTATATAATATAGCTTTAGATCAGGTACACTTAGACCACCTTCCTCTGAGTTTTTTTTTCATTAGTTCCCTTGCAATTCTTGACCTTTTATTCTTCCATATGAATTTTGTTGTTATTTTTTCTAGGTCATTAAAATAGTTTCTTGGGAGTCTGATTGGTATAGCACTAAATAAATAGATTAGTTTGGGGAGTATTGTCATCTTTATTATATTTGCTCGGCCTATCCAAGAGCACTGAATGTCTTTCCAATTATTTAAATCTGATTTTATTTTTGTGACAAGTGTTTTGTAATTTTTCTCATATAATTCCTGACTTTTCTTTGGTAGATGGATTCCCAAATATTTTATACTCTCAACATTTGTTTGGAATGGAATTTCTCTTTGTATCTCTTGCTGTTGCATTTTGTTAGTGATATATAAAAATGCCGAGGATTTATGTGGATTTATTTTGTATCCTGCCACTTTGCTGAAATTTTGAATTATTTCTAGTAGCTTTTTAGCAGAGTCTTTGGGGTTCTCTAAGTATACCATCATGTCATCTGCAAAAAGTGATAGTTTAATTTCCTCATTTCCTACTCTAATTCCTTGAATCTCTTTCTCGGCTCTTATTGCCGAGGCTAGCATTTCTAGTACTATATTGAATAGTAATGGTGATAGTGGGCAACCTTGTTTCACTCCTGATCTTACTGGGAAAGGTTGCAGTTTATTTCTATTGCATATTATGCTTACTGAAGGTCTTAAATATATGCTCCTGATTATTCTGAGGAATAGTCCATTTATTCCTATACTCTCAAGAGTTTTTAGTAGGAATGGATGTTGGATTTTGTCAAATGCTTTTTCTGCATCTATTGAGATGATCATATGGATCTTATTAATTTGATTATTAATATGGTCAATTATATTAATAGTTTTCCTAATATTAAACCAGCCCTGCATTCCTGGAATAAATCCTACTTGATCATAGTGTATTATCTTGGAGATGATTTTCTGAAGTCTTTTTGCTAATATCTTATTTAAGATTTTAGCATCAATATTCATTAAGGAGATTGGTCTATAATTTTCTTTCTCAGTTTTCGATCTACCAGGTTTAGGTATCAGTACCATGTCTGTGTCATAGAAGGAGTTTGGTAGGACTCCTTCATCCCCTATTTTTTCAAATAATTTATATAACATTGGGGCTAATTGTTCTTTAAATGTTTGGTAGAATTCACATGTGAATCCATCTGGCCCTGGGGATTTTTTCCTGGGGAGTTGATTAATAGCTTGTTCTATTTCTTTTTCTGAAATGGGACTATTTAAGCAATTTATCTCCTCCTCTGTTAATCTAGGGAGCCTATATTTTTGGAGGAAGTCATCCATTTCACTTAAGTTATCAAATTTATTGGTATAAAGTTGGGCAAAGTAACTCCTTATTATTTCTCTAATTTCCTCTTCATTGGTGGAAAGATCCCCCTTTTCATTTGTAAGACTATCAATTTGATTTTCCTCTTTCTTTTTTTTGATCAAATTTACCAAAGGTTTATCTATTTTATTGGCTTTTTCATAAAACCAACTCTTGGTTTTATTTATTAATTCAATAGTTTTTTTACTTTCAATTTTATTGATTTCTCCTTTTAATTTTTGTATTTCAAGTTTAATTTTTGGTTGGGGGTTTATAATTTGGTCTTTTTCTAGCCTTTTAAGTTGTAAGCCCAATTCGTTAATTTTCTCTTTCTCAATTTTCTTCAAATAAGCCTCTAAAGATATAAAATTTCCCCTTATTACTGCTTTAGCTGCATCCCAAAGATTTTGATATGATGTCTCATCATTATCATTATCTTGGGTGAAATTGTTAATTGTTTCTATAATTTGCTCTTTCACCCAGTCATTCTTTAAGATGAGATTATTCAGTTTCCAATTACTTTTTGGTCTATTTACCCCTAACTTTTTACTGAATGTAGCTTTTATTGCATTGTGATCTGAGAAGAAGGCATTTATTATTTCTGCCTTCCTACATTTAATTTTGAGATCTTTATGTCCTAATATATGGTCAATTTTTGTATAGGATCCATGAACTGCTGAGAAGAAAGTATATTCCTTCCTATTGCCATTCAGTTTTCTCCAAAGGTCTATCATACCTAGTTTTTCTAATGTTCTATTTACTTTTTTAATTTCTTTCTTGTTTGTTTTGTGGTTTGATTTGTCTAAATCTGAGAGTGCAAGGTTGAGATCTCCCACTATTATAGTTTTACTGTCTATTTCTTCTTGCAGTTCTCTTAACTTTTCCTTTAGAAAGTTAGATGCTATACCACTTGGTGCATATATGTTTAGTATTGATATGGCTTCATTATTTATGCTACCTTTCAGCAGGATATAGTTTCCTTCCTTATCTTTTTTAACGAGATCTACTTCTGCTTTTGCTTGATCTGAGATAAGGATAGCTACCCCTGCTTTTTTGGCTTTACCTGAAGCATAGGCTCTGTTCCAACCTTTTACCTTTACTCTGTATGTATCTCCCTGCTTTAAGTGTGTTTCCTGTAGGCAACATATTGTAGGGTTCTGCTTTTTGATCCAATCTGCTATCCGTCTCCGTTTGATGGGATCGTTCATCCCATTTACATTTACGGTTAAAATTACTAATTCTGTATTTCCTGCCATCGTATTATCCCCAGATTATGCTTTTTTTCCCTTGACCCCCCTGATCCCCCTCCCCGATATTTAATTTACAGACCCCCCTTGTGACGCGCAACCCTCCCTCTTTTTTTTTTTTTTTTTAGGATCCCTCCCCCCTCCCTCCAAGTCTCTTCACTTATTCTCCTTTTCCTTTTCCCTTTTCCTCTCCCCCCTTTTAATGAGGTGAGAGAAAATTCTCTGAAAAACAAATATGTTAATTATTTACTCTTTGAGCCTCTTCTGATGAGAGTAAGATTCACACAATGATTCTCCCCCTCACTAAGTTCCCTCAGATATGGTGTATTTTCTATGCCTCTTCCTGGGATGTAGTTTCCCTCTTTTTATCACTCCTTCCCCTTTTTCTGAACCGACCTCCTTCCCTTTACTACAACCCCCTTTTTTTCTTTTATATCAGTAAAATCAAATTATCCTTGAGTATTTTTTATATACCCACAACAGAGTTACAGTTCTCAAGGGTTCTGTGTACCTTTTTCTGTTTCTCTTCAGTCTTGTGGATGTAGATCAAATTTTTTGTTTAAGTCTGGTTTTTTTCTTAGAAACATATAGAATTCCTCTGTTTCATTGAATGACCATCTTCTTCCATGGAAAAAGATGCTAAACTTAGCTGGGTAGTTCATTCTTGGTTGCAGTCCTTGATCTTTTGCCTTATGGAATATCAGGTTCCAGGCCCTTCTATCTTTTAATGTGGAGGCAGCCAGATCTTGGGTGACCCTTATTGTGGCACCTTGGTATTTAAATTGTTTTTTTCTAGCTGCTTGCAGGATTTTCTCCTTTGTGTGGTAATTCTGCAGCTTAGCCACAATATTCCGTGGTGTTCTTTTTTTAGGGTCTATTTCAGAAGGAGTTCGATGAATTCTTTCCACATCTACTTTCCCTTCTGTTTCTATTATCTCTGGACAGTTCTCTTTGATAATTTCCTGTAAAATAGAATCTAGGCTCTTTTTTTGGTCATAGTTTTCTGGAAGTCCAATAATCCCCAGATTATCTCTCCTAGATCTATTTTCCAGGTCTATAGATTTTCCCAGTATTTGACGTTGTTCTCCAGCTTCTCATTTTTTTTGTTTTGTTTGACTGATTCTTGGGTTCTCTGTGAATCATTCGTTTCTATTTGTTCCATCCTGACTTTTAAGGAGTTATTTTCTTCTTTCACAGTTTTTAGTTCTTTTTGTAAATGCCCAATTTCGTTTTTAAATGAATTATTTTGCTCTATTGAATTTTTTTCCATTTCCCTAATTTTTTTTTGAGAATTATTTTCTTTTTCCAATTCAGAAATCCTATTTTCTTGAGACTTTTTTATCTTTTCCAATTCAGAAATCCTACTTTCCTGTGTTTTTTTAACCTTTTCTAATTCATAAATTTTGTTTCCCTGCATCTCCTGTGAATTCTTTATTTTTTCCAACTCCAATTTCAGGACGTTGTTATTCTCTATCATAGCTTCCCTTTCCTTTCCCCATTTTTCTTCAAACTCCCTTAATTTTTTAAGAGCTTCTTCTAGGAGAGAGTTATGTGATGGGGGGCAGGAATCGTTCCCCTTTAGGTTGTTATCTGCTGACTCTCTGCTGTTAACTTCCTCGGGGTTGGATACCCGCTCTTTCTCTGTATAGAAGGAATCTATGGTTTTTCTAGCTTTTTTGCTCATATTTAAAAAAATCTTTTGGGGTCTGTCCCTGGGGTAGGAAATTATTTACTTCTTTACCAGCTTCCTCCCGACCGGATGGATGCAGTGGCCTCGCACCTGAGCTAAGATAGAGCTCTGGGAGAGAGTTCCCCACCCCCTCCCTGGAAGTGCCTCAGAGGTGATTAGCACTACTGTGCTTTCGAGGGCGTAGAATAGTAAAGACAGCACGAAGCCCAGCCTATGTGTCCGGGTGGGGAGTTGATGTCTGCAGCAGGTGACGTGAGAAGCCCCTGTGTTCAAACTGGAAATGTCTGCCAGAAACCGCGGTCCCTAGTTCAAAGGTTCCGTTTCTCTGGGACTTCCTGGAGCTGAGTTCCACTCCCTCCAGCTAAGCTAGGCAGTGTGTGTTGCCTTGGGCCGTATCCACCCACTTGTCAATCTCTTAACTATTCTCAGGTGGTAGCTGAGGCCACACCCCCAGGTGCCAAGTCTCTGCTGAGTCACCCCCAGGATCCTGGGAAAATCTAATCTGAGTTTTAAAATATTTTGGCTTTCTCTTCTGAACTGCTAAATAATTAGCAGAGAAGAGCTAACAGCCTGTGCCAGATTCCTTTACCTCAGTGGCTTCTCTGATCCCAGAGCCCTTCCCAGCGCAATGGGTGCAGTGTGCCACTACCCCACTGTCTGTGCTGGTCTCTCTTATTCCTCCCCTGAGAACTGACCTTTCCTGTTGAAACTCTAGATTCTCTTCAACTGGTAAGTCGTGCTTCCAGTCCTTGTGGTATCTGTCAGTCCTGAGCTTATTCTGAGACTTAATTTATCTAATTGGTTGTGAGGGAGTGAGGACGTTCACAGAGATGTGTGTTTCTTCTCCGCCATCTTGGCTCTGCCCCCCTCTTAAATTGATATAATTAAAAATTTCTATTTTGTGATCAGAAATGATCTCTAGTTCTCCTTTGGTCACAAACCCCTTCCTGCTCCATAGGTCTGAGAGGAAAACTCTCCTATTTTCTTCTAAGTTATTGATAATCTCATTCTTTATGCCTAGATCATGAGCCTATTTTGACCTTATCTTGGTGTATAGTGTTAAGTGTGGGTCAATGCCTAGTTTCTGGCATACTAATTTCCAATTTTCCCAGAAGTTTTTGTCAAATAATGAATTCTTATCCCAAAAGCTGGGGCCTTTGGGTTTGTCAAACATGAGATTATTGAAATTATTGACTATTTTGTCCTGTGAACTTAACCTATTCCACTGGTCAACTAGTCTATTTCTTAGTCCATACCAAATGGTTTTGGAGACTACTGCTTTATAATACTTTTAGATATGGCACAGCTAGGTTACCTTCATTTGCCTTTTTTTTTTCTTTCATTAGTTCCCTTAAATGTCTTGATCTTTTGTTCTTCCAGATGAATTTCATTGTTATTTTTCTAGGTCATTAAAATAGTTCCTTGGGAGTCTGATTGGTATATCATTGCATAAATATATTAGTTTAGGTACTATTGTCATCTTTATTATATTCGCTCACCCTATCCAAAAGCACTTAATATTTTTCTCATTGGTTAGATCTGACTTTATTTTTGTGGAAAGTGTTTTGTAGTTTTGCTCATATAGTTCCTGACTTTCCCTTGGCAGATAGATTCCCAAATATTTTATAATATTGGTAGTTACTTTAAATGGAATGTCTCTTTGTATCTCTAACTGTTGGATTTTGTTAGTGATATATAAGAATGCTGATGGTTTATGTGGGTTTATTTTGTATCCTGCAACTTTTGCATAGAATTCCCAATCCCTATATTTTTGTCTGCCTACATTTTTGACTTCCTTCACAGGCTAATTGTACACTGTTTCAAAGTCCGATTCTTTTTGTACAGCAAAATAACTGTTTGGACATGTATACATATATTGTATTTAACTTATATTTTCACATATTTAACATGCATTGGTTAACCTGCCATCTGTGGGAAGGGGTGGCCTCACAGTACCAGATTTCAAATTATATTGCAAAGCAATAATCATCACAGTAAAAAAATTGCCATAGTATTGTAGTATTTGATAAACCCAAAGATTCAAGGTTTTATAGAAGTCATCAACTGATGAAAATTTCTAGGAAAACTAAGAATGGTTTGACAGAACCAAATTATAGAAAAATATCTCACTATGTATACCAAGATCAAAATGGGTTTATTATTATGACCAAGAGAGTGATTGAGAGAATCTTGAGAAGAAAATTGATAATTTTGATTATATGGAATTAAAATTCTTTTCCCTTTTTTCCCTCCTTCCTTCTGACCACTACCTCCTTCAAACAGCCCTTCCCCTTTAGAGCCCTCCCCCTTTCTTATACCTTTTCTCTACTATTTCTGTTTTCCCTTTTATTAACCTCTCCCTTTACGTTTCCCTTTCCCCTTTCATTTTCCTCTAAGCCAAATTTCTCTGCTAAACCAAATATGTCTAATAGTCTCTCTTTGAACAAAATATGATGAGAATAAGACACACAATGTTTATCCCCTTCCCTTCTTTCCATAAATTATAATAGGTGTTCTTTGCCCTTTTATGAGATGTAATTTCCTTTATTTTAACTGTATTTCCCTCTTTTTCCAGGACAATCCCCTTTCTATCTCTAGTTTATTTTCTATATTATTACATAAACTCTCCCATTATTCATAGATCTGATTGACATACTTTCTATTTCTTTAAAGTGGTAATTGCTAAATCTTATGTAATCCTGACTGTAGCTTCACAATATTTGAATGGTTTCTTTGTGGTTGATCGAAATATTTTCTTTTTGATCTTGGAGCTCTGGAATTTGGATATAATATTTCTTGGAGTTTTTCTTTTGCCATCTTTTTCAAGAGATGATTGGTGTATTCTCTTTATTTCAATTGCCTCCCATCCCACCTCCCACCACTATTCTAAGATTTCAGAGTACTATTCCTTCATATTCTTTTTTTAAATAGCATACATTAGACTTTTTTAATCATACATTTCAGGCAGTCCGATAATTGTTAAATTATTTATTGCTTGGTGTATTTTCAAGGTCAAATTTTTTCTGATGAGACATTTTGCATTTTCTTCTATATTTTCCATTCTTTTTATTCTATTTTATTGTTTCTTGATATTTAGGGAGTCATCAGATTTTAATTGCCCAATTTTAATTTTAAGAAATTTTTTTCTTTTATTATCTCTTGACTTTTTTTTTAATTTGGCCAATTCTGTTTGTTAAGGAATTATTTTCATTAGTCAAATGTTGTACCTTTTTTCCATTTGGTCAATTTTATTAAAGCTATCATTTTCTTCAGTTATATTTTGTGCCTCTTTTAGTAACTTGTTAGTTGTCTTTTTATAATTTTCTTACATCAGTCTAATTTTTCCCCAGTTTTTCCTCTATCATTTTTATTTGATTTTGAAAATCATTTTTTTTGTCATTTTTCTACACATTCATATTAGACTTGTGATGAATTCTCATTTTTATTTTGAGGCTTTGCTTATAGTTGTTTTGACATTATTGTCTTCAGTTTGTGTCTTGGGCTTCCCTGTCACTATAATAGTTTTTTATGGTTAGATTTTTTTGTTGTTGTTATCTTATTTTGCAGTTTATTTCTTGATTTTGAACTTTAAAAGTTAAAAATTCCTTGGTTGGGTATTGGGAGAAGGGAAGGACACTGAACTAAGCTTCAGGCTTTTAAGTACTGTTGTTTTCAGAGTTAATTCTTGGAGGTTGGAAGTTTTTAGTGTTTCCAAGGTGATGTGATCAAGTGAGGGATGTGATCAGTGCTCCCTTGTGATTGAAAATAATATATAATAAAAACAATTTATGCTGCTTTGGAATATAAAACACACCCCTCCGCCTTGAAACTACGGCCTACATTTGGATATAGGCATTGAAATTGCTAAGTGGCAGGGGACGGGGACTTCCAGCCAAGATGGCTGCGTGGAGGCAGACAGCTGCTTGAGCTCCTCATTTTCTCTCATTTCTCTCAAAATAACAACAAAATTCATATGGAAGAATAAAAGGTCGAGAATTGCAAGGGAACTAATGAAAAAAAAGTCAGAGGAAGGTGGTTTAAGTGTACCTGATTTAAAGCTATATTATAAAGCAACAGTCACCAAAACCATTTGGTATTGGCTAAGAAATAGACTAGTTGATCAGTGACATAGGTTAGGTTCACAGGGCAAGATAGTGAATAAAAATAGCAATCTAATGTTTGACAAACGCAAAGATCCCAAATTTTGGGATAAGAATTCATTATTTGACAAAAACTGCTGGGAAAACTGGAAATTAGTATAGCAGAAACTAGGCACGGACTCACATTTAACACCACATACTAAGATTAGATCAAAATGGGTCCAAGATTTAGGCATAAAGAACGAAATCATAAATAAATTGGAGGAACATGGGATGGTTTACCTCTCAGACTTGTGGAGGAGGAAGGAGTTTGTGTCCAAGGGAGAACTAGAGACCATTATTGATCACAAAATAGAACATTTTGATTACACCAAATTAAAAAGTTTCTGCACAAACAAAACTAATGCAAACAAGATTAGAAGGGAAGTAACAAATTGGGGAAACATTTTTACAGTTAAAGGTTCTGATAAAGGCCTCATCTACAAAATATACAGAGAATTGACTTTAATTTATAAGACATCAAGCCATTCTCCAATTGATAAATGGTCAAAGGATATGAACAGACAATTTTCAGATGATGAAATTAAAACTATTTCCACTCATATGAAAGAGTGTTCCAAATCACTATTGATCAGAGAAATGCAAATTAAGACAACTCTGAGGTATCATTACACACCTGTCAGATTGGCTAAGATGACAGGAACAAATAACGATGAATGTTGGAGGGGCTGTGGGAAAACTGGGACACTGATGCATTGTTGGTGGATGTGAAAGAATTCAACCATTCTGGAGAGTAATCTGGAAGTATGCCCAAAAAGTTATCAAAATGTGCATACCCTTTGACCCAGCCATACTACTACTGGGCTTATATCCCAAGGAAATACTAAAGAAGGGAAAGGGACCTGTATGTGCCAAAATGTTTGTGGCAGCCCTTTTCATAGTGGCTAGAAGCTGGAAGATGAATGGATGTCCATCAATTGGAGAATGGTTGGGTAAATTGTGTATATTAATGTTATGGAATATTATTGCTCTGTAAGAAATGACCAACAGGAGGAATACAGAGAGGCTTGGAGAGACTTACATCAACTGATGCTAAGTGAAACGAGCAGAACCAGAAGATCATTATACGCTTCAACAATGATACTGTACAAGGATGTATGCTGATGGAAGTGGATATCTTCAACATAGAGAAGAGCTAATCCAATTCCAATTGATTAATGATGGACAGAATCAGCTACATCCAGAAAAGGAACACTGGGAAATGAGTGTAAACTGTTATTTTTACCTTCTGAATCCAATTCTTCCTGTGCAACAAAAAATTTGGTTCTACACACATATATTGTATCTAGAATATACTGTAATATATTTAACATGTATAAGACTGCCTGCCATCTGGGGGAGGGGCTTGGGGGAGGAAGGGAAAAAATCTGAATAGAAGTAAAAGTAAGTGCAAGGGATAATATTGTAAAAAATTACCCATGCATATGTACTGTAAAAAAAAGTTATAATTATAAAATAAAATTATATTAAAAAAAAAAAAAGAAATTGCTAAGTGGCACCCTAGCCTATACCTAAAGCTAGTACAAGAGTTCCCTGTCACCTCTTTCTTTCTTTTTTTTTTATTCATTTTTCCAAATTATCCCCTCCCTCCATTCACTCCCTCCCCCCATGACAGGTAATCCCATACATTTTACATGTGCTACAATATAACCTAGATACAATATATGTGTGTAAATACCATTTTCTTGTTGCACATTAATTATTAGTTTCTGAAGGTATAAGTAACCTGGGTAGATAGACAGTAGTGCTAACAATTTACATTCACTTCCCAGTGTTCCTTCTCTGGGTTTAGTTATTTCTGTCCATCATTGATCAACTGGAAGTGAGTTGGATCTTCTTTATGTTGAAGATTTCAGATGTATCAGAATACATCCTCATACAGTATTGTTGTTGAAGTGTATAGTGATCTTCTGGTTCTGCTCATTTCACTCAGCAACAGTTGATTTAAGTCTCTCCAAGCCTCTCTGTATTCCTCCTGCTGGTCATTTCTTACAGAGCAATAATGTTCCATAACCTTCATATACCACTATTTACCCAACCATTCTCCAATTGATGGACATCCATTCAACTTCCAGTTTCTAGCTACAACAAAAAGAGCTGCCACAAACATTTTGGCACATACAGGTCCCTTTCCGCTCTTTAGTATTTCTTTGGGGTATAATCCCAATAACAGCAATGCTGGGTCAAAGGGTATGCACAGTTTGATAACTTTTTGGGCATAGTTCCAAATTGCTCTCCAGAATGGCTGGATTCTTTCACAACTCCACTAACAATGTATCAGTGTCCCCGTTTTCCCACATCCCCTCCAACATTCATCATTTATTTGTTCCCGTCATCTTAGCCAATCCCTGTCACCTCTTTCTAACCAGTTAGTCTGGCTTGAGAGTTCCTGAAGATGGTGATGATGCTGTTGCTACCTCCAATATCTGTAAGTGGTGTTGACACCAAGTGAACTCTGTGCCAAAATCAACATTAGGATCCCAGACCTCTTCCTCTGACCTTCTAAGTTGTCTTGGGCTGAAATATATCTCTCCCTGACCTTTTGTTGACTCTGGCACTCCAGAGTTTGATTTGTGGTATTATTTTTTAAAAATTTTTTGGAGAGAAATATTGAAAAAGCTCAGACTTCTTCCACTTTGTCATTGTGGTTCCACCCCCAAAAAGTCTTTTTTTCTAGTAAAAAATCATAGATTGAAAAATGTAGACTTATGATTCATTGAGAGGAAATTGGCCTAGAATATTGAAAAGATTCCAAGATTGGTTGTCAGTATGTGACATGTGACAACACCCTGGGTCTGCTGTAATTGATTTCCTATGAGGAGTGTAGTTGTTTGCCTGTCCTTCAAGAGGTTATTATAGGAAAACATACTGCAAATAATATGGACAATTATTATCATCGTTATTGTTTTTTAAAAGATTAAGACTAAATAGTTTCATGGTTCTTTTTTTTTAATATCGATTTCCATTAGTGATCTTATATTGAGATTTTGTTTATTCATTTTATTATGAGTATTTAAGTAATTGGGAAATTTCCTTTTCTTTTTTAAAAGTTATTTATGACAGTTTTTTTTATCAAACTGGGAGGCATAAGGATCAGATCTTTGTTTTGTTGAAGTGTTAGACAAGAGAATATTTTCAGCCTAGCAACTGTTTTTTTTTTTTTGTTATACTTTTCTAAGGAAACACTCCCCCTCCCCACAAAAAAAAGTGTGAGAAAAAATTCTAAAGTATCATCACACTAATATCAAAAAGTTAAAGAGGTTCTTAATTTTCTTATTGCTGTAATCTGATCATAAAGTGTTTGGGTTAAGACCAGGTCTGAGATTGAAAATGAATTAAATGAGTTCCAATATTATCAAAGAAACCCTTGTTCAAAATGCGTATAGGACTTCTAGTTCATGTGATTAAACAATTTCTCCAATCTTCACAGCCTCTCAAACTGGAAATTGTGTGCAAAATGGAAAGAAATTTCCACTCTCTGTGATCTAAGAAATCTAATGAATTAAGAACCTGTTAAACACATTCACTAAGCACTCCATTCCTCACTTATTACCATGCTCTGTCAGGATTAGATAAATTTGCCCATGGGCTTGTAAAAGAACTCACCTATGTTCCTTCCTCCCTGTTCTACAGAAAAACAAAAGGCAGTTATCTAGCTAGGATGTGAACATAACAGATCTCTGTATTGCAGCATGATTCAGCCAGACAACTGAGGAGCAGGTTAAATATCCCCATTTCCTTCAACTAATATTTATAGTACAAATAATCAAAGTTTATCACTATCTTGATTGCCTTCCATTTTTTGATATGATTTTTGAACTATGGAACTGTGGTAGAAGAGAAAGGAAAGGTCATAGAGGATAGGGAAGGCAAGGCAGAGCAAGGAATAATGGGCACATTATTCTGGATAAGATCTAATGAGAACAATTTACAGAAAAATTATCATTTACCATTTCATCAAAGCTCTGTTTCTTTTAATGCATCCTAATATTTCATTAGCTTTTCTGGTGGCAACCAGTAATCAAACTACTGATTTATATTAAGCATGTTGTCTATTTCTCCAGGTCTTTTTTAGACAAACTAGTCACTATGCCTCTCCATCCTATACTTGTAAAATTGATTTTTGAATCTCTATAGAAGACTTTATATTTATTCTTGCTAAATTTCATCTTATTAAAGTAAATCTACTTTTCTAGCCTGTCAAGATCTTTCTGGATCTTGTACTCTGCATTCTGATTCTGTAGATTTGGAACATGCCCACACTTAGTAGGCTGCAATGATAGAAGGCTCTAGTACAAGATACTGATGAGTACTCAGATAGGTAGGAGAAGAAATAAGAGAGACAACGTCATACACTCCAAAGTAGGGATTCTTAATTATTTTGTGTCATGGTCCTCTTTGGCAATCTGGTAAAGCCTATGGACTCCTCAGGACAATGTTTTTAAGTACAGAAAATAAAACATATAGGATTATACAGGAGACTAATTATAGTAAAATAGAGACACTATTTTTTTTTCTTCTTCTAAGTTTAAGGATTTTCACTTAACTTTAGGTTAAGACAACAAATGGTCCAGGTTAATGTTATTGACACATCCAACAAACATATAATCAGAATAATCTTGGCTTTTTATTCCTTTTTCAATCTCTCATATAAATTGGCATTATTCTCTGTGATTTACTCCTATATTTATCACAGTCTATGGAAGTGGTTCAGCAAATCTTTGCTCAGATAAATAGGGATATGGAGTTGGGAACCTGTCTTATTTTATGCTTCTGTGGCTCATGGGAGAAAGTTGAAATTGTGATCCAGTCATTTCAGGTCACAAGAGAATTTAGCCCATAATGAAATTTGTCCATGTGCTTGGCTGATCTGCCTGTCCTTGAAATGACTCAGTCTGAGACTTTCTTTTCCATTGCCAAAGAGGGCAGTGCCAGGTCAGAATGAATGTCCTTTGTAACAGAATGATTTGTCAGCCTTCAAATGTTGCTTATGGTCTAGAGATAAAAGTTAATCGAATAGCCTCTGAACGAGTTCATGCAACCTCCCAGATCCCTAGTTTACCCAAAGAGCCATGATATTAAATGCTCCACATAAAGAATACCTCCATTATTTAGGAAAGTGTGGAAAAATGTTTCCCTCTGAAAAAGAAAATAAGAATCAACATAAAATCCACCTTCAGATAGTAATATAGTGATAAATGTTTCTGAATAGGGAATATTAAAAATGAGATGTTTGTGATGCTTTGCCCATGATTATCCAGCATATTTGTGGAGAGATGATTGACCAGTAGTCATGAATATCATCAACCCTTTAACCAATCGAGTCAATCAAACAATATGCATTTGTTAAACATCTCCTGTGTGTCAGGCCCTATACTGGGACTTATAGTTGTTGTTGTTTAATCTTTATTCTCCAGTGGCTTCAAAAGGGTGATGTCTTGACTTGCAAGTGAATTGGATTTAAATGAGTCAGGGATGTGCAAAGTCATTAACCTCATTCTCTCCTTCAAAGTCACCAGAGTTCTGTACAGATATAAATCAGGAACACTAACAGTGGCACCAAATCCAGCAAGAGTCCCTAGTCTTTTTAAACTAAGGTCCTTCCTTGGCCTCAGTTTGTCTAAGGAAACACCCATTCATTTATTAAAGATTAGGTAAGAATTGAGGTACAAAATGGCTATTTGCCTTCATAAAAAAATAAGTATGGAAGGGGAAGAACTTCTGAGTTTCTGTCAGAACAGAGCAAAACAGAACTCGATCTAACTCCTTGAAACCCAAACAATGAACAAGTGAGGTATTGGGCTAGGACCTATTATTGGTCAATCAGTAAAAGTCAGACTGACTTGGGTCTAAAGGCATAGTCATATAGCTTCATTTGAATTACAATGGGTTTTAACAAAGCCTGGTTTTTCAGAGCTATGTGTCAAGAAATCTTAAATGAAAACTACATGAGGCAAAAGAGTTAATTGTCCCAGTTTTTAAAAATTAGAACAAATATGAAAGAAAATAGAAAAAGAAAAAAAAAAAAAAAGAAATCTAGTCCTCCTCACCAGGACCCTGCAAGATTCTTTGACAAGTCAAAGTAATCAAAATGTCTATTCTTTTGAACAGAGCATCCACAAATAGGGTATGATTTCCCATATAAACAAAGGAATGAGGAGGAAGAAGAGGAAAAAAATAGCATTTTCTAACTGGAACTGGTTGTTTATCCGTCAAAGATTCTCAAAGATGATCAGTGTCATCAATAAAGTGATGTCTTGACTTGCAAATGAATTGAATATAAGTGAGGATTTTGCACAGTCATCAGTTTCACTCTCCCATAAAGTCATCAGAGTCCAGTATTAAGACAAAGGTCAGGATGATTAGGGATGGTCTCCTTTCCTGGAACAACAAAGACAAAAAATGAAATAGGCCTTGCCCTCAAGGAGATTACATTCTATCTAGTAAGCAACATATGGAAAATAAAGACAAGTTTGGAGAGGGACAACAAGCTAGAAGAATCAGGAACATCTTCACATAAAAAAGTGGTACTTACAGAAAGTCTTGAAGGAAATAATTGGTTAAATATCCATAAAAGTGAGTCTTCTTAACTCTAGGCTTGATCCTGTATCCATTGTTCCATCTAGGTACTAGAGGAACTCAGTTTAAAATGATTACCCCTTATCCAAACATATTGCTTAAGATTGCTGTCCTCTGGGCTGCTTCTTTTCTTATTTCTTAGTAATCATAAAACATACTTTAATATATCTGCAGTATCATAGTTGTGGGTACTTCCTTTAGTTCTAAAGATGCCAATCCCTCCAGGCCTTCTCCTTTTTTAGAGTCTTGTCCATATCTTTGAATTTCTCACACACAGAAGATCACCTAAGAACTTTCTGATTATTTCTGAATATCATCTGCATACTAAAATACCTATGGGTTTCCCAATATAAAAATAAAACCACGAAGATAATAGTGCATTATTTTAAATGGACTTGTGATTTCATTAGTAAAGGGCAATCCCTGGTAAAGTATATTTCTTTATCAATGTTGTCCAACAATGAGAGTTTAAGTAATTTGCCACTATATCAGAAGTGGAACTTGAACCTAGGTTTTCCTTGTTAGACTTTTGAACACTATACTAACATGTCAATATGTAAACAAAAATTAGATAAATGGTAAAACATTGAATGACAACTAGATAGTCAAACTCACACTGTCTTGTCTAGAATAAACTAAGTTAAGTGCTTCTAATCCATAAATTCTTTCCAGATAACTTCAGTTTTTAAATTCTCCCTTCCCTTTCAGAATAACTTTCTTTTCCATTGTTTAGTACTGCTGTATCTTTCCAAATTCTAATGGAATGTTAGCATTTAAGTTGTGCTCAAAAGGTGTTATTTAAAAAATAATTTGGTCTTTGTATCTCTAACACTACAAAAACATACATAAACACATATGTGTATATATGTATGTCTATGCATGTATCTATGTACATATATATTCCATTTCATAAAAGAGACAATGATTCATGTTAGTTGAAATATAGTCTAATAAGATGTAGACTCACTGAGGGGCAAGCAAGGCTTGAAATTTAGGCTGAAAGATTGTTTAAAAAAAAACTTTCACGTTTCTCTTGAAGCTATCTATGGAGTTGATAAAGTCAGATTCCTTATATAACATGAAAAGGGAGAGTTTTGAAAAAGTGAAAGTTTGATTGCTTGCCATGGACAAGGAGACTAACCTTGTACCTTAGACCAGAGTCCTCTGTGTTTTATTTTAGGAAAGAAGGAAAAGAAAGCACAAATCAATCAATCAATCAATCAATCAGAGTTCCAGCTACAATTTGAAGTTAGACAAACAAGACAATTTAAAACAGAAACCTGTCTTTCTTTGACTCATCATATACAATGAGTTGGGAATGCTTTAATATTTATTTCACATACAATCAAATAGTTTTTACTTTAAGACATTTAAGCAAAAAGGATTTACTGTGATGAAGAAACAATGTAGTATTACAGAAACATCATGGACTATGAAGTCCCTATACAACTTGGTTCAAATCCTATTTCTTTTTTTTTTTATTGCACTAAATACAAAATTAAAAAAAAAACAGAACAGAAAAAAGAAAGAAAAGAAAGAAAAAAAAAGTAACATTGTCATGTGCCTGTCAAAGCATCAAGGAGGATTGAAAATATATAATAATAAATTTCAATTTCAAGAAAGCATAAATTATAATAGAAGAAATTATATAAGCTAAGATGGCAGAGTAAAGTCAGGAAGCTGCTCCAGAACTCCCAGTTTCTTTCAAAAACCACATGCAACCAAGCCTCTGAACAGAGTCTGATGAAATTAAATAATTCTCCAGTTCAAGACAGACTGAAAAAACTTCAAGAAATATCAGTCTCACTGGGATGAAAACGGTATTTGGTCCAGCTGAAACAAACTCTGAGAAAGCCAATAAGAGGATCTTAATCATGACAAATCAGCAAATAAGACACTTACAGTAGAGGAGTAAATCAGTGAGGAAGTTACCAGTCCTAGCTCAGAAGTCAACTTCTGGGAAATCAGGAAATTTCCTGAAAAGACCTACACCAATAAACACAAGTTGCCCCTGTGCTCAAAGCCAAGGCCTAGAGTTGCACAAGAAGCTTGGAACAGTGCCATTTTTATCCCAGCCGCAGAGCTCCACCTTAAAAATAAAAAAGAGGAAATACCAAAAGAAAAGAAAAGAAAATGAGCAAGAAACAGAAAAGAACCTTGACCATAGAAAGCTACTCTGGAGACAGGACAGACTAAAACACAAACTTAGATGTCCATAAAAGAAATCTCAAAGAGTGAGACAAATTGAACTCAAGCCCAAAGAGGCTTCTTGGAAATTCTCACAAAAGAATTCAAAAGGCAAATAAGAAAAGTAGAAGAAAAAAAATGGAAAAAAAAAAAAAGAAGAAGAAGAAATGAGAGGTATTCATGAGAGAGTTGACACTTTGGAAAAGGAAGAAAAAAATTGTCTGAAGAAAACAACTACTTAAACAGTAAAATAAACAAAATGGAAAAAGAGATCCAAAAGATAACTAAAGAAAATCACATAAAAACTAGAACAGGACAAATGGAAGCTAATGACTTTGTGAGACAGCAAGAAATAGTCAAACTAAAAGGAATGAAAAAAAATGGAAGAAAATGTGAAATAACTATTGGCAAAACAGCCAACCTGGAAAATAGAAGGAACAATTTAAAAATTATTGGCCTACCTGTAGGCCATGACTACATGCATGACATGCATTCTACAAAAGGTCATTAAGGGAAAAATTTCCCAATATTCTAGAAATAAAGGGGGAAATACTCATTGAAAGAATCCATGGATCACCTTTGTAAAGATCTTTCTACAAAGAAAACCCCAAGGAACACTGTTGCAAAACTCCAAAACTATAATTTCAAGTAAGAAATACTACAAGCTGCCAGATAAAAACAATTAAAATATCAAGAAGCAACAGTCAAGTCATGATCTGGCAGCTTCTATAATAAAGAATTGCAAGGCCTGGAATACCAATTCCAGAAGGCAAAGAACTTGGGCTTACAAGGGAGAATTAACTACCTAGTGAAATTCAGCATTATCTTTCAGGGCAGGAGATGGAGCTTCAATGAAGTAAGAGACTTTCAATCATTTCTATTGAAAAAAACAAAATTAAACAGAAAATTTAATCTACAAATTGTAAAGGGCTGAAACTCTTGAGTCAATGCACTGAGGTTGGACAATCGAGTACTTGAGGCTAATTACTGATTGGATAATATGCTATAAGAATACGCTTGGAAAATGGCCCTTCCCACTATCCTGGGCTAGTGCAAATTTTTGGAGGTGGAGTGAGACTAGCCAGACTCACTCTGGGTGGGAGACAAAGAGGTGAGGTTTCAGAGGTCCTACATGGCCATCCTCTTCACTTCTACTGCTAAAGACCAAGAATAAAGACTATTGCTTATCTTGACTCCATCTGATTCTAAGGTATACAGGGTGCTAACGCAGTCATCACAATAAATACAGAACTCAAGAGAACCATAAAAAGATAAGCACGTGGAAAATATGTATTTAAAAGTTAAGCTGTCCATATCCTTATATGGGAAAACAATATTTGTAACTCTTGAGAACTATATCAGACACTAGGGCAACATAGGGAAACATCTCATGGACTGAGCATGTGGTTGTGAATGGACTCTGATATGATACTATCAAAGAAAAATATATTAAGGAGTGGGTAAAGATATACTGGAAAAAGAGGAAAGGAAGGTAGACTGGAGTAATTAGTTCACACCAAGAGGCTTAAAAGACCTATTACAATTCAGGAAAAAGGGAGGAGTATTAGCATTGTATGAAGCCTGACCTCAGCAGTTTTGGCTCTACCAGGGAATAACTTAATCATTCAGTTAGGTATATAAATTTATATAATCCTATATAGAAGTAGGAGGAGAAAGAGGAAAAGAAAGGTGAGAGAAAGGATAAAAGGAAGGGCAAAAACACTAGAGAAAAAGGTAAGAGATGGGGGAAAATGTTGATAGATGATAAAGGAGTGAGGGAGTGAGTTTAAAAAACACTCCTAAGAGAAGGGGGAAGAGTAATAGGAGATAAAATAGTGAGTACTGTGGGTAAAAATACACACCATTAAGGATAGGATGGAAAGAGAGAATAAAAGTATATACAAGAGAGAAAATAGGATGGAGGGAAAGACCTGGTAATCATTTTTAATTTTTTTAAATTAATTTTATAATTATATTTTTTGACAGTACATATGCATGGGTAATTTTTTACAACATTATCCCTTGTACTCACTTCTGTTCCAAATTTTCCCTTCCTTCCCTCTACTACCTCCCCTAGATGACAGGCAATCCCATACATGTTAAATGTGTTATACTATATCCTAGATACAATATATGTGTGCAGAACCGAATTTCTTGTTGCACAGGAATAATTGGATTCAGAGGGTAAAAGTAACCTGGGAAGAAAGACAATAGTGAAAACAGTTTACACTCATTTCCCAGTGATGCTTCTCTGGGTATAGCTGATTCTGTCCATCATTGATCAATTAGAACTGGATTAGCTCTTCTCTATGTTGAAGATATCCACTTCCATCAGAATACATCCTCACACATTATCATTGTTGAAGTGTATAATGATCTCCTAGTTTTGCTCATTTCACTCAGCATCAGTTGATGTAAGTCTCTCCAAGCCTCTCTGTATTCATCCTGTTGGTCATTTCTTACAGAACAATAATATTCCATAACATTCATTAACCATAATTTATCCAACCATTCTCCAATTGATGGGCATCCATTCATTTTCCAGTTTCTAGCCACTATGAAAAGGGCTGCCACAAACATTTTGGCACATACAGGCCCCTTTTCCTTCTTTAGTATTTCCTTGGGATATAAGTTCAGTAGTAGCATTGCTGGGTCAAAGGGTATGAACAATTTGATAACATTTTGGGTATAATTCCAAATTGCTTTCCTAAATGGTTATATTCTTTCATAACTCCACCAACAATGCATCAGTATCCCAGTTTTCCCAAAGCCCCTCCAACATTCATCATTATTTTTTCCTGTCATCTTAGCCAATCTGACAGGTGTATAGCGGAATACCAGAGTTGTCTTAATTTGCATTTCTCTGATCAATAGTGATTTGGATCACTCTTTCATATGAGAAGAAATAGTTTCAATTTCATCATCTGAAAATTGTCTGTTCATATATTTGACTATTTATCAATTGGAGAGTGGTTTGATTTCTTATAAATTAGAGTCAGTTCTCTATTTTGAAAATGATGTCTTTATCAGAACCTTTTGTTGTAAAAATATCTTCCCAATTTGTTACTTCAACTCTAATATTGTTTGCATTAGTACATTGTTTTGCATTAGTTTGTACAAAAGCTTTTTTAATTTGATGTAATCAAAATTTTCTATTTTGTGATCAATAATGATCTCTAGTTCTCCTTTGGTCACAAATCCCTTACTCCTTCACAAGTCTGAGAGGTAAACTATCCTCTAATCTAATCTAATCTATTTCAATCTCTAATCTAATTTATTTATGATCTCATTCTTTATGCCTAAATCATGGACACATTTTGATCTTATCTTGGTATAAGGGGTTACATGTGGGTCTATACCTAATTTCTGCCATACTAATTTCCAGCTTTCCCAGCAGTTTTTGTCAAATAATGAATTCTTATCCCAAAAATTGGGATCTTTGGGTTTGTCAAACACTAGATTGCTATTTTTATTCGCTATCTTGTCCTGTGAACCTAACCTATTCCTAACCTATTAATTTTTCTATCTATGGGTCATTTATGCTGCTTTACTTTTTTTTTTCTCTTTTTGGCTTAACAATAGTATTGCATGGGTAGGAGGTTCACAACTATAGGAACTTTACACAAATTTTCATACATCTTTTAAAGATATTGATCAATTTTGCTAATTTTTGTAGCCAGAAACCAGTCACTATAAGTGCTGAGGAATACAGGCCTCATGGATCTTATATTCTAGAACTCAAAATGACACATTGAGATGAGAAGGAAAGCAGATTATAGGAAATATGGTTTGGAACTGCTGTCTAGAGAGTGATGTAAAAACTGGGACTCGGACAAAATAGAGAACTAACCTATCAGAACCTAGAGCAATTCCTAGAGTTGGAGAGGTGGCAGGCATGAAGACTGGAGTGGAAGAAGCAAGGTTTAAAGAGGATATCTGGGAAGTGAGAAAATAATTCCAGGAGGGATATATCACAGTATTGTCTAAAAAGACCAATAAGGATACAAGGGGAACCTTCCAACTAATTTAGAATTTTATAATCTATATACTGATTATGGAAGATACAATAGAGTTCCAACACACACACACACTCACAAGGTTAGAACGCATATTCTAGAGCTTTTGCACAGCACTTATTCTTCCTGTAATTTTAACTGGCAGCCATTTTCAATAAATATGTACAGATTGTCACTCCTTCTTTCTGTTTCATTCTATTTTCTACATCCTACAAATTTCCTGACTTCCAACAGATAGCAGTACTAGAAAGATTTTAACTCTCTGCAATCTCCATCAAATAGGGGCTGGTCTTTGGGGTATAATGTTTCCATTCTGTTTTTCTCTTTACCTACTATATTCCTCCTTAACTTTTTTAGAACATCAGCTCCTTATTGTGGCCTGAAGAAGATAAGCTTTGAAAGGCTCTCTCTCTTCTCATCAGAGTATGTTATTAAGTTCTATTGTAACTTCAGACCAGGTTGTGTGTGTGTGTGTGTGTGTGTGTGTGTGTGTGTGTGTATGTATATATAATAGGTGTATATATGTATATATATATATTATATATATATATATATATATGTGTGTGTGTGTGTGTGTGTGTGTGTGTGTGTGTGTGTGTGTGTGTGTGTATGCATTTTTGTAAGGTGAGAAGAAATACCCCCTCTCTCATTTTGCAAGCAGTTCTCCCTATGGTGTCTTAGAGAGATCAGTTCCAGTCTTCAACCTCTATCCATTAGTACTTAGACATAAAACTTCATGTCTGCATTAGCTCTTCCTATGTATGGAACGACAGGATAGATGGGAAAGGGGAGAGGATCATGCTCAATTGCCTGATTCCAATTATTTTTCTTTTTTTTTAAATTAAATTTAATTTATTTTAAAATTAATTTTATAATTATAATATTTTTGATAGTACATGTGTATAGGTAATTTTTTTTACAACATTATCCCTTGTACTCCTGTTCCAAATTTTTCCCCTCCTTCCCTCCACCCCCTCCCCAGATGGCAGGTATTCCCATACATATTAAATGTGTGATAGTATATCCTAGGTACATATATATGTGCAGAACTGGATTTTGTTGTTGTTTTTGTAAAGGAAAAATTGGATTCAGGAAGTAAAAATAACCTGGGGAGAAAAACAAAAATAATGCTAACAGTTTACACTCATTTCCCAGTGTTCCTTCTCTAGGTGTAGTTGATTCTGTCCATCATTGATCAATTGGAATTGGATTAGCTCTTCTCTCTGTTGAAGATATCCACTTCCATCAGAATATATCTTCATATAGTATTGTTGTTAAAGTGTGTAATGATCTCCTAGTTCTGATCATTTCACTTAGCATCAGTTGATCTAAGTCTCTCCAAGCCTCTCTGTATTCATCCTGTTGGTCATTTCTTACAGAACAATAATATTCCATAACATTCATTAACCATAATTTACCCAACCATTCTCCAATTGATGGGCATCAATTAATTTTCCAATTTCTACCCACTACAAAAAGGGCTGCCAACAAACATTTTGGCACATACAGGTCCCTTTCCCTTCTTTAGTATTTCCTTGGGATATAAGCCCAGTAGTAGCACTGCTGGATCAAAGGGTATGCACAGTTTGATAACTTTTGGGGCATAATCCATATTGCTCTCCAGAATGATTGGATTCATCCACAACTCCACCAACAATGCATCAGTGTCCCAGTTTTCCCACAGCCCCTCCAAAATTCATCGTTATTTGTTCCTATCATCTTAGCCAATCTGACAGGTGTGTAATGATATCTCAGAGTTGTCTTAATTTGCATTTCTCTGATCAATAGTGATTTGGAACACTCTTTCATATGAGTGCAAATAGTTTCAATTTCATAATCTGAAAATTGTCTGTTCATATCCTTTGACCATTTATCAATTGGAGAATGGCTTGATTTCTTATAAATTACAGTCAATTCTCCATATATTTTAGAGATGAAGCCTTTATCACCACCTTTAACTGTAAAAATGTTTTCCCAATTTCTTACTTACCTTATAATCTTGTTTGCATTAATTTTGTTGTAAAAAGCTTTTTAATTTGATGTAATCAAATTTTTCTATTTTGTGATCAAATCAATAATGATCTCTAGTTCTCCCTTGGACACAAATTCCTACCTCCTCCACAAGTCTGAGAAGGAAACTATCCTATGTTCCTCTAATTTATTTTTGATCTCATTCTTTATGGCTAAATCATGTACCCATTTTGATCTTATCTTAGTATGTGGTGTTAAATGTGGGTCCATGCCTAGTTTCTGCCATACTAATTTCCAGTTTTCCCAGCAGGTTTTGTCAAATAATGAATTCTTACCCCAAAAGTTGGGATCTTTGGGTTTGTCAAAGACAATATTGCTATTTTTATTCACTATCTTGCTCTGTGAACATAATCTATTCCACTGATCAACTAGTCTATTTCTTAGCCAATACCAAATGGTTTTGGTGACTGTTGCTTTATAATACAGTTCTAGATCAGGTACAGCTAGGCCACTTTCATTTGATTTTTTTTTTCTTTACTTCCCTTGAAATTCTTGACCTTTTGTTGTTCCATATGAATTCTGTTGTTATTTTTTCTAGGTCATTAAAACAGTTTCTTAGGAGTCTGATTGTTATAGCACTACATAAATAGATTAGTTTAGGGAATATTGTCATCTTTATTATATTCGCTCAGCCTATCCAAGAGCACTTTATGTCTTTCCAATTATTTAAATCTGACTTTATTTTTATGGCAAGTGTTTTGGAATTTTGCTCATATAATTCCTGACTTTCCTTTGGTAGATAGATTCCTAAATATTTTATATTATCAACAGTTATTTTGAATGGAATTTCTCTTTGTATCTCTTGCTCTTGGATTGTGTTGGTAATGTATAAAAATGCTGATGATTTATGTGGATTTATTTTGTGTCCTGCAACTTTGCTAAAGTTCTGAATTATTTCTATTAGCTTTTTAGCAGAGTCTTTGGGATTCTCTAAGTATAATATCATGTCATCTGCAAAAAGTGATAGTTTGATTTCCTCATTTCCTACTCTCATTCCTTATTGCTCTTATTGCCGAGGCTAGCATTTCTAGTACAATGTTGAATAGTAATGGTGATAGTGGGCAACCTTGTTTCACTTGTGATCTTACTGGGAAAGGTTCCAGTTTATCCCCATTACATGTGATGTTTACTGACGGTTTTAAATATATGCTCATTATTTTAAGGAATAGTCCATTTATTCTTATATTCTCAAGTCTTTTTTGTAGGAATGGATGTTGGATTTATCAAATGCTTTTTCTGCATCTATTGAGATGATCATATGATTTTTGTTCATTTGGTTATTGATATAGTTGATTATGCTAATAGTTTTTCTAATATTGAACCAGCCCTGCATTCCTGGTATAAATCCCACTTGGTCATAGTGTATTATCCTGGGGATGTTTTTCTGTAGTCTTTTTGCTAATATTTTTATTTAAGATTTTAGCATCAATATTCATTAGGGAGATTGGTCTATAATTTTCTTTCACTCTTTTCAGCCTATCTGGTTTAGGTATCAGTACCATGAGTGTGTCATAAAAGGAATATGATAGGACTCCTTCAATCCCTATTTTTTCAAATAGTTTATATAGCATTGGAGTTAGTTGTTCTTTAAATGTTTGGTAGAATTCACATGTAAATCCATCTGTTCCTGGGGATTTTTTCTTAGGGAGTTGGTTAATAGCTTGTTCTATTTCTTTTTCTGAGATGGGACTATTTAGACTATTTATTCTTCCTCTGTTACTTTAGGCAAGCTATATTTTTGAAGGTATTCTTCCATTTCATTTGAGTTATCGAATTGATTGGCATAAAGTTGAGCAAAGTAGCTCCTAATTATTGTTCTAATTTCCTCCTCATTGGTGGACAGTTCTCCCTTTTCATTTTTAAGACTAATAATTTGCTTTTCCTCTTTCCTTTTTTAAATCAGATTTACTAAGGTTTTGTCTATTTTGTTGGTTTTTTCATAGAACCAACTGTTAGGTTTGTTAATTAATTCAATAGTTTTTTTTTTTTTTTACTTTCAATTTTATTAATCTCACATTTATTTTTAGAATTTCAGGTTTTGTGTTTGTCTGGGGGTTTTTTAATTGTTCCTTTTCTAGCAATTTTAGTTGTAAGCCCAATTTGTTGACCTTCTCTTTCTCTATTTTATACAAGTAGGCCTGTAGAGATATAAAACTTCCCCTTATTACTTCTTTGGCTTTATCCCACACATTTTGGTATGATGTATCATTATTGTCATTTTCTTGGGTGAAGTTATTAATTATGTCTATGATTTGCTGTTTCACCCCGTCATTCTTTAGTATGAGATTATTCAGTTTCCAATTATTTTTTGGTCTATTTTCCCCTGGCTTTTTATTGAATGTAGTTTTCATTGCATTGTGGTCTGAAAAGAATGCATTTACTATTTCTGCCTTACTGCATTTGATTTTGAGGTTTTTACGTCCTAGTATATGATCAATTTTTGTATAGGTTCCATGAACTGCTGAGAAGAAAGTATACTCCTTTCTGTCTCCATTTAACTTTTGCCAAAGATCTATCATATCAAACTTTTCTTGTATTCTATTTACGTCTTTGACTTGTTTCTTATTTGTTTTGTAATTTCATTTATCTAATTGTGAGAGTAAAAGGTTGAGATCTCCCACTATTATAGTTTTGCTGTTTCTTTCTTCTTTCAGCTCTCTTAATTTCTCTCTTAAGAATTTAGATGCTGCACCACTTGGTGCATATATGTTTAATATTGATACTGCTTCATTATCTATGCTACTCTTTAGCAGGATATAATGTCCTTCCTTATCTCTTTTAATTAGATCAATTTTTGTTTTTGCTTGATCTGAGATCAGGATGGCTACCCCTGCATTTTTGGCTTTACCTTAAGCATAGTAGATTCTGCTCCACCCTTTTATTTTATTCTGAATGTATCACCCTGTTTCAGGTGTGTTTCCTGTAAACAACATATAGTAGGATTCTGACTTTTGATCCAATCTGCTAACTGCTTCCTCTTTATGGGGGACTTTACCCATTCACATGTATGGTGAGAATGACTAATTCTATATTGCTTGCCATCCTGTTAACCCCTGCTTATGCTTTTCTCCTTTCCTTCCCTCTTACCCCCTCTCCCCAGTATTAAACTTGTGAGCATCACTTGCTTTTTCCAGCCCTCCCTTTTTAGTATCCCCCACCTTAAAGTTCCTCTCCCTTTTCCTCACAATTTCTGTACTCTCTTCCCCTTACCTTACTCCTTCCCTCTCACTTTTCAATGAAGTGGAAGAAGTCTCACCATAAATCGAATATGTCTATTGATACACACTATGTTCATCGCCCTCCTTTCTTGCTCTCAGATATACTAGGTTACCTTTGCCTCTTCATGAGATGTAGTACCACCACTTTACCCCTTTTTTCTGATATAATTTCTTTTCCACCTCTAGTTTCTAGGGAAAATTGTACATGTGTTCTTTAGATATCTTTATGGCAGAAATATAGTTCTCAAGATTTCTTTTTACCTTTTTAGAAATCTCTTGAGTTCTATATTTAAGGATCAAACATTTTGTGTAGATCTGGTTTTTCATCAAGAATAGATGCAATTCATTTATTTCATTAAATGTCCATCTTCTTCCCTGGAAAACGATGCTCATTTTTGCTGGGTAAGTTATTCTTGGCTGCATACCAAGTTCCTTAGCCTTTCAGAATATCATATTCTAGGGCCTTTGTTCTTTTAATGTGGATGCTGCTAGATCCTGGGTTATCCTTATTGTGGCTCCTCCATATCTGAATTGCTTTTTTCTAGCAGCTTCCAGTATTTTATCCTTTTCTGATGCTCCTTGAACTTGGCCACTATATTTCTTGGTGTTTTGATTTTAAGGTCCCTTTCAGGAGGTGATCGATGAATTTTTTCCATGTCTATTTTACCCTCTGTTTCCAAAATGTCTGGGCAGTTGTCTTTGATAATTTCCTTGAAAATAGTGTCCAAGCTCTTTTTTTTCCTTACATTTTTCAGGGAGTCTGATTATTCTCAAATTGTCTCTTCTGGATCTGTTTTCCAGGTCTTTTATCTTTCCAATAAGGTACTTGACATTCTTTTCAATTGTTTTGTTTTTCTGGTTTTGCTTGACTCCTTCTTGATTTCTCCTTGAGTCATTCATTTCTACTTGTTTGAGTCTAATTTTCAGTGATGTATTTTCTTCACTCAATTTTTTTAATATCTTTTTTGTAATTGTCCAATTGAGTTTTTAAGTGACTTTTTTTCTTCTATGGAATTTTTTTCCATTTCATCAATTTGATTTTTTAGAGAGCTGTTTTATTTTTCCAGCTCACTAATCCTATTTTCCTTGGAATTATTAACCTTTTCTAATTCACTAATTTTGTTTTTCAATGATTTGATTTTTTTATCCACTCTGTCTTTAAATGCATGGGATGACTTCTCCAGACTCTCTTGCCAAGCTTCCCTTTCCTTTTTCCATTTCTCTTCTAGCTCTCTTGTGAGAGCCTTTTTGATTTCCTTTATGAGTGTCTTATGTATTGAGGACCAGATCATATCCCCCTTAGGGGATTCCTCTGGAGACAATCTGCTTTTAGTTTCCTCAGTGTTTGAAGTCTGTTCTCTCTCCATACAGAAGCTGTCAATGCTTAGAGACATTTTGTTCATTTTGTCAGAGCAGGAATTGCAGAAAACAAACTGACAAGAGAAACAATTGGTCTGTTTTTTTTGAGGGGGGAATGGGGCTAGATGGTGTTACCAGGCTTCTTCTACAGACTGCAGGAGACAGCAGCGGGGCATTATCAGGACAGTGATGGCTGTGCTGTGGTCTGAGCTCTGAGGCTCTAAGAATGCACTGAGTTACTCCTGGGGGTGGGGGTGGCCAGGTCCAGAGAAAAGCTAGCTTTCCAGGGTTTTATTCTTCACCTCCGGTGTTTACACCCTGTCTGCTGCTCCTGACTTGCTGCCAAGAGGGTACATCTACACTGGGGTAAAAGTCTTTTCACAGAAATAGAAGAGATCACACCCCTCCCTCCTCCAGTCTGAGCTGTGTGAGCTGCCTGCCTCACTCTCGCTGCCTTCCCTCAGTCTGTGCCCAGTCTGTTTGACTCTCCCCTGAGCAAACACAGACCTTTTCTGGATAATTTCAAGGATGTCTTCTGTTGGTGATTATTTGTGGGTTTCTTTTTCCGGTCAAGCCTTAATTCCTAGACTTGTCATGAAGTAAGTCCTGAGAGAAAACGCAGAGCTCAAGCAGCTATCTTCCTCCATGCCACCATCTTGGCTGGAAGTCCAGGTTTTTTTCTTAGGGAGTTGATTAATAGCATATTCTATTTCTTTTTCTGAAATGGGACTATTCAAGCAATTTACTTCCTCCTCTGTCAATCTATATTTTTGGAGGTAATCATGTATTTCACTTAGGTTATCAAATTTATTGGCATAAAGTTGGGCAAAGTAGCTCCTTATTATTGCTCTAATTTCCTCTTCATTAGTGGAAAGTTGCCCCTTTTCATTTTTAAGACTAACAATTTGATTTTCTTCTTTCCTTTTTCTGATCAGATTTACCAAAGGTTATCTATTTTATTGTTTTTTTTCATAAAACTAACTCTTAGTTTTATTTATTAATTCAATAGTTTTTTTTTTTTACTTTCAATATTATTAAATTCTCCTTTTAATTTTAGAATTTCAAGTTTAGTATTTGATTGGGGGGTTTTAATTTGGCCTTTTTCTAGCTTTTTAAGTTGCATGCCCAATTCATTGATCTTTTATTTCTCTATTTTATTCAAATAAGCCTCTAAAGATATAAAATTTCTCCTTATTACTGCTTTAGCTGCATGCTACAAATTTTGGTATGATGTCTCATCATTTTCATTATTTTGGGTGAAATTATTAATTGTTTCTATAATTTGCTGTTTCATCCAATTATTCTTTAAGATGAGATTATTTAGTTTCTAATTACTTTTTGGTTTATTTACCCCTAACTTCTGGTTGAATGTAGTTTTTATTGCATTTTGATCTGAGAAGAAAGCATTTACTGTTTCTGCCTTCCTGCTTTTAATTTTGAAATCTTTATGTCCTAATATATGGTCAATTTTTGTATAGATTCCATGAACTGCTGAGAAGAAAGTATATTCCTTTCTATCACCATTCAGTTTTCTCCAAAAATATATCATACCTAATTTTTCTAATATTCTATTTACCTCTTTAATTTATTTCTTATTTGTTTTGTATTTTGATTTATCTAATTCTGAGAGTGCAACGTTGAGTTCAACCAATATTATAGTTTTGCTGGCTATTTCTTCTTGCAACTCTCTTAACTTCTCCGTTAGGAAGTTAGATGCTATACCACTTGGTGAATATATGTTTAGTATTGATATGGCTTCATTGTCTATGCTACCATTTAGCAAGATATAGTTTCCTTTCTTATCTCTTTTAATTAGATCAATTTCTGCTTTTGCTTGATCTGAGATAAGGATGGCTACCCCTGCTTTTTTGGCTTGACTTGAAGCATAATACATTCTGCTCCAGCCTTTTACCTTTACTCTATATGTATCTCTCTGATTTAAATGTGTTTCCTGTAAACAACATATTGTAGGGTTCTGACTTTTGATCCAGTCTCCTATCCACCTCCGCTTAATGGGAGAGTTCATCCCATTCACATTTACAGTTAAAATTACTAATTCTGTATTTCCTGCCATCATATTATCCCCAGATTATGCAGAGCTGGTAATAATAACTGTTAATGTGAATGGGATGAACTCTCCTATAAAATCGAAGCAAATAGCAGAGTAAATTAAAAAAAAAAAAAAAAAAAAAAAAAAAAAAAAAAAAAAACAGAATCTTACAATAAGTTGTTTACAAGAAACATACTTGATATAGAGAAACACATACAGAGTAAAGCTAAAAGACTGGAACAGAATTTATTATTCTTTAGCTGAAGTTAAAAACAAAACAAAACAAAACAAAAAACACAGTTAGCAATTCTGATCTCAGATAAAGCAAAAGTAAAAATAGATCTTATTAGAAGAGATAAGGAGAAAGAGTACATCTTGATAAAGGGATGTGGTAAATAATGAAGTAGTTAATTTTACTAAATGTGTATGCACCAAGTTGTAGAGCAGTCAGATTCCTAGAGAAGACTTTAAGCCAGTTACAGGAAGAAATAGACAGCAAAGTATTCTAATGCAGGACTTCAAAGTTCCCCTCTTAGAATCAGACAAATCTAACCACAAAATAGACAAGAAAGTAACTAGGGAAGTTAATATGATCTTATAAATCTACATATTTTAGATCTCTGGAGAAAATTGAATAGAGACCAAAAGGAATACACCTTTTTCTCAGCAGTACATAGCACCTACACAAAAACTGACCATGTATTAGGGCATAAAAATCTCACAATCAAATGCAAAAGTCATAAATAGTAGATGCTTCTTTTTTCAGACCACAATACAATAAAAATTATATTCAACAATGGACTAAACAGAAAGACTAAACACCAATTGGAAATTATATAACCTAATTTGAAAGAATGAGTGGGTCAAACAGCAAATCACAGAGATAATATGTAATTTCATTCAAGAAAATGTCAATATAAGACAATATACCAAAACCTATGGTATACAGTCAAAGAAAGTTATTTGGGGAAAATTTATATCTCTATATAGCTACATTGATAAAAAAGAGAAAGAGGAGATCAATGAATTAGGCATGCAACTAAAAAAGGTAGAAAAAGAACAAATTAAAACCTCTCAATTGATGAGGCTGTCTTTAAGAGCTCAAAGCTTATGAGCCCTTTGATCTCAGAGGCTAGATGATTGAGGTAGGAGACTCATAGAGTGTGAAAAGAGCTACTGTTTATTATGTTGTACAGCCTTGTTGATATACATTTTTGCAAGCAGGATCAGAATGTGAACAGTAGACAATCTCAAATTATCATTCAGAGAAGCAGCTTGTGGGCTTTGCATATGCATGGTTTCTGCCAATGGAAGGAGAGCCAATCTAGCAATTCAGCAACTAGCTCAGGGGTGAGAGGCCCTGTTCAGGTATCCCTGTTTATGTAGCCACTGGCTGTGACTCTCCAGTTTACCCATTCCCATGATCACAAATCATTGCAGTTGTGTAACAAGGGCGTTTTTGCAATGTGGTAGAAAACTTATTGTGCACCAAAGGTTAAGGTGGTCTTGGTACTCCCTCTCACCAGGGTCCATACCTTTGCAGCCAATTAAATGCCAAGTCAGAAATTCTGAAACTTAAAAGAGATATTAATAAAATAGAGACTAAGAAGATTATTGAACTAATATACAAACTTAAGAATTGTTTTTATGAAAAAAGATAAACTTTTGGGTAATTTGATCAGAAAAATGAAGGACAGAACAAATCACCAATGTCAAAAATGAAAGGGGTAAACTTATCATTAATGAAATAGAAATTAAAGCAATAATTAAGATCCATTTTGCCCGATTCTATGGCAGCAAGTCTGACAATGAAACCAAAATAGATGGATATTTACTAAAATAGAAATTGCCTAGGTTAACTTGAAATAAAATACTTAAACATTCCCATTTCAAAAAAGAAAGTGAACAAGTCATTAATGAACTCCCTAAGAAAACATCTCCAGAGCGAAATGGATTCACAAGTGATTTCTACCAAACATTTAAAGAAGAATTAATTACAATACTATGTAAATTATTTGCAAAAATAGGTCAAGAAGGAGTAGGGCCAAATTCCTTTTATGACACAAATGAGGTACTCATATCTAAACCAGGAAGGGCCAAAACAGAAAGAAAATTATAGACCAATCTCCCTAATAAATATTGATTCAAAAATTTTAAATAAAATATTAGCAAAGAGATTATAGCAATTTATCAGCAGGATAATACACTACAACCAAGAGGGATTGATACCAGATATGCAGGGCTGGTTCAATATCAGGAATCTATAACCATAATGGACAGAATCAATAAGAAAACCAACAGAAATCATATCATCTTAATAGATGCAGAAAAAGGTTTTAATAAAATACAGCACATTACGATTTTTTGACTATATTTTTATTATAGCTTTTTATTGACAAAGCATATACATGGGTAATTTTTCAACATTGACCCTTGCAAAAACTTCTGTTCCCACTTTTCCCCTCCTTCCCTCTACCCCGTCCCCTAGATGGCAGGTAATCCTGTTAAATATGTTAAAATATATGTTAAATACAATATTTATACATATTTGTATAGTTTTGACTGTAAGATTTTTGGGTAAATTATTTAATCTCTTTAACTTCAGTTTCTTTACCTGTAAAATTAGGAGGTTTGACTAGATAATCTCTAAGATACTTTCCAGTTTTAAGCCTGTGTACCAATGACCCTAATTTATGTATTTTATTTTATTTTTTGTCATTTAAATTTTTTTATTTATTAATTTTTATAATTATAACATTTTCTTTAACAGTACATATTCATGCTAATTTTTTTAAAACATTATCCATTGTACTCATTTCTGTTCCAAATTTTTCCCCTCCTTCCCTCCACCCCCTCCACTAGATGGCAGGCATTCCCATATATATTAAATGTGTGATAGTATATCCTAGGCACAATATATATGTGCAGTTGTTGTTGTTGTTGTTGCAAAGAAAGAATTGTATTTGGAAGCTAAAAATAATCTGGGAATAAAAACAAAACAAAACAAAACAAAACAGTGCTCACAGTTTATACTCATTTCCCAGTGTTCCTTTTCTGGTTGTAGCTGATTCTGTCCATCATTGATCAATTGGAATTGGATTAGCTCTTCTCTATGTTGAAGATATCCATGTCCATCAGAATACATCCTCATACAGTATCATTGTTGAAGTGTATAATGATCTCCTGATTCTGCTCGTTTCACTTAGCATCAGTTGATGTAAATCTCTTCAAGCCTCTCTGTATTCCTCCTGTTGGTCATTTCTTATAGAACAATAATATTCCATAACATTCATATACCATAATTTACCCAACCATTCTCCAATTGATGGGCATCCATTCATTTTCCAGTTTCTAGCCACTATGAAAAGGGCTGCCACAAACATTTTGGCACATACAGGTCCCTTACCCTTCTTTAGTATTTCCTTGGGATATAAGCCCAGGAGTAGCACTGCTGGGTCAAAGGGTATGCACATTTTGATAACTTTTTGGGCATAATTCCAGATTGCTCTCCAGAAGGGTTAGATTCTTTCACAACTCCACCATCCCCTCCAACATTCATCATTATTTGTTCCTGTCATCTTAGCCAATCTGACAGGTGTGTAATGGTATCTCATAGTAGTCTTAATTTGCATTTCTCTGATCAATAGTGATTTGGAACACTCTTTCATATGAGTGGAAATAGTTTTAATTTCATCATCTGAAAATTGTCTGTTCATATCCTTTATCAATTGGAGAATGGCTTGATTTCTTATAACTTAAACTCAATTCTCTGTATATTTTGGAGATGAGGCCTTTATCAGAACCTTTAACTGTAAAAATGTTTTCCCAATTTGTTACTTCCCTTCTAATCTTGTTTGCATTAGTTTTGTTTGTGCAGAAACTTTTTAATTTGGTGTAATCAAAATGTTCTATTTTGTGATCAATAATGATCTCTAGTTCTCCCTTGGACACAAACTCCTTCCTCCTCCACAAGTCTGAAAGATAGAATATCCCATGTTCCTCCAAATTTATTTATCTTTGATCTTATCTTAGTATATGGTGTTAAATGTGGGCCCATGACTAGTTTCTGCTATACTAATTTCCAGTTTTCCCAGCAGGTTTGTCAAATAATGAATTCTTACCCCAAAAGTTGGGATCTTTGGGTTTGTCAAAGACAATATTGCTATTTTTATTCACTATCTTGCCCTGTGAACATAACCTATTCCACTGATCAATAATTAGTCTATTTATAAGCCAATACCAAATGGTTTTGGTGACTGTTGCTTTATAATATAGTTCTAGATCAGGTACAGCTAGGCCACTTTCATTTGATTTTTTTTTCTTTACTTCCCTTGAAATTCTCGACCTTTTGTTGTTCCATATGAATTCTGTTGTTATTTTTTCTAGGTCATTAAAATAGTTTCTTAGGAGTCTGATTGTTATAGCACTACATAAATAGATTAGTTTAGGGAGTATTGTCATCTTTATTATATTCACTCAGCCTATCCAAGAGCACTTACTGTCTTTCCAATTATTTAAATCTGACTTTATTTTTTTTGTAGTAAGTGTTTTGTAGTTTTTTGCTCTTATAATTCCTGATTTTCCTTTGGTAGATATATTCTCAAATATTTTATACTATTGACTGTTATTTGGAATGGAATTTCTCTTTGTATCTCTTGGTGTTGGATTGTGTTGGTAATGTATAAAAATGCTGAGGATTTATGTGGATTTATTTTGTATCCTGCAACATTGCTAAAATTCTGAATTATTTCTAATAGCTTTTTAGCAGAGTCTTTGGGGTTCTCTAAGTATACCATCATGTCATCTGCAAAGAGTGATAGTTTGATTTCCTCATTTCCTACTCTAACTCCTTGAATCTCTTTCTCAGCTCTTATTGCCGAGGCTAGCGTTTCTAGTACTATATTGAATAGTAATAGTGATAGTGGGCAACCTTGTTTCACTCCTGATCTTAGAGGGAAAGGTTCTAGTTTATCGCCATTACCTATGATGTTTACTGACGGTTTTAAATATATGCTCCTTATTATTTTAAGGAATAGTCCATTTATTCCTATACTCTCAAGCGTTTTTAGTAGGAATGGATGTTGGATTATATCAAATGTTTTTTTCTGCATCTATTGAGATGATCATATGGTTTTTATTAATTTGATTATTAATATGGTCAATTATACTAATAGTTTTCCTAATATTAAACCAGCCCTGCATTCCTGATATAAATCCTACTCGATCATAGTGTATTATCCTGGGGATGATTTTCTGAAGTCTTTTTGCTAATATCTTATTTAAGATTTTAGCATCAATATTCTTTAAGAAAATTGGTCTATAGTTTTCTTTCTCAGTTTTCTATCTACCTGGTTTAGGTATCAGTATCATGTCTGTGTCATAAAAGGAATTTGGTAGGACTCCTTCAATCCCTATTTTTTTCAAATAGTTTACATAGCATTAGAGTTAGTTGTTCTTTAAATGTTTGGTAGAATTCACATGTAAATCCATCTGGTCCTGGGGATTTTTTCTTAGGGAGTTGGTTAATAGCTTGTTCTATTTCTTTTTCTGAGATGGGACTATTTAGACTACTTACTTCTACCTCTGTTAATCTGGGCAAGCTGTATTTTTGAAGATATTTTTCCATTTCATTTAAGTTATCGAATTGATTGGCATAAAGTTGAGCAAAGTAGCTCCTAACTATTGTTCTAATTTCCTCTTCATTAGTGGTGAGTTCTCCCTTTTCATTTTCAAGACTAACAATTTGCTTTTTATCTTTCCTTTTTTTAATCAGGTTTACTAAGGGTTTGTCTATTTTGTTGGTTTTTTCATATAACCAACTCTTAGTTTTATTAATTAATTCAATAGTTTTTTTTTTTTTACTTTCAATTTTATTAATTTCACCTTTTAATTTTAGAATTTCAAGTTTTGTGTTTGTCTGAGTTTTTTTAATTTGTTCCTTTTCTAGCAATTTTAGTTGTAAGCCCAATTCGGTGGCCCTCTCTTTCTGTATTTTATGCAAATAGGCTTATAGAGATATAAAGCTTCCCCTTATTTATGCTTTGGCTGTATCCCACACATTTTGGTATGATGTCTCATTATTGTCATTTTCTTGGGTGAAGTTATTAATTATGTCTATGATTTGCTGTTTTACCCAATCATTTTTTAGTATAAAATTATTTAGTTTCCAATTATTTTTTGGTCTATTTTCACCTGGCTTTTTATTAAATGTAATTTTAATTGCATTGTGGTCTGAAAAGGATGCATTTACTATTTCTGCCTTACTGCATTTGATTTTGAGGTTTTTATGTCCTAGTATATGGTCAATTTTTGTATAGGTTCCATGAACTGCTGAGAAGAAAGTATACTCCTTTCTGTCTCCATTTAACTTTTGCCAAAGATCTATCATATCAAACTTGTCTAGTATTCTATTTACCTCTTTGACTTCTTTCTTATTTATTTTGTGGTTTGATTTATCTAATTCTGAGAGTGCAAGTTTGAGATCTCCCACTATTATAGTTTTGCTGTTTATTTCTTCTTGCAGCTCTCTTAATTTCTCTCTTAAGAATTTAGATGCTGCACCACTTGGTGCATATATGTTTAATATTGATACTGCTTCATTATCTATGCTACCCTTTAGCAGGATATAATGCCCTTCCTTATCTCTTTTAATTAGATCAATTTTTGTTTTTGCTTGATCTGAGATGAGGATGGCTACCCCTGCTTTTTTGGCTTTGCCTGAAGCATAGTAGATTCTGCTCTACCCTTTTACTTTTAGTTTGAATGTATCACCATGTTTCAGGTGTGTTTCCTGTAAACAACAAATAGTAGGATTCTGACATTTGATCCAATCTGCTAACTGCTTCCTCTTTATGGGGGACTTTACCCATTCACATGTATGGTGAGAATGACTAATTCTATATTGCTTGCCATCCTGTTAACCCCTGCTTATGCTTTTCTCCTTTCCTTCCCTCTTACCCCCCTACCCAGTATTAAACTTTTGAACACCACTTGTTTTTTCCAGCCCTCCCTTTTTAATATCCCTCCCCCACATTAAAGTTACTTCCCTTATTTTACCCCTTTTCCTCACAATTTCTGTATTCCCTTCCCCTTAGCTTACTCCTTCCCTCTCACTTTTCAATGAAGTGGAAGAAATTTCACCATAAATCGAATATGTCTATTGATACACACTATATTCATCTCCCTCCTTTCTTTCTCTCAGATATAATAGGTTACCTTTGCCTCTTCATGAGATGTAGTACCACCACTTTACACTTTTTTATGATATAATTTCCTTTCCCCCTCTAGTTTCTAGGACAAATTATACATATGTTCTTTACATATTTTTATGGCAGAAGTATAGTTCTCAAGATTTCTTTTTACCTTTTTAGAAATCTCTTGAGTTCTGTATTTGAAGATCAAACATTTTATGTAGGTCTGGTTTTTTCATCAAGAATAGATGCAATTCATTTATTTCATTAAATGTCCATCTTCTTCCCTGGAAAACGATGCTCATTTTTGCTGGGTAAGTTATTCTTGGCTGCCTACCAAGTTCCTTAGCCTATCAGAATATCATATTCCAGGCCCTTTGTTCTTTTAATGTGGACGCTGCTAGATCCTGGGTTATCCTTATTGTGGCTCCTCCATATCTGAATTGATTTTTTCTAGCAGCTTCCAGTATGTTATTCTTTGTCTGATGGTCCTTGAACTTGGCCACTATATTTCTTGGTGTTTTGATTTTAAGGTCCCTTTCAGGAGGTGATCGATGAATTTTTTCCACGTCTATTTTACCCTCTGTTTCCAAAATGTCTGGGCAGTTATCTTTGATAATTTCCTTGAAAATAGTGTCCAAGCTCTTTTTTTCCTCACATTTTTCAGGGAGTCTGATTATTCTCAAATTGTCTCTCCTAAATCTGTTTTCCAGGTCTGTTGTCTTTCTAATAAGGTAGTTGACATTCTTTTCAATTGTTTCATTTCTCTGGTTTTGCTTGACTACCTCTTGATTTCTCCTTGAGTCATTCATTTCTACTTGTTCCAGTCTAATTTTCAATGATGTATTTTCTTCACTCACTTTTTTTATATCTTTTTGTAATTGTCCAATTGAGTTTTTATCTTCTCTGGAATTTTTTTTCCATTTTATCCATTTTATTTTTTAGAGAGCTGTTTTCTTTTTCTAGCTCCCTAATACTGTTTTCCTTGGAGTTGTTTACCTTTTCCAATTCACTAATTTTGTTTCTCAATGATTTGTTTTCTTTATCCACTCTGTCTTTAAATGCGTGGGATGACTTCTCCAGGCTCTCTTGCCAAGCTTCCCATTTCTCTTCTAGCTCTCTTGTGAGAGCCTTTTTGATTTCCTCTTTGAGATTCTTTTGTATTGAGAAGCAGCTCCTATCCCCCTTAGGGGATTCCTCTAGGGACAGTCTCTTTTTAGTCTCAGTGTTTGAAGTCTGCTCTCTCTCCATACAGAAGCTGTCAATGGTTAGAGTCCTTTTGAATTTTTTTGTTCATTTTGTCAGAGCAGGAATCAAAGAAAACAAATTGACAAGAGAAACAATTGGTCTGTTTTTGGGGGGATGGGGCTGGATAGTATTAATGGGCTTCCTCTACAGACTGGGGGTAGGACGGCAGTGAGGCACTAACAGGACAGCGATGGCTGCGTTGAGTCTGCACTCTGAGGCTTTGAGAACGAGCTGAGTCAGTTCAGGTGGGGATTAGGGGTGGTCGGGTTCTGAGAGACTAGCTTTCCGGGGTTTTAATCTTCACCTCTGGTGTTTACACCCTCTCCTCTGATCCTGGCTTGCTGCCAAGACGGAATATCCACACTGGGGTAAAAGTCTTTTTGCAGAAACGGCAGAGATTGTACCCCTCCCCCTCCAGTCTGAGCTGTGTGAGCTGTCTGTCTCACTCTGGCTTGCCTGCCCTCAGTCTGTGCCTAGTCTGATTGACCCTCCCCTGAGCAAACACAGACCTTTCTGGTGAATTTCAAGGATGTCTTCTCTTGGTGAATATTTGTGGATTTCTTTCTCGGTCAAGCATTAACTCCGAGGCTTGTCATGAAGTAAGTTCTGAGAGAAAATGGGGAGCTCAAGCAGCTGTCTGCCTCCATGCCGCCATCTTGGCCAGAAGTCCCCCAGCACATTCCTATTAAAAACACTAGAGAACATAGGGAGAAAGGGAGATTTCTTTAAAATAATCAGTAGTATCTATTTAAAACCCACAAGAAGCATTATTTGTAATGGAGAGAAGCTGAACACATTTCCAATAAGATCAGGGATTAAACAAGGATGTCCATTTTCACCACTATTATTCAACATTGGATTAAAGTGTGGCTTTAGCAGTAAGAACAGAAAAAAGAAATTAAAGGAATTAGAATAGACATGAAGAAATTAAACTAAGACACTTTGCAAATGAAATGATGATATATTTGGAGAATTCTAGGAAATCATCAAAAATTGACTAGAAACAATTCTAAGCTTTAGCAAAGTTGCAGAATATAAAATAAACCCATACTAATGATCAATATTTCTCTATATTATTGACAAAGCCCATCAGCAACAGATACAGAAATTCCATTTAAAATTACAGTAGACAAAATAAAATACTTGACATCTACCTACCAAGTTAAACCCAAGAAAAATATGAACAGAATTAAAAACACTTCTCATGCAAAAAAAAAAAAAAAAAAAATCAGATTTCAACAATTGGAAAAATACCAATTTAGCTAGGTCAAGCTAAAATAATAAAAATGACAATTCTGCCTAAATTTTCTATTTGTTCAGTGCCATACCAATCAAACTGAGAAAATATTATATTATTGAAGTAGAAAAATAATAACAAAATTAAATTCATTTGGAAGAACAAAAAAGTCAAAAACAGCAAAGGAATTAGCATGTGTGTATATATATATATATATATATATATATATATATATATATATATATATATATATATATATTAAGGATGGAGGGCTTAGTAGTATCAAACCTAAAACTATATTATAAAGAAGTAGTAATCAGAACCATATGGTCCTGGGTAAGAGATAGAGTGGTAGATCAGTAGAATAGATTAGATAAATATGACAGAATAAGCAAGGCCTATAGCAAAATAGTATTTGATAAATCTCCAAACTCCATCTTCTAGAATAGGAACTCACTATTTGAAAAAAATGCTGGAAAACCTAGAAAATAATATGTCAGAAAATCAGCTAGACCTACATCTCACACACTATACCGAAATAAGGTCAAAATGGATATGTGATTTGGGCAAGAAGGATGATACCATATATAAATTAGGAGAACAAGGTTACCTATCAAATCTTTGGAGAAGGGAGGAATATATAACCAAACTAGAGAACATTACAAAAGGTAAAATGGACAACTTTGATTACATTAAATTAAAATGTTTTTGTTTTTTTTTTCATAAACAAAAGAAACAGAAACAAGATTAAAAGGGAAGCTCAAATTTGGAAAAAAAAAATTACAGCCAGAGTTTTTGATAAAAGAATCAGTGGGAGTCAGGATAAGCAAAAATCTTTATTCTAGGTTTTTAGGGATAGAAATGAAGAGAGTGGACGCATGGGATTTCTGCGACCTCACCCCTTCATCTCTCTTGCCCAAGTGACCAGCCTACTCTTACTGCACCACCTAGTCCCTCCCACAATTCTCTGTATACACCAAACAATTGGGCTAGCACAGGATAGTAAGAAGGACCATTTTCCAAGCATATTCTTATAGAGTATTGTCCAATCAGTAATTAGCCTCAAGTGTTCGATTGTCAATTGTCTGACCCTAGTGCATTGGCTCAAGAGTTTTAGCCCTTCACAAAATATAATGAGAAATGTTGGATGGAATGTGAGAAAACTGGGATACTAATGCATTGTTGGTAGAGTTGCAAAATGTTCCAATGATTCTGGAGAGCAAGCTGAAATAATGCTAAAAGGGCTATAAAACTTTGTATGTTCTTTGTCCCAGCTGTATCATTACTAGGTCTATATCCCAAGGAAATCATCATGGAGGGAAAAGGACCCACAGGTGCAAAAATATTTTTAGCAGCTCTTTTTGTGGTAGTAAAGAATTGGAAAAAGAGTAGATTCCATCAATTGGGGAATAGCTGAACAAGCTATGGCACATAAAGGAAATGGAATATTATTGTTGCATAAGAAATGATGAATAAGCTGATTACAGAACAGCCTAGAAAGGTTTACATGAACTGATCTGAGAGAATCAAGCAGAACCAGGAATAAACTGTACTCAATAACAGTAAGAATGTGCGATGATCAACTATGAAAGGCTTGTTTTTCTCAGTGGTTCATTAATCCAAGGCAATCCCAATAAACTTTGGATAGAAAAATGCCGTCTGCATCCAGAAAAGGATCTAAGAAGACTGAATGTAAGTCAGCAAATGCTATGTTCACTTCTTTTTTCTGCATTTTTATCTCCTTCATGATTTTTTTCCTTTTGCGCTGATTTTTTTCTCCCATGTTTCTCCCAACATGATACATAAAACAATGTATATTTAAAAAATAGACTTAATATGATAAAAAAGTAAAAAGGGAAAAAATTATATTCATGATCTTACACCTTTTTTTTTGCTTCTTTATGGGTTGTTCTTTTGTTCTTCACTGCACACTTTTTAAAAATTTATTCTTTTCTTCCTCTTTCATTCTCTCCATTTCCCCCAAGCAAGCTACAGTTAAGCACAGATATATTTATATACATATATAGGCATAAAAGTATATACTTACATGCATATACATCTATATTCACACTCACCTATAGACCCACCCACATATACATATATTACATATACACATATAGAGCTTCATGCATGCATATTTATATATACTCATATACACATATGTGCATATACTCACATTCAGTGACCCATATGAAAACATGCATCTAGAACAATAATAATATGGCTAACATATAATGTAGATTTCTCTCGATTTAATCTCTTTGATTTTATATAAGAACCCTACTTTTTTTTTCTAATAAATTTTATTCTTGATCCTTGTAGTTTGTGTTTATCTCTTCTTTCCTATCCCTGCTAAATCTTCTACTTTAATTCTAATCCTTAATTTGCCTTGCTATTTTTTGATCTCCCCTTATCCATAAATCCCTCCCTTGTTTTTCTTTTCCCTCATCTTTTCCTTTCCCTCCTTCCCCGCTTATTTCTTTATAGATTTTGGAGTGTGCTATACCCTCCATGGTGTGTGTGTGTGTGTGTGTGTGTGTGTGTGTGTGTGTGTGTGTGTGTATAGAGGTATATAGAAAGAGTGTTGTCTATTAAATAATTCCCAGTTTAGTAGGTTTTTCACAACTAAGAGCTCTTCTCCCTCTTTTAATGCCTCTGTGTCTATTCTTCCTCTGTACCTCATTTGTATAACATAATTTCTATTTTTTATCTTTTCTAAACAGTTTTGCTTTTTAGAGTCAGATCATACTCAACTGTGCTCCAATTTTTCTTTTCAGCTACTCAATTACCAATGTCAATCTTAAACATATAGTATATACTTCCATGAAAAAACAAAAAAAAATGTGTTCATGTTAAGTTCCTTGAAATTAATCTTTGATATTGACTCCTATATGTCAAATTGTCTATTAAGATTGGTTTTGAGAAAAAATTGTTGAGAAAAAGTTCTGCAAGTTTATTAAATATTCATTTTCCCCATTCAATATCTTGGATAATTTTGCTGGATATGATATTTTTGGCTGCAGGTCTAATTTTTTGATCACCAATGTACATGATTCAAGGACCTGTTATTTTTTAATGTAGCTGTTGCTCCTTTACAATTCTAATTGTTGTCATAGCATATTTGAATTGAGTTTTTTTCCTAGTTTCTCTCAAGATTTTGTCTTTGATGGGGGGGGTTAAATATTTGGCATAATTTACTTCTGAATTTATAATTAAGGAGTAAATTTCTGTACTTTTTATAAGGTGCTGCCCTTTTTACCTTGGAAAGAATAAGAAAATTGATACCATGACTAGTTCTGAAAAGGATGGGGCAATTGAATTCAGTATGACTCTATTTAATATCTCTTTGACTTCCCAAACTAGGACACTCTTCCTTGGCCTGTACTCCTTTATGTGTACTTTCTTTTTCTACTGAAATGTAATGTCCTTGACAACAAGGATTTTTTATTAGAATCTATTGAAGCTTAGCTGGTGCTGAACACATAGTAAGAGCATAATAAATCCTGTTAATTTATTTATTCTTTCATGTTAATATGTTAATCAATTCAAGTCAACATATTTAACATTTAGCACCAATTTATATACATTTATATATAAGCAAACAGAACAAAAATAATAATAGATACCCTATACTATTCAAAATTCACAATTTAAGTATTTCAAAAATACAAAATACTAATGTAAAAAAAAAAACTTTGAAATATCATTGTATAACATATAGACATCCATTTAAGTTGAGCAACTAAAACTAAATCAACTATTGCTGTATTTCCCACAAGACTTTACTTTCCTAGAATTCTCCACCATACCCTAAAAACTTCTTCATCCTAGTCTCTCACTTCAGTTCTGAAATTCATACCTTGGAAGTAAATCAAGCTTTCTTTTTTCTGTGGGTGATCCACCTATATCAAGAAAGTTGCTGCAGACAGCATGTGGAAGGTGCATGAACATACACATGCATGTTATCATACATGTACACACAGAAATGTTCCACTTAGATATAGTAAAAAAAAAAATAACTAAAAAAAGGGAATACCAGAAACTCAAGTCTAACTCTCAATTGAGATTCGAATTGTAAACTGTCAATAGTATTAATTTCCTGATTTCAATTTCTTCTTCAGTTAATGGTGATATAGATTGCTTTTAAGGTAATATTGTCATCATACTTGGAAAGGCTCACAGAATATTTTCCAATACTTGCAATATATTAAGAAATCCATAATAATCGATGGTAACTACTTTCAATAAGTTGGCATCTACCCTTAAAAAGAGATTTAGTTAGCTGGTCCTAACTTAAATCAAATAAAGAAAATGTATGTATCTTCCTATATATTCAGAAAATATAATAACCAGACATAATGTTTGGCAAATCACTCCTTTTTAAAGAATAACATCATCTTTATGTTGTCTGCTTGTTTTCTATGACAGAAAACACAGGTCTTATTTACTATCCCTGCTAACTCTCCTACTTTAATTCTATTCCTTAACTTTTTTGCTATTATTTAACTTCCCTCTACCTATGTATCTTTTTCCTTATTTTGTCCTCCCACCTTTTCCTTCCCTTTTAATGTCTTTCCATTACTCTATACATCTTGTCCTGCTGCCATAAGTCTATAATCCTTCTGTACTCCACTTTATCCTATTCCCTCCATGCCTATTTCTTTATAGACTTTGGAGTGTGCAATACCCTTCATGGGATGTGTGTGTGTGTCTGTGTGTGTATACATACATACATACATATATATATATATATATATATATATATATATATATATATATATATATATATATAAATGCAGTTTTGCATTTTAGAGTCAGATTATTTTCAACTCCACCCCAACATTTCTTTTGAACTACCCAATTATCGATATCAATCTTAAATATATGATATACATTTCCATGTAAAAATAAACAATTTGTTCTCATTGAATCCCTTGAAATTAATCTTTGATGTTGAGTTTTATATGTTAAATTTTTTTTACCTATGTAACCTGAACAAGTAATTTAGATTTGCTAGGCCTATATTTTCATCTATAAAGGGAGGATTTTGAATTATATAGCCCACAACACTCCTGATTATGGAAAATCCTTTCCAACTCAACATCTATGATCGAGAAGATCACTAAAATTCCTGCCAACTCTTGATGTGTGATACTATTTGAAGATAAAAGTATCAAACAAGATGAGTCAATTTTAATGAATTTTAAATGAATCATTTAGTTATTCTTAAAATAAACAAGAATAGGGACAGATATGAAGCATTCAAGAAAAACAACCTCAAAGGAATTCATTGAAAAGGAAGAAGTACAAAAAATGATCTCTTCTCCAAATGCCTTCAATTAATTCTGCTAGAATCAGAACACATCAGTGGGAGACTATTTGAAAAAGTGTGTGACCTTGAGTTTGTTCTCATGCTTGAAACATTGGAGTTGTCAACCAGACTTTACCTGAGCCAAAATATTCCCACACTTGACTATGAAACAAGATATTGAATAGTGCCTAATGGAAATCTTGGGAATTCACGAAATCTGGTGTTTAATTCCAAAACTTGGATTTTAGTTATGATTAATGTCCCTTTACAATGATCTCTGTTGTGACTGAACCTTTGACTTTTCATCAAGCCCATAATTAGATGAAAGATCATTGATCAAATCATCAATTTGGAGTTGGATGGAAGCTTAATGGCCATCTGCTCCAACTTTCTCATTTTGAAGATGAAAAAAACTAAGGTCATATAAAAGATAAAGGTAGTTGTGAGTGGTGGAGCTAAGTGAAAACACTGAACTACACTGACTCTTCAAAGACTACTTAATCCCATGAAGTCTTAGCTGCTGAACCCTAATGTTTGATCTTTTCACCCAAGTAAAGCAATTGCCATTAATGTGCTCACCCGAGGCCTGGAAGAAATCATTCTGTGCACAAGTATAACTTCCAATGAAAAGAAAAAATACAGCCAACAGCATGAAACATATTTCTTAGGTTACTGCTGCTTTGTCTCATCAGATACATTATCTCTCTGACAGTAGTAAGCTTCAGAAAGCCTTGTAAACATTTTGTGGGACAGTAAAATTTTTGGCTAAACAAGTTTTTATATCAGCCTCTTTAAGATTTTTTCAACTCTCTTTAAGCCTTTTACCAGAAGAATTTTTAGCTTGTGGTTCCTGGAATTGCACTCCCATGGGGCTCTCTTTTATTCTTTTTTTTTTTTTAACTTCCTTTTGGAATTACACACCTGTCCCATAACGAGGTTGTGAAGAATTTTGCAAATGTTAGAATTCTGGCAAACAGAAGCACATGTTGAGAATCTGTTTTCACTCACTGATCTTTTAGACTTAAGGCTGGACCTCAGGTATTGATTTTTACTTTTTTATTCAAGCAATGAGTTACGTATTTTTAAAAATCCTATCACGTGATTTCATCTGTATAGGAAACTGCAGATATGAAAACCCTTTCTACCAATGAATATTAATAGTTGCTCTGCACTTTAGAACTTTATTACTTGGAAAGTTGTATGGATGTATTAAGGGGTTAAATGAGTTAGAGAAAAAAATAACTCCAGCATGTGTTAGAAGGAGGGCTTGAACCCAGCTTTTTCTCACTCCAGTATTCACCCTGCCTCTTTCTATATATCTTTAAAATAATAGGTGCTTAATGCTATTTGTTAAACACATACTAGGAATTATTCAACTATATTTAAGGATAGTAGAATGAATAAACAATAGATTTGGGGTTGGAAGACACTGAGATAAATCTACCTCAATTTCATACTCTCTGTGTGACTTATCCTTTTTAAATTATAATTTCTTTCTCTGTAAAATGACAGGGTTAGATTAGATGGTCTATGAAAGGAACAACATATATAAATACAGTGGCCAAGTAATAATTATTTCTGCACTTTCCATCAGGGTCCAACTTTTTTTTCCCCAAATCTATTTTTAAGGAGTTCTAAGATTTTTCCATTTCATCAAATCTATTTTGTAAGGAGTTTTCTTCAGGTAATTTATGTGTTTCCTTTTCCATACTCTCTTGCAATGTTCTCATTTTTTTCCCCATTTTTCTTCTAACTTTCTTTTAAGAACCTTTTTGAATTCTTCTAAGAGACCCTTGTGAAATGGGGACCAACTCATATGGCCCTTTGGGGCTTCATCTGGAAATGATTTACCTGTAGGGTCCTCAGAGTTTGAGGTCTGTTCTTTTTCTCCAAAAAAAAGCTATTTATAGTGAGAGTTCTTTTTGCTTTTTTGCTCATTTTTTAAAAATTAAAGTCTGTTCTTAGGGCAAAAGGGAAACTGTCCCAAGCTCTTTCTATAGGTGAGAGTGGCTTTTTGCTGTTCTGGGCCAGTCCTACTGACTTCTTTCCTGTGCTGGGTCTGCATGGCCAAGTACCACATTATTTTGGAGTTCAGAGGCTTACTATTTGTCTTTTGCATTTGAATTGGATATCTCACTGCTAATCTGCTAATCCACTGGCTTCTGAACATGGAGAACAAGTAACACTGCAGTATTTTGGCTAAGAGCTTTCCAGTAGAATCCCCAGTATGCGGTCAACATACCACTCTGGGTCACTGCGCTGCATCACATGCTTGGCCACCTCCCCTGTACCTGATTGAAACAGACTTTTTCTGAGCTCTTCCAAAATATCTTTTGCTGGAAATGTGTTAAACTCCAAATATTTGTGTATTCTGTCATTACAAAACTAATTCAGAAACTTGATCTGGTTGTTGATATGAGGAATACCAGAAAGAACTCAGATAAAGACCTGTCTACTCTCCATTATCTTGTCTCTGCCCCTTCAGGGAACATCTTTTAAAAGAAGACGTCTACTCATGAGAATTCTTTTAGAAAACTCCTGACCCAGGAAGGATATAATCTCCCAGTTGGGTGTGAGGAGAAAGAAAACAACAACAACTACTGCTACAACAACAACAAAACTCCACAACTGCTGTAAATTAAACTAAAATTAGCCAGCAACATGTATAATCATTTGTTTCTACACTGCCTATAAAGTCCCTTAAGTCTCAGAATCTATAAACTCTGAATTCTATGAATTTTCATTTGATCCAAACTCAATTTAAATGCAGTATTTCAGGGTGGAGTCCTAATATGCCAAGATCTAAATCCATTTCTAAGTAGAACGTCATTGTGGTTATTAATCATGGTAATTTTATTTTAGTTATATGTTCTCATCATTAAGCAGCTTTCTTAATAGCTAATTAGGTGTTGTGGGGTGTGCTAATAAACTAAAAGATTTAATTACTTCAGTCCTGTAGGACCATTAGTCAACCCATCTGTGATACTTCATAGCAAGGGTGTGATCATAAAACAGATCTGACTTAAACAGCTCCATGACTCCTGTCTTGTTATAGTGTAAAGTTCCCATATGTGGCACATTAGACTTTCTCTGCTTTGGATAATGCCGTTGTTGATTTACTGCTCTCCATTCTTCTCTGATCATTAATTTTTATATGCCTTCAACCTCAGAATTACCAACATTTGACTTGCTCTGGCAGGATTCTCCTGCCACTGCACTGTTTAAATTTATAAACAGAACACAGACTCCTAGTGTCCTTATGGAAACCTTAAAATATTTGAGAATCTGGGAAATGAATGTAAAATGTAAACTGTTATTTTTACCTTCTGAATCCAATTCTTCCTGTGCAACAAAAAATTCGGTTCTACACACATATATTGTATCTAGAATATACTGTAATATATTTAACATATATAAGACTGCTTGCCATCTGGGGGAGGGGGTTGGGGGAGGAAGGGAAAAAATCTGAATAGAAGTAAGTGCAAGGGATAATGTTGTAAAAAATTACCCATGCATATGTACTGTCAAAAAATGTTATAATTATAAAATAAAATAAAAAATTAAAAAAAAAAAAAAAAAAAAAAAGTACTGAAGCCCCAAACTTAGATAAATACTCCAATGAATTTAGGCAAAATATTTAGCTATCATTTTGGTGTAACAGGTCCATCTGAGTAAGAGCTATATTTCCCAAGATACTCCTGATTTCCACAAGGGCCATTTGCCTGAAGCTGGGAAAAAAAGAGAAAATGGAAGCTTTATTTTCTGGACTCCTACCATGAGTACTGGCAATAAAAGTTTCTTTGCTTATTGGATTATTCCATGTGGAGCCAGAAGATGAGAGACACTCTGACTAGTGAAATTTTGGTCAATAATTCCAGGGATAATCAAAATAAACAATCTGCTCCACCCAATTTCCTTTGTGAGGAGGGGGAGTAAAAGAATGACAACCTCCCCAAATCTGAATTATACTGACACCTGCTGGCTCCCCATAGGACTATTGATGGACAATTGGAAAGAATCCCAAGGAGCCATCAAATCCAATAAATGCCAAAATGGAGGTGAGGGGAGATGACTTACCCAACAAGGTCTTATGGTTAGTGAATAGCAAAGATATCTAGATAGCTCAATAAATAATATCCTGAATTCAGGAAGTTTCATTTCCTTAAGTTCCAATGACCAGATTTATGTGATCCCAGGCAAATCACTCAACCCAGTTTATCTTAGTTCCTCAACTGCAAAAATGAATGAGAGAAAGAAATAGCAAAACACTGCAGTGTCTCTGTCAAGAAAATCCCAGAGTCATGAAAAACTGGATACTAGTTAAAAATGATTGATCAACTGAAAAGTTGGATTCCAACAACCTAGATGGAAGCAGATGCTATTTGGACAAACCTAGCTGGACTAGGTATTTATCAATGTTTATTTTTACCATATTGGCAAAGTAATCCCATTGTTTAAATTTATCCTGTGAGAAATAGGATGTTTTAGAGGCGACTAGATGACACTGGAGAGAGAACTAGAGCTGGAGTTAGTAAGATCTAAAGTCAAATTCAGCTCCAGATATTTAGTTGGTCTGTTACTCTGAACAAGTTACTTAAACCCCTGCATCAGTTTCCTCATCTGTACTGTGTGGATAATAATAGCACTGCCTTTCCAGGGTTAGTGTAAGGATCAAATGAGCTATTATTTATAAAGTGCTCTGTTCCCTTTTTATAATTCCTAACTTTAAAAGGTTTTAAAAATGATAGCTATATTTTTCTCTTGCATCTCTGTGTTCAAGATCTGATTAAATATTTTGAACCATAAAAAAAAAAAAAATATTTGAGAATCAAAATATCTATTCTGTAATATTTATCATTTAGTAGGGCTTATGTATGACCTCAGTGGACTTGAATAATCCTAATAATGGAAGTGGCAGGTAAAAGGATGGGTTGACATCAGGAAAATACTACTGACCTGGATATGATTTATGTTAATTACTTTATTCCATTTTAATTTTCATTCATTCCTCTTATTATCTTTACCAGTAAAGATGTGGGAAAGGGGAGAAGAGCCCACCAGAGACAGTAGATAAGATAACCCTCTAAATAAGCAATACTGCAAGTACTATACAATGGAAAGGTGAATATCATTCCATGGTTCCTTGGGGAAAATTTGTGGAACTTAAGTCATCTGTAAAGGTATCAATTGCATACATGTTGAGATTGAAATTATATTGCTGGTTATATCAAAAGAGGATGCTATTTGATGATGAATTGCAATATGTGCACGGGGATTATTTGAAAAGGCTTGAGAGCATGAAAAGCATGCCCTGTCATTAGAGGCTCTTCACAGCCACTTTTTGAAATATCTATTGCTATGTGCGATATTGCCTCATACTAAAAGTTAGTTTGAAAGTTCTTCTCAGAAAGAACTTTTGCATTCTATTCAGCTGCATGCCAGGTTGATTTTGTTGCATCAGTTTGCCACCCATTTGTAATCAAAGTTTGACTTCAGCTAACTACAGAACAGAAGACTCAAGACTTTCTGCAGATGGGACTAATTTTTTTTTCTGGTTTCATTTCACTACACTTCGTGTATATATATGTTAAGTTGTGTAGTATATAATGCAAGTTCAGACTATTCACTTTTCAATAATTCTTTAAGGTGTTTCTGGACCAGATGTCTTTATCCATAGTGTTTCCTATACCCAGAACATCCCATCCATATTGATTGGAATTCTATTCACCCATGTCATTTATTCCAAGGTTTCTTCTTTTTTTTGTTTTTGCAGCAAAAAATGATCTTGGCCCCTTAAACTATCCTAAAATCTTATGGATAAATAATGGGATTCAAACATTAGTAGTTATTGACTTTAAAAAAATCTTTTCCCTTTCTCAAACCTAATTCTCACAGGTAAAATGTAGATGATGATGATTATGATGATGATGATGAAGATATATATATCTAGTGATGTCATGAGGCTTGAATGAGATAATATATATAGTATTTTGTAAACTATAAAGAACTACATAAACATCAGCTATTTTATTATTTTAAATAAAAATATTTATTAAAATGATTAAACAATATTATCATGCAAGAGACATAATGAAAAAGAACACAGAAAAATTAGTGAAAAAATATGATTTTTTAATGCCTGTATTATGAATTTTAAAAATTAAATAGATTTTTATATTTTTGTCACCTAGGTTTCCTCTCTCCATATTGCTCTCATTCTTCCCCAAGTACTATCCTATCCTTTATAGCAAAACATTTTTAACATAAAAAGGAAAAGAGAAAAATCAATATCACTACATTGAAAAAAAATCTTACATAATTATAAAAATATTCTACCCATGGACACTCCTCACCTCTACCTCTTACAAGGATTGGGGGAATCTTCCTATACATCTTCTTTGGGACAAATCTTATTCTTCTTGATTTCACAGCATTCATTTTTTTTTGTTATTATTTCGCAGTTGTTCTTGCTATTTACATTTAAGTAATTATTATTATGTATATTATTTTCTTTCATTTGTTTTTTTATTTATATGTAAAATCACGTTGCTCTGTATCCATCATATTTGTTATTTCTTAAAGCATAATAATCTACTGCAATATTCATGTACCATTATTTGTTTAGCATTTCCCTTATTGGAAATTAATTTTTTTATGATTAAATTTCTCTCTTTTCTCTCTGTGTGTTTCTGTCTCTCTGTCTCTGTCTCTTTCTCTCTCTCTCTAACATGCATGCGCACACACACAAACACAATGTAGCTAGAAATATTTTGGTCTGTATATTGCCTTTATTTTTGTCAATGGCTTCTTTGGAATATATGCTTAGCAGTGGAGTCTTTAGGTAAAAAGCATAAACATTTTAATTACCATATTTGCATAAGATATTAGATATTTCTAGGCTTCTCTGAAATAAGGCTGCTCATAATTTCTTAAAGAAAAATAATTTCCATTATATTAATATACTATAACTTATTCAGTCATTTCCCAAATGATGAAAATCCCCTCAATTTCTTGTTCCTTGTCACTTTAAAAAGGGCTGGTAAAAACATTTTTATACATGTGGTTCCTTTCCCTCTTTTATTATCTCTTTGGGATATAAACCCAGTAGTGACACTGCTGGATCAAAATGTATTCATAGTTTTATAGCTTTTCACACATAGTTCCAAATAGTTCTCCTTAATGGTTGGATCATGTCACAACTCCACCAACAATTCATTAGTGTTCCAGTTTTCCCATATCCCCTGCAACATTTATCATTATCTTTTCCTGTTTTCTTAGCCTATATGAGAGGTGTGAAGTAGTACTTCAGAGTTGTCCTAATTTGCATTTATTCATATGACTATAGATGATTTTAATTTCATCATCTAAAAATTGTCAATCCATATCCTTTGGCCACTTATCAATTGGACAATGACTTATGTTCTTATAAATTTGATATAGTTCTTTATATATTTTAGAAATGAGGTCTTTATCAGAAACACTGGCTGCAAAAATTTTCCCCATCTGACTGTTTCCCGTCTAATCTTAGCTGCATTGATTTTGTTTGTGAAAAATCCTTTTAATTTAATGTAATCAAAATTATTCATTTTGTATTTCATAATGTTCCAAAGATCATCTTTGGCCATAAATTCCTCCCTTCTCCACATATTTGAGAGGTAGCCTATCCTTCTTTTTTGTAATTTGCTTACCGCATCATTTCAACATTATCTTGGTATAAGGTGGCAAATGTTGGTCAATGCCTAGTTTTTGCCATACTATTTTTCTGTATTCCCAGAAAATGCCAAATAATGAGTTCTTATTCCAGAAACTGGGATCTGGAATTTATCAAACATTAGATTACTATGGCCTTTGCCTAACTACTGTGTCTTGTGAACCTAACCTATTTCACTGATCCACCATTCTATTTCTTAGCCAGTTCTAAATGGTTTTGATGACCACCACTTTATGATATTGTTTTAGGTGTTGTGCAATTAAGCCACCTTCCTTTGCATTTTTTTTATTAATTCCCTTGAAATTCTTGACGTTTTGTTCTTCCAGATGAATTTTGTTATTGTTTTTTTAAGCTCTTATAAAAGTAATTTCTCAGCAGTTTGTTATGGAACTGTATAAGTAAATTACTTTAGAATTGTCATTTTTATTATAGTAGCTTAGTGAACCCATAAGCACTTGATATTCCTCCAATTCTTTAGATATAACTTTATTTGTGTGAAAAGTGTTTTGTAATTGTGTTCATTAGTTCCTGGCTTTGTCTTGGCAGGTAAACTCCCAAATAATGTTTTTTTTTGTTTGTTTGTTTTTGTTTTTTTTTTTTGTTGTTGTTGTTGTTGTTTTGTTGTTTTGTTTTTTGTTTTTTGGGGTTTTTTTTTTTTACCACCTACAATTATTTTAAATGAGATTTCTCTATTTCTTGCTGCTGTTTTTTTTTTTTTGTAACATTTAGAAATGTCAATGATTCATATGTGTTTATTTTATATCCTGCAACTTTACTAAAGTTGTTAATTGTTTCCATTATTTAGTGGTAGTTTCCATTATTCATTATCTACTCTAATTCCTTCTATTTATTTTTCTTCTCATTGTTAAAACTAAAATTTTTAGTACAATGTGGAATAATAGTTGTGAAATGATCCAACTATTCTGGAGAGCAATCTAGAACTATGCCCAAAGAGCTATAAAACTGCATCCCTTTGATCCAGCATCGCTACTTCTGGGTCTATATCACAAAGAAATGATAAAGGAGGGAAAAGTACCCATATGTACAAAAATGCTTGTAGCAGCTCTTTTTGTAATGGTAAAGAATTGGAAAATGAGTAGATGCCCATCAATTGGGGAATGGCTTAACAAGTTGTGGTATACGAAAGTAATGGAATAGTATCATTCTATAAAATGATGAATAAGTGAAAGGCCTGGAAAGATTCACACTAACTGATGCTGAACAAAATAAGCATAACCAGAAATACGCTGTACACAGTACTAGCAAGATTATGTAATGATCATTTATGAAAGACTTGGTTTTTCTAAATGGTGCAGTGATCCAAGGCAATCCCAATAAATTTTGGATAAAAAATGCCATCTTCATCCAGAGTGATAACTATTAAGCCTGAATGTATATCAATATGTCCTCTGTAAAAAAAAAGCTTTTTTTCTCTTATGTTTTTATTTTAAGATTTTGTTCTGATTTTTCTCTCCCATCATGATTCATAAAGAAATGTGTATTTAAAAATTAATGTACACAAATAACCAGAAAAAGGAAACAATAAAAAACCTTTTTTCCCCTAAAGTTCTATTCTGATGTGTTATTGTGGTGTGGATATGCAAAAGGTTCTTTAAAACTATGCTAGTTGAATATAAAATCTAATTGGTAGGTTCTTTTGTTGTTTTCAGTTTTGTCTGACTCTTCATGACTGCATTTAGGGTTTTCTTGGCAATGATGTTATAATGGTTTGCTATTTATTTATCCAGCTAAGTTTACAGATGAGGAAACTGAGACAAACCTTTTAGGTCATTTGCCTAGATTCATATAGTTATTAATATGACTCTTCCTGACTTTAGGCCTGACACTATTCACTGCACCACTTAGTTTCTTGGAAGGTTCTATCAAGTTGGAAATGTTTTGAGCATAGATTTAGTGATGGGCTGTGTCTCTCGTTGAAGAACTAATTTTACTGAATTTGGAAGTTCATCAACATGTTGGTTATTGGGAGAGGAGGAGGATCATATTTTTTTGACCACAGAGATTCTTAAAGAATGTATGCTAACTTATTGAAGAATTTTAAACTACAAAAATGGATGGAACATAGACCTATATCTCATTCCTCATACCAAAATAAAGTCAAAATGGATACATGATTTGGGCATAAAGAACGATGCCATAAACAAATTAGGAGAACAAGGGACAATTTACTTATCAGATCATTGGAGAAGGGAGGAATTTATGATCAAAAAGAATTAGAGAATATGATGAAAGACAAAAAACTTTGATTACCTTAAATTAACAAGTTCGACAGAAACAAGATTGAAAGGAAAGCACAAAGCTGGCAAAAATCTGTATAGACAGTATTTCTGACAATAGTCTCATTTCTAAAATATGTAAAGAACTGGGTCAAATTTATAAGAATACAAGTAATTCCCAATTGATAAATGGTCAAAGGATCTGAACAGACAATTTTCAGATGATGAAATTAAAGCCAGTTCTAGTTATATGAAAAAAAAAAAAGTTCTAAATCACTATTGAGGAGAGAAATGCAAATTAAAACAACACTGAGATACCAGCTCACATCTCTTAGATTGGCTAAGAAGACAGGGAAAGATAAGGATAAATGTGGAGGGGATGTGGACAAACTGGACACTAATGCATTGTTGATGGAGTTGTGAAATGATCCAGACATTCTGGAGAGCAATCTGGAACTATGCCCAAAGAACTATAAAACTGTGCATATCCTTTGACTAGCAGTGCCATTACTGGGTTTGTATCCAAAAGAAATCATAACAGAGAGAAAAGGATCCACATGTGCAAAAATGCTTGCAGCAGCTTTTTGTGATAGCAAAGAATTGGAAAAGGAATGGATGCCCATCAATTGGCAATTGTGATACATGAAGGTAATGGAATATTATTGTTATATAAAAAAAATGATGAACAAGCTGATACTCAGTGAAAGGAAGTAGAACAAGGAATACATTGTGCACAATAACAGCAAGAATGTGCAATGATCAACTATGAAAGTCTTGGTTCTTCACAGTGGTTCAGTGATCCAAAGCAATCCCAATAGACTTTGACAGAAAATGCCATCTGCATCCAGAAAAAGATCTAGCAAGACCGAATGTAAGTCAACACATTTATGTCCACTTCTTTTTTCTGTTTTTTATCTCTTCCATAGTTTTTCCCTTTTCCTCCAATTTTTCTCTCTCAGTATGATTCATAATCTTAGAACCAGTGTAAAAGATATTATAAAAATGATCATCTCTTTCATTATCTAATATCAAATTCTCAGACGTAACTGTTTTTCATAATAAAATTGTTCTCTTTTAGTCTCAATCTTCCTATAATTATAGGTGGGAGTATAAAGCACCTTCTGCTAATTGGTTTGACCCATATAAATGACCCCTATTTTTTTCTAAGACAAGCCCATTTGGTAAAGGGAATTGTTTTTGAAAAATCATAGTTGATGCTGTATATCAGGATGTGTCATAAGGGGCAATCTGTGTAGTCTCAGTAGCATGGCTATATTATAGCAGAGGTTGTTCCTTGAGGAAGATGTTGACAAGTAGGAAACATGAAGGGAACTTAATGGGGCCAGAAAGCAATCCAAAACACACCAAAATTTTAAAATTTTAAAAATCCTTTTTGATGAATCCATAAAGGGACAGTGGTTCTTAAATTATTGGCCTTAAAGGAAACCTTCAATGTATACATGAATCTGATAGTGCAGCTAGGGGGAAATCATTTTACTCAGAAAAAGCAGTGATTAATTGCTGTTCTATTTATAAAAATAAGAAATCTTTTTTATTTGAAATATTTGATAATCACAAAAATAAATTAGAAGCATAGAGGGGGAGCATGTAATTAATGAAAGTGTGGAAATAATTGACACCTTTATTTTTATATATGGGAATGCTAAAAATCATAGAAATTGAATGACATGCCCAATGCTACACAAATATTCAATAATATAACCAAGATCAGAATAAATAGCTACTTACCCTCAATTAAAAGTACTTAGAAGTAAAATATCAGGCTAGAGCATTGCTAACTGCTGTGACACATCTTATTTTATCTAAGAGCAGTCATTTGTGATACTGGAGACTCCTATGGCTCTTCATAGGTACTAATAACTCATGACTTATTAGTCAAAGTACATGAAATATCCTATGTCCTGAACTGTCAAAAGATGGCACTTTGAATGATAACTTATTAACATGGTCCAATGCCACAAACTCTGCACATGGTACAATTCTAGTTATTTGCAGGACACACTGTGGAAGAAGTCATAGTCACAAAAGGTTGAATTAAAATTCTTCACCTACCACTTACTAGCCATGTGACTATACTGAAGACACAACTTTTCTGAATTTGTTTCCTCCTTTTTAAAATATAAATTATATATGTATCCATACTCATGTACATATATACATATGTATAATGCATACATTCATAGTTTGGGATGTGAGACTTAAATGAAAATATGATGTTATACAAGGTGTCTCAAAAATTTAAGCTACTATAGCTTAAAATTGCACTGAGATTTTAAGATATCCCGTATCCTGAAATCAGGTCACCATCAGCAGTATCATTTTAAATTTTGATATCATCATTATTTTTGTCTTAGCTATCTAGAAGTTGTTAGTTAGAATGATAGGTGGAATTCTGGACTTGAGTTGAAATCTAGTCTCAGATATATATCAGCTGTTTGAGCAGGTTATTTATTTTCTGTGTACCTCTATTTGCTTATCTATAATAAAGAGATAATAACCTTCCAGGATTGTTATGAGGATAAAATGAGATGATATTTATAATGTGTTTTAAACACTATAAATACTAGCTATCCACTGTTTTTATAATTAGTAGGATTCAGACAGAAACTATCTGAGGGGAAGCCACTATCCTATTGTTCTTTAATTGTTAAATGTTCACTGAACAATTGTGCAGGTGAATAAAATTATTATTATTACATTAAATAAAAGTTTTGAGAAATAAACTCATATTTGATAAACTAACTGGAAGTATCTATGGGATAACTCTAGTAATATAAAAGTGATTGGGAATTATATGTACTATTTATCTTCTTTCCAAATATAGTCTTGATTTCTCCAAAGTCTTTATATTTTTAAATAATTTTCATTGAAGGTGATGAGTATTTGACATGATAGCATTTATTGTAAACATATTTCTGACTTTTCATGAATCAATGTTATCCCTGACATTATTGTGGACAATGAATTTATCTATGTTGATATTCTAATTCAGTGCAGTCTTTTTATTCAATTATCATATATATTTAGAGGTTTGGATTTAGTATAGGGTAGTTTGAGTTAAGTCCGAGGTAGATAAGTCCAGTAATTTAATCTCCAAAGGTTCAAATGTAATAAGGGGACACTTGTGACTCATAAAACACAATTAAAATAAATTTCACTAAGTATGCATCAGGGTAAAACACTTCAAATGGAATAGGAAGTACAATACTTTTCCCTTATGTAGTCACCAAGTCACCAATTCATGAAAATAAGTCGAAAGCATTTAAAGATTAGGTATAAACTCTGACATTATTCTCTTCACCTTACTCCTGACCCCAACTTTCAAATTTCAAGATGAATGGGCTGAAACGGGTTCCTACTACAAAAGCATCATCAACAGGAACTTTAACATTCTTCCTTTTTCATTAGCTCCAAGAATCAGTTTCCTCTCTCCAGTTATGATCAAACATGTAAGATATGTAGGGAATTGTTACCTGTTTGTTTTTAAAGGGAAGTTACCTTCTAATACATAATTCTTGCCACTTGACTTTATTTTTCTGGGTATTAAACAGGTGCTATTTTTTTTTTTGGCATCCTGCAATGATGTGTTTATTTTCTACAATATTCTTGAAAATCTTAATTGACCAATAAAATGTTTAGATTCCCTGAGGATGGCCTTTTAAAAAATTTTAGTAGCGGATTTGTTGCTCTCATAAACCATTTTATTTCTGTAAAACAAACAAAAAACGCTCAGGCATCACTCATTTGTATGGTGCTCCATTGTCAGCATATTGTTAGTTGAGTTCATATAGAAATTACTCACAGAAAACCTTTTAAAGGTACACTTTTGAATCTTTTCCATTTCATAAGGTACAATCAGAGGTAAAACAATATTGCTTACATTTGAAAAATCTAGTGATAGATATCTACTTTCAGTTTTCAGCATTACTCTGTTGAATTGCTATTTATTTTAGAATTATTTTTTAAGCTTTTAACTTGTTTTTCATCTAATCTGAGAACATGTATAAATTATATTTCTACTTTCTGATGAGGTAATATTAATTTTTGTAGTTACCTGGGGGTGATGAGTCCTGGGTGTTAATGTTGTATGAATTTTTTTCAGTATGCTTTCTATATCCATTGCTGCCTATTTTACAGTTTCAAAAATGTATATAAAGTCTAGTATTATGAAGGTGTTAATTGTTTTAATGTTTTTTTTCCTCATCAAGTTTTTCATTATCATCCTCATCTTGATCATCACTAATCCACAAATTCATATATGCTAAATATCACCTGGTCTTTCTCAGATGGTCTCTTTGATGGAAGAGAAAGTTAAAATTGAAAGGCAAATATTTCTGTTTCTAGGACATCAAGGAAGATAAAGTATTTCTTAAAAGGATAATAAAATGAAAGAAAAATCTAAATGAAAGAAAAGAAGATAAAGAGAGGGGAAGTGAAAGGAACTTCAAATAAGATTCAAGAGATTGTGTGATGAAAGAATAGGATGCTGATGAGATAAAAAAGGAGAAAAGATTCCTGAGTCTTTGGGACTGCAATTTGGGAGTTTTGAAAAGAATAGCTTTAAGACTAGTTATTCAGCAATAGCAGCAGAATATTAAGACTATATTCAGATGTGCATTTTAACATAAAACATTTCTATACATCTAGTATTAATTGTATTACTTGGAGTGTGAGTCTTTTTGTAGGGTAGAAAAAAGCCTTCTGCCCAGCATACCAAGTGTAGATCAAAAAGTAAAAAAAAACTGAAGACAAAAACATCAAGTACGAATAAGGATTATTTACCAAAGGGAAAGGATATCACCTGGGACTTTTAAGGAAGAAATAATTTTATGATCCAAAGAAAAGTACTGAAGAGCCATAAATAACAAAAATTACTGTTATTAAAAAATAAGACTAGATTGCGTTGGTAGTATATCCCAGCTGAGTGATCTAGTATGTCAATCTCACATCACCAATTTAACAATAATACTTATAACAATATTATATGGTGCTTTAACATTTGCAAAATGCTTTACAAACATTATTTTATATGATCCTTACAAACATGAGGAGGAAATGCTATTATCATTCCCATTTTATAGATGAATAAATTCAAGCAAACAAAAGTTAAGTATCCAGGATCACACAGTTAGTAAGTGTCTAAGACCAGATTTAGTCTTGGGTATACCTTAATTCACATCTAGTGCTCTTTCCACTCTACCACCTAGCTGACTCAAATCTAAAATTGTTCTTTTCCAGAGGCATACATCTTAGATGCTTGGATTTTTACCCTACTTCTCTTACTTGATTTTCAAAAAAAAAAAAAAAAAAAAAGTTTGGAATTTTTCCATGGCCTAAAACCAATTCATATTTTTCTTGGAGATTTCAGATTTAGGAGCTTTTTTTTTTCTTTGAATGTGCATTTTGGACTTCCTGGCCACTGTATTAACTTTATTCTATAGTCAGAAACTATTTCTGTTGCTTGCTCATTTTCTCAGACAATTACTTAACTTTTAACTCTTGGTTAAAGTTGGATTCTGCTTCCAGGGTGGAGGGTGCGTCACCCAAAGCTTCACATTTTTTGCCTATTTGTTTTCAGAGATACTTCTGGGGGGGGTCTAGATTTTAGTTCTTCCAAGGTGGTATAATCTAAGGACAGTTATGTTTATTCTTCTCCTGGACTATTCTCTGGCTTGGGAATGACCATAAACACTTTTTTTTCCTGTCCTGGAACTGTGAAAAGGATTACTGCTCCATTGTGACTACAAGTTCTAGTATGCTAGTGATCTTCCTCACTCTGGGACTACCACTCAGGATTATGACCTAGATTTAAGCATGGGCAAAGCAATAAAATTCTACCTCAGTACTAAAAAAGATACCCATGTAATCTTCTTCTGACCAGTTGTTAACCCCCCCCTTTATCATCTGTAATCTGAGAGAACTAGAAGACACCACTGCCATTGCTGATTCAGAAGCTCCCAAGGCTTGCTCCTGGTTTACTGGGGCTGTGATGGTACTGGCAGGGCCTGAAATAGACTGTCCACCACCCTCACCCAAGTGTAACAAACTTTTCTTGCCAATCTTCTAAGTTGACTTTGGTATCTGTGGGCTGAGAGATCTGTAACCACCACTGCAGTCACTAACTCAATTGTCCTGAGGTCTATTCCTTGTTTGTTAGGGTGGGTGCTGTGTTGGCGATCATCCAGACTGTGTTCCATTCACCCTAGTGCAACAGATCTTTTCTGCCAACCTTCCAAGTTATCTTGGGTTAAAATATTGTTTCATCCTGTCTTTTTATGTCTTTTTAATCCTTTGTTTGAGGATTTGTTTAGAGTCATTATTTAAAGGTATTTGGAGGGGTTTGGATGAGTTCCTGACTTTATGCTGACTATTGGTTCTCCCTGATACATTATATTCCAATGAATAATTATTTATTGTTTAGTTATTATTCATAATTATCATTTATTCAGTTGATTCAGTTTTGTCTGACTCTTTATAATTTTATTTGTGGTTTTTGTGGCAAAGATCCTTGAGTGGTTTACTATTTCTTTTTCCAGATCATTTTACCTGAGGTTGACAAGGTTAAGTGACTTGTTCAAGTTCCCTTAATTAGAAAGTGTCTGACTACATTCCGACTTAAGAAGATAAAGCTTCCTGACATTAGGTCTGGCACTCTTTTGTCCCAAGTAGATCTTCCACAAAAGACATATTAAGTATGTGTTTTTACATGATATTTTTGTAAGGGACTAAGTGTACTGGCATCTGAATATTATTAGTAAAGGCTTTATGGAGATGATGGTTTTAAAATTGAGTATTGAAAGAAATTAGGGATTCTAAGAAGTTGGAGAAGAGTCCAGCTAGTGCAAATACATGAAGACTGATGTTACTGGACACTCACAATTAGTTAGGTCATAAACATTTACCAAAGAATCATCCCTTCCTGGAATTCAGAGACAAGATAGTCTCTTCTCCTACAACTGCTAAATCATCTGCTAGCTTCATATCATTTATAAGATATTTCTATAAGTATTAGTTCTTTGTCCTATTCTCTATTCTGTTAATCTCACTCACTTCTATGATTTCAGTCATTGAAAATGACTCACAAATCTATGTTTCATCTCTCTTCTGAAGTCCCTCCTGCAACTGCTTTTGGAATCTTTTTACTTGAAAATCCCATTAGATTCTTATGCTCAACATGGCACAAACTTAATTCATTATCTTTTTTCCCCCTCAACCTTCTCCTGACTTTAATGTTTTTTGTCACCTCATTTACCATATTTATAATATGGGGATTATATTTGTACTTCTTTCTAATTTAGCTCTCATAAACAAACTGTTTATATATATACACATATATATGTATATATATATATATATATACATATATATAGACACACACACACACACACACACACACACACACACACACACACACACACACATAGCATGCTTAACCATAGCCTAATTTGGAGAGATGGGAGATGGAAAGAGTCAAAAAAGAAGAAAATAATGAGTACACAGCAGAGAACAAAAGAAAACCTACAAGGAAGCAAAGAAAAGATGGACAGTTCTGAAAAAAATGTTTTATATACTTTCTTAAAATGAAAAATTATTCTTACATATCTTGAATCCTCTCATATTGTGGTTTTCACATTATCAATTATCAAGTCCTATTGACCCTGCCTCTCTCACTTCCCTTAGTATCTACTTATTCTATTACTATCCTGATACAGAAATTATCTCCCAGTCATTAGTTTCTTTAAAGATGTTCTTCTTTCCACTTCCTTTTTCTTCCAATCAATTCTTTATATTGTTGCTTGGAAAATCTTTCTTATGCAGATTTGTCATGTCATAGTTCTCAGAAATCCCAAGAATTATCCATTGCCCATTGAAAAATGCTTAACCTCTTGTTCAGCATTTAAAGTTCTCCCCAATCTGATATCAGCCTACATTCCCAACTTGGTCTCATATTAGTTACTTCCACCCATACAGTCTAGTTCAGCTAGACTGTAGTATAACAACAAAAATAATATTAACAATAACCAACATTTGTATAGAAATTAATTGTCCACAAAGCCATTTATAAATGCTATTTCATTTCGATCCTCTTCTCAGTCCTGGGGGTAAACTGAGGTTGAGACTAGTAAATCACTTGTTTAGGAGCTCATATTTAGAAAGTGTTTGAGATAGGATCTGAACTCATCTCACTGATCCAAATCCATTATTCTGTCCCCTAAAACAAATTTCTTGACCAAATATGCAATGCCTTTTGCAGGCTTAATTTATATACTACACTACTTTGTCTGAAATGACCAACCTCCATTTTAATACATAAACAATCACTACCCAACCCTTAAAAACCAATTCTAAAGCCACTTTTCTGTGAAGCCTTTTTGTATGTACCACACACCTAGACATTTCATATAACACTTTTTCTATCACTTATTTTTTTTTCATGACTAATTAAGTACCAGAGATATTTGAGTTTTTGTCCTATTCTACCAATAGGCTATCTGCTCTGAACCAAATAGTTTCCAAACTGTGAATGTCCTCTGGTGAAATTGAACATTATGCTAATAATTATCCTCCATTCTTTCCTTTCCCCAACCCTATAATTTCCTCTTCAACAGATGCTTTCTCCCCTCTAGAGTGTTGTTCTTGGCTAGGATCATCCTTCTTTACTTTGAGCAAACACATGAAGCATGAGGAATAGATGGGACAACTGTTGGAGCCATGATTTTGTTCCTTCTGCCCCCTTCCTCAAATGACATTGTCTTTAAAAGTGTCATGCATTCCTTATTCTGTAATCTTCTTTTTGATTTAGACGGCAGAACACAAAAGGAAGAAATTCTTCCCCTCCCCAAACTCCAGGCATCTTTTGAGATTCTTTGCTACCACATGTCAATCTTTATAACAGCTCTCACAAAATTATTTTAGTTTTGTTTTGTTTTTTAATGCCACATTAGTGAAAGTCACTTGACTGAAATGCCAGATGAGGCATAGAAGGCATGAGGCTTTATTTTAAGGATATTTAAAATAAACAGATAAAGTATTCACTTCATTTTGAAAAGATTAATGTTATCTCCCTTTTATCATTTTCTACTACTTCCCCACATTTTTTAACCAATATTCTGATTATTGAGGAAATCATAACTTATCTTCTTATTGAATTAAGAGAGATAATCTCTTGGTTGACTTAGTTTTTCTCTGAAAAATTAGTTAGATCTGGAGGAAATGTAAATATTTTCCCAAAAGCAGCTATAAGTTTCTAATTTAAGAAAATTAATTTTATAACTTTTAATCAACATTTTAAATTGAGAATATAGTTACAAATATCATGATATGCAATGACCACGTTAATACCCTGGATACCTTAGAATCAGCCGGAGTCAGGATAAGCAAAAGTCTTTATTCTTGGTCTTTTGGGGTCACCATCAAGGGAATAGATATAGGAATCTCCACACCTCCTTTCTCTCTCTCCACAACCAAAGAATGATCCTGCTTATTCTTCTCCACCCTCTGATCCCTCTCACACTTCTCTGTCTACATTTACAGATAGAGCCAGCACAGAATAGTTAGTCAGGGTCATTCTTCAAGCATATGTTTATTAACATATGTCCAATTAGTAATTAGCTTTAAGTGCTCTGTTATCTAAGTGCATCTACTCAATTCCAGCCCTTTACAATGATGTATTATCAGGTAAATAATAGTTATGATATATAAATTTAATTTCTAAATTTTATTCTATTTTCTAAATTTAATTAAATTCAATTCAATAAGCATTGGTTAAAAATTTATTGTATGCTAATGATTGAAAATGCAAGTTAAAAACATGTAAATAGTTCATTCCCTTAAGGAACTTATATTTTACTGAAATATCATAAATGAGTTGTGAAGTACTTATTCTACTTTGGATCCATATAGTACTTCTTTCTAAAGAATTCAGGTTATTCTCAGGTATGTTGCATTTCCTCTAAAAATATTCCTAGGATATAAAGAAATATATATTAATCTAGTGTTTATAACTTACATATAGAGACATTGAGGAACAAAGGCAGTTAGCCACTTAATCAAGCTCCTAACTCTGCTATTCACTAGCTATATAACTTTGAACATTTTACAGAGGCTCAATTTTCTTATCTATTAAATAGGAGGGAGAAAATTTGAACAAATGATCCTTACAAAGCTTTCCAGCTTTAAATCTCTGACTGTGATTTTATGACCTTATAACACAAGTCAATACTAGGCCTTTTCATGTACATACTTATGAACTCTCCATCAGAGTATACTTTTAAATCCATCTGAATGCAGGCATGAAATAACCAGTCTCTATAATCTCTCATCAGCACAGTCCATCTTACCCCATCTAGTTGTTTCCCATTTTGGAAAAAAAATCACCAACTAATATCCTATGATTCTTCATTTTCATTATTGTTATAGATATGGTTGATTCTCTTATAAGATAAATGTATCAGAATTAAATAAATTCAAGATCTGGTTTCCCCTATCAAGAAATGTATATTCCATTTCTCTTTCTGACAGTACTAATGAAAATTTTAGAATTCATCACGTTTCAACTGTAGTCTCACCCTAAGAGTTTTCTCAGAGACTGGGACCTCTTCACCTTGGAACATCTTTCTACCATTCCTGGACCATTTTTCCCTTATTGAGTTTTCTAGCTCCATTTTAGGGAGAGACTTATTTCCTTCCACTATGCACCTGACTTTCTGGACTTGAACACCATGCTTCTTTGTAGGTAACTTCATTCACTGCATTTTCTTGTTCCCTACCCCAACATTTTAACTCTCTTTTGTTCAGTCTTTAATTAGAATTTAAGTTTCTTGAAAACAGAAAGTGACTTTTTGAAAACATTTTTATCCCCAGAAATTAAAACACTGGTTGGTACATAATTGGAGCTTAATAAGTGTTTATTGCCTGCCTGATTGAGATAGGAGTGAAATTATCCACTGTTGCCTCAGGTTGAATCAATATATTGTTAAATTGAAATATGAATTCTCCCAAGTGAGAAAATTAACCACTTGTTGTTAAAAATCACTTAACTGTTATATTGCTTCAAATCTTGTTACTTGCTACACCTGAAGAACCTAATTTTCTTCAATATGTGAGGTGTAAGACATAGGGCAAGCTATGGTGACAGAATAGCTCTCTCTCCTCCCTCACAAAATATCTACACCTAAACTAGCATATATATTTATATCTATATGACTTAAAAATTATTTTTTTGCGTGCATATAAAAAGGGTTTTGTTTTTCTTTCATTTTTTAATTGAAAGGAATTAAAAGAAGAGAAAATATTTTTTGCTGATAAAATTTAATTTACAAAGTAGGCATATTAGTAATTATTTAATGCATGCTTGTTAATTGACTTAATCAATGGATCTGTGATATCATAGGTACTAATATTATCAAGATGAAAAGGTTGGAAACCATATATCATACTTCAAGATATCTATCATACTGTAGGGGGTTGACTATTCCTTTTCTCAGCACGACTACACTTGGAACAGACTTTGTCCACCGTCTCAACTAGATTTTTCCACAGCACAAGAATGCAGATTATTGCTCTAGCAAAAGGAATCATCACTTGTCATTTGGTCACCAGATGATATTTGACCATGATATCCAGTGATATTCCTAACTACTGAATATTAGGTTATCAATTGTTACTCAATACTTTCAGGAGGTGTTTAACTTCAGAAGAGTTCTGGTTAAATAAACCTCAAAAATATTGACAATTAATTGAATACTTACAAAGTGCCTCATAATACTCAAATTAACTAGATAACTAATTGTTGATTTCTTTTGCATCTCAGCTAATAAAGGAAATACTGGGAAATCTAGGAAATATAGAAGCAAAAGAAAATCAGGAAAGTAAGATTCTGGGAAGATGACAGAATAAATCAGAAAATTCCAAGCTTTTCAGATCTCCCCCACAAATAAGACAAACTTGTACTTCAGGGAAGACATAGAATGATTTAAAACAAATAGGAGTTGAGACAGAACTGTGGTCCTCCTGGGATATTTGGAGAAGATCTGAACAAAGATATCAGGAAGGAAGTTTGTCTTCTTTAAAGTATAAGCACCTTCATAGTAGTTCTGCTGAAACAACCAATTGTGAGTCTGGGGGTTAGGTGGGTTGGGAGGGAGCTTCAGAGCTCAACTACAGGTACTTTCACTTCCAAGACAGTGTGGGGAAGTGGGTGTCCAGGTCAGGGTGGATTAAGGGAACCTCTGCTAATAAAGAATGAAAGGTCTAGCTGCGCTATAGAGACATGACCCTGCACAAGAAGGAACCAGCATACTCTGGGTAAATAAAAAAGCTGAGGAGTAAGAACAATGCTGGCTACAGACATCTACAAGAGGGTAGAGTTTTTGGGATTTCAGGCCAGAGGTGAAAACTAAAGGAGCACCTGAGGTTAGAGGTACCATCTCTGACTATGACAGGATAAGAGAGCTAACAAGATCTTATTTCAAAAAATGAGCAGGCTAAGAATAACCCAATTGTAGAAAGTTATTATGAAATGAAAATTTATCATTATATATCTTGAATCCTCTCTTATGTTCTGCTTTTCACATGACATTTTTTTCTTTTTTTTTTAGTTTGTATTGTTTTTAAATAAATAAATACATTACAAAGAAAAAAAAAGAAAATCAATATTTTATTCAGTATTTTACCATTAAGCAAACTACTGCTTCAATATGTAAAACAAATATGCCAAATTTCTCAATCTTCAGATTTTGAGGGTAGTAAAAAAAAGTATCCAAAACCATATTTGATAAATTATTTATATAAGAAAAGGAAAATATATAAAGACCCTGACAATAGAAATAGGAAATTCTACACTTTTCTAAGGTGAATAATAAAGTTATTTTGTCCAGTGACTAATAAGACCAAAATTTATTTTTAAACTCATCCAATTAAGAAAGCACTTTAATCAGTTCTTCCAATAAAGTTCTATTCGGGCATACCATCAATGGTATAGAAGTGAACCTGTTTGCTAAAAGATTATACCATTACAGTATAAGCAATGGCAGGTCAAAATAAGCTAGAAAGGGATTAGATTTGGGCTCAATCAGGGACTGAATCCAGAATTAGCTTTGTTTAATCAATGGAACTCATTAACAGACAGCTGGCTACTACAAAATACGGAAAAATTTTTTTTTCCACAGCTACTCAAAAAACTCATAAAGTTTACTGTCTACATCAGTAATAAGGATTCCCAGAATGAGAAAATAATGACTTCCCAAAATATTGATGTGGTACTAGTGACATCAAATTATTACACACTGCTCCTCTTTATTATAATCTATACTGCCATTGCTTTCCAAAGTAATTACAAGTATTTAGTTCAGACTGCTTCTGATTTTGAAAGCAGTAAATTTCTATGGGTCCTATGTTTCTATGGGAACATTTTTTTCCAAATTCCCTAACCATGAGGTTGTGAAATAGACAGGAAACTTGTCTTAAGTCCAAATATAATACTCTCAGTGGGATTTAATTACCAAGAGATATTTTTATGCATTTCAATATGAAAACAGTAAACATAGAAAACAAGAATCCACACAAACATATAAAAAAGCCAATAAACAAACAAAAGAATCACACAAATTAAATTAATAAGTAAAAATTAAAGCTGGGGCAGCTAGGTGGCACAGTGAATATAGCACTAGCTTTGAAGTCAGGAAGACCTGAGTTCAAATATGATCTCAGACAATTAACACTTCCTAGCTGTATGACCCTTGGCAAGTCATTCATACTAATTGCCTCAGGGAAAAAAAAAACTAAAGCTAAGGAATTTATTTAAATATTCATGGAGTGTTTGACCTCATTTTCCTTATCTGTAAAATGATATGATTTGACTTTAATGTTGAATTCGTTTCTAAATTTATGATCTTGTCATATTACATTTGTTTAAAAGTGAATATTTTTCCTACTTATATGTAGGTGTCTATGGTTAAGAATTATAAAAGAGAAAAATGTCAATATTTCCTTAATCCAATATTTCAAGAACTACATTTCTATATCAGAAAACTGAAATAGTTTAAAGGAATAAAGAATAACAGTGAAAAATGATACTTCAATTACATGTTTTTATTTTTAGGTGTTATTAAGAAATTCTAGAAAGTACTCTGAAAATGTGACTTGTTTAAGTATAATAGTAGAGAAGGGGAACAAGCTTTCCCTCAATCATTAGATTACTGAGGAGGAAATCAATATTTCTTTCTTTTTGTTTTGCAATACCAAGTTCTCTATTGGGCCTTATTTTTTTTTTTTTTGTCTATTTGTTTTTATCCTGATATAAAAGACAATATTTCATATTTCTCCAAAATGAACTGCTCAATATTTCATTAATGGCAACATCCAGATGCTTGATTTAATAATTACAGATACTCAGAAAGTAAAAGATGCAACATTTTGACTAGAAAACTAGGTGACACAGTAGAAAGAACAATGTCCTTGAGGGCAGGAAGACTTTTTCTGTCTCCTATATTGACTAGCTGTGGGGTCCTGATTTAGTTACTCAACTTCTTTGTCTGCCTTAGTTTGTCTGTAAAATGGGGGTGATACTACCTACCTCCCAAAGTTTTTGTAAAGATCATATCAGATAGTATTTGTAAAGCACATTACAAACCTTAAAATTCTATGTAAATGCTACATTTATTATTAGTAGTACTATTGTCTATTATCCCAATTATTGTTGTTATTGTTATTATTGTTGCTACATTAATTATTAGTGAAAGAAAAATAATAACTGTGTATAATGTTGGCTAACTTATTTAGCTCTTCTGATTTTCATCTTTTAAAACCTCTCTTTTAAAATGAAAGGATGGTGGTATTTCAGAGAGAAGTGTTTCAAGACCATTCAGTCTAATTTTTGCCCACATCATGGATAAGATAATGGAGACAGAGAGTGATTAGGTGACTCAGGTAGCTAGTTCTAGCATGAGAACAAGAATACAGATTTGTGAGCTCTGGTCCACTGGTGTGTGTGTGTGTGTGTGTGTGTGTGTGTGTGTGTGTGTGTGTGTGTGTTTCTATTTTGGAAGTTTATTTCCAGTTAAAAAATTCAGCAATCCTTTTCCCAGTGAAGTTTAATTACACTAAAATGTAAGTTATATAAGTCCTTTACTGGAAATGTTTCAATCCTACTGACTGGAAATCCCTGGCACTTTTAAATATACCCTGCCCCCCATAATAGGAAAGTAGCCAGACAGTAAACATTAAGTACTGAAACTCTAGTGTTTATCAGCAGAGAAAAGAGAGTAGCAAAAAGAGCTATAAGATAAGATAAGAACTCCTTACCTCAACTAGCCTTACCTAAGATTGATAGGTAATCAACCAGGTTCATTTTTTCTATAGTTTTTTGATTTAAGGTAAATCTGCCCTCCCCCCCAAAAAAATAGGGTTGATCAAAATGAAATTTTAATTCCTTCAAACTGGATGATTACTACAATCACACTTCACATTCTGAAATAAATGCCTTTCAGACATTGACTAGGGAGAGGGAGACCTAATTTAACTTTAGTGTGAGAGAGTAAAGAGAAATGGTGTTGAAAGAATTATCACAAAATATCTGAAAAGAGAAAAATCATATATTGACAAAGGGTTATAATAGTGCTAAATCAGCATCGGACTGAAGATAATGGATATAGTTTAGAATAGGTCAGAAATAAAATTACTTTAGTAATTACCTTATGATCCCTGAGTGACATTTGATTTTTCTTTTAATCCAAGACATCAAAGAGCAAGAAAAGTTGAAGGAAACCATTCTATCAGTCTCAACTTTTGAAAAGGTATACCACTCCAGTATAAAAAGTCACTAGATTTTAAATCAAATGCTATCTCATTTAGCTATATTCTGACCTTCATCTATAGTCATTTATTAAGTGACTACTGTGTACCAGGAACTGACCTAGTGACCTAGATGCTGGGGAAAGGATGAAAGAAGAGAAAGGAGGAAAGAAAGAAGAAAAAAAATGATATAAGAAAAAAAAAAGAAAGAAATGATGTGAAACAGAGAGAGAGACAGAGAGAGAGAGAGAGAGACAGAGAGAGAGAGACAGAGAGAGAGACAGAGAGAGAGAGAGAGACAGAGAGAGACACAGAGAGAGAGACAGAGAGAGAGAGAGAGACAGAGACAGAGAGAGAGAGAGAGAGAGAGAGAGAGAGAGAGAGAGAGAGAGAGAGAGAGAGAGAGAGAGAGAGAGAGAACAAGAGAGAACAAAAAGAGGTAGGGGAAGGGAAGAGACTTGAAGGGGGAAAAGGGAAGGGGAGAAGAATTAGTACATACCTTCAAAGTGCTTATATTACTTTTGCCAGACCTCAAGATAAATGAATCAATAATCAAAGTATCAATCTGTGGGGCAACAATGTATACTACATGAGGGTAGGAGATGAGTCTTCAGAAGGAAGTAATAGAAGTCTCAAGGGAAAGCACCAATCAACAAAAAGCAAACCTCAAGAGGTCAGGTTTAATCAACATACAGGAAATAGAACCTGAAAGAGAAGTCAAATTGAAGTATCACCAAACTGATACTTGAGAAAGTTGCTTAATCAAAAAAACACAAGATTAATCTTAACTTATAGCTAACAACAAAAACTGAATCACAATTTGATAAACTCAAGGATACATTATAGGTTTGAGAATGTTAGTCATTTCTCATTTCTGCTCTTTGGGAGAGCACTAAACATGTGATTAAATTGGTACAGGGAATTTCTGATGAGACTCCCTTTACCAATTAAATTGGTATTTATTGACTGACAGGTCAGATATTGACTGACCTGCTGTGCAACTAAGAGACTTAAAGAATTGCCTAGGATAGTAAAGGTAAGTTGCACATAAGGATGCACACATGCCTCAGGGGTGGAACTTGAAACTCAGTCCTGATTTTGAGGCTACCTCTTTGCTACAACACTTACCTTTATTTTTTTAATACTGTTAAACATTAGGCCCACCATCATATCTGCTTTTGTGTTCTGCTCCTAATCAATAACAGGTTAGCTTGTTTTCTAATATTTTCATAAAATCATTAGCACTTTCAAGATGGAAGAGAATTCATTTGTTTCATGTAAAAAAATAAAATGTTTGGCTATATGGAACTTTGTAGATTTCTGTAGGTGATTTTGTATTGCTGTTAAGTCTCTTGTGTCACAGCTGCATATTTAAAGGAATAACTTTGCACCTGAAGCTTACCACTTACATGATATTAGGTAACTTAGTTAACCTTTCTGGGTTTCATATTCCTCACAAAATGAAGGGGGACAGTGAAAGTGGCCTCTGCAGCCCCTATTATCTCCAGATCTGTGATTGTGTTATGATTTTAGAATGAAGCATTTTTCTTAGCCATAGCCTTTCTCATTGAGCTGTTGCTTTGAAATTTGTCCATTTGGTAGCAATCAAACCCCTTGATATCCACTTTAGTAGCTTTTCCTCTCAGAATTGCTTATGATCTTGATCAAATGATGACCCATATTTCTCTTTTAATGTGCTTTAAAGCTCACAGAAATGACAATGTTTGAATTAAGAAAACCCACAAGAGGACTTTGGTGGTCAGGAGTGCATTGGTACAAAGAATGTCTGAGTAAGTCCTATATTTCACAAAAGTCTCAAAATCACTGACTATTTGAGCTATACATAATTGTAGAAACCATCTAGTTCTAATTTTACAGATGAGGAAATATAGTCCTAAAGAGGAAATTACTTGACCAAGGTCACACAACTAGCCAGTGGCAGAGGTTGCAAAGCAAGTTTTGTCTTCTGAATTATCAAAATCAGAGAATTTGGAAATTGAAAGGGTTTTAATCAATGATCATCAAGTCCAATCAATACCCTATAGGTTTCACCATTGTTCCATGTCCAACAAGAAATCTTGCAACTACTACATTAAGACTTCTCAAATCTTAAACTCCCTGTTTTTCCCATCTCATTACATGCTTGACTCATTACACTTTTGGAAAGTTTTAATCATTAGGAAGTTTTTTTTCTGACATCAAATCTAAACTTGCCTTTTAACAAATGCAACTTTTTTTTTCTTGGTTATTCCTCTGGGGCAAAACATAATGTCTAATCACTTTTCTATATGTTGTTATTTACTCATTTTTCAGTAGTGTTTGGCTCTTTGAGACCTCTTTTGGTGATTTCTTGGCAAAGATACTGTAGTGATTTGCCATTTCCTTCTCCAGCTGATTTTATAGATGAGGATATGGAGGCAAATCCGATTAAGTGACTTGCCCAGGATTACACAGCATAAGAGACTAGATTTTGAATTCAGGTCATCCTGACTCCAGGGCTACTTCTTTGTCCACTATACCACCTTGCTGCTCCCCCTTTTACATAACAGTCCTTCAAATATGTAAAGACAGGGATCTTATCCCTTCAGTTTTCTATTGTTCAAGATCAATTTCCACATCTCCTTCAACTAAACTTCCCATAATATAGGTACAAGGCCCTTTACCATTCTGGTCATTTTCTAGCTTATCAAAATATTTCTTAAATCGTAATTTTTAGAAATGAAAAAAAAATATTGCAGACTGGTCTGACCAGGGAAGAACATAGAACTCCACCTTGTTTCTACAAGCTGTGCCTCATACCTGTATGCCAAGAATGTACATTAGTTTTTTTTTGTTTGTTTGTTTTTTTGTTTTGTTTTTTTTTTTTTGGTTGCCATGGCTCACTACTAATTCATATTGAGCTTTGGACCTCTCATCATTTTCAGAAAAAATGCTTTTCAAGCTGATGAAGGCACTGTTCTGAACTTCTTACATGGATTTTTGTGAGTCTACATATAATACTTTACATTTTCCCCTATCAGATTTCATCTTGTCAAAAACAATCACAGAATTTTAAATGATAAGGGACCTTATGGGTCATGGAGCCCAACCCATACCTGAAAAGTAATCCCTAATACAATATATAAATTTTTTGATTAAAGACTTCTATCATGGGGGATATCTCATTTTCTTTGGCAATCTCTAAGAAATTCAAATTCAATTCTTTAGCCTATCAAGATATTTTCAGATCCCAAATCTATTATCAAAAGTTCTAGCTAAATTTCCTTCTTGTGTTATTTGCAAATTTGATGAAAATATCATCTATATCTTTATAAAGTCATGGAGCCAAGTTAGCATACAATCTGTTTTGTCTACTTGTTCAACCAACTCCAAAGACATATGATTGCCTTGTTGGCTACTCTATAGATCTCCATCTTTATATTTTTATGTTCATCATCTTTTCTAGTCCTCTGACTTGCTTAACAATTCCTTTTCCATTTTCTTTACTGAATCAGTATCCAGGTCCCATATTTCATTCATGAATGATATATTCCAGGGCTCTGCCCTAGGCTATCTTCTCTTCCAGTCATTTTCTTTCTGATTGATCTTAGCAGCTTCTCTTGGCTTACTTATAATTTCTATGTCAATGATTCCCATGTTTACATATTTAGGTCTAGACTATTTCTTGAAATCCATTCCTGACTCATCTGCTATCTGCTCTATATCCCTACATGGATGTTCCCAAAGTATTCCAATGTAGCATACCCGAAATGAAATTTTCCCTACCCTTTTTAAAAATTTACCTATGAAATTTGTATAAACAATATATTCCATAGTATTTTAAAGTTCCAGTAACTATTCTTGTATTAAGTATATAAAAACACAACTAGAACCATTCTATTTATAGAATAAACTTCAGAGTCATTCTTAACCTTATCATCTCCTTGACTGTCTGCCAATTCTTTACTAAGTCCTATAGAATCTTCTTCCATAATAGGTATCATATGTTTCTACTGTTTCTATTCTGGTTTCTACTGGTTTCTACTCTGACATGGTTACCATCCTAGTCAAGATTCTTATTGTCTTTCATTGTGATTAATGAAATAACTCTCAAATTGATCACCATTATTCTAATCTCTTCACCAATTTATCTACATATAACAATAAAAATAGTTATCTATAAGTACAAGCTAAGTTGTGTTACTCCTCTCTCAAGGAGCTTCAATGGATCCCTATTGCTTTTAAGGCAAAAAACAAAGACCTATTTGACATATTATGTCCTTTATCATGTGGCTCCTATCTATCTTTACATCTGTTTCACATTATTTCACTTCATACTCTTTATGTTTCAGCTAAGTAGGCATACACATCTTCTACTCTCATCTTCATATTCTGCCTTTCATCTTTGTGTCTTTATATAAGCTATCTCCAATGTTATAATTCACAACTCTTGGAATCATCCATTTCATTTAAGACTCAACCCAATGCCAACTCTCTACATAAGGATTTTGTTTAACTCTTCCCCTCCCCCCAATTTCTGAGCTGAAATTTATTTGTACTTGATTTGCACATATATTCTGTTTACAAGAAATAATAAGGCTGTGCAACAAGGTTGAGATGGCCTATCAGAGGAGATGAAAGAGATGACATCGTTAAAGCATGTACAGGTATTGTCATTCCTTGAGGAATATGGAGATTTCTCTTTTCTCTTCCAATCATGTGGAAGCTTTGGTGGATTACAATCTCTGAGGAATTGGCATTGTGATGTTAAGTGTTGCAGTTGATTAAGGAATTGGAAGAACTTTTGACTTCAGAAGCTGTTGAGAGAGAAAATACAACCTAACCATTTTCTAGTCTAGCATCTAGTAACTGGCTGAGGCCAGATTTGAACTTAGGTCTACCTGACTCCAGATACAGCTTTCTATTCACTGTGCCACCTGCCTACTGGTGTTAGAGGCCTGCTATGGTATTTTTTAGATGTCTGTGTGGGGTCTGGAGAATTTTCAGAATTGGTTCTTTATTGTTTTTCCCTTTAGGTGATTACTTAGGTAATTATTCAGTTACTCCCTCCAAAAAAGTAGTCCATGTTTTAAATTAATCCCTTAGAGAAAAAATTGCATGTCATATAAACTAGATATAGGTATTTTTTTTTGGCTTATATGCATCCTTCCTTTTAAGTAAGAGGGATTTGATCATACTGAGATAGAATAAGGAAATAAAGGTGAGAGTCAGGTTATCTGGGGGTGGGAGGTAGTTTGTATTTATCTTACAATAACTCTTTTGGCACATTTTACACAACAGTCATCTTTATAAACTATATAATTCTATTCCAGTATAAGCTAAACAATTATCTTGTTTGAACTTGATTCTGTAGAACAAGCAACTAATAGATAATTTGGTACAAATCCAGAATTATTTCTAATAAAACACCCAAAGTACTCATACAAAGAACATTTACCTTCTTTAAGGGATACTAATTATTGACAAGACAAGTTAGGTAAGAGCAAAACCAAACAAATGTATGTGCAAGTCTTCTGGGGTCTTTTCAAGGGGTGTCCTTAGTATAACTTATGACTTCTACATTTGTATACATCTTATATTCCTTTTGAAATACTTATTTCTATGGTTGTATCTGTATAGTATATATGTATAATATATATGTGTATATGCACATACATTGTATGAATACCTACTCACTACATGGAAATTTAAACAACTGGATTATATTAAGAACTAGATTTAGAAGGAGAAGTCTGTTCATCCAATGTGATAAAAAAAAAGTATCAACATGAAGAATTTTTAAATATGTATCCAAATCATGGGAAGTCAATGGCAAATCACATAAAACAAGTGACTGTAGTAAAAAGATATATTGTGTATTAAAAATTAAAGATGCTAAAAGTTCTAAGGTTTACTTTAAAACTTAAAAAATGCAATTATTTTACTTTGTCCCAAATACATTGTATACCTCTATGCTATATTAATCTGTTTTTATAACATATCATCTTTGGTAGAATATAAACTCTTTCAGGAAAGTGAGCATGACATTTATTTGTTATATTTGTATCTTCAATGCCTAGTGTGATGTCTTGCAAATAACAATCTCTTAATTAATGTATGTTAACATGACTTCAGATCTAACCAAATAAAGGTATCTCATTCAGACAATAAGATCAAGTTAGAGCTATTAAGAAAGCAAACTCAAGATATATTCATGCAGAAAAAAGGGAAAAGAAAGTCAGTAATATTTAATAGTCACACCAGTTATCTGACAGCCATTTACTCTCTTATAAAGCATACTCTCTTATAAATATTACAGATGTAATGACGTCCATGTCAAACTTATTTCAGAGAATTCCAAAGCATGATAATCCTTCGAGTCTAGTGTTATGGCTCTACCCGCAATAGCTAGCAAAAAATATCCCAGTACCCATCTAAGCTTGCTGATCACTAAAGCATTGTTAATCATAATCAATAATATCCAAAGTAATGGTAGCCTAAACCTTTAATGATAGTCCAAAGACTCACAATATCATACCTCCATAAGTTTTTCTTCAAACAGGAATCTACTTTTTAGCCTCAGGGATTCATATTCAAATAGTCTTTTCTGACCAGTCTTCCACTATTTTAAGTCCTGTTCATGAGTCATGGGACTTTAAGTAGCAAACAGTAACGTTGATATTTATGATAATAAAACTAAGACCTTAAGAGATGAATATATAAAGAGATGGAGTGACTTTATCAACCAGAGATAGAGGGAGAACAAAGGTTATTTGCTTTCCAAGCCAATATCATTGGAATTCAACCAATGTCTGCTTTTATAGTATATTGGCTGTTATTAGTCAATAAATTAGTAAATATTTATTAAACACCTACTATGTGCCAGATATTGGACTAGACATACAAAAGATGTAAAAGTCCTCACGTTTACATTCTCTTTAAAGATACAGTATGCATATATATATATATATATGTATATATATATATATATACATATATATATATATATATATATATATATATATATATATATATATATCAAGCTATGTATGGAAGAAATAGGAAATAATTAACAGAGGGAAGGGACTAGTATTAAGAGATGGAATTTTGGTTGGGATTTAAAGGAAGTCAGGGAAATCAGTAAATGGAGATAAGGAGGGAAAGAATCCAAGACACAGAAGACATCTGTCTTAGTCATGGAATAATCAGTAGGCTGATATTAACTGAATCAAAGTGTGCCTGACAAAAAGTAAGGTGTAAGAAGAATGAAAGAGTGGATTATGAAGGGCTTTGAATACAAAACAGAGTATTTTGTATTTTATCCTGAAGTTATAGGAAGTCACTGGAGTTTATTTAGTAAACGGTGGGAAGTATTATGATTAGACTTGAACTTTTAGAAAATCTAAAACCTATTTTAAATCACATATCTACTAGAAGGCATCATGATGGATTTGATAAAGTACTAATATAGAATTGTTTTCCATTTCTTCATCTATTTGTTCCTCAGATACTACCTAGATAATTTTAAAAATGTTGTTGAAGTAGAAAATATAAGATTTGGCAACATTTGTACATGAAGATGAGTGAGATAAAGACCTAATATGACTCCAATATAAGGAATATGATTGACTGGAATAATTATGGTAGCTTTGAGGGAAGTTATGGTATGTTAGAATGAAGAGTATCAAGAAATTTTTGTATCTTCCATTGGTCATCCAATTTAGTAATCATTCAAAACAGACTATTTGGATATTTGACATTAATGATTCCCATTCCTTTTTGATTTGTCATGTCATCATGCTATTTTCTCTTCATTTAATCCAATTTTCAATAAAGAGGAAACTTTTGTCTTAACACATATCCATTCATTCCAAATAATAACCAACGTTTCAAATTATAGTGTGATCCTATCTCATTTCTTCTCATGGAGAAAATACTTCAGGAGATTGCTTCCTACAACCATCACCCTATTTATTATTCTCTATCTCCTTGTTCCTGTCTTGCTGTGTGCAAACATTCTTTGGCATGGGTTGTTTTTTTGTTTGTTTGTTTGTTTTTTTTTGTTTTTTTTTTTTTTGGTTATGGAATAAGGATTAAATGAATTAACCAAAGTCAGACAGTTAATAAGTATCAATTGTTTAAGACTAAATTGAGGTCTTCATGCCTCTAGAACTGGTGTTCTATTTCTTGCAACCTAGTGTACTGTTAGGATTACAAGGCGAGAACTCAAGTTTTCTAGACAGTGACAAGGTGAGAACTCAGGTTGTCTAGTGACAAGGTGAGAACTCAGGTTGTCTGAACAATTACAAGGTGAGAAATCAGGCTGACTTGACATTTCTCTGGCTTAAACCTTTGGTTCGGGCCTTTAAAGGGAGTTTACACCTTAGGAATTCTAAGAGGAGCAAGTTCATTTGTTGAAGTATTTTCTCCCACAAACCCTCGCATTCTCACACGCCCATTCTCTGGGAGGATAAAAGAAGACACCATTGAACAAGGGAGGAGTCTCTACTCTAGGTCAGAGTTGGCGGCAGTTGAGACAGCAGATCTCCTCCCAGAGAGTAATTGGCAGTTTCTGGAAACAACAGAACTTTACATATTAGCGCCCAACATGGGGCAAGGACTTTTGCTTATTCTGAAAAAGAACTTATTCTGAGCCCTTCAGAGGAGCTAGCCTGGACCTTCACAATTTGGCGCCCAACGTGGGTCCCTTCTGATGGGTTATAAAACCTGTCTGCAGGAGCCAGTGCATCTTTTTCAAAAATTAGAAAATTAATGGTATAGAGAACTAAATTTAGAAGTTCTCTAGGGCTACCTGTGGCTCCCCCTTTCTTTTGTTTTTGGAGGAGTGTCTTAATGTCTTTGTTTCTTCTTTCTACTATTGCCTGACCTTGTGGATTAAAAGGTATTCCAGTAGTGTGTAAAATCTTATACTGCTCACAAAAGTGTGCAAAATGTTTAGAAGAATATGCAGGTCCATTATCTGTTTTTATTGCTTGTGGCACACCCATAATTGCATATGCTTGGATAAGGAATTCAGTGACCACTCAGGCTGTCTCTTTTACTGCTGGTATTGCAAAAGTGAATCCTGAAATCCTACTACCATGTGGATGAAAGACAGATGACCAAAAGATTTATAGTGGGTCACATCCATTTGCCAGATTTCATTGGGTCTCAAAGCACGAGGATTCTTCCCTGGAGGGAGTGTAGGAGCATCGAAAGGAAGGAAAGCTGTACAGCTTTTTACTATGCTCCTAGCTTCCTCTCTTGTTATTTCAAATTGTAAATGTAAAGTTCGAGCAACCTGATGATATTTAGAATGAGATTCTTGTGCTTCCTAAAATAAAGGCGTACTGGCTAACATAGTTAAAAGGCTATCTGCCTTTGAATTACCATCAAAAAATAGGACCTGGAAGTCCACTATGTGAGTGGACATGCAAGATATAAATCTTGCCTGGACGCTTTCTCACTTGCTCTTGAAGTTCCTTAAAGAGCTGATAAATATTAGAGGCTTCAAATTTTATTTGGGCTGTGGCAATTCTTTGTACTATACCTACTGAATAGGCTGAATCAGTAATTATATTTATGTCTCCTCAGTAATAAGTAAGAGCTAGCATGATAGCAAATAGACCTCAAAACAAAGGAGAAGATCTAAGAAACATCTGACACTGAAAGAGCATGGCTAATAAGAAGACTGTTAAAGAACTTTAAAAGAGCAGGAATCATTGGATTTCCTAACACAAGATGAGACTAATGACAATGGACTTATGGACATTTATAAATTGTCAATTTATGATTATTTGATCATGTTATTTGTTACATACTTCTAGCACGTATTATGTTACTATGTTACTATGTGTTTATGTAATCTACATAATTATGTGTAATACCTCCCATAGTGATGGATTTATGTTTCAGGGTCATGACCACTTTATGTTCTAAATCAAAAGAAAGGGGGAGAAGTTAGGTTCTTACCAAGTGCTAATGAGATAATGAGATATTAGGTTCTTACTAGGTGCTAAGTCGGTACTTAACAATTCTCTAGTTCCAGCCTTTGGGGGGAGTTTTACCCCTTCGAACTTCTGGAGAGGAGCTTGCATGCTTAGAAGGAGCAAGTTCATTGGTTAAAGTATTTTTCCCAGAAGCCCCTAGTTATTCTACACCCATTCTCTGGGAGGTTAAAACAAGCAACATGGAGCAAGTTAAGAAGAGTCTCGACTCTAGGTCAGAGTTGGAGCGGCTCTCTGGAGGAAGGAGAATCTGGCCGAGAGATTGAGTTGAGACAGCAGATCTCCTCCCAGAGAGTGATTGGCAGTTTCTGGAAACAACAGAACATTACAGTGCACTAGTATGCAAACATTTTAAATAAAAATAATAACACAATGATATCTAGCATTTATATACAATCTAAATGTTTTTACATATTATCTCATTGATTCTCATAACTTTTGATGTAGGTGCTAATATTATGCATATTTTGTAGATGAGAAATTAGAGACTGAAAGATCAGATGTCTTGTCCAAAGTCACACAACTAGTAAATGCTTGAGTTGAAATTTTCATGCAGGTCTTCTGACTCACTATTCACTATTCTATTCACTAGCTGCCTACTGAAGTCTCCCTCATCCAGAAAAAAAGAAAAACAACTCATTAGATTACTATCCCTTTATATTATCATCCTTCACTCCTTTTCTTTTTCACAACAAAATTCCTAGGAGGAAAGCGTCTATACCTGTTACCTGAATTTCTTCTTGTCCCAGGCTCTTCTCAGTTTTTAGAATCTGGTTTCTGATCTTATTACTCCACCAAAATAGTTGTCTCTAAAGTTACTAATTATTTCTTGTTGCTTATTCTAGTGGTCTTTTATTAATCTTCCACTTTCTCAACCTTGCTAGAGCTATTCTATCCTGCTGGATATACCTCTCTCTCTGGATTTTTATGATGCTATTTTCTAGCTCTTTGTTCTTTTTCTGACTTCACTAGCTTAGTCTCCTTTGAGAATTCATCTTCCACATCATGTCCCTTATAACCATAGTGTGCTGAAAGGTTTCATACTGACCTCTCTTTAATTGTCTCTTCACATTATTTCACTTTGTAACCTCATCAGTGCCCAAGTTTTTTCATCCCCATGCAGCTATATCTATCTATCTACATACATAAAATAACTTAATATATAATTATATATTATATAAATAATATGTATATATTTTTATATAAAACTGATAAATATGTATATATATATATATATATATATATATATATATTACTTCTATTATATAATATTAAGTGTAGAATAGTTTTATACCTAACATATTAGGTATGTTACACACACACACACAAAGAAGCATACATGTACTTATCCAACTCTAGTGTCCCTTGTGTTCCTCTCCCTCATTTCCAAATATTTTTGTATATTTTGAACTATATTTTTAAAATTGACATTTCAAACTCAATTTTTAAAAAAATGCATTATTTTACCCTTGAAAACCTTCTTCACCTGAATTCCACTTTTTCTCTCAAGCATGACCACACTTCCAATTCCTCTTTTTTATAGTCTTGTAGCCTTGTCTCCTTTCTTTTATTTGTCCTATCCAATGCCAAATCTAATTTTTACCTCTCCAAGATTTCTCACATCTCTGCTCATATAGCTACCACTCAAGTTCAAGACTTCATTATCTCTTTTTTGTACTGTTGCAATATTTTCCCATTTAGTCTTCACATCTTAAATCTATTCTACTTTCCAATTCATTCTCTACTCAGGTGACAAAGAGATTTTTTTAAAGCACAATTTAAATCCTGTCACTCCCCTAGTAAATAAAACCTGAATTTCCCTATTGCTTCCCAGGTAAAAATGGATTCTTTTTAATTCTGGTGCCAATTATACCTTAATAGAGATTTTTTTTTTTACATTTAACACAGAATAAGAAACACTCCCCAAATTTCATATCATCTTGCACAGGATGTCAATTGTTATTTGAATCTCTGCAATGTTCCAATTTTAGTATGTGTCTTCCCAGACATTTTCCATAGTTCCTAAATCAAGCTAGCCTTCTTGCTGTTTCTACACACAGTACTCAAATTCTCATCTCTACAGCTTTGTACCTAAGCTAAGAGAATAAACTATCTTAGTTCTGTCTCTAAACATTCTTTTTTTCTTCAACATTCCATTCAACCATCAACTTCTTTATAATACTGTTCCTGATTCTCCCACTTACTAGTTAGAAATCCCTCCCACACAACTTTTATTCTAAATTTATATTGATCCATTAATAAATCAGTTTTGGATCTAATTATTTTTTGCTATCTATAAGGACTTTAATAGTTTCCTCACCTTGCCAAATGACAGAACCCAAGAAAACTCTAATCCCCCAAATCAGCTGCCAAAGCAAGGCCTACATTATAGACTTCCCTTTTTCTAGTGATGGGGGAGTGGGGGATATGGGGATAGGAGAGTTAAGGATAAGGGGGATTGAATATCAACTAACGACTTATTATCTACTTTCCATTCTCTGCCATGCTGAACTAGCACCAACCTTAAATCTTGTCCTACATTCCAGATGTAAATCCCTTTCTTTTCTCTCCCCAATACTTGGTCTTACTTGATCCAGAAGAGTTCTATACAAATAAAATCCACTTCAACAGTTTGGGATCCTTAATTCTATCCTGTATACCAGCAGAAAATGTTCTGACTACTCCCCCAACCCCAAATTTCCCTTTAGGTAAAACTTACTGGCATTATTTTCTTTCTGTTCACCCCCAATGTTGTGTTTTATTTTATCTTGTGGTTGTCTTCCTTGTGGCCACACTAATTTTTTTTCCACAGAAGTATCAGCTCCATTGCCTATAGTTAGAATTAGCTACCCCTCACAACCCCTGCCTCCCAATATTTGGCTTAGAGAAATGGAATGTAAGAACTAAACCAAGAACCCTGTGGGCAATGGTAGGGTCTCTCTCTTCTCTAATAATAAAGTTATGGCCCCTTTCCAAACCTTAGCACCTTGGCATTTTTTCCTGCCAGTGTAAGTAGCAAATAAGGGAGATTCCCAATTGTCCTTGTACCATACAAGGACCATCAGAGAAACAACTTGAACTCAGTTTGCTTTGATTCAGATGGGATATATAGTTTGGGATCCCAAACTTCATTTAAATTGTAAAATGCCACCTATCTTTCCTACGATCTAAGTAATAATTGTAAGACTATAATTCTTTGTATTCCATCAGAATGAGGGAAAAGTGTTATGTCTTTTCTCTGATACTTGCCATTTGGTATATACACATGCTTGCATACATATGTATATGCATTTACACATATGCAAACATGCGTCTAAAACAATAGTAACATGGATGACATATAATATAGATTTCTCTCTTGATTGAAAATAAATTAAATTATACTTTGAGATCAATGATTACTTTTTTCCTGATAAGTTCTACTCCTGATCCTTGTTATTATGTTTGTGTGTATGTATATATATATATATATATATATATATATATATATATATATATATATATATAAAATTCCTTCCGTCCAAATCCTCCCTAGGAGGATGTAGGGAATTCCTTTCCCAAAACATCACATCATGATTTTCCAGGACCTGACTATCATTGTTCTCAATGTTACTCTCATCAATCATGATAAATAAATTACTAGGGACTAGAGTAGGCATTCCATGCCCTGGAATGAGATTAGTCTGAGAGAAGGACCCATGACTTGATGTAGATAGGGTCAAGATGAAATAAAGGCATGAACTCACCCAACCTCTTTTCAAACTGCTCCAAATTCATTTAAATAATGATTCTAAACAAATTTTAGAGCATCAGAACATCCCCAAAAAGATAGCATGGAACATTTTCCAACTGGAAGAAACTTAGAAGATTGCAAAAAAGTTCTGGTGGCTTCCAGACTTCTCAGTCCAGAGAGAACAAAGAAGACTTGGAAGGTCAGCAGAAAAAGTCTGTGGAACCAGGGTAAAAGCCCAGGGGTCAATATCAAGTACAGGTCCCAGTCCCAGCCCCTGCCCCAGTCCCAGCCCCAGCCCCAGCATCAGTGAGGTAGGACTTCTGAATCTGCTTTTCTGGCAGTCCTAGAGGTTTCTGAACCTCTCAGCCCAGGGACACCAGGGAGGACTTGGAAGATCACTAGAGATGGTCTATGGCACCAGGATGGTCCATCTGTGCAGTCCTAGCAGAGGCCACACCAGCACAGCCCCATCCCAGCCCCAGTCCCAGCCCTGGGTGTCAGCAAAGCAAGACTTTGTGGCTTTAACACACTAGAACTTATAGCTACAGTGGGGCAGGAATAATCCTAACAGGTACCAGGCAAGGAATACTTGTCAGATTCCTAGAAGAATCTCTGAAGAAAGCTATACAAAACCCCTGAAGCTTTGGATAGTACACCTTTCACCCTGGAAATAGAGCTATATTTTGTAATAGGCTAGGAAAATGATCAGACAACAGAAAACGTTTCTGACCATTGAAAGTTACTATGGTGAGAAGAAAGATCAAAACGCATATTCAAAAGATGATAACAAAGTCAAAATTCCTGCATGCAAAGCTTCCAAGAAAAATAATACTTGAGCTGAGGACATGGAGGAGCTCAAAATGGTTTTTGAAAATAAAGTAAGAGAAATAGAGGCAAAATTAGGGAAAGAATTGCAAGTAGTATAAAATGAAATACACAAAGCTGATGATGAGAAGAATGCCTTAAAAGGTAGTAAAACAAACAAAAAAATTACAAAAAGGGGGAAAGAGGACAGCTATATGTCTCTGGAGTCAGGAAGACTTGGGTTCAAGCTGAACAAGTCATTTAATCTATTCCTTAATCCACTAGAGAAGGAAATGGCAAACCACTTTACTATTTTTGCCATGGTCAGCACTGGGGTGCTAAGCTAGATAGAATCACAAAAAGTCACATAAGTCCTACTTTCGTAAAGATATGTTCCCTGAAAGATACTCTTCTATATCTTCCTAAGTGATATTTGAGGAGAAATATGGTTTTAATTAATTTACCCTTATTTTCTTTGATCACATATATCATTTATATAAAACTTTAAAGCATATATTTTCTAATTTAATCCTTAAAACAATCTCATGGATGGATGCTATTATTATCACTCTCATATTGTTGTTGTTTAGTTGTTTTAGTCATATCCAACACTTTGAGACCCATTTTGGATTTTCTTAGCAAAGATACTAGAGTATTTTGCCATTTCCTTCTGCAGATCATTTTACAGGATGACCTGAGACAAACAAGGTTAAGTGGCTTATCCAGCCATGGGTCATGCAACTAGATGAGTTCTCCTGACTTCAGGTCCATCATTATCTATTGTACCACTTATCTGATCCAAATTTTAAAATAAAGAAACTGAGGGTAAGAGAGGTTAAGTAACTTCTTCTACATTACTAGTTAGTATCTGAGAAAAAATTTAAACTTAAATCTTTGTAACTCTAAGACCAGTATTGTATTAACCACACTAACTTATCCATTACCTGCCTTATTCAAATGTTGTCACGAATTAAGATCACAGATTTGAAGTTAGAATGGACTTTACAAATCATCCGGAGATTAAGTTCTTTACCTAGAGTTAGATCGCTAGTGTCAGACTTGGTAAGATTTGAATCCCTTCCCAACTCCCAGGTTAGCATTACATCTACTGCATCATACTTTCTCATACTGTCATGTGCAAAAGACATATTTCAAGTTACATTATGTAATATTATTGTTCTATTTTTACTAAAGCTTTTTGTTTTCAATACATATGCATAGATAATTTTAACCTTTGTAACCTTGCAAAACCATGTGTTCCAATTCCCTCCTTCTTTTCATCCCCTCCTCTAGATGGCAAATAATCCAATATATGTTAAACATGGTAAAATATATATTAAATCCAATATATGCATACATATTTATACAATATTCTTGTTGTACAAGAAAAATCAAATCAAAATGGAAAAAAAATGAGAAAATAAAATGCAAGAAAACAACAACAAAAAGAGTGAAAATACTATGTTGTGATCCACATTTAGTTCCCACAGTCCTCTCTCTGGATATAAATGGCTCATCACAAGAACATTGGAACTGGCCTGAGTCATCTCATTGTTGAAATGAGTCCACTGGAATTGATCATTGTTTAATCGTGTTATTGCCGTAAAGATTCTTGTTCTGCTCATTTCCCTTCATTTAAGTTCATGTAAGTCTCTTCATGCCTCTCTGAAATCATCCAGATCATCAGAACCAGGAGATCATTGTAGTACTTGTGAATTGAAATCTTCCTCTTCAGCCATATGAGGTACTTCCATTATAATAGCTAAATGAATCATAGAGATCTAAAAGTTCCCTTAGCTTTAGTTTGAAGAGGAAATATAAACAAAGAGCATATCAGTACTGGTGACAACATAATATACCACCCTTGAGCCAATAAGGATGGTGCTTCCAACATGCACTTTAAGTTGTGTTCTAAATTTTAAGCAATCACAGAAGAATAAATTCTGAGTCCATGGTTCCATAAATTGTGTATATATTATTTGTGGAAATACTAGATCAGGGAAGAAGGCAAGGGGAAAAGTTTCTTAATGATCAACCCTCTGATGTTTAATCACCTGTTTCCAAATGAGAAGAACTCTGACAATTAACTTTTTTTTTTTTTACCTGAGGCTGGGGTTAAGTGACTTGCCCAGGATCACATAGCTAGGAAGTGTTAAATGTCTGAGACCAGATTTGAACTCAGGTCCTCCTGAATTTAGGGCTGGTGCTCTATACACTGTGCCACCTAACTGCCCCAGACAATTAACTTTCAATGGTGAGGATAAGTTGTTTGTCTTTCATTTTCAGAAAGGAACAATGATATAATGATATGAGTGACATCTTGATTTGTGTGTGAATTGTATTAAGTGAGGCAGAGTTGAACATTTTTAATGGTGAGGATAATCTCAAACTAAACTACAGGTCTTTGGCCACCCAATTATTAATTTATTAAGGACCTACATTCAGGGACATTCACAAGCAAAACTAAAATAGAACCTGCTATCAGGATATGTTATAGTATATCCTAGATACAATATATGTGTGCAGAATTGAACAATTCTCTTGTTGCACAGGGAGAATTGGATTTAGAAGGTAAAAATAACCTGGGAAGAAAATCAAAAGTGCAAACAGTTTACATTCATTTCCCAGTGTTCCCTTTCTGGGTGTGGCTGATTCTGTCCATCATTGATCAATTGGAATAGGATTAGCTCTTCTCTTTGTTGAAGATATCCACTTCCATCAGAATATATCCTCATACAGTATTTTTGTTGAAGTATATAATGATCTCCTGGTTCTGCTCATTTCACTCAGTATCAGTTCATGTAAGTCTTTCTAAGCCTCTCTATATTCATCCTGCTGGTAATTTCTTAAAGAATAATAATATTTCATAACATCCATATACCACAATTTGCACAAACATTCTCCAATTGATGAGTATCCACTTATTTTCCAGTTTCTAGCTACTAAGAAAAGGGCTGCCACAAACATTTTGGCACATACAGGTCCCTTTCCCTTCTTTAGTATCTATTTGGGATATAAGCCCAGTAGTAACACTACTGGATTAAAGGTTATGCACAGTTTGATAAATTTTTGGGCATAATTCCAAATTGCTCTCCAGAATAGTTGGATTTGTTCACAACTCCAACAATAATGCATCAGTGTCCCAGTTTTCCCACATCCCCTCTAACATTAATCATTATTTTTTTCCTGTCATCTTAGCCAATCTGACAGGTGTATAGTGGTATCTCAGAGATGTCATAATTTGCATTTCTCTGATCAATAGTGTTTGGAACACCCTTTCATATGAGTGGAAATAGTTTCAATTTCATCATCTGAAAATTGTCTGTTCATATCCTTTGACTATTTATCAAATGGAGAATGGCTTGATTTAGAGTCAATAATTGATCATTTTATAATCTTATTGTTGCCATGTACAATGTTCTACTTACTTCACTTACTTCATGGAAGTCTCTCCAGGCCTCAATGAAATCATCGGGCTGATCATTTTTAATAGAACAATAATATTCCAAAATATTCATATACCATAACTTATTTAGCCATTCTCTAACTGATGTTTCCAGTTCTTTGCCACTACAAAAAAAGACTGCTATAAACAGTTTTGTACATCACATATCTATTAGGTGTCTTCAGCCAGATTTGAACTCACAAGGATGTCTTCCTGATTCTAAACCCAATACTTTGTCTACTGTACCAATTCACTGCTTCTTTTAAAAGTACTGAGAAACAAATCATTCATTATATGTACATTTTCCAGAGAATTAGGCTTAATCATTCCAGTGGAAAATTTTAAAAATTACTAGCCTTTAAATTTTTTTTAAAAAGAGACTTTTAAAAACATACTGAATTTTCATTTTGTTTTTTGTTTGTTTATATAAAGTACATGAAAACTTAAATCAACCTCTTTCTAACCCATTGTTCCTGATTCTACCATTGGAATCAAGCATAAGTCTAAAGATTTACTGGATAATTAAGTTATTGGATTATTGAGATGTAGTAGTTAAGGAATACAGAAACAGCTACAAATTTATATAGTATGAAACTGAATAGATGTTGAGTCTTATACTATAATCGGACTTTACTTTCCTGAAAACAAATAAAGCCAAAGCAAAATCTTGATATCTGATACCAAAAAGATATGAAATGGAACCGAACTATCAATGTTTTAAGGCAGTATCTTTTCATCAGCAATCATATAATTTCAACCTACATGAGGGAGCTCAATGCTACTTAAGATAATGTTAGTAAACATTATAAGGAAATGATCAAAGATCAAAGAAATCTTTATCCAAGGCAGGCCAATTTTAAAGGCATTTTTTAAATTTCAAAATATCTTAAATACTCCAAAAGAACAAAACAAAAAAGTGTTTTTTTTTTTAAAGGCAATCAATCAAGAAGCTATCAGTAGCTGCCAACTCATATTCTTGCTTTCTCATTTTACTAAAATCTTTTTTATAATGGTCTGTGCATTAATCAAGGAAACCATTAGTAAAAATGAGAAGAAAATAGACTTTCACATATGACTTTTCTTGACAGACCATTTCTCCAGTCATACAACTGACAAAAGCTTAAAGGGTGTATAAAAATCATTTTTGTATAATGTTCATTCGTTATCTATATAAAATGCTTTGGGTTTGAATTAATTCAATTGAATTCAGCAAGTACTTACTATGGTTCAAGCAGTGGATCAAGTGCTAGGGGAATAATATAGCTCAAAATTAAAGCTTTCTTCAAATTAGTTCTCTTCATTATATCTGTTAGTATCCCAAACAAATTAAACTGTGAAATAAATTTTCAATAATATCTAAATATCAATAACAAGTGAAGCATCAAACTGGGAGGCACATGCTTACCATTCAGTATTGTGGAAGATGTCCTATACACTATTGAACTATGAAATGTATTCCCAATGGCTTAGAATTCCTATAGATATTTGGGGGTGAGAGGATTTTCAGATAACACTGTGCTTTTTTTTTTTTTGCTTACTATTATCTATTATCTTGCCCACTAATCACAGGGGCCCCCAAATCTCCATCTTTCTGAACTCCCTCTATATTATTTCACTTTGTGATCTCATTGGCACCTATGATTTTCTACTATCATCTGTATACAGATAGTTTTCATGTCCAAACCTATTTTTCTCATATTCTTATATCGCCAACTGCGATATTACAAAGTGGATGTCTTAAACACATCTTAAATTCTGTGTCCAAAATTGAATTTATTATCTTTTAAAAAAAAACTCAAACTTTTTCCTAGCTTCCCTCTTATTTTGAGAGGAACACCATACTCCAAGTCACCCAGACACATACCTGAGGCATGATTCATTCTCATAGCATCACATCCAATAAGTTGTCAAGTCCTGTTGCTTCTATATTTCTAACATCTAACTTATATTTCTTTCTCTCTCCTCACATTGCTGCCACAACTGTGGTGTAAGTTCACATTACTTCATATTTGGATTATTTAAATAATCTTTTGAATGGTCTCCCATCCCAAATATTCTTCACTACAATTCATCTTTTATTCAGCTATCATATTGATCTTTCTAAAGTTTAGTGAGCACCATATTACCCTCCTATTCAAGTAACTCTAGAGCCTTCCTATTGTCTCCAGGATTAAATTACCAATCCTCTTGTTTTTAAAGTCTTTTAAAACCTAGCTTTTCAGACTTTTTTCAGTCTTTGTTAGTCTTACTCCCTTCTAAATACTCTGACAAAGCTTCCTAACTTTTCCTCACACATGATACTTTTTTTTAATTGATCCCTCTATCAATCAATCCATCAAATTCCATGCTTGGAATTCTTCATCTCTTCATTTCCACTTTTTACCTTCTTTGATTTCATTCAAGTTAAATTCAAGCTTTTCTCAGCTAAAGTACTACATTATAGGAAAAACCGTTCCCATTCTCTTTAATCCTGATAGCTTTACTCTGAGACTACCTTTCTATTTATTATGTTTATATCTTGGTTTTGCATAGTTGTTTGTGTGGATTTAAGTTTTTTTACCCTACTATTTACCAGTCTGTGATGTTGGAAAAGCCACTGGGCTTCAGTTTCCTCAGCATTAAAATGAAATCATTAAACTAGATAAAGTTTTCCTCTTCTACCTTACTTCCAGAATGGAAGTTTTTTTTTTTGTTTTGTTTTGTTTTGTTTGTTTGTTTGTTTGGTTGGTTTGTTTGGTTTATTTTTATCTTTCTCCTAAAACCAACCCTTCTTCTTCACATTGCTATTTTTGTCAAGGGATATTTGACTTCATATTATTTTTCTAGATTGGATTAATGTAAATCACATATTACTCAGTTTTAAATAGTCTACATTTTAGCCAAATTAATTTCTTGTGATTTTGGATTCATAACATACCATTTCTATGCCTTTGTACAGGGTTTTGTCTATTCCTGAAATGCTCAGTTTTCTCATTGCCACCTTTGAGAATCCCTAAGTTTATTCAAAGTCCAGCTCAAGGGTTTCTGCCTACATTAAATCCTTTCCAATATTTCAGTTTTTAGTGTTCTCCCCATCTTAGATTACTTTGAATTTATCCTTATGTGTATATACAGTTTCCACCAGTAGAATATAAACTTTGGCCCACCTATTACACTACAAGGCCTATTCTCAAAAGACATTGATTGACTTCCTTGACAGACTATGAACTCCTTTGAAGTAAGAACTATTTCGTTCTTTTTCTTTTTAATCCCAATTCCAATCACATTTGTTACATATGTGCTTAATATATCCTTGTTAATTGATTGTTTTATCATCTGGAAGGAAGAAAATATAAACACCATAGTATTTTATTTTTGTCTTTCAATTCTGAGCATTTAATACAATATCTATCATAGATTAGGGACTTAAATGCTTTCTGAATGAATGACTAGATGATCATTTTTCTTTTGATCTTTTAATAAAACTCAAAATCTATGTACATAGATTTTAAATATAGATGTATATAGGAAAAAAAAATATATATATAGGAAGAGAGAGAGAGAGAGAGAGAGAGAGAGAGAGAGACAAAGAGAGAGAGAGAGAACAAAAGTAATTCATACATAACCACAGATAAGAAGGAGAAGTCTAAGTTTCATTTGTTGAAAGGAAAGGTCAATCAATGACCCAATAGTCCATAGGGAGAAAGGAAGATGAAGCACTAGTTTGGGCAGAAGTACTTAGTAGAATTTAGTTATTAATATTCCCTGTGAACACACAAGGACAGATGCTGCTGAAATCCTGCAGATTGCTTCCTTGACATTTAAGACCTGTAAATTAATATTCACTAAAAGCAACTCTCAACTTTATGAACAGCTGTGCCCCCAAAGTTTTTTTTGGCACTAGAAACACATAAACAATATCATGAATGAAGTTTCAGTTTCTATGCCAACTTAGTCTCCAAAATTAAGACTATTTGGTCCCAAATATAAAAAGAAGAATATCTCAGGTTCACAGAATTTCAAAATTGGAAATAATCTCAGAGGTTATCTAATTTAATGAAAAATCAAACACAATTCCATTTGAGAAAACACCTGAAAATTGCTAACCTATTCAGCCTTTGTTTAAAGACCTCCAATGAGGGAGTACCAACTATCTCCCAAGACAGGCTATTTCATATTGTCCATATGAACAAACCCTCTTATAAAAGAGTTTTAAAAATACTTTTAGATGTGATCATGTTTTCCCAGATTTTTCTGTATTTTCTTCTAAGTATCTCAAGTTCGTTAAAGAAATATACAAATGATATGACTTCAAGTTCTTAACCTATTTGCTATTCTCATGACACTCTATTTTATCAATGTCATTTATATTATTTATTTATTTTTTTATTTATAAATTTTTGACAGCATATATGCATGAGTAATTTTTTATAACATTATCCCTTGTATTCATTTTTCTAAATTATCCCCTCTCTCCCTCTACTCCCTCCACTAGATGACAGACAATCCCATACATTTTACATGTGTTACAATATAACCTAGATACAATATATGTGTGTAAATCCCATTTTCTTGTTGCACATTAAGTATTAGATTCCGAAGGTGTAAGTAACCTGGGTAGATAGACAGTAGTGCTAACAATTTACTTTCACTTCCCAGTGTTCCTTTTCTGGGTGTAGTTGTTTCTGCCCATCATTGATCAACTGGAAGTGAGTTGGATATTCTTTATGTTGAAGATATCCACTTCCATCAGAATACATCTTCATAATCTTCATACAAGATTGAAGTGTACAACGATCTTCTGGGTCTATTCATTTCACTCAGCATCAGTTGATGTAAGTCTCTCCAAGCCTCTCTGTATTCCTCCTGCTGGTCATTTCGGACAGAGCAATAATATTCCATAACCTACATATACCATGATTTACCCAACCATTCTCCAATTGATGGACATCCATTCATCTTCCAGTTTCTAGCCACTGTGAAAAGAGCTGCCACAAACATTTTGGCACATACAGGTCCCTTTCCCCTCCTCAGTATTTCTTTGGGATATAAGACCAATAGCAGCAATGCTGGATCAAAGGGTATGCACAGTTTGATAACTTTTGGGGCATAGTTCCAAATTGCTCTCCATAATGGCTGGATTCTTTCACAACTTCACCAACAATGTATTAGTGTCCCAGTTTTCCCACATCCCCTCCAACATTCATTATTTTTCCTGTCATTTTAGCCAATCTGACAGGTGTGTAGTGGTATCTCAGAGTTGTCTTAATTTGCATTTCTCTGATCAGTAATGATTTGGAACACTCATATGAGTGGATATAATTTCAATTTCATCATCTGAGAATTGTCTGTTCATATCATTTGACCATTTATCAATTGGAGAATGGTTTGATTTCTTATAAATTAGGGTCAGTTCTCTATATATTTTGGAAATGAGACCTTTATCAGAACCTTTAACTGCAAAAATATTTTCCCAATTTGTTACTTCCCTTCTAATCTTGTTTGCATTAGTATTGTTTGTACAGAAACTTTTTAGTTTGATGTAATCAAAATCTTCTATTTTGTGATCAATAATGATCTCTATTTCTCCTCTGGTCATAAATTCCTTCCTCCTCCACAGGTCTGAGAGGTAGACTATTTTCTGTTCCTCTAATCTATTTATGATCTCATTCTTTATGCCTAAATCATGGACCCATTTTAATCTTATCTTGATATATGGTGTTAAGTGTGGATCCATATATAATTTCTGCCATACTAATTTCCAGTTTTCCCAACAGTTTTTTTTCAAATAATGAATTTTTATCCCTAATGTTGGTATCTTTGGGTTTGTCAAAGACTAGATTGCTATAGATATACCCTTTTTTGTCCTTTGTACCTAATCTGTTCCACTGATTGGCTGGTCTATTTCTTAACCAATACCAAATGGTTTTGGTGACTGCTGCTATATAATATAGCTTTAGATCAGGTACACCTAGACCACCTTCTCTTAGGTTCCTACTAAGTGCTAATGAGATAATGAGATATTTATTAGGTTATTACTAAGTGCTAAGTCGGTACTTAACAATTCTCTAGTTCCGGCTATCTATCTATCTATCTATCTATCTATCTATCTATCTATCTATCTACATACATTTATAACCTTCATCTGACTTTTTTTTTTCATTTGTTCCCTTGCAATTCTCAACCTTTTATTCTTCCATATGAATTTTGTTGTTATTTTTTCTAGGTCATTAAAATAGTTCCTTAGGAGTCTGATTGGTATAGCACTAAATAAATAGATTACTTTGGGGAGTATTGTCATCTTTATTATATTTGCTCGGCCTATCCAAGAGCACTTAATGTCTTTCCAATTATTTAAATCTGACTTTATTTTTGTGGCAAGTGTTTTGTAATTTGGCTCATATAATTCCTGACTATTCTTTGGTAGATGGATTCCCAAATATTTTATACTCTCAACATTTGTTTGGATTGCAATTTCTCTTTGTATCTCTTGCTGTTGCATGCTGTTGGTGATATATAAAAATGCTGAGGATTTATGTGGATTTATTTTGTATCCTGCAACTTTGCTAAAATTCTGAATTATTTCTAATAGCTTTTTAGCAGTCTTTGGAGTTCTCTAAGTATACCATCATGTCATCTGCAAAGAGTGATAGTTTGATTTCCTCATTTTCTACTCTAATTCCTTGAATCTATTTCTCAGCTCTTATTGCCAAGGCTAGCACTTCTAGTAATAGAAATGTTGATAGTGGGCAACCTTGTTTCACTTGTGATCTTACTGGGAAAGGTTACAGTTTATCTCTGTTGGATATTATGCTTACTGATGGTCGTAAATATATGCTCCTGATTATTCTAAGGAATAGTCCATTTATTCCTATACTCTCAAGCGTTTTTAATAGGAATGGATGTCGGATTTTATCAAATGCTTTTTCTGCATCTACTGACATGATCATATGGTTTTTATTAATTTGATTATTAATATGGTCAATTATACTAATAGTTTTCCTAATATTAAACCAGCCCTGCATTCCTGGAATAAATCTTACTTGATCATAGTGTATTATCCTGGGGATGATTTTCTGAAGTCTTTTTGCTAATATCTCATTTAAGATTTTAGCATCAATATTCATTAAGGAAATTGGTCTATAATTTTCTTTCTCAGTTTTCGATCGACCTGGTTTAGGTATCAGTACCATGTCTGTGTCACAAAAGGAATTTGGTAGGACTCCTTCATCCCCTATTTTTTCAAATAGTTTATATAACATTGGGGATAATTGTTCTTTAAATGTTTGGTAGAATTCACATGTAAATCCATCTGGTCCTGGGGATTTTTTCTTGGGGAGTTGATTAATAGCTTGTTCTATTTCTTTTTCTGAAATGGGACTATTTAAGTAATTTGTCTCCTCTGTTAATCTAGGAAGCCTATATTTTTGGAGAAAGTCATCCATTTCACTTAAGTTATCAAATTTATTGGCATAAAGTTGGGCAAAGTAACTCCTTATTATTTCTCTAATTTCCTCTTCATTGGTGGAAAGATCCCCCTTTTCATTTGTAAGACTAACAATTTAATTTTCCTCTTTCCTTTTTCTGATCAGATTTACAAAAGGTTTATCTATTTTATTGGCTTTTTCATAATACCAACTCTTTGTTTTATTTATTGATTCAATAGTTTTTTTACTTTCAATATTATTGATTTCTCCTTTTAATTTTTGTATTTCAAGTTTGATTTTTGGTTGGGGGTTTTTAATTTGGTCTTTTTCTAGCTTTTTAAGTTGCAGGCCCAATTCATTAATCTTCTCTTTCTCTATTTTCTTCAAATAAGCCTCTAAAGATATAAAATTTCCGCCTTATTACCGCTTTAGCTGCATCCCACAGATTTTGGTATGATGTCTCATCATTGTCATTATCTTGGGTGAAATTATTAATTGTTTCTACAATTTGCTGTTTCACCCAGTCATTCTTTAAAATGAGATTATTCAGTTTCCAATTACTTTTTGTTCTATTTACCCCTAACTTCTTACTGAATGCAGCTTTTATTGCATTGTGATGTGAGAAGAAGGCATTTATTATTTCTGCCTTCCTGCATTTAATTTTGAGATCTTTATTTCCTAATATATGGTCAATTTTTGTATAGGATCCATGAACTGCTGAGAAGAAAGTATATTCCTTTCTATTGCCATTCAGTTTTCTCCAAAGATCTATCATACCTAGTTTTTCTAATGTTCTATTTATTTTTTTAATTTCTTTCTTATTTGTTTTGTGGTTTGATTTGTCTAAATCTGAGAGTGCAAGCTTGAGATCTCCCACTATTATAGTTTTACTGTCTATTTCTTCTTGCAACTCTCTTAACTTTTCCTTTAGAAAGTTAGATGCTATACCACTTGGTGCATATATGTTTAGTATTGATATGGCTTCATTGTTTATGCTACCTTTTAGCAGGATATAGTTTCCTTCCTTATCTCTTTTAATTAGATAAACTTCTTCTTTTGCTTGATCTGAGATAAGGATGGCTACCCCTGCTTTTTTGGCTTTACCTGAAGCATAATAGATTCCACTCTAACCTTTTACCTTTACTCTGTATGTATCTCCCTCCTTTAAGTGTGTTTCCTGTAAACAATATATTGTAGTGTTCTGACTTTTGATCCAGTCTGCTATACGTCACTGTTTGATGGGAGAGTTCATCCCATTCACATTTACAGTTAAAATTACTAATTCTGTATTTCCTGCCATCATATTATTCCCAGATTATGCTTTTTCCCTTGACCCCCCTGAACCCCATCCCCAATATTTAATTTATAGACCCCACTTGTGATGCACAGCCCTCCCTTTTTTTAGTATCCCTCCCCCTCCTTCCAAGTCCCTTCCCTTATTCCCCTTCTCCTTTTCCCTTTTCCTCTCCCCCCTTTTAATGAGGTGAGAGAGAATTCTCTGAAAAAGAAATATGTCAATTATTTACTCTTTGAGCCTATTCTGATGAGAGTAAGATTCACACAATGTTTCTCCCCCTCTCTAAATTCCCTCAGATATGGTATATTTTCTATGCCTCTTCCTGGGATGTAGTTTCCCTCTTTTTATCACTCCTTCCCCTTTTTGTGATACTACCCCCTTCCCTTTACTACTCCCCCTTTTTTTATATCTGTAAAATCAAATTATCTATGCAGACTTTCTATATATCCACAACAGAGATACAGTTCTCAAGAGTTCTTTTTACCTTTTTCTGTTTCTCTTCAGTCTTGTGGATGTAGGTCAAATTTTTTGTTTAAGTCTGTTTTTTTTCTTAGAAACAAATGGAATTCCTCTGTTTCATTGAATTACCATCTTCTTCCATGGAAGAAAATGCTAAACTTATCTGGGTAGTTTATTCTTGGTTGCAATCCTTGATCTTTTGACTTTCGGAATATCAGGTTCCAGGCCCTTTGATCTTTTAATGTGGAGGCAGCCAGATCTTAAGTGACCCTTATTGTGGCCCCTTAATATTTGAATTGTTTTTTTTTCTAGCTGCTTGCAATATTTTTTCCCTTTGTGTGGTAATTCTGCAGCTTAGTCACAATATTCCATGGAGTTCTTTTTTTAGGGCCTTGTTCAGAAGGTGTTTGATGAATTCTTTCTTTTTTTTTTTTAATTTTTTATTATATATATATATTTTTATAATATTATCCCTTGTATTCATTTTTCCAAATTATCCCCCCCTCCCTCTATTCCCTCCCCTCGATGACAGGCAATCCCATACATTTTACATGTGTTACAATATAGTCTAGGTACAATACATGTGTGTAAATACCATTTTCTTGTTGCACAATAAACTTTAGATTCCGAAGGTACATGTAACCTGGGCAGACAGATATTAGTGCTAACAATTTACATTCACTTCCCAGTGTTTCTTCTCTGGGTGTAGCTACCTCTGTCCATCATTGATCAACTGGAAGCGAGTTGGTTTTTCTTTATGTTGAAGATTTCCACTTCCATCAGAATACATCCTCATACAGTATTGTTGTTGAAGTGTACAGTGATCTTCTGGTTCTGCTCATTTCACTCAGCATCAGTTGATTTAAGTCTCTCCAGGCCTCTCTGTATTCCTCCTGCTGGTCATTTCTTACAGAGCAATAATATTCCATAACCTTCATATACCACAATTTACCCAACCATTCTCCAATTGATGGACATCCATTCATCTCCCAGTTTCTAGCTACAACAAAAAGAGCTGCCACAAACATTTTGGCACATATATGTCTCTTTCCGCTCTTTAGTATTTCTTTGGGATATAATCCCAGTAGTAGCGCTGCTGGGTCAAAGGGTATGCATAGTTTGATAACTCTTTGGGCATAATTCCAGATTGCTCTCCAGAATGGCTGGATTCTTTCACAACTCCACCATCAATGTATCAGTGTCCCAGTTTTCCCACAGCCCCTCCAACATTCATCGTTATTTGTTCCTGTCATCTTAGCCAATCTGACAGGTGTGTGGTGGTATCTCAGAGTGGTCTTAATTTGCATTTCTCTGATCAGTAGTGATTTGGAACACTCTTTCATGTGAGTGGATATAGTTTCAATTTCTTCCTCTGAGAATTGTCTGTTCATATCCTTTGACCATTTATCAATTGGAGAATGGTTCGGTTTCTTATAAATTAGGGTCAGTTCTCTATATATTTTGGAAATGAGACCTTTGTCAGAACCTTTGTTTTTAAAAATATTTTCCCAATTTGTTACTTCCCTTCTAATCTTGTTTGCATTAGTATTATTTGTACAGAAACTTTTTAGTTTGATGTAATCAAAATCTTCTATTTTGTGATCAATAATGATCTCTAGTTCTCCTCTGGTCATAAATTCCTTCCTCCTCCACAAGTCTAAGAGGTAGATTATCCTCAGTTCCTCTAATCTATTTATTATCTCCCTCTTTATGCCTAAATCATGGACCCATTTTGATCTTATCTTGGAATATGGTGTTAAGTGTGGATCCATATCTAATTTCTGCCATACTAATTTCCAGTTTTCCCAACAGTTTTTTCCGAATAATGAATTTTTATCCCTAATGTTGGTATCTTTGGGTTTGTCAAAGATTAGGTTGCTATATATGTACCCTTTTTTGTCCTTTGTATCTAATCTGTTCCACTGATCTACCGGTCTATTTCTTAGCCAATACCAAATGGTTTTGGTGACTGCTGCTATATAATATAGCTTTAGATCAGGTACACTTAGACTACCTTCCTCTGAGTTTTTTTTTTTTCATTAGTTCCCTTGTAATTCTCGACCTTTTATTCTTCCATATGAATTTTGTTGTTATTTTTTCTAGGTTATTGAAATAGTTTCTTGGGAGTCTGATTGGTATAGCACTAAATAAATAGATTAGTTTGGGGAGTATTGTCATCTTTATTATATTCGCTCGGCCTATCCAAGAGCACTGAATGTCTTTCCAATTATTTAAATCTGACTTTATTTTTGTGGCAAGTGTTTTGTAATTTTTCTCATATAATTCCTGACTTTTCTTTGGTAGATGGATTCCCAAATACTTTATACTCTCAACATTTGTTTGGAATGGAATTTCTCTTTGTATCTCTTGCTGTTGCATTTTGTTAGTGATATATAAAAATGCCGAGGATTTATGTGGATTTATTTTGTATCCTGCCACTTTGCTGAAATTTTGAATTATTTCTAGTAGCTTTTTAGCAGAGTCTTTGGGGTTCTCTAAGTATACCATCATGTCATCTGCAAAAAGTGATAGTTTAATTTCCTCATTTCCTACTCTAATTCCTTGAATCTCTTTCTCGGCTCTTATTGCCGAGGCTAGCGTTTCTAGTACTATATTGAATAGTAATGGTGATAGTGGGCAACCTTGTTTCACTCCTGATCTTACTGGGAAAGGTTGCAGTTTATTTCTATTGCATATTATGCTTACTGACGGTCTTAAATATATACTCCTGATTATTCTAAGGAATAATCCATTTATTCCTATACTCTCAAGAGTTTTTAGTAGGAATGGATGTTGGATTTTGTCAAATGCTTTTTCTGCATCTATTGAGATGATCATATGGTTCTTATTAATTTGATTATTAATATGGTCAATTATATTAATAGTTTTCCTAATATTAAACCAGTCCTGCATTCCTGGAATAAATCCTACTTGATCATAGTGTATTATCCTGGAGATGATTTTCTGAAGTCTTTTTGCTAATATCTTATTTAAGATTTTAGCATCAATATTCATTAAGGAGATTGGTCTATAATTTTCTTTCTCAGTTTTCGATCTACCTGGTTTAGGTATCAGTACCATGTCTGTGTCATAAAAGGAGTTTGGTAGGACTCCTTCATTCCCTATTTTTTCAAATAATTTATATAACATTGGGGATAATTGTTCTTTAAATGTTTGGTAGAATTCACATGTGAATCCATCTGGCCCTGGGGATTTTTTCCTGGGGAATTGAATAATAGCTTGTTCTATTTCTTTTTCTGAAATGGGACTATTTAAGTAATTTGTCTCCTCCTCTGTTAATCTAGGGAGCCTATATTTTTGGAGGAAGTCATCCATTTCACTTAAGTTATCAAATTTATTGGCATAAAGTTGGGCAAAGTAACTCCTTATTATTTCTCTAATTTCCTCTTCATTGGTGGAAAGATCCCCCTTTTCATTTGTAAGACTATCAATTTGATTTTCCTCTTTCTTTTTTTTGATCAAATTTACCAAAGGTTTATCTATTTTATTGGCTTTTTCATAAAACCAACTCTTGGTTTTATTTATTAATTCAATAGTTTTTTTTTTTACTTTCAATATTATTGATTTCTCCTTTTAATTTTTGTATTTCAAGTTTAATTTTTGGTTGGGGGTTTGATGAATTCTTTCAATGCCTATTTTCCCTCCTGTTTCTATTATCTCTGGACAGTTCTCTTTGATGATTTCCTGTAAAATAGAATCTAGGCTCTTTTTTTGGTCATAGTTTTCGGGAAGTCCAATGATCCTCAGATTATCTCTCTTAGATCTATTTTCCAGGTCTATAGATTTTCCCAGTAAGTATTTGACATTATTCTCCAGCTTTTCATATTTTTTTTTGTTTTGTTTTACTGATTCTTGGATTCTCAATGAATCATTCATTTCTATTTGTTCTGTCCTGATTTTTAATGAGTTATTTTCTTCTTTCACATTTTTTAGTTTTTTTTTTTTTGTATATGCCCAATTGAATTTTTAAATGAATTATTTTGCTCTATTGAATTTTTTTTCCATTTCCCTAATTTTTTAGAGAATTATTTTCTTTTTCCTATTCAGAAATTCTACTTTCTTGAGACTTTTTTATCTTTTCAAATTCAGAAATCCTACTTTCTTGAGAATTTTTTATCTTTTCCAATTCAGAAATCCTACTTTCCTCTGATTTTTAGCCTTTTCTAATTCTACTTCACAAATTTTGTTTCCCTGCATCTCCTGTGAATTCGTTATTTTTTCCAACTCAAATTTCAGAACGTTGTTATTCTTTATCATAGTTTCTCTTTCCTTTCCCCATTTTTCTTCAAACTCTCTTAACTTTTTTATAGTATCTTCTAGGAGAGAGTTATGTGATGGGAGGCAGGTATTGTTCCCCTTTAGAGTGTTATCTGCTGACTCTCTGCTATTAACTTCCTCGGGGTTGGATAACCGCTCTTTCTCTGTGTAGAAGGAATCAATGGTTCTCTTTAGCTTTTTACTCATGGCTAAAAAATCTTTTGCGGTCTGTCCTTGGGGTAAGAAGTTTATTTACTTATTTCTTTACAAGCTTCCTCCCAGACTGGATGGATTCAGCGGCCCCTGTGCCTGATTTAAGAGATAGCTCTGGGAGAGAGTTCCCCACCCCCTCCCTGGAAGTGCCTCAGAGGTGATTAGTATGACTGCACTGTGAGGGTTGCCCAGTGAAGGACCCTGCTGTGTGTCCTAGAGACATCCCTGAGGTTTAAAACTGAACAGTAAAGGTGACACAAAGTCCAGCCAATGCATCCCATGGGGCATGGATATCAGCAGCTGATGTGAAAAGCCCTTATGCTCAAACTGCAAGTGTCTACCCAGAAACCGCGGTCCCTATTTCAAAGGTTCTGCTTCTCTGGGACTTCCGAGGCTGAGTTCCACAGCCTTCAGCCAAGCCTGGCACTATGTGAATTAGATGTTGCCGTGAGCTGCATCCCTGCTGTTCAAGCTCTTAACTATCCAAAGGTGAAGCCCCGGGCAGCAGAAAGTGGCTGCACAGCCTTTTTCTGAGATCTGTTAGGTCACTTCCCGATTGGGGTGGTTCTAGTATGTGGCTTTATGTTTTAAAGTGGCTTGATTTCTCTTCTGAACTGCTGTTTTATAAGCAGAGAAGAGCTAACAGCCTGTGCCAGATTCTTCTATCTCAGTGGCTTCTCTGATCCCAGAGTTTTTCCCAGCTCAATCGGTGCAGTGTGCTAGCATCTAACTGTCTGTGCTGGCCTTTTTTCTTCCTCCCCTGGGAACCTATCTTTTCTGTTGAAACTCCAGATTCTCTTCAGCTGGTAAGTCGTACTTCCAGTCCTTGTAGTTTCTATCAGTCCAGCGTTATTTTTGAGGCTGGTTTAACTAATTTGTAATGAGGGAAGAAGGGAGCTTACTGATTCACGTGTATCTTCTCCACCATCTTGGCTCCACCCCTTCAATGTCATTTCTAAACTATTGTTTCCACAAGTAAACATAAAGCAGTGGCTGTGGTGATGCTTTTCCTTCAGAATATAGCACAACTATGCTTTTTTGAAAGCAGCTAAAGGTCAAATTAATATTTGGGGCTATTATATCATATTGTTGTTTGATGCATATTGAAAAGTGCACCAAAAACATCTCAAGTTACTTTCAGATAAACCACTTTCTGAGTATGCCTCTCCTTGTACATTGGAGTTAATTTTTTGAGCTCAAATATGAGAACTGATATTCATCTCTATTAAATTTCATCTTGCATTGAGTATAATGCTATGGTCTAATAAGATCTTTTTGGAATATGACAATCATCTAATGTCTCAGTTTTTTTTCCTAAGTGAAATATTTGCAAAATGTTTTGTACAGATTAAACTCTATAAATTATTAGTTGAATAACATAAACAATAAGGAAAATTGATATTTATATGTTTCACCTTTTCCTTTTAAAAATTATGTATTTATTTTAACATTCATTTTTAAAATAATTTTGGGTTCTGGATTCTCTTCTTCTCTCCCACTTCTCTACTATCTGTTGAGAAAGCAAGACATGTGAAATAAAAAAAATAATAATAATAATAATAATAGTTTTAAAACTCTAAAACTCTATTTTAATGTAACTTGATCCTATGTAAATAGTTAATAGTTGCATAGTAATTTAAGGAAATATTTCATATATTTATCATTCCATGAAACAAATGCTATAGGCATTATCTCCATTTTATGGAGAGTTGAACAGACTGGGAGAACTTAAATACTTAAATAACCTACCCATGGTCACATAACTTTTAAATGTCTATCTATTACTTATAAGTATTCAATCCATTATACAATTCAGTTTCCTATTTGTATTATGCATAAATATATGTCACTTATGTCTTAATTCAAGATACTGATAAAAATGTCAACTGGCAGTTTCAAGAACTAAAATTACTAGTCTTAGTTTTGGATCTTGAGAATGAAATTGGCTTCCTTTCACCTCTCTTTCTGTACTGCTCTTACCCCTTTATTTTCCTATTCCAGGATAAGATGTGAATGACTTATAATCATCCCTTAAGCTTCTCACATATATTTGCATTTCAAGAAAAGATGCTTATTAACTGAACTTAACCATTAATTGGGGAATAATTAAAAGCCTTTTTGACCAAATTCAGTGAATAATTTATATTGTATAGAGAAATTTTGTTATCTAGTTGGGAAAATATTTTAGAAAATAAATCACTTATAAGGCTGACTGACTCAGCCTGAGAATTTCCCTGATAATCTTTAAGGGTCATTTCCAGCTACAAAGCTATCCCTCATTTTCATCATTTTAGAAATCCCATTTCTGGATTTACAAATTCTTAGTACAAGTTTCTTTAAGAAAGAATAAGCATAAAGGGGGCAATCATTTCTTCAGTGTGAGGAACTTTATTTACATTTAGAGAAAACGGAATAAGAAATATTTACAGTTCCCTATATATACTCCTCTAGAACTTAAAATGTCTTATTCTTCAATAGATTTGTGAGTGACCACTGGAATTATCAAGTGTATTCCTATCACTAAATCACCATGGCTGCCCCCGAAGCATTAAGGATAAAAATGTCTTGATTCTCCCAAATATCTAATTCATAAGATCATAGATTTTAGACCTGGGAAAGATCATACTGATCATTTCATCTATTACTTCCTCTCCAATTTGCAAATAAGAAAATTGTTAAAAGTAGGACAGATCCTCTGATTCCAAGCTAGTACATTACCCAATATACTATGATGCCAATAATATTAATAATAGTGAGTTCCATTATCTTTTTCTAATTTACTAAGCATAGGGAATTCATGAGCATTAATAGTTTTTATTATTTTTATCTAAGCTAATAATAACTAACAATAGCCTGGAAGGTAATAGTTGTAAGCATCATGTAAGTGAATGCCTGTTTATCATCATACTGTGATTCAAGAAGGTTTTAATGCAGCAAGTTTTTTTTTAAATAGCTATAGGCTTGTCTTTGTGAAAAATTACATATTTACTTTCAGTATGCTTTGTTAATAATATTCAAATACTATGATGTTGCTTATTTAGAAAAGTATATTTGTAGAGACCAAAGAAGTTGGTCATCTCAACCATAACTGACCTACTCTGATCAACACATCCTGCCTGGTGCTTCCCAGCCTCTGATACCAAGTTGGACATCTAGACTGCCTTGAGCAACTCAATAATAACTTTCACACGCATGGAGACTTTCCATACCTAAACTTCTCCTGGATCCTGGTTCATGCTTGACTTTTTATGCAATAAGTCTTCTTTTCTACTGGCACTTCCTCTCTTGCTAATAATTTATATTTGCCTCAGAATCACAAAAAAGAACAAATATCTTTATTGTATTTTCATTCTTCTCTCTCCCTACTCCAATTGTAGACAGCTTTTCCTTATTGAAAACAAAACAAAAATGAAAACAAAATCTTTCAAAAGCAATCCACATTGTCCACAGATGAAATCTGATTTTTAAATGTCATTTAACACCTTCAACCATCTATCCCCAATGCATTTTTCCAGTCTTACTTTCCACTATAGCTGGGCTATGGAATGCATGGGTAAAAGTAAGGTTTAGGAAGGCTGAAAATTAACCTGGATCCAAGTAATGAAAAGTTTTAAATTCAAATAAAAGAGGTTGTATTTGATCTTATAAATAAATAATAGAGAACCAATAGAATTTTATTGAGTAGTGACTTTAATCATTTCTGTATTTAGGGAAATCACCTTGATAGTTATTCTCTAACATTTTTCTTCTTAGGACCTTATTATGCTCTTAAAAACTACCCATGACCCCAAAGAGCTATTATTTGTGAAGATTAAATCTATTGATTATATGCCATATTAAAATTAAACTATTTAATTTTCAGAATATTTATTAATTTATTTTAAAATTAGAATAATGCAATATTGACTCAAATATCTTATGAAAAATAATTATATTTTCTGAAACAAGTTAATGAGTAGCATTGTTTTGCCTATTTTTCTACTCTCTTTAATGTCTGCTTTAATAGAAGACAGCTTGATTCTCATATTTGCTTCTGTATCCAATTTGTTGAGACATGTTATTTTGGTTGAAGTATATGAAGGAAACCTGGTGTCACATAAATATGTAACTGGAAAAGGGAGGAGTATTAAATAGGCAAATAAAGAAATTGTATTATTATGAACATGGTTTTGACCATTGGAGCCTTGATGATTTCCTGAAAGAGTTTTACATTCATCAGGAGCCTGTGGACTATATTTTGAGAAATATTGGTTTAGAGGATGAATTGGAGTATATAAAGACTCAAGATAAGGAAAAAATTACTCTTGTAATAGAATAGGCCAAAGATGATAAGAAACCCCATTAGCATGGTAGCTATATTGATAGAGAGAGAATAGGACTTATTGCAATATGGTTACTCAAAAGATATTTGTTGAATAGATAAATGAATGTAGACTAGAAGCTAGTAATATTTCAAGACCTTTCCTCTACCAGGCTTTACCTTTAGATGGCTTTCTATCTTGGTTTTCTATCACCAGGTATCCTTAGAGAAGCTACACAAATATAGCAAAGCACATGGTTTCTGATCAGTATGCCTATTAATAAAACACATTGTGGTGAAAAAAGGAAATTTGGGGTTCTACTTCTATTTCTTTCATTAACTAGCTGTATGATCTTAAGAATCTTCATGTTCTTGGCCCTTGGTTTTCTTATCTGTCAAACTGAGCCCTATGTGAATTATGGCTATCAGAAAAAAGTAAATATATTTCTGTCTAGCAGATATTGTTAGTGTGCTTTATGTTTCAAGTCCAAATGAAGATTTTCAAGCTTCTCCATACAATTGCTCTTAGTTATTAATCATAAGCTATCAGATATGATTATTTATAGTTAATGTTGTATAAGGGATAACAACATGTATATGTTACACAATATAATTTTACTCAGGATTCGACTTACCCCATCTGTCTTCTCCCTTATTTAACAAACATGAAGAGCTTAAGGAGTTGATTTTCCTCACTATAACCTGGAGTCCTCATATGTTTGGTTTCTTCACTGTTATGGATCCAGTGATTAGTACTCTTTAACTATTTAACATCTGCTAGCTTTGCCAAAGAATTTTATGCTTCAAAGCAAGAACAAAAAATGCATAAAAATTATTTAAATTATTTAAGGGAGACCTATCCACTCTAATGTCCTTCTGTTTGTAACCCCTGGGGACTGAGGCAAGGGTAGATGAGGTTCACAATTTAGCACAATTCCTGCATAGCATTAACTTCAGCAAGTACAGATTTAAAGTTGACATCAGTGTCCCAGGTCCACCTATGATCTAAAGGGACCCCAAGTGATCTCTTTAAGAACTCAGAGCCCTATGTACTGATGACAGAAATTGTAACTGCTCAGCAGCTACAAAGTGCCCTATAGTACACTGATACACAGCTTCCTCCCACTCTCTTATAGCCCTTGATGAAAACCTGAGTATCTTTGAGTACTTCTCAACCACTGACACAACTCTAGGCAAGGATTATGACACAAAAAATAGAACATCCATTCACCTTTTCACTCCAACTAATCCTAAAATTTGATGTGATGAAATTTATTTTGGGGATATGGTATTATAATGTCAGATAATATTAAAAAGAAACAGGATGTGTAAAAAATGAATATATAATAGTGTTGTGGAATGAGCAGCTATATCGATGTGAAGAAAGCTAGGAACAATTGTTGGAGTGGGGAAAGTGTAGTGGAGAAAATATGGGTGAAAATCAATGGAGGAAAATAATATAAACAATATACTCACCAAAACATATTAGGACTTTATGCTAATTATATATTCCCTGCAATTTGAGACTATTGGAATAGAAAAAAAAAAAGAGATGAAAAGATCACAAGCTAGTCATGAAGACACAACATAATAGAAATAGGAAACTTTAATTAATCATAAATTTATTGAGTTCTTTCTTGACTGAGCAGCAATAGTTTATCAAGGTAAGTAAATTATAATGTTATCCTAGACAAATTTTTTATTTTAGCTTTTTATTTACAAGACATATGCATGGGTAATTTTTCAGCATTGATCCTTGCAAAACCTTCTGTTCTAACTTTTCCCCTCTTTCCCCCCATCCCCTAGATGGCAGGCAGACCAATACATGGTAAATATGTTAAAGTATATGTTAAATACATATATATATATATATATATATATATAATTATACGTTTATCTTGCGGTACAAGAAAAATCTGATTTAGAAATAAGGTAAACATAACCTGAGAATATCCTAGACAATTTATAATTTGGACCTGATCTCTATCAACAGAGAAAAGCTGCTTCATAATAGGACCATTGTAGGGGGAGGAAATGTACTGGAGGAGTCATATAGATAAAGTTAGGTATAGTCTGACTATGTACTCTAGGCTTGGGGACAGTATAATTCAAATTAGTTATAGGAAGAATAATTTGGATCCAATGAACTAAAATTCTCCTGAGGAAGTCAGCTCAATAGAGATAAGAGGTTTCAAGAATAAAATTATGAAGACATGAAGGGGAGAAATCCATTAATGAAGAAAATGTGTAGCTGTCTAGATATATCAATTTGGGTAGAGATGGAAATAAGAAAACTTTAGATTCTAAAATTACCTGGAATGAAGATGGAAGTAAGGTCAGAGTACAGATAATGAAGGCATATTATGTGTATGTCATGTATGTACTCAGAATTTGCTACAAGTGCTGAGGAGTTATGATGGGAATGGGGCTGCTGCTTGGGGTATATTGGACAATAATAAATGATGAAAAGGAGAAGGCAGAACTATTCAATTCCTATTCTTGTTAAGAAGAATCATCTTTGAATAAGAAAGGAATAATAAGGAACTATTTGCCAAGATATATGAAAACTGTTAGTTAGCTCCTATTTACTTTTATGAATTCAGGGGGACACACCTAAAACACTGATGAATGAATGAACTAAGTGCTTAAAATAGTTCAAGCACTGTGCTGAGTGCTGGGGATGCAAATACAAAACCAAAGGCAGTCTCTGCCCCCATGGAACTTACTTCGGAGGAGAAAGAATATACACAGTAGTGAGGTGACCAAGAAAGGGCACTTTGGTCTGAAAAGTTAAAGGGAAGTTGAGAGGAACTATGTTAGAGTTGATTTGATTGTGATTTCAGACCTTCAGGTTGAGAGAAACTTGGATGGTAAAGATATTGAGGTTAATAAGAAGATGTCAAGTAGAGAATGAAATAAAAGTAAAAGTTGAGAATGAAATAAAGTAGGTCTGTAGCTTACTAAAATATCCAACCATGTGAGACAATCATGAATTAAGAAAACAGGGTTCCAGAGAGTATGTTCTAGAAATAAAAAGGTTAAAACCAGGGCATGGTCTTTGATCAGGTGACAAGATGACTTGCAAAGCCACTGAGAAGATGTCTGGAGAATATTCAATATAAACAACTTAAGAAAGTAAGCAGTTGTGTTATGAAAAGGGAGAAAAAAAAACATCAAAAACATTGTCTCTTGTACTTAAAAATGCTTATGAATATAACTATGAATATGACATGTTTGGGGTTAAAGGGTCTATATCTGGGACACACTGGTCCATAAGGAAAGAAAGCAGTATATAGACAGGGATTTTGGACATAGAAAGTGAGTGTTCAAAAGATATGTGAAATTTGGGCTGTAAGATATTAAACTGGAAACAGGGAAGGAATATATCTGTATATATAAATATAAACATATTTATATATAATATGATTATATGTAATATAATAAAAATAATATAAATGTAAATAAATATATTTTATAAATATGAATACCATCCAGAGAAAACATGAGAGTTATTAAAGTAATTCCAGTCCCCAAATTCTACTATTGAAGAAAAATAATGTCTATGTGGGTGAGTTAGAAGGAGAGAGTGTGTGGGGGTCTGGATGGGTCTGGAAGTGTGTGTTTCCTAGCTTATCCAGATTAGCTGTCTACTTTAATCAAGCTTTTGTCTTGCTTTCTGTTGGTTCTTAACTAAGCCTGGCTCTATGCATTTGAATCTCTAGAGAATGGTGATGAATATAACTTACTTGTGATTTTAAGCCAGGCAGCTGTGATTCATTTCTCTGATGACATAATTGCCAAAGACATGGGATAGAAATTAGGTACTTCTACTGTGCCATTGTTTCCTGAGAATACACCTGATCCACTGGACCAAAAATTGTGATTGTAATTGCTCCATTACTGTAATGGTTTTGGCCTGGAGCACATAGACACAGCCTTAGTGAGGTGTCAATCAAAATAGAACCCCTTATCTTAGAAATAATTATTCTTCATTCTAATAATCTTTTAGCTGAGAGATTTTTCATTGTCTTTTGATATAGTAAGAAAGTCTTTTTCTTCTTCAGGTTATTTTATCTCTAAGAGTTTGCAACTATGTACTTCTATGCCAGGGACGATTTGTATAATTCCATTGGTCCAATATCTGGTCATCACAGTGCTGATTTTACATTTTGTAAAGGCATTGTTCATCTTATTGGAGTTAAGAAAATTGGTTGTGATAATTATCCACCCATATGAAGATCTGATATTTTATTCATTTCCTAGTCTGACTATAAGTCATTATTTAGAAGAAGGATAAAAAGGATGAGGCAAATTTGTTTAATGCTCAATAGTGTCATTTTCTGACAGACAGAAGATCTTTACATTTTAATCCTTGAACCGTGATGCCATCTCTTAAATTAAACTCTGCCTGATGGCCAGATGGGTCTTTGCCCCTGGAGCACAATTGATCACAATAAATGTTTAACAAGAGGAGCAAAGTCACAAACTGAAGTGCTTATTAGCTCAACTTGAAAACAACTCAAACACAGAAATATTGACTATTGCCAGATTCTGTCCTTTCCCTCCAACTGATTAAAATAAATCTTTCTCTCATTGAGTGTTTATGTAAGATAAATTGCTACAATCTCAACTTCTTCCATATACTTATAAGCACTTCATTCATACTTTTTTAGGGCATATTATATCTAGCTGTATATTTGGGACTTATAAATGGGTATTATTATCAACATTTTACAGTTCAATCAGTAAATCAGCATTTATTAAGTGTATACCTTGTTCTAGGCATTGTGCTAAACTCTGGAAATACAAACAAAAAAGTGAAATAGACCTCACGCTTAAAGAGTGTGTGTGTATATGTGTGTATATGTATTCATGTATATATAAACACACATATAATTGAAAAATGAAAACATATTTTTTGCATATGACCATGTGTATTAAATACAAAAATAAGTAGGAATAAGTGAACTGAGGTTTAGAAAGGTTCAGTGATTTGATTGATAGTCACAGAAGTAGTAAGTGTTGAAGGCCAGAGGGAAATAAAGGTCTTTCCTTTCTTCAAATCAGATGCTCTTTCTACTAACAAGGGGTTCTTAATTTTTTTTCTGTTATACACTTCTATAGGTATTATGATAAAACCTTTGGATCCCTACTCAGAATAATTTTAAATGCAAAATATTGAAATATAGTTATATAGAGAGATCACAGATCAAGTTCAGAAACTCTGAAAACCATAGAATTTACTCTTCTTTTTACATTATCCCTTTGGAAGACAATGTCTTACATATATTTCACATGTTGTTGTTCAGTAGTTTCAGTTCAATCTTATTCTTTATGACTCTATTTGCAGTTTTCTTGGCAAACATATTAAAATGTTTGCCATTTGCTCCTCCATCTCATTTTATAAATGAGGAAACAGGCAAATGGTGTTAAGTGACTTGTCCAAGAGTTATAGTTAGTGTCTAAAACCAGATTTGAACTAAGGAAAATTTAATCTTCTTAACTCTAGTCCTGATAATCTGATAATCCATCCATGCACCAAATGGCTGCCTCATGATAGACACAGTATTTTTTTCAAATGAATTTATTTAATTGTAATGTTAATATTATATGCCATCTCCCATCAAGCTGTGAAATTTGCTACCATGACTATCTTTTTGTATCCTGGAACATCCATCTATCATTCCAATACACTTCTCCCATTGACGAAGACTTCTGGACCAACAATTTTAGGGATAGGCCTATATGCATAATTTAAACCCGGACTGCTCCATCTGTGTTTTTTCCTCCCCAGACTGTGCCACTGGACCTCCACTCAAATACTTTCTCCCTAATCCCTTCTTTCCAGCTTCCTTTTGTGTATTATCTTCCCCCACTATAATGTAAGTTTCTCAAGGGCAGAAACTAACTTTCATTTTCACTTTGATTTGTATTAGCAATAGTTAATATACTGCTTGCATATAATAATGCCTAAATAAATGCTTGTTGCCATATACTTCCTCCAAGAACCTTTCACAGACTAAGGCTATATGATTATAGTCATCCTATTCATTAGTGTAGAGAATAAGGCCCCACATTTAGCAAGAAGCTTTCCTTTCACCTGCAACATGGGGCAGCCTTTGTGTAACTCAGAGGATAGTAGAATAGAACCTTTGGCTTGTTCTTTTCCCATCTTTTTCCAAGGGAGATTTTTTATTCCTGCCAGGAGGGAAATCAGAAAGTTGAGGCTGGTCTCCCTAGAAAGAAAGGGTGCTAGGGGAAAACAATATTTATCTTCTTCCTTAAATATTATAGTCTAGGGAATATAATTAGATTTAATCTATTTCTGATCACTGATTCCCAATTTTGAGCAGGAAGGGGACCATACCCCCTCTATCCAAAATTTGACCTCTTTCCAACAAAATACCAGTTCCACAATAAACATACATAGTCAACATTAAAGAAAAGCATTTATCCAAATCCTAACAAATAGAAATCAGAGCAGGATATATATATATATATATATATATATATATATATATATATATATATATATATATATATATATATATATATATATATATATATATGGAAACTTACTCTACTGTAGCAAGTTGGGAATCATGACATGGTCATTTCATGTGTTCCTAGAAATTTTTTCTTCAGAAATCTGAAGTGGGGCTAGCATCTTCTATCTTTCTTCTTGAAGCTGGAAGCTAAAAATGCCTAAAGCAACTCAAAAGTTGAAGAGACTCAGGAAAAAAAAACAAGAAGGCTGGAGCTCTTTCACTCTGGACAACCACTCCTGGCTCCTGGGGCAAAGCAAAACAATGAGAGAATCTAATACCATGGGTTTTGGGACAATTACCATAGCAATTCTGGGGCTTTTGAAAATGCATGATGACTACAGAAACAATGTTATTATATATATATATAGATATATATATATATATCTATATATATATCTATATATATATATACACACACACATATATATACATATATACATATATATATAAATATATTTGTATATATATATATATATGTAGGCAAAGAATAATTGTCAATTCCACTGTATTTGTGTTTACAATTCTAGTTTCAAAGCAAAATGTCAATTGGCTTAATAGAATCTATTTCCTCAGCTATAAAAATAATATGTTGGGTCAATGATATCTAACTAACTCTTACGTCGAGATGTTAAAATTGTATCTTTTTCTCTCAATTTGTCTCTATCATATATATATATATATATATATATATAATGTTATACACATATGTATGTGTATATATGATGTATAAACATATATGTATAAATAATATTTGTCTTCTTTTCTACAATAAATACTTGTTTTCTCTTCCTTACTAGATTGGGGTTCCTCAAGGACAGGGACATGTATTTTTTTTTCCTTCCCAGATTTTCAAGTTTTGCAGAGTTGGTAATGAGAAAATGTTGACTAGATTGAGAATAAAAGCTACTGGACTTCATTTTTCTCATTTCTAAAACAAAGGGGTGTGACTACTGGGCTTTCTATATGAGATACTCTCTAACTGACATTTTAGAAAAAAATTCCATTCAAAATTCATATTCTAAAATATCTTAGATACATCACTGATTTTTCACTTTTTACCTTATATTTGCCACACACTCCATTAGGGTAGAGAAAAACACCCACACATGTTAATTAAGCAATCAGTTATGAGTGGTTCCCAATAGCAAGATGGTTGATTAGTTTTCCATTTTTTAATGAATAATTTTTACAATTGCCATTGTATAAAGAATAGTATTTAAACATTTAAAAATGAGTCTTTTTGAAACAAGAATGAAAAATGTGTGTCAAAATAAATAGAGAATTCTTAAGCTATTATTTCCATAGAAATATATATATATATATATATATTTTTTTTTTTGCTTCCCTACATTCAACTGAGTTTTGGCCCATAGGGTCCTTGTACTAGATGATGTGGTTAGCATGCTTCTTATACCATATCTTCTATTTCTTTATATCCTCAAGCACTTTCATAGTAGAGACACTCTAGGACTTTAAAGGTTAGAGTACTATCAGGCAATAGTCTCTCTCCTGCCACAATGGGTATCTCACAATGTAACAAATTAGAATATAATTTCTTTTTCTTGGGTTTAAAGATTTTCATCTTTGGACAGGGAAACAAAATGACTGAAAATTTCAATGACTGACAATTGCAACTCTTACTGAAAACAGTTTTAGAATCAAGAAAATAAGGCAAAACAAGTTTAAACTGATAAATGTTGTATATGCCTGAAATGTTCTTTCAGTTAGATAAGGATAGATGAAAGGCTAATTCAGATTTTGCCATGGATACACTTATATTTTCAGGAGTACCTCCTGACACCTACATATGTGCCATCACTCTCACAACTTTAATTCTCCTCTCTCTTCTATGCAGACTCACAGCTGAGGACCAAGGATAATCTATTCCTTTCTCCTCCCAAAGTCAGAGCACTGTAAAATCATGGCCATTAAAGCACTCATTTACTCTGTTCCCATTCTCTCCATTATCTGTTACTTCTTGGTAGTGAGCTGTGTGTATGATGGTTCATTAAAGCCATTTAATACTTATCTATGTCCTTATGGCAATGGGTATGTACTATAATTTCCCTCAATAAGCTCATATAATGAAACCAACATGAATTACATAAACTGATACTAAAACAACATGCAGATGGTTTTGATGAGTGTCAACAGTCTTTAAAATATCATAAAGAATAGGAAAGAAAGGAAAGTGTTCCCATTTTTAAAAGGGAAAAGTATGTTCTTCAAGCTGATAAATTTGACCTCAATTCCTGACAACATTCCAAAATGAATTATTGAAAAAAAGGATTTATGCTTTTTTAATTGTAGTAAGATGGTTTATTTTTAATACACATTGCTTTGTGAATCATGTTGGGAGAGAAAAATCAAACCCAAAGGGAAAAACCATGGGAGAGATTGAAAAAAAAAAAGTGTGTTGATTTATATTCAGTCTCCTTAGATTTTTTTCTGGATGCAGATGGACTTTTCTGTCAAAAGTTTATTGGGATTGCTTTAAATCACTGAGCCACCGAGAAGAATCCAGTCTTTCATAGTTGATCATCACACATTCTTGCTGTCATTGTGTACAATGTATATTCTTGGTTCTGCTTGTTTTGCTCACATCAATTCATGTAAATCTTTCCAGGCCTTTCTATAATCAGCTTGTTCATTATTTTTATACAACAATAATATTCCATTAACTTTATGTACCACAAGTTGTTCAGCCATTCCCCAATTGATGGACATCCACTCCTTTTCCAATTCTTTGCTTATATAAACATTTTTGCACATGTAGGTTCTTTACCCTCCTTTATGATTTATTTGATTTTCAGACCCAGTAATGGCACTACTGGCTGGAAGGGTATAGTCCTTTGAGCATATTTACCCATTGCTCTCCAGAATGATTGGATAATTTTATAACTCCACCAGCAATGCATTAGTGTCCCAGTTTTTCCATATCCTCCAAAATGTATCATTATATTTTCCTTATCTTGGCCACTCTGTGGTATCTCAGAGTTTTTTAATTTGCATTTTTCTAATCAATAGTTATTGAGAACATTTTTCATAAACTATAAATAGATTAAATTCATTATCTGAAACTTTTCTGTCCATTTCTTTTGACTATTTATAATAAATTTGACATAATTCTTTATATATTTTAGAAATGATACCTTTATCAGAAATGCTTGCTGTAAAGATTTTTTCCCTGCTTTGCACTTTCCTTTTAAACTTGTTTCTGTTGGTTTTGTTTGTAAAAAAATGTTTTAATTTAGTGTAATCAAATTAGTCCACTTGCCTTTCACAATGTTCTCTAGTTCTTCTTTGGCCATAAATTCCTCCCTTCTCCAAATATCTGATATTATCTCTCGTTCTCTTGATTTGTTCACAGTATCATCCTTTGGTACATTCAAATCATGTATCCATTTTGACTTTATTTTGGTTTGGGATGTAAGATTTAATTCTATGCCAATTTTCTAACATTTTCCAGTATTACCTGCAATTTTTGTCAAATAGCAAATTTTTAATCTAGAATGTGGGGTTTGAGGATTTATCAAATACTAGATTGCCATAGCCCTTGATTATTGTGTCCTGTGTATCTAATCATGTCAACTGATCCACCTCTCTATTTCTTAGCCAAATGATTTTAATTACTTCTGCTTTATAATATAGTTTTAAATTTGGTACTGCTAAGTCACCACCCTTTGTGATTTTTTTCATTAATTCCCTTGATATTCTTGACCTTTTGTTCTTCCATATAAATTTTGTTATTATTTTTCTAGTTCAATAAAATATTTTTGTCAGTTTGATTGGCATGGCATTGAACAAGTAAACCAATTTAGGCAAAATTGCCATTTTTATTGTATTTGCTTGGCCTAGTCATGAACAATTGATTTTTTTTCCAATTGGTTAGATCTGATTTTATTTTTCTGAGAAGTATTTTGTAATTGTGTTCACATAGTTCTTGAGTTTGTCTTGGCAGGTAGACTCCCATGTATTTTATTTTGTCTACAGTAATTTTAAATGGAATTTCATTTTCTATCTCTTGATGATGGGCTTTTTCAGTAATATATAGACATGCTGATGGTTTGTGTGAGTGTATCTCATATCCTGTAACTTTGCTAAAGCTGTGAATTGTTTCCAGTAGGTTTTTGGATGATTTTCTAGGATTCTCTAAATGTATTATAATCTGCAAAGAGTGATAGTTTTATTTCCTTAATGCCTATTCCAATTCCTTTAGTTTCTTTTTCTTTTCTTATTGCTAAAACCAACATTTTTAGTACAATGCTGAATAACAGCAGTGATAATGTGTATCCTTGTTTCACCCCTGATCTTATTGGGAAGGTGTTCAGCTTCTCTCCATTACAAATAATGCTTGTGGTGGGTTTTAGATACTGCTTATTATTTTAGAAAAGATCACTTTATGCCTATGCTTTCTAGTATTTTTAATAGGAATAGGTCCTATATTTTGTCAAAAGCTTTTTCTGCATCTATTGAGATTATCATATGATTTTTGTTATCAATATGATCAATTATGGTAATAGTTTTCCTGATACTGAACCAGCCCTACATTTCTGGTATAAATCCCAATTGGTCTTAGTGTATTATCCTGCTGATAAATTGCTGTAATCTCTTTGCTAATATTTTATTTAAAATTTTTGCATCAATATTCATTAGGGAGATTGGTCTGTAATTTTCTTTCTCTGTTTTGGCCCTTCCTAGTTTGGGTACTGGTGCCATATTTGTATCATAGAAAGAATTTGGCAGTACTCCTTTACCTACTTTTGCAAATAGTTTACATAGTATTTAAATTAAATGTTGTTTTTTTTAAATGTCTGGTAGAATTCACTTGTGAATCCATCTGGCCTTAGAGACTTTTTCTTAGAGTTCATTAATGATTTGTTCAATTCCTTTTTTTTCTAAGATGTTTTCTTTTCTACTAACCTGAACAATTTATATTTTGTACATATTCAGCCATTTCAATTAGATTATCAGACTTTCTGCCATATAATTGGACAAAACAGCTCCTAATTATTACTTTCATTTCTGTGTCATTGGTAGTAAATTCACTACTTTCATTTTTGATGTTGATGATTTGTTTTTTTTTTCCTTTAATTTTCTATGAAATTAACCAAAAGTTTATCTATTGTGTTAGTTTTTCATAAAACCAACTCTTAGTTTTCTTATTAATTCAATAGTTTTCTTAGCCTCTATTTTGCTACTCTCTCCTTTGAGTTTCAAAATTTCTAATTTGATCTTTAATTGAGAAATTTTTAATTTGTTCCTTTTTCTAGCTTTTTTTTTTTTTTTTTTTTTTAGTTTCGTGCCTAATTCATTGATCTCCTCTTTCTCTATTTTATTCATGTAGCTATTTAGAGATATAAAGTTTCCCCTAACAACTGCTTTGGCTGCATACAATAGGCTTTAGTATATTGTCTCATATTATCATTTTCTTGGATGAAATTATGGATTGTTTCTGTTATTTGTTGTTTGACGCACCAATTCTTTCAAATTAGATTATTTAATTTCCAATGGGTTTTTAGTGTATCTTTCCCTGGACCTTTATTGAATATAATTTTTATTGCATTGTGATCTGAGAAGGAAGCATTTACTTCTCCTTAGATTGTGAGGTTTTTAATGCCCTAATACATGGTCAATTTCTATCAGATCAAGGTGTTCTAAGATCCTATTAACTTTCCTAGGTTTTTTTTTTTTTGTTTGTTTGTTTGTTTTGTTTTGTTTTGTTTATTATAGAAGCTGCCAGATCCTGGGTAATCCTGACTGTTGTTCCTTGATATTTGAAATGTTTTTGTCTGGCAGCTTGTAGTATTTTTTTTTTACTTGGGATCATAGTTTTGGAGTTTTGCAACAATGTTCCTTGGATTTTCTTTGCAGGATGTCTTTCCAAAGGTAATCTATGGATTCTTTAAATGAATATTTCTTCCTCTTCTTCTAGAATATTGGGAAATTTTTCCTTAATGATTTCTTGTAGCATGGTATCTAGGCTCCTTTTTTGGTCATGGACTTCATGTAGGCCAATAATTTTTAAAATGTTTCTTCTGGATCTCTTTTTCAGGTCTGTAATGTGCTCTCCTGGCAGTTACAATTACTAGTCTGTCCTAGACCCACCAGAGTACCTTTGACCACTGTCCTTTGCAGTGTGAACTCTACCCGGCTCGCCTCCTCTGAGGCCTTCAAAGGTCTCTGGCCACAATCTCTTGAATCTATAGCTTGATAACCAGTAGCACACTCAAGAACAGCCACGTGTAATCTTAAAAGCCTTTATTATACCTACTCACATAATGCCCTAACTGATGCCCTGACTTGTTGGTTCCCTAGTGAACACCTGGTCAGAAGCCCCATGTGTTCACTACCAAAATCCTTACCTCTTTCGGCTATCCATCTTGGCTTGGCCACCCAGGCTAGGAAGCCAGGGTGAAGAACGCCAGGTTAAAGAGAGCGTCTGCTGCCTGCAGTGGGCTTACATAGGGACTGTGAGGTCACACACACAACCAATCAGCGAGAGAGTCACCCATTACGAAGCTATCTCAAAATGGACAGGATCCCACCTACAAGGCAGTCCTAATATCCATAGAAATTACTTCCGGGCCTCAATGATGCGCTGTGGCCCAGCCCATTTAAAGGGCCCTTACACAGGTCGACTATTTTGCCAATGATTTATTTCACATTTTCTTCCATTTTTTCATTCTTTTTAGTTTGTTTGACTGTTTTTTGCTGTTTCACAAAGTCATTAGCTTCTGTTGGCCCTGTTCTAGTTTTTATTGTGTGATGTTCTTCATTTATCTTTTGGATCTCTTTTTTTCCATTTGGCTTATTCTACTGTTTAAGGAGTTGTTTTCTTTAGACATTTTTCCTTCTTTTTTCAAAGGGTTGACTCTCTCATGCATACCTTTCATTTCTTTTCTTATTTTTTTCTTCTTTATTTGTCTTTTGAAGTATTTTATGAACATTTCCAAGAAGCTTCTTTGGGCTTGAGTCCAGTTTAATTTAATCTTCATAATTTTCTCAAATGAAGGTAGTCTAGATATACCTGATCTAGAACTATATTATAAAGCAGCAGTCACCAAAACCAATTGGTATTGGCTAAGAAACAGACTAGTTGATCAGTGGCATAGGTTAGGTTCACAGGGCAAGATAGTGAATAAAAATAGCAATCTAGTGTTTAACAAACCCAAAGATCCCAACTTTTGGGGTAAGAATTCATTATTTGACAAAAACTGCTGGGAAAACTGGAAATTAGTATGGCAGAAACTAGGCATGGACCCACACTTAACAACATATACTAAGATAAGATCAAAATGGGTCCATGATTTAGATATAAAGAATGAAATAAAAAATAAATTAGAGGAACATAGCATAGTTTACCTCTCAGATTTGTGGAAGAGGAAGGAATTTGTGACCAAAGGAGAACTAGAGATCATTATTGATCACAAAATAGAAAATTTTGATTACATCAAATTAAAAATTTTTGCACAAACAAAACTAATGCAAACAAGATTAGAAGGGAAGTAAGAAATTGGGAAAACATTTTTACAGTTAAAGGTTGTGATAAAGGCTTCATCTCCAAAATATACGGAGAATTGACTCTAATTGATAAGAAATCAATCCATTTTCCAATTGATAAATGGTCAAAGGATATGAACAGACAATTTTCAGATGATGAAATTGAAACTATTTCCACTCATATGAAAGTGTTCCAAATCACTATTGATCAGAGAAATGCAAATTAAGACAACTCTGAGACACCACTACAACCTGTCAAATTGGGTAAGATGACAGGAACAAATAATGATGAATGTTAGAGGGGATGTGGGAAAACTGGGACACTGATGAATTGTTGGTGGAGTTGTGAAAGAATACAACCATTCTGGAGAGCAATCTGGAATTATGCCCCAAATGTTATCAAACTGTGCATATCCTTTGATCCAGCAGTGCTACTACTAGGCTTATATCCCAAGGAAATACTAAAGAGGGGAAAGGGACCTGTATGTGCCAAAATGTTTGTGACAGTCCTTTTTGTAGTGGGTAGAAACTGGAAAGTGAATGGATGCCCATCAATTGGAGAATGGTTGGGTAAATTATGGTTAATGAATGTTATGGAATATTGTTGTTCTGTAAGAAATGACCAACAGGATGAATACAGAGAGACTTAGAGAGACTTACATCAACTGATGCTGAGTGAAATGAGCAGAACTAGAAGATCATTATACACTTCAACAATGATATTGTATGAGGATGTATTCTGATGGAAGTGGATATCTTCAACATAGAGAAGAACTAATCCAATTCCAATTGATCAATGATGGACAGAATCAGCTATACCCAGAAAAGGAACACTGGGAAATGAGTGTAAACTGTTAGCATTTTTTGTTTTTCTCCCCAGGTTATTTTTACCTTCTGAATCCAATTCTTCCTTTACAACAACAACAACAACAACACAATTCAGTTCTGCACATATATATTGTACCTAGGATACACTGTAACATATTTAATATGTATGGGAATGCCTGCAATCTAGGGGAGGGTGTGGAGGAAAAGAGGTGAAAAATTCAAAACAGAAGGGAGTACAAGGGATAATGTTGTAAAAAAAAAATTACCTATGCATATGTACTGTCAAAAAATGTTATAATTACAAAATTAATAAAAAAAAATCTTCGTGATTTTCTTCTGTGGATATTCTGTCCTCTTTTGAGTTTGTGTTTTGGTCTGTCCTGTCACCATAATAGCTTTCTATGGGCAAGGTTCTTTTCTTTTTTTCTTGCTTATTTTTTTTCCTCCTTTTTTTTTTTTTTTTTTTTTTTTTTTTTTTTTTTTTTTACTTTTAAGGTGGAACTCTGCTCCTGGGGTAAAGGTGGAGGTGTCCCAATCTTCTTGTGCAGCTCTGGACGTTAGCTTTGAGCATATTACATTAGCTTTTTAAGCCGCATGTCATATTCTTTGTTCATGTATATCAAATAGTGCCACAAAACCTCATTTGCATGTTATCTATTCACACTTTTCCTATATTCTACAGTTGATTTTTTTTTGACACATATGTAGGACTTTACATTTATTCCTCCTTAACATCATTTTAGTAGATTTAGTCTATTGTTTTTACCTGGATACAAGGCACCCTTGTGTTTGTATGGGGTACTTTGCCTGCTCTTTTCAGGAAACAGTTTGGATTTCCAGAGTTGGGCTTCTGAACTGGGACTGGAAGCTGCACCATTGATTTGCTCCACTACAGAGCCATAACTAAGAGTTTTATTTGTTGATTTGGTGGAATTAAGGTCCTCTCCCTGGCTTTCACAGAGTTTATCAGCTGAGCTGAACACCCCTTTAAACCCAGTGAGACTGACCTTTCTTGAATTTTTTCAATCTATCTTGAATGATTACATTTCATCAGACTTTGTTCAGAGACTTGATTTCATGTGATTTTCAAGAGAAATGGGGAGAGTTCTAGTAGCTTCCTGACTTTACTCTGCCATCTTGGCTCTAATTTATATCTTTTAAAAGAAAACAATCAAATATATGGACAATGTTCTTCTGAAATTAACTTGAAATGATAATTATAATATTGGCTGACATTCAGAATCCAAGAAATTTCATCCAGGTATAATAATGGTATTAATAATAATAATGGTATTAATAATAATTTACTAAGCTGATATTAAGGAAGAATAAATATAAATATAAAGTTCTACATGTATTTTTAAAAATCAATGATAGAAGATAGGGAAAGTATGACTAGATAAAATGCAAAAGAGGTTTTGTTGCACTATTTGATCTACATGAGACAAAAATGTAACATGCAGCTTAAAAAGTTAATATGATTTTAAATTAAAAGTAAAAGAAACATGATGTCCAAAGGAATGAAATTAATATATTGTATTCTGCTCTATATACACGTTTATAATTCTGTATGCAGTCCTACTGACAATATTTTAGGAAAGACATTGATGTTTTGGATCATGTCCAAAAAGAATGTAATCACTTTGGTGAGTACCAGTATATGGAAACCATGCTATATAGGGAATGGTTGAAAAGGAAACTAGAAACATTTAACTTAGCAAAAAATATTGGAGGGGGGCAAAATATTTGGAGAAACAGAATGGAAAATAAGGATTAAAATGGTTTTGGTGTCTCTTTTTTTTCTTTTGCTTCTCTTTTTTTATGCTTCTACTCCCCTTTTGCTATATCCTTTCTTGGGTTTTTTTTCCCCTTTTCCACACCCTGTTTATAGTTATTATTCATTGTGTCTAGTTCTTGACTTTCCCTGTTATTTTTGTTTAAATCATCCTTTCCTGGATTCTCTACCATCAGAGTTTGTAGTCCTTATCTTTATTGGATAGGAGGAAGATACTTATTTGAGATGCACCTTCAAATAAATGCACCCATTCAGGATCCTGCTTGTCCTAAGAATCAAATCCCTAGGAAAAGGTGAAGGTAATGGTAATTCAACTTTGATCTAAAACTATTGGGATAGATAGGGAAAGATGATTTTCAATTGGTCAACAGGTTTGGGAAACAGAAAATGGATATGAAAGAAGAGACTGTTAGCATTAATACAGTGAATTTAGTAGGGGAATATGTAGAAGAAAAAAAAAAGGCTATTTCAATTCTTTTTCTCTCCAAACACAATCCCAGAATTAAAACTTTTATGGCTCATAGCACACTTTGGGAAGCCTGACATAAATAGCAGATGTTGTGATTTTTATAAACCCACTCAACCATTAGGAGATTTCATGCAATGAAAACTCGGGAAATGAAGTATTTTTGTTCATAGTATAACATTTCGTTACAGTGGAACTACAACAAGCTTTAAATTGACATATCTTCAATGTTTTATGATATTAGTATTATGGGGAAATGATCACCATTTTAATAATTTCTTTTATTGGCTTTTTAAATCTCATACTTGCAGTAAAGATGGATGCTGGGCTGGATCAATTTTAACTCTGTATTTCATGCTGACCCTTCCTGACACCACCATTTCAATATCATTGGGAGCTAACATTATTAGTTGTTCAGCTCTGTCAAACTAGAAATTTCACCTTATTAAAATGCAGTTCCCATGGCAACTACATAGGTCTATGATTTTTGTTTTCAGAAGCTTCCCAAAGACCCATTACTAATATACAAGTCACAGAGCACGTCTTATTAATGTATGTGGTCCTGTGCTGCTTTTAAACTTGAAAAAGAGACAGAGAAAAATGCTTGAAGAATATATGAACACACTTCCCCCCAACTCCCATGTTTTGACTGAACTAAGGAGCCATGTGTCCAATAGTGTGTACTGCTTATAAGGGATGTTACTTTTATGTGGCATATGACAACAGAATGAACATATTTAAAATAATTTCATAGAAGGGAGTTTTGAAATCTTCTAGGCCATATCCCTAATCCTAGATGACGAAATAGCATTTAGCATATTACCAAAACAGCAATCATTTTCTTATTTCTTGAAAATAGGCACCTAATGTTTCTTTTTTCTTTTCTGTCCAGAGTTTTGTGGTTACCACTTATTTATTTTCATCATGGTTGCTTCATTCTTTGGTGAAGCAATGCATATTTTGTATAGTGTCCATTTAATCTTTCTGATCTAACATTTCATCACCCTCCTCCCTATCCTTGCTATAAGAGAAGAACATTTCTACTATTTAGACATAAATTTCCCAGGAAAGTTTGTATTTAAATAACTTCACTTTCACCTTTTATTTGGATGGAATTTGAGCCCTGGGTGTGAAATTAAGGCCACACAACAATAGACTATAGCCAAGTATACTCTAAATGTCTATCTCCATTCTGTAATTGACTAAAAATGTAAAAAGAAGTCTTTTTTAAAAAAAAAAAAATCTAATGCCTAGTTTTCTTTATATTTGTTACATAAATAGCATGGTATAAACAAGTGGTATCAAAGTTTAAAAAAAAGGATCTCTGAAAGCCACATACTGAGGCAGTGGAGAGAGCATTGGGCCTAGAGTTAGCAGACCCAAGTTAAAGTCTGGTTTCAAAAACTTCCTAGCCATATAACTCTGGACAAATCATTTAATAACTTTTTGCCTTAACCCACTAGAGAAGCAAATGGCAAACTATTCCAGAATCATTGCCAATAAAACCCCATTGGCAGACCCCATTGGGTCACAAAGAGTGGGACAAGACTAAACAATAACAAATCACATGTTGACTTATAAAATGACAAATTAACATTACATATGTTCCATTGCATTTGTTTTTCATTTTGTTAGCATTTCTCAATGCCATTTTAATCTTTTTTGGACCTCTATGTACTCCACTGGCACAATGGACACTGGGATGGCTTATTTTGAGGCTCTCAGTTTAAATCCCATATGTGACATAGGTGTTTGTGTGACTATTAGACACATTTACCCATTCTTTGTCCTCCTCCTGCTAGTTAATTCTCTCAAAGTGTATATTTATAAATTGAAGGGAATGAGTCAATCTACATTAGGTAGAGGAAGTTTCACACTCCATTTCTCCCTACTTCTCCTGTATGATTCATTCTGCCCAACCCAAAGTGTAAAGGATGCAGGCTTGGATGGTCACTTACCCCAAATCCTTCCAATGGATAGGTTACTGCAGCTATAATATAATGGAAGGGTAAAACTAGGGTCAATAATTACCCTGTGAAGCTAAACTTTTATTTTTAAGCAGTGGATCATGCATAGCAAAGAGAAGGGGAGAATAAGGAATGAATTGATGGACATGGATAGATATGTTTGTGTTGGAAAGAAGACATAACATTTTTTAATAATATTGCCATATGGCTAGATCATTGACCTGACTCTGGAGACTAAGGATCAAAATAGCAAGCATTTTTCCGTCCTTGTTTTTCCTGTGTTTATAGTTCTCATACAAGTCCTACTTCACAGAATTTCAGAGTTGAAAGGAATCTCACCAGCCCTCTCCTACAACCCATACCTCAATAAATGTCTACACTATTGAACAAAAAGTCATTCAGCTTCTGACTAAAGACTTCAAACAGAGGAAAAGCACTATCATCTGAGAATTCATTCCACTTTCAAATCACTTTTTTTCTATAGCTTCTACTAATTTTTTTCCTAGTTGTTCCTTCTAGAGTCAATATGCCACATCTCTAAATCCTCTTATGTGACAGTATTTATATACTTGAAGAAATATGTTGGGGTTTTTTTATTCATTAAAACTTGCAGATTTTTTCCCCTTGCCATCAACAGGATTAAGATTGAAAAAAGCACTAATTATGGGAACTTGTGATTTCCAGTTCCTATTGGATTTATTCATTATTCTATGGGATGTTGTATGTCCTGACTGCTAAAAATATTTGTGGTATGGCTTTACTGAATGTATAGAATGAATGTTGAATGGAAAATATATTTGTATTATATACACTCATTTACTTTCTGAAAGGAAAAGTCACTATTAGAAAGATTGCCAGTTCTGGAATCAGGGGGACCTGAGTTAAAATCTAGTCTCAGATATTTATTCACTATATGACTTTGGATAACTCACTTAGGCTTTGTATTCCTCAGTTTCCTTATCTATAAAATGGGAAGAATTATAAATTTTTGAATTGTTTCAAGTGTTTCTGACTCTTCACGATCCCTTTGGGATTTTATTACTTAGTGGAGTGATGTGCCATTTCCCTCTCCAGCTAATTATTCAGATAAGGAAACTGAAGCATGGCCAGCCAAATTCCAATTATCTACTTTCTAAAATTGCGATCTCAAATCCTGTTTGCAAAGAATAATCTTCATTAACAGAAAGTGAATATTTAATTAATTAATCAATCTCATGGGAGATCATGATATTCTCTTTCTAACTTCAAGAATAAGTACAATACTCTTCAGAGTTATGAAGGGTGAACATATTTTGAGAAAAAGTCAACATGCAGAAACTTGAAAACAGTCAGATTCTTATCCTTAGCTTGCAACACCAGAGATTTTGGGGAATTTTCTCTCAGTTGAGATATGGAGCTTTTTTTGGTTGAACTATGATATTTCATTACAAAATTAATATCTTATTTAATCTGCTTATTTTGTTATATGTATTCTTATAGGCATACTATCAGTAATTTCTGTTTGTAATCAACTTGGATAAATAGTTTTATTTGTTCTTTCTATATTCATTCATTATAGAGCTGGATTTTCATGGGGAGATAAAAGTTGTGTGTATATATATATATATATATATATACTTTGGTAGAACTTAAAAGATTATCTCCCCTAGATCCTAGACTATCATTATTTAAGAGTGTGTGTGTGTGTGTGTAAATACACATCCCCTTAAATATATATGAAAAATTAAATAAGCATAAAATATTAAATAATATATTTAAAGTATGCATATATATATAAATATATACCCATGTATAGATATGTATATAGGTATATTTAAGGAGATGTGTATATACACATACACACACAATCAGCTGGAGTGTGTGTATGTTTGTGCATGTTTGAAGAAAGAGAGAGAGAGAGAAAAATCTACATCTGTATCTCTACCCTTTACATCTATCATTCTAATCTAGTGATGTGTCCCTTCAAGTCACATGTAGACAGACTCATTTGGGCACATAATCTTCATTGGGCCACAAAACAAACCACATATCTATCATCATAGGGAAAAAAAATGTGGCCCTCTTTGAAGTCTTTAATCAGAAGCTGAATGACTTTTTGTTCTCTCATCAAAACAACAGAAGTCATTTTGAAGTTAAAAAATAATAGCTAGCCTTTGTATTACACTCTGCTAGCCATTATTTTTTAACTTCAAAAATACTTCTGTACAGACAAGTGACTACCTGATTACAAGAGGGCAGTGAATTCACAGTTGTTCATTTATATTTTTATTATTCATTGTTTTTAATACTGAAATATATTCGCTGTCATGCCAATGTTATGTGTCTAGGAATCAGGAACCATAGCAATTAAAGAAAGGAGAGATTTGGTGAAATCCCAAATAATCCACTTAATTACTAGATAGAAAGTACTGTCCCATAAAAGGAGGTAGAGAAGAAGAGAAAGCCGTTCATTATCTGAGAGCTATAGAGAATTTGGTACTTCCTTACGATTTCAACCTGGTGGAATGGATTGCATTACCACCATTGTTATAGAAATGCCCAATTCTACATACAGCCTTCTGATTGATTAGGATAGTGGCTAGCAGCACCACCTTGTGGTTAAATTTACATGTTCATTCACCTCTAAAAAAAAAAAAAAAAAAAAAAAAAGATTCTAAATTGGAGGATTTGAGAGAGTTTGAAAGGTTTCTCAGATTTTTTTTAGGAAATGAAGTCAAACTCCTTGGCCTACAATTTCCAGATTATTCTCTTCTTTTTAAAAATATTTGGACAGTATTTATCTTCTAATATTTTTTCTTCTCTAATTTTATACAAATCTATTAATATTTATTTAAATATCTTGGCTATGAACTCTATATTAGCCATTTTCAATCTATTATTTTAGTGCAAATACCATTCTAGTTGACAGAGAAAACAGAACCACAATAATAAATAAGAATCTATGCATTCCTTCCATCATCAAATAATATCTTTTTTCCCTACTGTGAGCTTCAGTCATTCCTTCTTGGAATCTCTTTATTCCCCAATATGTTAATTTTTTTTTTGTTTTTTTTGCAATGAAAGTCAGCTTTAATTCATTCTGAGCTTTTAATAGCCAATCATTATATTATGGCCTTCCTTTTTGTATCATTTATTACCAACTTTAATTTCTTATAGTATGTATTTTTTATTTAAATTGGTTGGTGAATTCTTTATGTATCCATATTGATCTATTCAGACAACTCTCCCCCTGCCCCTTCCACCTTATATTAGCATCCATTATGGATTCTGAATTTCTTTCTTGAGATTTTCCAATATCACCTGAGTTGTATTCCCATGACGAATTTTAATACAGTGTTTGAATTTAAACCTTTAAAATCTGCTCTAAAATCTAGGGTATATATTTAATGACAAACTTGAAGTTTGATGTTTGTTTTTATATCTTTTCCCCCATTTTTCAGCATCAATTGTTTTAATAGATCAGTTTGGATTTTTCTTGAATAAGGGTCACATTGTTCTCATTTTTATTCTTTTCATCTAATTTTGTATCAATTTTGGTTTTGCCCCAAGACTAACTTTATATAAATTATTGATTCAGAAATGATTTGAACATCTATCATCATTTCTTGTTATAATAGACCATGGACCTGACTTTCTTTAACTTCTTCTTGTTATATATGTTAGTGGCTTTAATATAGTTTACAAGCCTTTGACCTCTCATTTTTATGCCTACATCAGGTTTTCCAATATATTTTATATTCTTCTTTGAGCCTACTTTCGAATTGAAGTAAAATATTAAATTCTCTTTTATTTAATGTATAGGTTGCTATCAACTTCTTTATGGAATTATTTTACTTTTTCATTCTCTGTATAAGATATTGGCACACAAACTACTATTGTATCCAAGATGATATTTTTGTAAATACTTATCATGAAAACTGATATGAACTGACCAGATATTCCATGAAATGAATGTACCATTCCAATCACAACTTTTGACACCAATTTCACTTCTAACCAAACATAGTTTCACAGGTTGAGGCATCTGAAGGAAAAACAGTTATTTTTTACTTTTTTTTTTTTTTGTTTAAAACTTAACAAACACAAAATAAATGGGTAATTTCCATATACATAGTATAATGTATAGCTGACTTGATGTAGCTTATATCTATAGTTGCTTCCCTGATTGTTTTTAAAACAGCAGACTAGCAGAGAAATCAAAGTCACTTAAAAAAAAAAAAAAAAAAAAGCCAGAACCTATAACTACCCAAAACCAGAAGTGACTCAACACCAATCCGGGTGGGCTGTGCAACCACCTTCTGCTGTCCAGGGCTTTTCCTTGGGGCAGTTAAGACCCTGCACAGGGGAGACACAACCCGTGGCAGCCTCTAATCCATGCAGTGCGGGGCTCAGCCTGAGGCAGTGGAACTTCCACAGCAGCGAAACTCTCACAGCACCGAAAAATACTGCAGCAGCGCCTGTGCTTGCCCGGCAGAGACACTTCCAGTCTGTGTGCCAGGGCTTTTCACTGATCAGTTGCTAATATCCACAGCCCCATGGGGGAAGGGGAGGTTGGCCTGGGTTGTGACACTTTCACTGTTCAGCCTCTAGCATCAGGACAGTTGCTAGGCCAGTAGGGGGTAAATAGACCAAAAAGTAATTAGAAACTAAATAATCTCATCTTAAAGAATGATTGGAAGAAACAGCAAATTATAGAAACAATTAATAATTTCACCCAAAATAATGAAAATGATGAGACATCATACCAAAATTTGTAGGATATAGCTAAAGCAGTAATAAGGGGAAATTTTATATCTTTAGAGGCTTACTTGAGTAAAATAGAGAAAGAGAAGATCAATGAATTGGGCCTGCAACTTAAAAAGCTAGAAAAAGACCAAATTAAAAACCCCCAACCAAATACTAAACTTGAAATTCTAAAATCAAAAGGAGAAATCAAAAATATTGAAAGTAAAAAAAAAAAAAAAAAAACTATTGAATTACTAAATAAAAGTAAGAGTTGGTTTTATGAAAAAGCCAACAAAACAGATAAACCTTTGGTAAATCTGATCAGAAAAAGGAAAGAGGAAAATCAAATTGTTAGTCTTAAAAATGAAAAGGGGGATCTTTCCACCAACAAAGAGGAAATTAGAGCAATAATAAGGAGTTACTTTGACCAACTTTATGCCAATAAATTTGACAACTTAAGTGAAATGGATGACTACCTCCAAAAAATAGAGGCTTCCTAGATTAACAGAGGAGGAAGTAAATTGCTTAAATAGTCCCATTTCAGAAAAAGAAATAGAACAAGCTATTAATCAACTCCCCCCCAAAAAATCCCCAGGACCAGATGGATTTACATGTGAATTCTACCAAAAATTTAAAGAATAATTATCCCCAATGTTATATAAACTATTTGAAAAATAGGGGATGAAGGAGTCCTACCAACTCCTTTTATGGCACAGACATGTTACTGATACCTAAACCAGGTAGGTTAAAAAGGGAGAAAGAAAATTATAGACCAATCTCCTTAATGAATATTGATGCTAAAATTTTAAATAAGATATTAGCAAAAAGACTTCAGAAAATCATCCCCAGGATAATACACTATGATCAAGTAAGATTTATTCCAGGAATGCAGGGCTGGTTTAACATTAGGAAAACTATTAGTATAATTGACCATATTAATAATCAAATTAATAAAAACCATATGATCATTTCAATAGATGCAGAAAAAGCATTTGACAAAATCCAACATCCATTCCTACTAAAAACACTTGAAAGTATAGGAATAAATGAATTATTCCTTAAAATAGTCAGGAACATATATTTAAAACTGTCAGTAAGCATCATATGTAATGGGGACAAACTGGAACCTTTCCCAGTAAGATCAGGAGTGAAACAAGGTTGCCCACTATCACCATTACTATTCAATATTGTATTAGAAATGCTAGCCTCAGCAATAAGAATCGAGAAAGAGATTAAAGGAATAAGAGTAGGTAATGAGGAAATCAAACTATCACTGTTTGCAGATGATATGATGGTATACTTAGAGAACCCCAAAGATTCTAATAAAAAGTTATTAGAAATAATTCACAATTTTAGCAAAGTTGCTGGATCAAAATAAATCCACATAAATCCTCACCATTTTTATGCATCACCAACAAAATGCAACAGCAAGAGATACAAAGAGAAATTCCATTTAAAACAACTGCCAAGAGTATAAAAATATTTGGGGATTCATCTACCAAAGAAAAGTCAGGAATTATATGAGCAAAATTACAAAACACTTGCCACAAAAATAAAATCAGATTTAAATAATTGGAAATACATTTAGTGATCTTGGATAGGCAGAGAGAATATAATCAAGATGATAATACTAAACTAATCTATTTATTTAGTGCTATACCAATCAGACTCCCAAGAAACTATTTTAGTGACTTAGAAAAAAATAACAAAATTTATATGGAAGAACAAAAGGTCGAGAATTTCAAGGGAATTAATGAAAAAAAAACCAAAAATCAGATGGAGGTGGCCTAGCTGTACCTGATCTAAAGCTATATTTTAAAGCAGCAGGCACCAAAATCATTTGGTATTGGCTAAGAAATAGACTACTTGATCAGTAGAACTGGTCAGGTTCACAGGATAAAATAGTGTACAACTATAGCAATCTAGTGTTTGACAAACACAAAGATACCAACTTTTGGGATAGGAATTCATTATTTAAAAAAAACTGTTGGGAAAACTGGAAATTAGTATGGCAGAAATTAGATATGGACACACACTTAACACCATATACCAATATAAGATCAAAATGGGTCCATGGCTTAGGCATAAAGAATGAGATAATAAATAGATTAGAGGAACAGAGAATAGTCTACCTCTCAGACTTGTGGAGGAGGAAGGAATTCATGACCAAAGCAGAACTAGAGATCATTATTGATCACAAAATAGAAAAAATTTGATTACATCAAATTAAAAAGCTTTTGTACAAACAAAACTAATGTAAACAAGATTAGAGGGGAAATAATAAATTGGGAAAATATTTTTACAGTTAAAGGTTCTGATAAAGGCCTCATCTTCAAAATATATGGAGAATTGACTCTAATTTATAAGAAATCAAGCCATTCTCCAATTGATAAATGGTCAAAGGATATGAACAGACAATTTTCAGATGATGAAATTGAAACTATATCCACTCATATGAAAGAGTGTTCCAAATCACTACTGATCAGAGAAATGCAAATTAAGACAACTCTGAGAAATCATTATACACCTGTCAGATTGGCTAAGATGACAGGAAAAAATAATGATAAATGTTGGAGGGGATGTGGGAAAACTGGAACACTGATGAATTGTTGGTGGAGTTGTGAAAGAATCCAGCCATTCTGGAGAGCAATTTGGAACTACTCCCAAAAAGTTATCAAACTGTGCATACCCTTTGATCCAGCAGTGGGCTTAGATCCCAAAGAAATACTAAAGAAGGGAAAGGGACCTGTATGTGCCAAAATGTTTGTGGCAGCTCTTTTTATAGTGGCTAGAAACTGGAAAATGAATGGATGCCCATCAATTGGAGAATGGTTGGGTAAAATTAAAGTATATGAATGTTATGGAATATTATTTTTCTGTAAGAAATGACCAGCAGGATGAACAGAGAGAGGCTTGGAGAGACTTACATGAACTGATGCTGAGTGAAATGAGCAGAACTAGGAGATCACTATACACTTCAACAATGATATTCATGAAGATATATTCTGATTGAAGTGAATATCTTCAACATAAAGAAGATCTAATTCAATTCCAGTTGATCAATGATGGACAGAAACAGCTATAACCAGAGAAGGAACACTGGGCATTGAGTGTAAAATGTTTGCACTATTGTCTTTCTACCCAGGTTACTTATACCTTTGGAATCCAATTCTTACCGTGCAACAAGAAGTTTAGTTTTACACACATATATTGTATCTAGGATATACTGTAACACATTTAACATGTGTGGGATTGCCTGTCATCTAGGGGAGAGAGTAAAGGGAGGGAGGGGAAAATTTGGAAAAGTGAATACAAGGGATAATGTAAAAAAAAAATTACCCATGCATATGTACTATCAAAAAATATAATTATAAAATTAATTTAAAAAGAGAACTATATACTATATATACTAATAGTATTGGGGTTCAAGAGATAACTTACTATGCTGTTGTCTTTGAAAGAATTCAGGACACAGGCCATCTCCAAATCCAGTAAAGACATTTGTTAAGATCAGAGTAGGCTATGTTCCTTTAGGAATTTACCAGAAATTAGCAGCCCAACTAAACAAGAAAAATATATTATGAAATTTGATTACATCACAAGACACATAGATTTTGAAGTTACACAAGAAATTAGACGACATGGGAAGGACCTAAATTCTTGATGGAACTGCACATATGATTACCCAGAATGTATGCAGAAAAAAAGCCACTTGGGAAGTATATTAATGTATGATAATAATATTATGATTAGCCTGACTTCATCATAAGTTTACCTAAAGGACAGCAAAGAAGGATAGTGAATAGGCATCATATTAGAGGAAACTTATTAAAGTTTGTGGTCCAGTGTACCGGTGTACAACCTGTTGTTGCAATTTCCTTATTGGTTGATTTCTATGATATTTTTAGACTTGATGGATAATGAAATTATAGACTATATAGAACTGTACCTGGATCTGTCAGTTAGTGACTAAATATTCATGTGGAGTCTGGTTTGGGGAGGGGACTGGTTTGGGTTGAAACAATCAGATTTCTATCAACAACAATATTTTTTAGAACAACTTTGAGCAAATAAATTATTTTGATTATTATAAATACCAAAATTAACTACAAAGTATACATAGATATTTTAACGACATGTTATCTTCATCCGTGGAAAGAACTGACAAATAGAAGTATGCACAAAATTATTTTTCATATAAATACTCTTATTTGTAGTTAATAATAGCTATCTCTAGGGTGGAAGAGAGAAGAAAATAAATTTACATGATAACTTTATTATTATATTTAAAGGTAATAATGAGTTACACATAATAGATTTGTAGTTTCATGTGTTATCATCTTTTTAATTATTCTATGATGTGAAAACCATTTTCTTTCTTAAAGACAGAAGCTAGAAGAATAGCAGAAAAAAAATGAAAAGGCCAAATGTCTTTGTCTCTTGCTCTTTCCAACTCCACCTCTTCCTTCTTGAAGGGATTAAGACATTGATCTCTATTATTTATTAATGTAACCCAAATAAGACTCAGGAGCATCAACTTAATGATTTGGAATATATATATCCTAGAGTTGTCTGGATTCCACTTACTATGGTTTTGGAATAACTTTTTCCCCCTAGGATTTTTGTGCAGGCAAAAAACAGAAGGTGGAAGAAGAATTATTTCCTTAATATTTGGTAAGCAGTTGATTATGGGTATTGCCCTTCTTAGTCACTCATCTAACCTTTATTAAGTGCTGATTATGGATTCTTGCAGTGTGAAAAAGTAGAGTTCCTACTTTTAATTTCTCAGCACAATTGAGGACATTTTCTTGGGTAGGTGGGGGGAAAGTTGGTTGAGGTTGGGCTGCATGTTAAAATGTGTTGCTATTTGTAGTATTGTTCCTAATTAATTGTTAGTCTAAATATTTCTCGATTACATTTTTAAAAATTAAAAAAATAAAAAAAAATAAAAAAACATTGTCTACACCAATAAAGAAAGGAACCCATACCAATGGTCTTTGGACTTGAGGTTACATTTGTATAACAAAAAAAGGATTTTACATGAATTTTGCATTTCTATTATGTGTAGTTTACATTTCTTTTAAATTTATAAGATATTCAACATGTAACTTTCAAAGACATCCTGTGATTCTTTCTGGTCTTTCTTCGTTCTTTTTCTGCACAATTTTTTTCCTTTTATGTATTTCTTTTTTTTTTCTACTTTATCTTTCTCCTCTCTACCTTACCCCACACCAGAAAAAAAAGAAAGAAAAAATCCCCTGTACAAATTTCATAGTAAACAAAACAAATCAGTATGCTTGATATGTCAGAAAATGTACATGTTATTATATATCTTAGCTCTATTAACATTCTGTCAATAGATAGGAAACATTCTGCATCATTAGTCCTCTTAAATTGTTGTTATATAGCATTAATCAGGGTTCTTAAGTCTTTCAAAAATGCTTTTCTTTACATTATTACTGTTATTGTAAAATTGTTCCTATGTGTCCATTCATTCTTCCTGAGTTTCTCTGATAGTCACACCCAGTTAACCCCAGAGCTCTCCACTTGTTGTTTCTATAGAGGTAGTATGGAGATGTTTGTACTTCACATGAGTTAATACTCCTCCACCAGTCTTTCTTCAGATCTTCTCAGATTGCATCAGGAAGATCTAAGTTCTGCCCTAATTTCTCTTGGTTTTTCACCAGTCTATGTTTACCCTGAGGTAGAAATTTGTTTGATTTGTGGAGAAAATTTGGAGAACTTAAAATTTACCAATCTATTATGCCATCTTCCCAAAATTCTCCCCAAAAATTATCATTAAAATAGAACGAGTCTCTCTAATCTCTTCAAGTTGATTGCTTATGCCATAAATTTAATAGAAAGGGCATATATCCTTTTGGCATATGCCAGATCCAGATGAAGACAGTTTAAAAGAAAGAAGCAGCAGAAAAACAATATATAAACCCAAAGAATAAATACTACAGAACTTGATAGAATAGAGGACACAAAAGAATTAGGTTCTATAACAAGATAAAATGAAACCCAGGCCATATAAAAGTCATACCTTGTGCAATTAGTGAACATGTAGGTCTCAGTTACAAATTATATTCAAATGGTTATAGTAATGCTTATAGAGTGTCTATAAGCTGTGTGATGATTAAGAAATTCACCAACTTTTTTCATGAAGGCCTTAGCTACTAAGGAATATAAAGAGGAACACAAAGAACTAGACACATTTTTTAAAAAAAGTTATTGTTTCGTGAGTTGCCATGGCCAAAGAATTTATCAGCAAATGATCATCATATTACTCATGTGTTTCTTCAATCTTATCCTAACTGGTTCTTAGAAAGCATAGTCTGTCTTGGAGATAATCCTTGAATCCTTTCCAACTGATAGACTTTTCCAGAGTTTAGATTTTGCTGACACATCCTTCAAGAACCCAACTTAAAACATGTAAAACAAGTAATTTATAAGCATTCAGTGCATTTATGTTGAGTGAACAAATTATCCATACATAAAAGTAACTTTTTCTATTGCCTCAAAGTTGTTATTGTTACTGTTATTGTTCTTGGCTATGGGTGCTGATTAGTATTAAGTTCCTAAATTTTAACTCTGATGACTTATTTTGGCATGGAAGCACCAGGTAAACTAGGTTTTATTGGGGATACAATATAACTATTCTATAGAAAATATAAACTTTGTCTTGAGTAATTCATAATCTAGAGGGAATGGAAATACATGAATAATAGTATAAGTAGCTTTACAAGACAGTAGACAATTATGAGCAATAGATTATAACTCCTACTAAAGTTTAAAGGAAAGCAAAATTCTGATGTACCATCAGAAAAGCATCATGAAGCTATGAATCTTATTGAGTCAGGTAGGATAGTGAAAATTTGGGTGGGTTTTACATTCTATGATTAATTTTGAGTGCCTTGAGTTAGTCACTCAGTAAATAAATATTTATTAAGTGCCTATTATGTGTCAGACTCTGGGCTAAATGCTAAGAAGGCAGAAAGAGCGGAAAAGACAATTCCTGCCTTCAAGAAGTTCATAATCCAGTCTTATCTTCTTTGAGAGATACTGTCTTTGTTATCTTTGTGTTTTTTTCTTTTGCACCAGGTACAGTAATTTATACTGTCATTGACCTGTCTTGGGGAATATCCATTAAGACAGTGTACCCTTTTCTTCTTCCTTTTATTCCTTATTAAAGAGGACATTAGAGTTATAGGGGCTTCCTGGGGTATGTTTGCAGCCTGTGCAGAATGATGGCTGATTAATGCATTCAAAATCAGACTAAATGATGTCTTGTTGCAGCCAGTTAACATGCCTGAGGTCATGACTCAACAGTAGGAATGAGTATAAAATAAGGATGGAAAAAGGAGGAAGCTATGTAGCAGCTACCACGAAGTCTGCAGCCATAAGGCTTGTATGGAACCATTACAGCCTATGGCTGAGACCCAGAAGAGGATTTGAAGGAGTTTAATGTTGCCAAAAGCCAAATACACCATCAGGCAGATGGAAATATTTTGGATTTCAAAATTAAACAAATGTGCCTACAGTGGCGTGGAAACTATTATTTTAATCTATTTGCAATATTTATATTTGTGGTTAAAAATATATATCTTGCCACATGCACGCCCACACACACACACACACACACACACACACACACACACACACACACAATTTATTTGCTCTCCTTTACCCTAAGAGGACACAGAGCAAATGCTCTGGCTCATTCCATCAATATGTGGGAGGATAGTCCCCAAACTCTCCCCCAGATTGTTTTATAAATCCTCTGATCTACTTTATGTTTCTTCAAGAAGAGAAGAAATGAGATGTATATGTTGCAGGGGTAAGACTCATCACATCTTCCAAAGAATCTCTTCTCTTCTTTCTGAACCTAACTCAGTTGTTACTACTTTTCTGGTTCCCCACATTCAAATGAAAGTTATTATCTCCTTTACCATTGCTTTCTTTAAATTTTTTTTTTTCAATCTGATTTTATCTTCTACTCCTTCCATTGAAAAACAATATCAACAACAAAAATGCTTATGACAAATATGAATATTCAAACAAAAAATAAAATCTTACATAGGTCATGTTTTTAAAAATGTATGTATATGAGTCATCATCTTTCCTCCCCTCAGGCATTGGATAGCATAGATAAACATCAGTCCTCTGGAATATTACATTTATCAAAACCTTAAACACTTCAAAATTATTTGTTTTTATAATATTGTTGTTTTTTTTTTCTTCTGGTTTGACTTCACTCTGCATTGGTCTCTAAACATCTCAAGATTTCTGTGAAACAGTCCGTTTTATAATTTCTTACAATGCAATAATATTCCATTTCTTTCATTTATTGCAGTGTGTTTTCCTATCCCCCAATGGATAGGTATTTCTTTTAGTTTCTAGTTCTTTACCACTACAAAAAACAAAGCTATTATAGATGTTTATGAGGACATATAACCTTTTCTTCCATCTTTGCCTTCATTGAAATATAAGCCTATTTCTTTGTTGCTTTGTCAAAGGGTAGATATGGTTTAATGACTTTAGGGGCAAAATTCTAAATTGCTTTCCAAAATGGATGGAACAATTCATAGTCCCCAACAACAATTCATTAATGTGCTTTACAAATTTGATTATAAGTCTGTGCCTAGCCACCCCCTCTCTTGCTCTTATATTCTACTTTCTATCATACTTATTTCAGAATGTTTTAATTACATGCATATACACTTTTACACACACACACACACACACACACACACACACACACATGATTACAACTTCCTTGAGGTTGGTGAGGCCTTTTTTTGTACCTTTTTAACTGCAGCAGAGAGCATAGTGCTTTTCACATAAAGGCTTTTAGTAAAATGTTTGTTGAATTTCACAGGCCTAGAACTGAAATATTATCTAGTCCATTCACTTCTCTGCACAGAAGAATCAACTAAATCTTCCCATAAACAATACCTACCCTCATATTTCTGTAGATCAAAATTCCTCATCTATTAGGATTAAATAAATATAATTACTGGTAATAAAATTTATTAATAAAATAATCAAGGTGGTGTCTAATTTGCACAATTTTGTTACTAGAGAAAGGCTACAAACAAGGACATTTTGGAAAGAAACACTAAGAAATCAGAACAGAAAGAGTAAAAATGACAAAAATAGGCTTTCTCAGAAAATTATTTGTATATGACTGATCTGAAAGTTTTTAGTTTAATGGTTGGGAAACCCTGATACTTACAATTGTTTGAAGATCTATATCACAGTTTCTTAAACTGTGCTTTGTGATTCCATATGGGGACACATAACTGAATGAGGAGAATCAGAAAATTTTGAAATATCAATCAAATCTGAAAAATATTAAAGATGCTCTATATCCTGGAGTATCAAATATTCCTCCAAGATTTAATTATTTATGTAAAAATAAATAAGCCCATACATCTCATTATTATACATATTTGTTTTCATTTTTAGTAAATTATAAAATTACATATAAAAGAATTGTTTTAAAATTTCTTTAGATTTATTATCAGTTAATCTTTGATTTGTAAACTTACTTTATATGCCTATATATATATATATATATATATATATATATATATATACACTCAGGGTCACCTAAAAATTTCTCAAATGAAAAGAGGTTGCAAGTGGAAAAAGTTTAAGAAGAGTGGATCTATATAACTGTTACTTGCTCTGGCAGAAACTACCTCTACTACTGTTAGAGGTGAGTCTTTCCATGAGAGATTCCACATATTAGTAGTAAGACTGGTAAACACCACGTCTCAGAGATGGGTTGGAAATTAGCATTTGAATCTTGGGGCCTAGAGTATTTTCTGTTCAGGCCTAGGAACAAATCCGCATTCCTATCTGCTATCTATTACATTATAAAAATTATAAGAAATTCTTTTAGCTCAGAAATTCTGGGTTTTTTATTTTTATTCTGAACTTATTTTTTAAAAATATAATTTTACTATACACAGCAGAACACTATGATGAAACTGTGATAATGATCTGTCCTCAACATGTAGCATGGGGGTGAATTATGTCTCAAAGGAAGATAGATACCTCTAGACTCTTCGCTCTATATCCCTTTCCAAGGGAGTCGTTATTTCCTATTAGTAGGGGAAGCAGGAAATTGGAGTCAGAAGATTCACCTACTTTTCTCTCTTGAGACAGTTGGTACTAGTAGAGAATCCTATCTGTAATTTCCTTTAAGTATTGCTAATTTAGGAAATATGGTTTTCAATTTCAGAATAGCTTCTGATTGCTGTTTCATTACTGGAGGAAGTATCCTTCAAGCTTTATATCTAAGGCTTAACTTCCTACCAAATCCTGGTTCTACAATGAACATGTTTAACACTTAGCCAAGAAACCTATTTATTCAAATCAGTTTCAAAATAGAAATCAGAGAAAGCATATGTAGTAAAATACATACCACATAATACCAAGTAAAGGAACTTTCCCATGGGCAGTACGATAACTCACCTTACCAAAAAAGAAAACTTCAGATCTCACCCAAAGGGAAGTTCCCCAGGAACTATAGTGTATCAAGTTGAGGAAAGAAACAAATGACAACTGACTGCTACTACAATATTAGCTTCTTTCCAGCATCTTTTCCTTTGGTTATCTGAAGTGAGGATGGCATCTTCTATTTTCTCTCACAAAAGCAGGAGTAAGTTGTTTCTGAAGTCCAAAAAGACTCAGCAACTCAAAGGAAAATTTAGGGAAAACTGAAAGACTTGAAGAGAACTGAACAGCTTCCTTTTATCCTGCTCTCTCCAAGTCCCCCCCTGCCCCAGACACAGGCCCAGGGTTTTGATTTCCAGCAAAAAAAGAGAGTCCCATATCAATGGACTTTGGGAGTAGGATTACATTCTACTACATGACAGAGGCACCACATGTTTGCTTAGCTTAGAAACTCCATTTTTATTTTTTTTCATTTTGAGCTTGTTTTTTAAAAGGCTATTTTCATATACAAGGAAAACAGAAAAAAGGAGAATGTATGAGAAATCATGAATCTCCCTGTCATGTTGCTGTTGAATCCTATTTTAGTTGTGTGCAATTTTTTGTGAACCTATTTTGGATTTTTTTTGCTAAAGATACTGGAGTGGTTTACTATTTCCTGCTTTAACTCATTTTACAGACAATTTTGAGGTAATTATATATTGCCATCAACAAAGTGAGACCTGGGAAAGACCTTAACTTAAAAAAGCCAAGGTCTCCCCCTGCATCTGGGTCCATTTCCAGTTTTCCTATATCTTGCTACTTTTCCCAGATGGCTCCAGAGGAAAAAGTGAGGCTGGTGATTTTGCACAGACCTCCCTCACTTAAATCCAATTAACTTGCAAATCAGTTCATTACTTTCCTGACGTCATTGGTCCTCTTTGAGAATAAAGAATAAATAATAATAATAATATGGATAGGAACTGAGGCAAACAGGCATGTGTGATTTACCATAGTCATAAAGCTGTCAAATCTCTGCGATTAGATTTGAAGTCAGGAAGATGAGTATTGCTGACTCTAGGCATGATCTATTCACTTAGCTGTTCTCAAACTCTAGCAACATGTATAATGGCAATACGCATTGTTATTAGTGTATTGATTAGTCATACCTGACTCTTTGTGACCCCTCCCCAGTTTGAGTTTTCTTGACAAAGACACTGGAGTGGTTTGCCATTTTCTTTTCCAGATTACTTTACAGATGAGGAAACTGAGGCAAGCAGGGTTAAATGGTTTTCTCAGGGTCACACAGCTGAAGTCAGATTTAAACTTAGATCCTCATGACTCCAGGCCTGGCACTCTAATTATTCTGCTATTTAACTGTCATGTCATACCAATTTTCTAAAAATATATGATAGATTTTCCACATTACTTTCAAAATTATCTGCTTCTTTCTACTTCCTCTGAGAAAGTGTGAAAGTATTTGTGTTTTTATACAACATGGCACTCTGCTGCTATTTTTACACAGTACCAATCATTTTCCTTTTTGCCTTTTTTATTTGTATTTTTTCTCTAAGACAATAATAGTCTTTCTAAGATTCAGGAATTCTGTGGATTCTGATCACTTCTATATGTTCTCAAATTCTATTTTTTGAAAGAAGAATAATTCCTAGGCTTATTAGAAATTCACCTTTCTAAGAATATAAAATCCACTTCCTTCTATGAAAAAGATGATGATGACTTTTTTCACATATGGTCTGATTGAAGAATCAGTAGTTTCTTTGTTTTTTTGTAGCTAATTAATTTCTGACTCTTCAAATTCATTGTACTGTCCCTTGTCCTTGATAGAGGAGAGATAAAGGATGTGCTGAGTGAAATGGAGCTGAGAATTCATCATAAAAATGTCAGGTGGGTTCAAGGCTGCTGAATCGGAGCATCAAACAGAACAAAAAAAATACTAAAAAAATTACAATCCAGCCCCTGAACAGTAGGAAAAGATCAGAGGTGCCAGCAATTAGGAAAATTTATAACTTTATGTGCAAATGGTAAGGTTGGCATATAGGCAGTTCAAAAGTAAAAGTAAAATATGTACACAGATGTTTGCATATTTGTTCTAGCAATCATTCAGGGAATACTTTGGGTAGGATGTCATGGGTAGCTTCAGGAAGCACAACTTTGGGACTTTTGGTGTCAACTCTATCAAGTTCCAACTTAACATTCCATAAAGCTTGGGAGTTTAGAGTTCATCTTCTGATCCAACCCCATCATCTTTAAGTTGAGGAAATTGAAGCCTCTGGAAGTATATTCAGATGAATCCATAAGAAATAAGTGAAATTACAAAGATAAAATCTCACATGACCCTGACTCTAAATCCAGGGCTCTTCACACAGCATCTTTTTCTTTCTGATACCCAGTAGAAGGATCTGCAACTAGAGCTAGTAGGGGCAGGAGCCAGGAGGTATTGGAGGTGGTGATAGTTTCTGTTATTCAGAGAAGGAAAAGTTTCAAGAAAGTAGTAGGAAATGAGAGAGACTTACAATCAAGGCTACATACAAATTTTAGTTGGTGAAAGACAAAGATCTTCTATTTCAGTGTTTCTCAATGTTTTTTGTTCCATTTTTTTCCATTTCCATTTGTTTTTTCTCTTTTAGCAAAGGGAAAAAAAACGTATTGTGAACTCCTTCAACAATTTAATATGTTAATCTTGAGTTTAGCTTTATTTACTGTTCATAACTATAATAATAGCTTTTGTTTCCAAATTCTCAAAATTAAAATGTATATAATTAGTATAAAGATGTAAATTTTATTCTATCTATAATTATGAACATACTCTATAAAATTGCAAAACTATAAATAATCACAAATATTTTCTATGTAACTTTTGGTAAGAATTAAAGAAACAATATATCAAGGCCTTATAACCTACTATTATTTGAAATACTTTAGATAAAACTAAGTTTTGTTGAATATAAATAACACTAATGAAATAAATTACAATATGGAAGATGCTTAAAGATACAATAATCCTATATAAAATTAATTCTGATATTGGACATCACAGGTGAAAAATATTTGGCTTCAATATTTAGCTAAGCATCACACAAACACAGTTTTAAACCTGGTTCTGTGTTGAGATTATATATTTTTTTGACTTAAAGACAAGAATAAAATGAAAATGCCAGTTCACAAAAATATATGACAGAAAATAATAGGAGAATTTTACAAGCTCAAGAGAGTTGAGAGCTTGAATTTTTTTTTTAGCCACCTAACCATGTAATGACAAAGAATAGCTATTTGTAATATAAAATATTTATTTTTTTCTACTGGCTAATGACAAGTGCTCTATTAAATAATAAATACACTTAAAGTTTAGTTGTACAAATCACTTCATTTTAAGCAATATTTATATATAAACTAAACTTTGTAAGGAAAGATGACTCAGGTGTAACTTTCTTTTCTTTTACCACTAGCCCAGTTAACCTCTCATAAAACTTCTTGTATTATTGATCAGTGTGGCCAACTAGTTTATTTGAAAATTTGCTAGAGAGAAGAATAGTAACATAAATGAAGGATAACTTTAAATCAGAAAACAGCCTTAATACTGAAAAAGGAGGGCAATATAATATTTCTTTAGAACGTTTGTGATAGCCTGTAATGTTTTCAAGATGGCTCATAATACACATGCCCAATGATCATAGTTTTCAAACAATCTGACATATATGCTGCAAGAATGCAAATTAATTTCTTGAACATATGATTTTACAGATGATAAAGAATGATTATGGCATAATAGAGAGGAATAAGGTAACTACTCTAGTGCTGTGTACACAACAGAAATAAGGGTATTGGTTTGGGATTGAATGTCAAGCTATTGTGGTAGTTTGGGATAAAAAAAAATGGGTGACTGAAAGATACTGTAAGAACATATTGCAGTCAGAAGAAGTCTGTATTTGATGTGATCCTTGTGTTCATGATCATGGTGACAGAATTTCTACCGAAATAAACTTATGTTTCAAATATGCAAATGCTTGTCACAGAGGAAAAATATATCTGTAATACAAAAGGGTGATAATTATTAAAGTGTTATTTATTTTGAAATATCTGCCTGAATTCCTTATGGCACCATTATAAATGTTGGGGTTCCAAAACCACTGCTCTACATAACATCATCTACTTGTTAAGATTGTTGAAAAGGTCAAATGAGATAATAAATGCAAAGTGAATTGCAAATATTAAAATGTTATAAAAATGTTAGCTATTTATATTAGTAGTAGCAGTGGCAGTAGCACTACTCTCTGCTTTTTTAATGACTTCCAGAATGAAGCAGACCAAAGAGGAAGGGGTACAAAGGAAGTATAAAAAATATTTCTTGAACAATACAAATGTCAGTCTTTTACTGAAACAAACAAACAAGATGATTCAGCTATCTACAGCTGGTTCTCTAGTTAGCAGAGTAAAGGAGTCAATTTCTATCAAGGCCTTATCCAAAATGAAGCATGTCCTGTTCCATCTAATCTTGCACTTTCCTCCAGCCCAATCTCCATTTTTGAGAAAAATGTCATGATGAAAACTCTTATACTTTAACCAGAGATTCCAGATTGTAGTATCATTTTCCAAACCCTGCTCTCCACCCCTTATCATCAGATTCCTTATTCCTACCCATCCCTCAATTCTTATACCCCAAGTTTCAACTAAACACTACCACTCAGTCCTTCTACTGTGTCCTCTGGAATATCTGTTAGAGGCAATAAATTCCTCTCCATCTTCGATTTTTTCCTTTCCCACTCTTTCCATTTACTAGTTATTACTGAAAGCTGCCTGGTTCTCCAAGATGACATAGCCTGTTCAGCAATCTTTTTCCAATACTGATTGTATCTTCATTCAGTCTCTTCAGCTCCCTGGTTAAAGAAGGAGATTTGGAATGCTTCTTTCTCTCCACTGCCACATCTAATTTCTTTCCTTACTCTCTCACTCAGTAATCTCTATTCCTTTGAAATTTAGGCTATTCATATCTACTATCCAATTAAAATATTATATTTGTTACTCTATAAACTCCCATGTTATTCTTCTTTCTTCAATTAGTTCATTGTTCACTTCCCCCCTTTCTCTCCAACTCTTGTATTAGATTACAATGTGTGTGCATACAATAAATTCGATAACTTAAATGAAATGGAAGAATACCTTCAAAAATATAGCTTGCCCAGATTAACACAGGAAGAAGTAAGTAGTCTAAATAGTCCATCTCAGAAAAAGAAATAGACCAAGCAATTAACCAACTTCCTAAGAAAAAGTCCCCAGGACCAGATGGATTTACATGTGAATTCTACCAAACATTTAAAGAACAACTAACTCCAATGCTATGTAAACTATTTGAAAAAATAGGGATTGAAGGAGTCCTACCAAATTCCTTCTATGACACAGACATGGTACTGATACCTAAACCAGGTAGATCGAAAAACTGAGAAAGAAAAACTATAGACCAATCTCCTTAATGAATATTGATGCTAAAATCTTAAATAAGATATTAGCAAATAGACTTCAGAAAATCATCCCCAGGATAATACACTATGACCAAGTGGGATTTATACCAGGAATGCAGGGCTGGTTTAATATTAGGAAAACTATTAGTATAATTGACCATATTAATAATCAAATTAATAAAAAACATATGATCATCTCAATAAATGCAGAAAAAGCATTTGATAAAATCCAACATCCATTCCTACTAAAAAGGCTTGAGAGTATAGGAATAAATGGACTATTCTTTAAAATAATAACAAGCATATATTTAAAACCGTCAGTAAACATCATATGTAATGGCGATAAACTAGAACCTTTCCCTATAAGATCAGGAGTGAAACAAGGTTGCCCACTATCATCATTATTATTCAATATAGTACTAGAAATTCTAGCCTCGGCAATAAGAGCTGAGAAAGAGATTCAAGGAATTAGAGTAGGTAATGAGGAAATCAAATTATCACTTTTTGCAGATGACATGATGCTATACTTAGAGAACCCCAACGACTCTGCTAAAAAGCTATTAGAAATAATTCCGAATTTTAGCAAAGTTGCAGGATACAAAATAAATCCACATAAATCCTCAGCATTTTTATACATTACCAACACAATCCAACAGCAAGAGATACAAAGAGAAATTCCATTCAAAATAATGGTCGATAGTATAAAATATTTTGGGAATATATCTACCAAAGGAGAGTCAGGAATTATATGAGCAAAATTACAAAACACTTGCCACAAAAATAAAGTCAGATTTAAATAATTGGAAAGACATTCAGTGCTCTTGGATAGGCCGAGCGAATATAATAAAGATGACAATACTCCCCAAACTAATCTACTTATTTAGTGCTATACCAATCAGACTCCCAAGAAACTATTTTAATGACCTAGAAAAAATAACAACAGAATTCATATGGAACAACAAAAGGTCGAGAATTTCAAGGGAAGTAATGAAAAAAAAAAATTAAGTGAAGGTGGTCTAGCTGTACCTGATCTAGAACTATATTATAAAGCAACAGTCACCAAAACCATTTGGTATTGGCTAAGAAATAGACTAGTTGATCAGTGGCATAGGTTAGGTTCACAGGGCAAGATAGTGAATAAAAATAGCAATCTAGTGTTTGACAAACCCAAAGATCTCAAATTTTGGGATAAGAATTCATTATTTGACAAAAACTGCTGGGAAAACTGGAAATTAGTATGGCAGAAACTATGCATGGACCCACATTTAACACCACATACTAAGATTAGATCAAAATGGGTCCAAGATTTAGGCATAAAGAACGAAATCATAAATAAATTGGAGGAACATGGGATGGTTTACCTCTCAGACTTGTAGAAGAGGAAGGAGTTTGTGTCCAAGGGAGAACTAGAGAGCATTATTGATCACAAAATAGAACATTTTGATTACACCAAATTAAAAAGTTTCTGCACAAACAAAACTAATGCAAACAAGATTAGAAGGGAAGTAACAAATTGGGGAAACATTTTTACAGTTAAAGGTTCTGATAAAGGCCTCATCTACAAAATATACAGAGAATTGACTTTAATTTATAAGAAATCAAGCCATTCTCCAATTGATAAATGGTCAAAGGATATGAACAGACAATTTTCAGATGACGAAATTAAAACTATTTCCACTCATATGAAAGTGTTCCAAATCACTATTGATCAGAGAAATGCAAATTAAGACAACTCTGAGATATCATTACACACCTGTCAGATTGGCTAAGATGAGAAGAACAAATAACGATGAATGTTGGAGGGGCTTTGGGAAAACTGGGACACTGATGCATTGTTGGTGAGTTTGTGAAAGAATCCAACCATTCTGGAGAGCAATCTGGAATTATGCCCAAAAAGTTATCAAAATGTGCATACCCTTTGACCCAGCCATACTACTACTGGGCTTATATCCCAAGGAAATACTAAAGAAGGGAAAGGGACCTGTATGTGCCAAAATGTTTGTGGCAGCCCTTTTTGTAGTGGCTAGAAACTGGAAAATGAATGGATGTCCATCAATTGGAGAGTGGTTGGGTAAATTATGGTATATGAATGTTATGGAATATTATTGTTCTGTAAGAAATGACCAAGAGGAGGAATACAGAGAGGCTTGGAGAGACTTACATCAACAGATGCTAAGTGAAACGAGCAGAACCAGAAGATCATTATACACTTCAACAATGATACTATACGAGGATGTATGCTGATGGAAGTGGATATCTTCAACATAGAGAAGAGCTAATCCAATTCCAGTTGATTAATGATGGACAGAATCAGCTACATCCAGAAAAGGAACACTGGGAAATGAGTGTAAACTGTTATTTTTACCTTCTAAATCCAATTCTTCCTGTGCAACAAGAAATTCAGTTCTACACACATATATTGTATCTAGAATATACTGTAATATATTTAACATGTATAAGACTGCCTGCCATCTGGGGGAAGGGCTTGGGGGAGGAAGGGAAAAAATCTGAATAGAAGTAAGTGCAAGGGATAATGTTGTAAAAAATTACCCATGCATATGTACTGTCAAAAAAAAAGTTATAATTATAAAATAAAATAAAAATTAAATAAACAACAACAAAAAAAGAAAGCTAACAAGATCTCCATCAAAGGAGAAAAAAAATATCTTCCATTACAGCAAACAGTAGTAATAAAAAGACTCTTGACTCAGGTGAAGCAGAAGCAGTTTGGTACATTGGAGTGAGTACTGCGCTGGGAATTAATAAGAAGTGGATTCAGATCTTGCTCAAAAAATTCTGACTTTGTGACCTTCGTCAGGCCAGTCACCCTGTATGTAATCTGAAAGTGCAGGACTTGGCTACTATTTTAAATCAAATGCAAGAAGTTTAACAAGCTTTTATTAAAGAATCTTTATGTACCAAGTTCAGAAAAATAAAATCATTCTTGCCCTGAAGAAAATAAATGAAAAAAACAAAACAAAAACAAAAAAAAAAAAAAAAAAAAAAAAAAAAATGTGTGTGCATATGTATAGATAGATAGACATATATATATATATAAAAAAGAACTTAAAGAATTTTGATTAACTCAATGATACAGTACAATAAAATACAACTAAAATGAACATTTATTAATTTCTTATTAAGTACCAGGCATTGTGCTAAGACTTGGGGATTCAAATAAAAAAAGACAAACTGTCCCCTAAAGGAATTTATGTTCTAATGGGGACCAGACAAAAGCAAATCTTAAAGGAAATTAGGGACTAACAATTTGCATGTATTTGAAACTAGGTAAAGCTACTGACAGAAGGTAATGGCAGAAAAATCCAGATCCTAGCCCTCTATAAAAGAAAATTTTAGAAGGAGTTTATTTCTCCATTCTCTAATCTTCCAATCAGAGGAGAAAAGGTTAAATGAATTGGGGGAAATTTTGAGTATATGAAGTAAATTAACAGCATGATGGTGAGATTTCAAATAATAAATGTAAAGTGAGAATCCATGACACTTGACGAAGACATGATGAAGGTAAAATAGAGGAAGAGACATTTTCAGACATAACTAATATGGACATTTATTTTGTTGGACTCTGCTGCTATGTAAGAAGAGTTTTATTTTTCAAGTTTGTTATTTTTAATTGTTCAATGTCAGGTGTAATGGAGAGTAATAATAGATTAATTCTAAAAACAAATAGATAAGTCATTAAAACTATATGACCAAAAGTGATTCTGAACAGAAGTACAAATTTTCAGTGATTTAAAAAAGTATCCAAAAGTATTCTTTATCAGAAAATACAAATTAAAATACCTTTGAGATGTCATCTTATATCTATTAAACTTATAAGGATGGCAAAAGATGAAAAAAATAATATTAGTGGTAATGTAGGAAAACAATTAGCATGCTGGACCTGGAGTCAGAGAAATCCAAACTCAAATCCAGTCTCAGATAATGAAAAAATCTGTGCCCCTGATCAAGTCAATTAACCTGTTTGTCTCAGTTTCTTTATCTGTAAAATTAGGAAAATAATACCAACTACCTCCCAAGGTTGTTACGTGAATAAAATGTTATATTTTAAAAGCACTTTGCAAACTTTAAAGTGATATATATAGATAGATAGATAGTTATCTTATATCTATAGATAGATATAAATATATAATTAGTTATTAGATAACTAATATCCATATTAGTTATGGAAAGCATATTTTAATTAATATGTTCCTATTTATATAATTTATTCCTATTATATAATTTGACTCAGAAATTCCACTTCAATTAATCAACAGTCATTTATTAAATCCTCACTATGAGTCCGACGCTATTCTAAGCACTTGAGACAAAAAAAAAAAAAAAAAAAAAAAACTGACATTCTAAAAGGAGAAATATTCTACAGAAATTAGAAGACACATCAATATAGAATTAATAGAAAACCACTTTAGAGGGAGTATAATTGACAAATGTTGGTCTTGTCAAGCAGAAGATATTAGAATAGAGAAAAGATGAGTAAGAGATAAGAGTGTTTTAGGTGATCAGGAAGAGAGAAAACATAGCTCTTGGCAAATGGCTTTGATTTTATTTTTATAAAGAGGTAAGGTCCTCAGCAAAGAGAATGGAGATAGAGAGTATGATGTGTAGTTTAAGAAAAGAAGACAGTTGAATGGAACAAGGAAACAATTAGTAAAAAACTGGACCCAGTTGAGATTAACACTATTAATTTGTGGACTGGGTCAATACAGTTCTGTGATTTGCTTAAATTCTATTCAATAGCACATGAGTTGAAGTGAAAGAGAACAATTGTGGAAATCATCTAAATGCATTGTAAGATGTGGCAGACAATGGGACAAGGGAATAAGAGATTTAAGATTAGAGGATGGTGTGGCTTTTAGCTGATTCACTAAGAGGTAGAATCAGAGGAGAAAGAGTGTGGCCAGTGCTAGTGTGATAGGCAGGGAAAGTATTGAGGTAAAGAGGGACTGGAAGTCACAATAAACATAAAAAAATAGCTTTATGAGGAATGAAGCAAAGATAAAGAGTACAAGATAAAATGTTATAATTAAAGGAAATTCATAATTTTTCAACAGTAAAGTAGAACATTTTTGGTAATGGCAAGATCAGGTTTATTATTCTCTGAGCATAGTTCTTAGAAGTTCAGAATTTGTATAGATGAAAGAACTAGCAAGTTGGACATTTAAGAGAATATCAATTGTATACACTGAAGTCTAGAACAGTATGACAAAGATTTAGGAAGAGAAAGAATTTTATGAGCCATAACTAGAGAATAAGGAAATCAGAATATTAAAGCCATCAGGATCTGGATAAATTTAAATTGAATAAACCTCACATAAAGAGAAGTTGCTTAATGATGTCGGTAGAAGCTGAATCTGGTAGTGATAATATGGAAGTAGATGATATAGAACTCCACCTTTATCACAATTGACCACAAGTTGAGGGCATGAGTGAAAATACAATACTATACTAGAAAGGGTAACTAGAGATGAAATGGCATTATGAGGGAACCAGGTTTCAAAGAAAGTCAGAAGATGAGAAGAATGAGAAAAAAAAAGATTTTAAAATTGAAGTAAGTTTATTAATTATGGACAGACAAGTGTTCCAGAATATTCAATGGACAGATCTGGAATGGGATAGTAAGAGAGTATAATTTGAAAGGAATGAAAATGAGGGAACAGACAACTAAGGTGAGGAAGGAAGAGAAATATTCTTTGATAACTGGTGGTTCAGTATCCCAGAAATAAGAGGAGAAGGAATTGGAAATATTGGCACATTATCGCCTAATTACATGATCTGTCATGTTACTAGGAATTGGGAGATTGCCTGAAGGGCATTTGTATCTCTAGGCCAGTAAAAAAGCTTAGTACAGAAATATGAGTTGAGTTTTTTCCTGGATTTGCCTTGCCAGCCCCACCTTTATTACTCACAGGACTAGGACTAGAACAAGTTATTTTCTCAAATTTGCTGAGGAAGTTAGTAAAGAGATAAGTTGTCATTTGTACCAGTGCAACTTGACAAACATAACTTTGCCAGCTAAGATAACAGGGCCTGACCTCTGTATAACTGGACACATCTGTAAGCCTAGTGAAAATGTAGAAGATAGCCTATCCCAGCCCAGAAGAACTGGAAACAAGCCATATGTCCTATGAATGCATGAACTATTAGTACTCCATAATAAAAATGATTAATATAAGGAAATAAGGAAACATTTCTATGAAGTGATACAAAATGGAAAAAAAATAAACCAAGAACCAACACATGTACCACAATAAACATAAATAAAATTAAACCATCTTAACACATGGCAAATAAAATGGATAATATTGCTAGCACTTGTTTTTTTTTTAATATAATTGTTATGAGGATCAAAGGAGATAATATTTGTAGAGGAGTGTTTAGCCTAATACTCAGAACATAAAAAAAATCCTTAATAAATGCTTATTCACTTCCCCTTTCTCCTAATGTTCACTGGACAATGAAATTATATTTTTAAAGAGTGCAATACCCTAATTTTACAGAAAAGTAAATTAAGGCCATTAGAAATAAAATAACATATCCCAGATCACACACTATCACTAGATAGAGCCAAAGTTTAAACCCAGGTCTTCTGGTTTCAAATTTACCATTCTTCTCACTAAACCCTGTTGCCTCTAGACAATGTACAATGTCCACTTTCTTCATTTCTTTTACGATTTGGCAAATAATATATGTGTGCAAACATATTTATCATCATCAATAACCATTTATTTACTTTTAGGAGAGAGGAAAAAGAGCAAATTTGTTTTTTTCCCCTTTTTGTTTTGTTATGGATGTTCTTATGATTTTTATTGTTTTTCTTGGGTTCAATGATGGTATGAATCCAGAGAAATTATAGCAAAAGTTGTAATTTTTTAAAAAGAGTGAGCATGAAAATGAGTCCATTAATACTAATCAAAAAAGAAGGAAATAAGAAAATAATGTCTTGAAATATAGCAAAAATTTTTCTCATGTTCTTCCTGAAAAAAAAGTTCTCACAGATTCATAGTATCATTGTGTATGTGAAAAATTCAGGTTCCATAAACTGTATTTTGTTCTATAACAGATAAAATCTTGAGTATTTCATAAAATTCACTTGCATGTATCTATAGATGATATACTTCTACATTGACTAATCCATATAATTATTTTATAGAATAATAAATGTATATAATTTCACCGCTGAAACTTATTGTTTTACATATGGAACTCCTTGTTTTTGAAACCACATTCCATCAATGGTGATTGACCACTTATAACTTAGTGAATTACTTGGATTTCTGCCTGTGCTTTCAAAGTGTATGAATGTGAGCAACAGAATTTCAGCCCTAACCTTCCTGATCCCAAACTTAGCCAACTATCCCACACTACCTCTCTTGTATTTGTACAAAGCTCTACAATTACAAAACCTTCATTTCACATAATCAAATATCTGTGATTTCATACATTAATGAAATTCAAGGTAGGTGTGGGAGGGTGGAATGGGAAATGACTTATACACTTTAATAATTAGTCTACATAAATGGCTGTAGTAGGGGGGAGAGAATTACCTAGTGGCCAACCACCTGCTAATGTCTCCCCCAACTTATTTACCAAAGTCCAAGGAGCAAATGTAGAGTGTACTCAATGAACCCATACTCCCAAGGCTTTTTAGCTTGGTAGTGCATCCCACAGTTTATATTCTTCCAATAAAGTTTTCAAGAATACAGCATCTAGTCTGTTATCACAATGTGACAATATATCAGCAGTTTTCTGGAAGATTGTTACAAAGTATTCTACATGTAGTATCTTATTACATGTAACATAGATATTTTATTCATAATAAATCTGGAAGATATAATGCAATAATTATTATCCCCATTTTGCAAATTAGGAAACAGACTCAGAAATGTTTAGCGACTTGTCCAAATATCCAAATGGCAAAGATATAAAGACTTGCACATCATCTAGGAGTGGCTCATTTATATAATAATTGCTCTACCTAAGGGAATTAAACAATAATGAAATAGCTTAATTTTGAAGTGTTTTATAGTTAAAATGAAAACAAATTTTACATTATCTTACCTACAGAAAAAAATTAGTTGCACTTAATATCTATTTACTGATCCCTAAAACTGGAATTTCTAATAACAAAGTTAACATTTACATTATTCTTAATTGTCAGCCCAATGAATAGTAACTGGATAAATAATTGCAGTCACCCCTTGTAAGTTTTATATCTAAATGTATGGTCATGTTATAGTCCTTTCTTACATGATTAAAAGGGAGCAAAAAGGTCATGGTAGGTTGAAGGAATTCAGAAAAGAGAGAGAAAAGAAGAATAAATAAATAAATGATTTCACCTCCCAACATATAGAATAGTAATTCCTACAAAATTATGCCCCCTACATATAAAATATATTGGCCAATTATCCTTCCTCCCTTAGGGTTCAAAATGCAGGACTATTCTCAGCATAATTAGATTAACTAAACCTGGCAAAACAGAAACATTCTCCTTTATATTTGCTATAATTTTTAAAGCTGATAAGCCTTTATCAAAGTTCATTTCCATCTAAGTAATACACAAAAGACTATTTTTTCCTCCACTAGCATTTGAAATACTATTCTTTAATGCAATTCAAGTAGAACTTAAACCTTAAAGAAACTAACATGAAGGCATCCTCTTTCCAGAATTGGACTCTTAAAAGTTCCCATGAATAGAGATGAAACTAAAATAGCATTTTCAGAGAACACTTGAAGACAGCAGAATCCAACATTTTCTAAGCTTTTTCTGAGAAGGATGAATGCTTTAACCTTGGAATTTCCTTTGATTCTGCTAGCATATAGAATAGCATCTCTCAAATATAGCTGCTACAGATGAAAACACAATCAGCCTCCAGTCATTCAGTGAGGTATCCTGTATACCCTGCACTATACCTCAAAATAGGAGATTATTATAATTCGGGTAGTCTTAAAAAGAGGGGGAAAAAGGTCTCCATCCAGATTGCCTACATTTTGCTTGGTGAAATATTCATTCAAAGAATTTAATTGAAACTCCAATGCTTCTGTCAGCTGAATTCATCTTCTTTCGGGGGTAATCTAAAACCTGAAGTTTGTGTGTGTGTGTGTGTGTGTGTGTGTGTGTGTGTGTGTGTGTGTGTGTGTGTACATATATACATTTCTATCCCACCCCCAAGGAATGTTTCTAAAATATTTTTCCCTCTGAAATGGAGACCCCATGATTTCCATTTAAAGCCTTATTATCTTGTATGAAACTGACATGGGAAAGAAGCTACCACAAATGTCCACCTGTGTTTAGAAATGTTGCAACCACACTAAATTTCATGTTAGGACCAAAGAAAGTCAGAACTTGACCATGAGCAATCTGAGGTCTTGAGAAAACATATAATTTACTACTGCTAATCAATAAGTATTTGGCAAAACTGGGATTACAACTGAATAAATCAGCAATCATTTATTAAGTACTGACTATGTTCCAGGCACTTAACTGGGGAGGAAACAAAAAAATATTTTTAAAAAGTTTAGCAAAACCAACAAACACATTTTATTACTTTGCTATTCAGTGTTTCATAAACACTCACCTCTGCAAATGAGAGTAATATGAATCTGCCTTCTCTTCTCCTTTTGGAGCCAAGATTGGCCATCATAATTTCACGGAATTCAGCTTTGTTTCAGTTTTTTTCAGTTTCTTTCTTTTTTTTCTTTCTTTTCTTTCTTTTTTTTTTTTTTTTTGTAGTCATGTGTATTATTCTCCTGGTTCTGTTTACTTTGCTTTATATAAGTTTATATACTTTCCCATGTGTCTCTGAATTTATTTTCTTCATCATTTCCAATAGTAGAGTAAAATTATTTTACTATAGAAATATGAATATTTTGGGTGGGTTTATTTTATATACTGCAATGTGGCTAAAGTTAATTATTTCAAATAGTTTTAAAATTGATTCTCCAAGATTCATATACCACATTCATATACCACAACATGTTTAGTCATTGCTAGGTCAAAGATTATGAACATTTTAATCATTTTTATATAATCCCAAATTGTTATCCAGAATAGTAAAATCATTTTGCAAATCCATCAATGGGGTATGAATGTGTCTATCTTTCTACAAATCCTTCAACATTAACCATTCCTATCTGTTGTCATATTTGCCAGTTTAGCAGATGTGAAATAGAACCAAAAAATTTTATTAATTTGCATTTGGCTTAAATTGGTGATTTAGAGCATTTTTTTCATATGGTTTTTTTCTTTTAAAAAAATTCTTAAATATTTATTTTTTTCCAATTACATGTAAAAATCAGACAGTTTTTTAAAAAAAGATTTAGTTACAAATTTTCTCTATTCCTTCTCTTTTCCTGCTTCATTTATAAGACAAATAATTTGATATAGGCCATACATACACAATCATCCAAAATATATTCCATTGTAGTTGTATTATAAAAGAAGTCATAGACTAAAGAGAAAAGGTTTTCAAAAAGCATGTTTAAATCTGCATTCATATTCTCATCAGTACTTTCTCTGGAGATGGGTAGTGTGTTTCAACATGAGTTCTTTGGAATTACCTTAGATCATTGCATTGCTGAGAATAGCTAAGTGATTCATAATTCATCATACAATATTGCTGATACTGTGTAAAATGTTTTACTGATTCTGCTCACTTCACTTTGCATCAGTTTATATTTGATTGTCCAAGTTTTTCTAAAAGCATTCTGCTCATCATTTCTTATAGAACAATAGGTAATCTATGACAATCATATACTACAATTTATTTGGTCATTCCCCAATAAATGTGCATTCCCTCAATTTCCAATTCTTTGCTAACTACCATGAAAAGAGCTGCCATAAATATTTGTGTATATGTGTTTTTCCTTTTTAAAAACATCTCTCTCTACATAGTTTTGTAATAATATTTTTGGTGTTTCAATTGGTGTGGCACTGAATAAGTAAATTAATATAGATAGGAGTGCTACTTTCATCATATCTACCCATTAACAACAGGTATTTTTCCAATTGTTTAGAGCCAACTATATTTGTGTGAAAAGCATTTTGTAATTGTGATTATATAGTTCCTGGCTTTGTTTTGGCAGATAGACTCCCAAGTATTTTATGTTGTCTACATGGAATTTCTCTTTCTGTCTCTTTCTGCTGGACTTTATTGTTAATAATAAATAGAAATATGAATATTCTGTGTGGGTTTATTTTATATTCTGCAACATGGCTAAAGTTAATTATTTCAAATAGTTTTTTAATTGATTCTCCAAGATCCTGCAAAGAATACTAGTTTTATTTCCCTATTGCTTATTCTAATTCTTTCAATTTCTTTTTCTTCTCTTCTTATTAAAACTAGCATTTCTTATAGTAATAATGGGCATGCTTATTTTACCTCTAATTTTATTCTAGCTTATTCCTATAAATAGATAATACATGCTCCTGGTTGTAGACAGATACTATCTATCATTTTTTTAGGGAAAACCCTATTTATTCCTATGCTTTCTATGCTTAACTGAATGTGGATAATATTCTTTCTTGGAATACATTCTGATAGAAATAAGGTTCAAGCATTATCAATAATTCACCCACCTACTCATTTTCCCCTTTACTGTAAAAAGCTCTTTTGTGTCTTTTATATGTGAGATGATTTATCCAATATTACCTCTTTTCTCCCTCTTCTCTCAGCGAATCCCACTTTTTCACCTTTTAATATTATTTTTGGATGTCATCCCATCATACTCAACACATATATGGACCCTTTATGTACATTCTTTCTAACTGCTCTAATAATAATAAAGTTTTTGGGAGCTACAAGTACCATCTACCAATATAGGAATATAAACCCTTAAGAATATCAAGTCCTTTACAATTTATTTTTATGTTAACCTTTTAAAGCTTTTCTTTGAATTTTATATTTGAAAGTCCAATTTTCTATGCTAGTCTGGTCTTTTCATCAAGAATGCTTAAAACATTCTATTTCATTAAATGTACATTTCCCTTCTTTTCCCCCCAAAAAAAAAAAAAAAAAAGATTATACTCAGGTATTCTGAATAGGTGATTCTTGGCTGTAATCCTAGCTCCTTTGCACTTCAGAATACTACATTCCAAGTTCTCTTATCCTTTAAGGTAGAACTTGCTGAATCATGTGTTTTCCTGATGGTATCTCCATGATATTTTAATAACTACTTATGAGTACTTATAATATTTTCTTCTTAACTGGGAACTCTAGAATTTTGGAGTTTTCCTTTTGGGATCTCTTTCAGGAGATGATAAGTAGATTCTTTCTATTTATATTTTTCTCTGTTGTTTTAGGCTCTCTAAGCAGTTTCTCTTGATAATTTCTTGAAAGATAATGGCTGCATTCTTTTTTGATCATACTTTCAAGTAGTCCAATAATTCTTAAATTATCTCTCTTCAGAATTTCACATTTTTCCATTTCTTTTCCAGTTTCCATTCTCTCTTTTATTTTATTTTTTACAATCCTTTTTCAGCACTTGCAGGGACTGAAACCTGATTCACATTTGTCTTTGAGATTTTGCATATGGTTGCTTTGATTTTTTTTTTGTGTGTGTCTTTTTCCAAGTTTGTGGTTTTTTTCCCCTCCTCTGTCACCATAATAACATTCTATGATTAGGTTATTTTTCTTGTAGTTGTTTATTTATTTTCCAGCTTATTACTTGACTTTTAACTTTTTGTTGTTCTACTTATGAGGTAGTATGGTTATTGCTTTAATCTTCAGTATTTGGGTATTGTTTTTTTCCAGCATTCATTCTGAAGGTCTGAAGCTCTTATTTTTGCCAAGTTGGTATGATCTAAGAAGAGGTATGGTCATTGCTCTCCTGGTCTTTTTGATGGTCTGCAAGGGATAACAAGTACTCTTTTTTACCCTGTAACTGTGACTAGAGTCTCTCCTCCTGTTAGAGTTTTTCCTCACCTTGGAATATCACCATGATCTAGAGCCATGTATGAGTCCTGCTTCTTTGCTTAGAAAAGATCTTCTGTAATCTCTCTCTGCCCAGTTGTCCAATCCCCTTACCATCAGCAGCCTGAAAGCTGCAGAAACCAAAACAACTGCTGATTAAGCTGCCCTCAAGACTTAATGCTAGCTTGCTTTGAGTAACCTGAATTGGTGTAGTCTGTATTGGCCTACATTCTCATTTCAATCTATAGATATTTCTGGTTGACTTTCCAAGTTACCTTGGTCTGGAAAAATGTTTCACTCCATCCTTTTGCCAGTTCTGCCATTCCAAAAGTTGCTTTGAGTTGTTATTTTTCATTGTTTGGAGATGAATTTGGAAGAGCTTTGGCAAATTTCTGCCTTTACTTTGACATTTTGGTTTCACCCCCTTTTTATATGGTTCTTAATAGTTTGCAGTTCTCTTGGTTATTCTTTTCCCAAGATCATTTGTGTTTTGAGGAATGACTTTAATTCTTAACCTCTTTTATGGTTGACTATATATCTTGCATATCAAAATTATATTAGAGAAATGTGATAATGTGTTTTCCATTGACTGTTTCCTTCTTTGTCCAAATTATAGTAATTTTGTTCAAATAAATTCTTTTCTTTTTTTAATATTTATAATTATAACATTTTCTTTGACAGTACATATTCATAGGTAAATTTTTTTACAACATTATTCATTGTACTCCCTTCTGTTCTAATTTTTCCCCTCCTTCCCTCCACCCCCTCCCCTAGATGGCAGGCATTCCCATACATATTAAATATTTTATAGTATATCCTATATATGTGGAGAACCAAATTTTGTTGTTGTTGTTGCAAAGGAAGAATTGTATTCGGAAGCTAAAAATAATCTGGCAAGAAAAAGAAAACAAAACAAAACAAAACAGTGTTCACTGTTTATACTCATTTCCCAGTGTTCCTTTTCTGGATGTAGCTGATTCTGTCCATCATTGATCAATTGGAATTGGATTAGCTCTTCTCTATGTTGAAGATACCGAATTCACTTCCATCAGAATCCATCCTCATACAGTATCATTGTTGAAGTGTATAATGATCCCCTAGTTCTGCTTGTTTCACTCAGCATCAGTTGATGTAAGTCTCTCCAAGCCTCTCTGTATTCCTCCTCTTGGTCATTTCTTACAGAACAATAATATTCCATAACATTCATATACCATAATTTACCCAACCATTCTCCAATTGATGGACATCCATTCATTTTCCAGTTTCTAGCCACTACAAAAAGGGCTGCCACAAACATTTTGGCACATACAGGTCCCTTTCCCTTCTTTAGTATTTCCTTGGGATATAAGCCCAATAACAGCAATGCTGGGTCAAAGGGTATGCACATTTTGATAACTTTTTGGGCATAATTCCAGATTGCTCTCCAGAATGGTTGGATTCTTTCACAACTCCACCAACAATGCATCAGTGTCCCAGTTTTCCCAAAGCCCCTCCAACATTCATCATTATTTGCTCCTGTCATCTTAGCCAATCTGACAGGTGTGTAATGATATCTCAGAGTTGTCTTAATTTGCATTTCTCTGATCAATAGTGATTTGGAACACTCTTTCATATGAGTGGAAATAGTTTTAATTTCATCATCTGAAAATTGTCTGTTCATATCCTTTGACTATTTATCAATTGGAGAATGGCTTAATTTCTTATAAAGTAAAGTCAATTCTCTGTATATTTTGGAGATGAGGCCTTTATCAGAATCTTTAACTGTAAAAATGTTTTTCCAATTTGTTACTTCCCTTCTAATCTTGTTTACATTAGTTTTGTTTGTGCAGAAACTTTTTTAATTTGGTGTAATCAAAATGTTCTATTTTATGATCAATAATGGTCTATAGTTCTCCCTTGGACACAAAATCCTTCCTCCTCCACAAGTCTGAGAGGTAGACTATCCCATGTTCCTCCAATTTATTTATGATCTCATTCTTTATGCCTAAATCTTGGACCCATTTTGATCTTATCTTAGTATGTGGTGTTAAATGTGGCCTAGCCTCTGCCATACTAATTTCCAGTTTTCCCAGCAGTTTTTGTCAAATAATGAATTCTTATCCCAAAAGTTGGGATGTTTGTGTTTGTCAAACACTAGATTGCTATTTTTATTCACTATCTTGCCCTGTGAACCTAACCTATGGCACTGATCAACTAGTCTATTTCTTAGCCAATACTAAATGGTTTTGGTGACTGTTGCTTTATAATATAGTTCTAGATCAGGTACAGCTAGACCACCTTCATTTAATTTTTTTTTCCATTAATTCCCTTGAAATTCTCAACCTTTCGTTGTTCCATATGAATTCTGTTGTTATTTTTTCTAGGTCATTAAAATAGTTTCTTGGGAGTCTGATTGGTATAGCATTAAATAAATAAATTAGTTTAGGGAATACTGTCATCTTGATTATATTCACTTGGCCTATCCAAGAGCACTGAATGTCTTTCCAATTATTTAAATCTGACTTTATTTTTGTGGCAAGTGTTTTATAGTTTTGCTCATATAATTCCTGACTTTCCTTTGGTAGATATATCCCCAAATATCTTATACTATGGACCATTATTTTGAATGGAATTTCTCCTTGTATCTCTTGCTGTTGGATTGTGTTGTTAATGTATAAAAAAGCTGAGGATTTATGTGGATTTATTTTGTATCCTGCAAATTTGCTAAAGTTCTGAATTATTTCTAATAGCTTTTTAGCAGAGTCTTTGGGGTTCTCTAAGTATACCATCATGTCATCTGTAAAGAGTGATAATTTGATTTCCTCATTTCCTACTCTAATTCCTTGAATCTCTTTCTTAGCTCTTATTGCCAAGGCTAGAATTTCTAGTACTATATTGAAAAGTAATGGTGATAGTGGGCTACCTTGTTTCACTCCTGATCTTACAGGGAAAGGTTCTAGTTTATCACCATTACATATGATGTTTACTGACGGTTTTAAATATATGCTTGTTATTATTTTAAGGAATAGTCCATTTATTCCTATACTCTCAAGCGTTTTTAGTAGGAATGGATGTTGGATTTTATCAAATACTTTTTCTGCATCTATTGAGATGATCATATGGTTTTTATTAATTTGATTATTAATATGGTCAATTATACTAATAGTTTTCCTAATATTAAACCAGCCCTGCATTTCTGGAATAAATCCTACTTGATCATAGTGTATTATCCTGGGGATGATTTTCTGAAGTCTTTTTGCGAATATCTTAATTAAGATTTTGGCATCAATATTCATTAAGGAAATTGGTCTATAGTTTTTGAAAAAATTCATCAATCACCTACTGAAAAGGACCCTAAAATCAAAACGCCAAGAAATATAGTGGCCAAGTTCAAGAACCATCAGACAAAGGAAAAGATATTGGAAGCTGCTGGAAAAAAGCAATTCAGATATGGAGGATCCACAATAAGGATAACCCAGGATCTAGCAGCGTCCACATTAAAGGAACAAAGGGCCTGGAACATGATATTCCAAAAGGCTAAGGAACTTGGTATGCAGCCAAGAATAACTTACCCAGCAAGAATGAGCATTGTTTTCCAGGGAAGAAGATGGACATTTAACGAAATAAATGAATTCCATCTATTTTTGATGAAAAAACCAGACCTACATAAAATGTTTGATCTTCAAATACAGAACTCAAGAGATTTCTAAAAAGGTAAAAAGAAATCTTGAGATCTATACTTCTGCCATAAAAATATGTAAGGAACATATGTATAATTTGTCCTAGAAACTAGAGGTGGAAAGGAAATTATATCATAAAAAAGTGTAAAGTGGTGGTACTACATCTCATGAAGAGGCAAAGGTAACCTATTATATCTGAGAGAAAGAAAGGAGGGAGTTGAACATAGTGTGTATCAATAGACATATTTGATTATGGTGAAACTTCTTCCACTTCATTGAAAAAGTGAGAGGGAAGGAGTAAGCTAAGGGGAAGGGAATACAGAAATTGTGAGGAAAAGGGGTAAAATAAGGGGAGGAACTTTAAGGTGGGGGAGTGATACTAAAAAGGGAGGGCTGTGAAAAGCAAGTGGTGTTCACAAGTTTAATACTGGGTAGGGGGTAAGAGGAAAGGAAAGGGGAAAAGCATAAGCAGGGGTTAATAGGATGGCAAGCAATATAGAATTACTCATTTTAACCATAAATGTGAATGGGGTGAACTCCCTCATAAAGAGGAAGCAGTTAGCATATTGGATCATGTCAGAATTCTACTATATGTTGTTTAAAGGAAACACACCTGAAACAGGGTGATACATTCAAACTAAAAGTAAAAGGGTGTAGCAGAATCTACTATGCTTCAGGCAAAGCCAAAAAAGCAGGGGTAGCCATCCTCATCTCAGATCAAGCAAAAACAAAAATTGATCTAATTAAAAGAGATAAGGAAGGGCATTATATCCTGCTAAAGGGTAGCATAGATAATGAAGCAGTATCAATATTAAACATATACGCACCAAATGGTGCAGCATCTAAATTCTTAAGAGAAATTAAGAGAGCTGCAAGAAGAAATAGACAGCAAAACTATAATAGTGGGAGATCTCAACCTTGCACTCTCAGAATTAGATAAATCAAACCACAAAATAAACAAGAAAGAAGTCAAAGAGGTAAATAGAATACTAGAAAAGTTTGATATGATAGATCTTTGGCAAAAGCTAAATGGAGACAGAAAGGAATATACTTTCTTCTCAGCAGTTCATGGAACCTATACAAAAATTGATCATATACTAGGACATAAAAACCTCAAAATCAAATGCAGTAAGGAAGAAATAGTAAATGCATCCTTTTTAGACCACAATGCAATTAAAATTACATTTAATAAAAAGCCAGGTGAAAATAGACCAAAAAATAATTGGAAACTAAATAATCTTATGCTAAAAAATGATTGGGTAAAACAGCAAATCATAGACATGATTAATAACTTCACCCAAGAAAATGACAATAATGAGACATCAAACCAAAATGTGTGGGATACAGCCAAAGCAGTAATAAGGGGAAGCTTTATATCTCTACAAACTTACTTGCATAAAATAGAGAAAGAGAGGGTCAACGCATTGGGCTTACAACTAAAATTGCTAGAAAAGGAACAAATTTAAAACCCCCAGACAAACACAAAACTTGAAATTTTAAAATTAAAAGGTGAGATTAATAAAATTGAAAGTAAAGAAACTATTGAATTAATTAATAAAACTAAGAGTTGGTTCTATGAAAAAACCAACAAAATAGACAAACCCTTAGTAAACCTGATTTAAAAAAAGGAAAGAGAAAAATCAAATTGTTAGTCTTGAAAATGAAAAGGGAGAACTCACCACTAATGAAAAGGAAATTAGAACAATAGTTACGAGCTACTTTGCTCAACTTTATGCCAATAAATTCGATAACTTAAATGAAATGGAAGAATACCTTCAAAAATATAGCTTGCCCAGATTAACAGAGGAAGAAGTAAGTAGTCTACATAGTCCCATCTCAGGAAAAAGAAATAGAAAAAGCTATTAACCAACTCCCTAAGAAAAAATCCCCAGCACCAGATGGATTTACATGTGAATTCTACCAAACATTTAAAGAACAACTAACTCCAATGCTATATAAACTATTTGAAAAAATAGGGATTGAAGGAGTCCTACCAAATTCCTTTTATGACACAGACATGGTACTGATACCTAAACCAGATAGGCTGAAAAGAGAGAAAGAAAATTATAGACCAATCTCTCTAATGAATATTGATGCTAAAATCTTAAATAAGATATTAGCAAAAAGACTTCAAAATAAATTCTTTTCAAATTTGTGAATTTATTTCTTTTGTCATTTGTAATTATTTTTATAATTGTTTGGGTAAGAGTTGGCCTCCTAACCAGAAATATTAAATACTAGATTAGATTTTCCTCTAATTATTTTATAATATGACCTTTAATATGTAATATTTAGTTGTTTCCATTTTTCTTGTGACCCACTGTATAAGTTATTAATTGGAATCTGTTCTCTGCCCAAATGCATTCCAATTTTTCCAGGAATTTTTATAAGAAAAAAATTGGCTTTCCTAAGGTAATTTTGGGATTTATTGTTTGTAGAATTAGTCATTAAATCCAATTTTTTCTGATTCTTAATTTTCTAGTCCATTTCTTTGATCAACTTTTAAAAAGCTTTTAAACAGTAATAAATATTTTTGATTATCATTACTTTATAATATGGGTTAAATTCTGCAACTGCTATTTTCCTCTTATAAAACTCTTATGGAAATATAACATGGCAATTACCTATAGAGGAGAAGTAACTCCTTCCTCTGCAGAATCATAGTTAAAAGACCAAAAAAAAAAAGAAAATTCTAAACACTAAAATCCTTAGCATTCTCAAATGGCTTAGCATCAGAAAGAGATATGATGTAATCTTTGGAATAAATATCAACAAATATATAGACATTTTGATCTGCTGTGCAGTTGAAACTTTCCATATTTTTTGCCTCTCTTAATAGAATGTGAGCTCCTTGACATCAAGAAATTAGCAAAGCCCTTTGCAAAGCAAAACTGCTAAATATACATCTTGATACAAATCCATTTTTTCTTTTTCAATATTTTTCCCATAATTTTTTTTAAAAAACAATATTTATTATTATTTTACATAGCTCTACAAAGTATCCTCTGGATATTATATCACTAAATATATGATTAGCTCTTATTTTCATTTTTATTATATTTACATGATTCTGTCATGAATCCTGAGTATTCCTCCAAATGTTTAAGACATTTTAAAAGAAGCATTTTATGTTGTATCTATCTACCTATTATCTATCTATATAATATATATATGTATATATGTAATATACATATATATCCACAAATATATATGTATAGTAACTATATACATATTGGGTGTATGTTGTTAGATTTGCTTACAGATATTCTGAAATATGTATTAAATGAGACTATTTTTTTCTTCTTCTTATTATTATTATTATAGCTTTTTATTTACAAAATATATGCATGGGTAATTTTTCAACACTGATCCTTGCAAAACTTTCTGTTCCAAATTTTCCCCTCCTTTCCTCCACTCCTTGCCCTAGATGGCAGGTAGTCCAATACATGTTAAATATGGTAAAATATATGTTAAATCCAATATATGTATACATATTTATATAGTTATCTTACTGCACAAGAAAAATCGGATCTAGAAAGAAAGAAAAAAAAAAACCTGAGAACAACAAAAATGCAAGCAAACAATAACAGAAAGATTTAAAATGCTATATTTTGGTCCACACTCATTTTGGATAGTTCTTTCTCTGGGTGTAGCATGATTGTATAAAGATATATTGAAGTTTACCTAGACTTATTACATAAGGAAACTTTCACATGAAAATAAGCTATATAGAAGTCCCTGATTAGATCTATCAATCCCTGGGGCTCAAAGATACATGTAAAACTATTGAAAAGTCACTTCTCACCATTTACTTTCAATGACTAAAGATTTAAATGTATTAAATAGTTTAATTAGACCTTCAATGTTATGTTGCAGAGTTGTGCCAAATTTTGCATTAAATTGTGGGATTTCATTGATGGCATCTTACATGATCATACATACTGAGATACAGTGTATAAACACATTGAAAAGTGTCTCCTTTTTAGGGCCTATCTTGACATAATGCCTAGTTATCTTTCACCAAATTGATAATAACAAATTTTAATGCCAATATTGTTCACAATATTTTGTTAGGGAATTCTTCTATTCAGCTGAACAAAAATTCTAGAAATTAGAAATCTTTTCAATTTCTTTATCTGAAAATTGCCTGTTCATATCCTTTGACCATTTATCAGTTGGAGAATGGCTTGATTTCTTATAAATTTGAGTCAATTCTCTATATATTTTGGAAATTAGGCCTTTATCAGAACCTTTGGATGTAAAAATATTTTCCCTTTTAATCTTGTCTGAATTAGTTTTTGTTTGTACAAAAATGTTTAACTTAATATAATCAAAATTATTTTGTGACCAGTAATGATTTCTAGTTCTTCTTTGGTCATAAATTCCTCCACAGGTCTGAGAGGTAAAATATCCTATGTTCTTCTAATTTATTTATAATATCATATCATAGATCATAAACCCATTTTGACCTTATCTTGGCATACGGTGTTAAATGTTGGTAATTACCTAGTTTCTGCCATATTAGTTTCCAATTTTCCCAGCCGTTTTTTTCAAATAGCGTATTTTTATCCAAAAAGCTGGGGTCTTTGGGTTTGTCAAACTTGACTATTTTGTCCTGTGAACCTAACCTACTCCACTGATCAAATCCCCTTTTTCTTAGCTAGTACCAAATGGTTTTGAAGACTGCTGCTTTATAATATAGTTTTAGATCTGGTACAGCTAGGCCACCTTTATTTGATTTTTTTTTCTTTCATTAGATCCCTTGAAATTCTTGACCTTTTATGCTTCCAGATGAATGTTGTTGTTATTTTTTCTAGGTCAGTAAAATAGTTCCTTGAGAGTTTGATTGGTATAGCACTAAATAAATAGATTAGTTTAGGTAGTATTGTCATTGTTATTATATTCACTCAACCTATCCAAGAGCACTTGATATTTTCCCAGTTGTATAGATCTGACTTTATTTGTGTGGAAAGTGTTTTACAGTTTTGCTCATATAGTTCCTGACTTTCCCTTGGCAGATTGATTCCCAAATATTTTAAACTATCAACATTTATTTTAAATGGAAATTATCTTTGTATCTATTGCCATTGGATTTTGTTAGTGATGTATAAAAATATGATAATTTATGTGGGTTTATTTTGTATCCTGCAACTTTGCTAAAGATGTGGATTATTTCTAATAGCTTTTATTTGGTTCTCTGGGGTTCTCTAAGTATACCATCACATCATCTGCAAAGAGTGATATTTTGGTTTCCTCATTACCTATTCTAATTGCTTAAGTCTCTTTTTCATCTCTTATTGCTAAAACTAGCATTTCTAATACAATATTGAATAGTAATGGTGATTGTGTGTTTCACTCCTGACATTATTGGGAATGATTCCAGTTTATCCCCATTACATATTATGCTTACTGATTGTTTTAAATAGATGCTACTAATTATTTTAAGTAAAAGTCCATTTATTCCTATACTCTAATATTTTTAATAGGAATGGGTGCTGGATTTTATCAAATCCTTTTTCTGTATCTCTTGAGATAATCATATGTTTTTTGTTAATTTGGTTATTGATATAATCAATTATGCTAATAGTTTTCCTAATATTGAACCAGCATTGTATTCCTGGTATAAATTCTACTTGATCATGGTGTATAATCCTGGGGATTATTTTTGGTAGTCTTTTTGCTAATATCTTATTTAAGATTTTAGCATCAATATTCATTAGGGAGATTGATCTATATTTTTTTTTCTTTGTTTTCAACCTACTTGGTTTAGGTATCAGTACCATGTCTGTGTCATAAAAGGAATTTGGTAGGAGTCCTTCATTCTCTATTTTTTCAAATAATTTATATAGTATTGCAGTTAATTGTTCTTTAAATGTTATATAGAATTCACATGTAAATCCATTTGGTCATTGGGATTTTTTCTTAGGGAACCAATTAATAACTTATTCTCGTTCTTTTTCTAAAATGGGACTATTTAAGCAATTTATTTCTTCCTCAGTTAATCTAAGCTATATATATATATATATAAATATATATATATATATGTGTGTGTGTGTGTGTGTGTGTGTGTGTATGTGTGTGTGTATACATATACATATATGTATATATACTTTATTTTTTTAAATTTTTGCTGAGGAAATTGGGATTCAGTGACTTGCCCAGGGTCACACAGTTAGGAAGGGTTAAGTGTCTGAGACCACATTTGACCACGGGTCCTCATGACTTCATGGCTGGTGCTCTATCCACTGTGCCATCTAGCTGCCAAGAAAGAAAGACAGGAAGGAAGGAAGGAAGGAAGGAAGGAAGGAAGGAAGGAAGGAAGGAAGGAAGGAAGGAAGGAAGGAAGGAAGGAAGGAAGGAAGGAAGGAAGGAAGGAAGGAAGGAAGGAAGGAAGAAGGAAGGAAAGAGAAAGAAAGAAAGAGAATGAAAGGAAGGAAGGAAAGAGAATGAAAGGAAGGAAGGAAGGAAGGAAGGAAGAAATAAAAGAAAAGAAAGAAATTGAGGAGATAGAATCAATAAGAATTGCTACCTGATTGAAGATGTGAGTGGCAAGAGCAGGGAAAAATGAAAGATTATATTATGTAAGTTATGTATCCAAGTTATATATGTATCTATACATACACATATGTGTTCACAGTTCATGTTTATATCTATGCACATAGATACATATATACACAGATTTATATATGTTCTTGCATGTAAGCATACACCCATGTATATATGTTTACATATAAATGTTTACACACTGAATGAAAGAATGTGTGTATCTGAATGTATGAGCAAGACAGAGATAGAGGGAGAGACAGACATAGACAGATAGATTCTGCTTTCTGAATCTTTCACTTCCTTATCAGCATGTGAATAAAAGTTTCATCATGAATCCTTTGATATTACGGTTGGTTATTATATTTATTTGGAGTTGTTAAATTTTCAGTATCCTTTATAATATTTATTGTATTATTGTCATCCTATGACTGGCTCTTTTCATTTCATTATGGATTTGTTTACTTAATTTTTCCAGGTTTTTACAAAACAAAAATCTTCATTTCTAACAGCATAATTGTATTTTCTGCCATCCATACCCCATACCTTCAATCATTCTCCAATAGATAGGTAGCCCCTTGGTTTCCTGTTCTTCATCACCACAAAAAGCTGGGGTTTTTTTTTCAACTTTTGATTTTGTTTGCTTTAAAATTGATTCCTTTTTTAACTTGCCTTCTTCTTAACCCCCTCTTCTCTTTACCTCTTGTTTCCCTGGTGAAATTCATTTTCATATCTAACTAGATTTGTATATTCTCTTTTTAACTAGTTCTGATGGAAATGACATTAAAGTGTCGACTTCTCTCTTCTCTCTTCCTCTCTAAGTGTAGAGATTTCTTCATGCAAATTGTCACTATATGGGATAATTGTCCCTAACTTCTACATCCCCTCCCCCACAACATATACGCCTCTTCCCTTCTCTTTCCATTCTCCTTTTAAGATTATTAAAACCTCACCAAACTACTCTAGCTAATTAAACTCTCTATGACCACTGAAAATGTTAGGATTCAGGGAAATACATGAATTTGTCTCCATATTAGATTGTAAACAGATTATTCATTGTTTAGTCCCTTATAGTTATTCACTCAGATTTAACTTTTATACTTCTCTTGACTCCTGTTTGCATGTCATGTTTCTGTGCAGATCTGATCTTTTCAGGTGAAATATATGGAAGTTTGCTCTTTCATTCATGGTCTTTTTTCCTCACATATAGCACTGTGCTCAGTTTTACTGGGTAGGTTATTCTTATAACCTTTGTTTTCTGTAATGTATTATTCCAAGTTCTCTGCTCTATTAAATTATATATGGGTTATCCTGATTGGATATTTGAATTCTTTCTTTTTTTATCTATGAAAAGTGTATATTTTTAATCTGAAAACTTGGGATTCTGCTTGCAAAATTCCGGGGAATTTTCACTTTGCTGTTGCTTTCAGGAGGTAACTAGTGCATTCTTTCTATATCTATATTGCCTAGTAATTCTAAGACCTTTAATGATTTTTTGAAATATGATGTCTAGATTGTTATATTTTTTCAGTTATGATTTTCAGATAATCTAGTGATTCTTAAGTGATTTTCCAAGTGAGTTGTTTTTGTTATGAGATATCTTAAACTTTGTTTTATCTTTTTTCAATCATTTAAATTTTTGTTTTCATATTTCTTAGTTAGCAAATAGTTACACAGATGATAGAGTGCTAGAGTTAGGAAGACTCATCTCCTGAGTTCAGATCTGACTTCAACAATTCTTAGCTACATGCTCCTCTGCAAATCACTTCATTCTGTTTCCCTATGTTCCTCTTCTGTAAAATAAGCTGAAACAAGAAATGGCAAGCCACTCTAATGTCTTTGCCAAGAAAACCCCAAATATAATCACAAAGAGTTGGACATGTCTGAAATGGCAGAACAAAAAATATATATATTTCTTATTATTATCTCTTGGAGGTATTAGCTTCTATGAAGTTCATGTATATTAGCTTCTATTTAGTTGATTTTAATTTTTAGGATGTTCGTTGTTTGGGTAAGGCTTCATAACTTTTGTGCTAAATTGTTAATTTCCTTTCCAGTTCTTGCTTCCATAGCATTAATTTTTAAATATTTCCCTTATTTTTAAATATTTTCCATCATTTAATTTATAAAAATAAGTTACTGCTTTTTAAAAAACTTATTTCAGGGTTTATGAATGTTATAGAATATTATTTTTCTATAGGAAATGATCAGGAGGATGATTTCATAAAGGTTTGGAGAAACCTACATGAACTGATGCTAAGGGAAGTGAGTGGAGCAAAGAGAATGTTGCACACAGAAATAACAAGATTATGTGATGATTAATTCTGATGGCTCTTTTCAACAGTGAGGTGATTCAGGCCAATTGCAATAGATTTGTCATGGAGAAAGGCATTTGTATCCAGAAAGAGGACTGTGGGGACTGAGTGTGGATCACAACATAGTATTTTCATCATTTTTGTTGTTGTTTGCTTGCTTTTTTTCCTTCTCATTTAAAAAAAAAAAAAACTTTTTTAGCTTGATTTTTTTCTTAAGCAGCATATATATATATATATATATATATATATATATATATATATATATATATATAATAGTGTTATACATATTTAACATATATTGGATTACTTGCTGTTTAGGGGAGAAAGTGGGGGAAGAGAGGGAGAAAAATTTGGGACACAAGATTTTGCAAGGGTGAATGCATATCTATGCATATATTTTGAAAATAAAAAGCTATTATTTCAAAAAAAGAAAGAAAGAAAGAATATAAGAGACAGCAAGGTGGTACAGTGCATAGAGCACCAGCCCTGAAATCAGGAGGACCTAAGTTCAAATCTGGCTTGAGACACTTAACACTGCCTAGCTGTGTGACCTTGGGCAAGTCACTTAACCCCAATTTCCTCAACTTGCTTTCTTCTTGGTTAAAAAGATATGGCTCTTATTGTTCCTTCCCTTTGAATGACATTCCTAGGCACAGATGGCCTTCTTAATATATCCTGAGTCTATATCTGAAAACTGAATAGTGAGTAGGGAGATTTCAGTTGCATCTACTTTTGTACTCTATATCAATTTAGATTCCTATGTTTTAAATGTAGAACCTCTTCTTTCTAGGGTACACAGTCATTCCTCCTTTTTCCTGAAATGCTTTTTGCTACATGGTGCACTACTGGCCAGACACCTTTTTTAGTTTCACTAGACTTCTATGTTACTGTAGGCCAACTTGGGTTGGGAAAATGATTCTCTGTGATATTTTCTTGGATTTCTTGATCAGCATTCATGTTGATACACTTCTAGATTCTTTTGGAGGAGTTGTAAAAAGATGAGGGAGCTCATTATGTTACTTTACCCTCTTAATACTGCAAAATAGGAAAGAACTTGAATATAAAATTTCTTGTTGGACTATATTGGAATAAGAAATTTGATTAGAAAGGAAAAGAAAAAAAGTATTTTGTAACTCTATATTCCAACATTAGGATTAACTTTTTAGAACTGTGAAGCAAAAAATTCCTCTGGGAATATTTTTCTATTATTTCATGGAAAGAAAATTTATTCATTGAGTCTGCTCCTCAAAAAGGGGTCTTTTTGAAGTGAAAGGGTTGGTGAAAGTGAAGGAGGAGGGAAACTGTTCCCTTTACTGAAGCTGTGTTCCCTTTTGTTCTGTGATCCCTTTTGGAGTCTAAGCCCCTCCTGGGGAAAGCATATCTTTTGGGCATGCCAGACCCTTTGATTCAATTAGAAATCCTGGTGAAAAAAAAAACCCTTTGAAGTGTTAATTCCAATAGGAGATCTGGGCTGGATACTGATAAGCATTTAGGCCTGGGAACTTGGCTTCCTGAAGCTTCAAGACTCCTTTTAAAGGGCAGTTTCTCAGAAGACCAGGATCATGCCAGGCCAAGGGACTTTTCCTTGGCATAGCTCCCTGTGAGGACCCTCTACCCACTGAAAAGGCATTCTCTTCTCAGTGTCAGTCTCCATTTTCCTAATAGGACTTTGTCACTATAGAACTATCATTTTTGCCAATTAATAATTCTGGGTTTCATGAATTCTGTCATGAAAAACTTGCACTGACCATAAGGGGATTTTAATAACTCTGTGACTGCCACTAACCTCATCAAAGGGAGACAAGCTAGAATTCTGCCCCATGGACTTTTCTGGCAGACAATGGTGATGAATTTTGCATGCTTTTGGTATAAACAAATACTGTGCTACTGAATTTCTTCATAATAATATAAATTTATGACAGTGATTCACATGGCATATTTGTTGTTTTTGTACTCTGGAGAAGTTTTAATATCAAATTTTATCAAGTGAACAAGTAAAGTGACCTTTTGTGTTTCTCCCCTTTTTTTCTACAAAGACAACAGACCTTGTTCTCCCTATATTTCAGGGATCTTCTCATTAATGTTTTCATTACCAGACAGGCTCTCTGAGGATATGGGTAAAGAGGATGAGAATGTACACAGGATACACTTTTAAGTTTAATCTATATTATTAACACTTTCTTAAATCTAGAGAATTGACAAAACAATACATCAAGCTCTAATTTAGAATTTGTCAATGAGACTCAAATAGCTTAAAACTGGAAGGTGGTTTTTTAATATGCATGTAAAAGTGACAGCAGTCATAGAGTAGGAATATTTTTAATATGTTCCTTAAATCTTCAAAGCCATATTGAAGCTAAGGAGTTTTTTACCACATGAGACTAAGAATAGTCAGCTTAAATGGCAGAAAGCTATCTAAGACCATTAAAACCACATAATTATTTCATTTGCCTATCATATTCCTTTCCTTAAAGTACCATTCCTGGACTCCCTTCATTATAGGAGACTCAAAAGTCTAGAAGTATGAGATTTTCAAGTAGCAAGAGATATAAGAGACAAAACACATTGACAAAAATAATTTTATTACAGGGAATAAGATCTAATTTACAATATCAGGGAAAGTCCAGTTAAACCAGCAGATCTTCCCAGCTGTTTATTACTAGCTGAGTTCAAAATCAATCTATTAAAAGTCCAAACAATCATAGAACTGTTGCTCAGGGAAAAAGAAATAAAAACCTGCTGGCATCTTTGACATAAAGAAGATAAGAGTTTTTTAATGAAACAATTAAGTAAATCTTTGTTAATCAGACCATTCCTAGGTCTATAACCCAAAAGATGATATTAATCTATAGTTATTTATTATAGATGAAGATATCTTGGTTGCCACTATCTGCCTGCTGTATATATGTATATATGTATGTGTATATAAGTGATGTATATAAGTAATTCAATTTGCCAGTTCCTTCATTGTTATTACTACAGCTGAAATTGAAAGAGAGCCTTGTCCATCCAGTACTGGGGAGAAGGGGGAAATTTACTCAGGGAATACTTTTAATTTTAATCTGTATTTTCATTTAAATTTAGACAATCAACAAAATAAATCAAACTCTGATATATAGTTTGACAGTTTTTAAAGTATAAATGTTCACAGCATAAATTTTCAGTTTTCAGGTAAGTAATTACAAGCAAGCAAGTACTTTTCACCCATTTATCTACTTTAATAGAATATCCCAAAAGACAATGCAATTTGAAGCTAAGATTTTGAGACCTCAATATGTGTATGTTCATGTTCACACATTCATTCATATATGTACATGTTATATTAATACATAAAAGTTGCAGCCATGTGTGTACACACATATATCTGTGAATGCATACACATATATACTGAATGTTTGCATATAAGTGTGAGGGATAGAAAATCCTATCGAAAAATGACTACTCAGAGATCACTCATAGAAAAGCAGAATTATTTATTGGAATCTCGAGAAGCGGACCCCATCCTGGTCTGTGAGCCAGATTCACAGCAGGAGAGAGCCACTCCCTTGAAGATGGTCACTACTTTTATACATTTCAGACAAAGAACCTTCAAAATCCCACCCTCCATAGGTTGTGATTGGTCCTATTTGGTCAGTGGAATGCAGCTGGCAATGTGATTTTTAGTTTCTTTGGCCACATATAGGTTAATCCCTATTTAGGCAAAGGGATGCAGCCTAGGCCTTCACGTGACTGGGGCCTATAGGCCTGATTTTACGTTACCTAGCAGTCTCTGATCAATATGTGCTTAATGTGTAAGTTCTTCACCATACCTTACTCCATACATAAGGATTTAACTATACATATGTCTCTGTATGTATATTCCATATATGCACATTCCAGTTAGATGGTTGACTCTAAACTCCATGAAAACAAGGACCAACTTTCATACTTACTCTTTCACCCCAACACTCCCTCCAACACAATTCTCTGAATATCCTAATTTTGTTAATATCCCTAAAGTCAAAAGGATTAACTGACTTTTCCATTCAAATAGTTGTTTTGTTGTCAAGTGAAGACAGCCTTAATGAGATAGAAATGATAACTGCTGAGAACTCTCAAATGAAAATCCCATAAGATTACTCTTTTTCCTTTCTCCCATTAAGCAACAACATTCAGATTCAGTGAAATCAAAGGCAGAGCATTTAAAATGGATACAATGAAATGAGCCCTTTTAACTTCTCATCAACCTGAGCTATTCATTGCCAGGGGATACAATTGAGGCAAAAACTGGTGTTCATCCCCAGAAGGATTTACTGCATATGCATGAGCTGATGTTGTTGTGCAGTGAAGAAGAAATAATGAAAGCCATAGAGATTCTGATCCTGAGGCTCTTGGACTCCTGCTGGTATCAGTGAGGAACTTTCCACCACTTCCCTTTTCAAATTCCTTTCAAGCCTCCCTTTATTTGTCAGGAGCCTCCAGGGAATGAAGAAAATGGTGGCTTTCTGGAGACCAGATGCTCTTCTTGGTTCTAACACTGACTCATGACAAGACTTGGAGCAAACAACATTACCTCTTTCAGCCTCAGTTTCACCACCATGAAATAACTGTGCCTTGTATTTTCTGGAAGATGATAAATATTCTCTGGATTACAACTTGATAAATGAGCTTTGGTGAGAATTATTATCTGCTATTATTCTAATCTCCTCCCACATTCTTTGAAATTTATTGTTGGTCAAGAATGATTATATTATGATATTACCATGGAAACAGTTTCTGGTTGGTCCTGAAATGCCCTTTCCTTTGAATTCAAGGCAAATTCAATTACTAGGAATGGATTTTTTATTTGGGGTATTTGTGTCCTGGGCGATATATAGTAGTTTCATAACTTCTATTCAAACAAAATGAGTTAGAAATGGCATAATATTCAAGTCTGAAATTCATTTTAAAACTTTTACTTAGCCAAAAATCTTACTAGGACTTTGAACCTCTCTATAAAAATGTAATATAATTTACCTCATTTATCAACACATAGAAAATGAATGCTTACTATGAATAATAGCAACAGCAACAACAATACAAAGAAAAGGTTACATTTCTGTAGCAAATTAAAGTTTACAAAACTATTTATATATCTCATGTAAGTCTTACACTAACAAATATTATTATCCCCATTTTACAGAGAGGTAAAGTGAAGCTTTAAAAGTTTAACTGCTTTGTTCATGATTATAATTAGTAAAAGAGGAAGGATGAATGCAAGATACTAAAGAATTTGGAAGATTTTTTTAAATGGTGGGGGGGAGAAGTAGACTTGTAGAATGAGCAAGTATATGACCTCAAGCAGAATGGGGATTAGTAGTATAGTAGCCAGTAGGAACAGCACAGTTTAATGGGAAGAATGCAAGATTTTGTGTCAAGAGTATCTGAATTTGGGAGGCAGAGCCAAGATGGAGTAGAGAAGCCAGAAAGTTGCCTGAGCCTTCCCCAATTTCCTTTAGAAATAATATTAAATCAAGCTTCTAAACAGATTTTAGAGTGACATAATCCACAAAAACCCATAGAAACAATTTTCCAACTTAAGATAACTTAGAAGGACTTCAGGAAAGGTCTGGCTCACACTGAGACAGTAACTCAGTTCAGACAGCACAGATAAACAGCATATGCCACATAGTTCTGTTTCAGCAGACCTACAGAAAAGCAAACTGGCTGTGAGATCTTCAGTGCCAGTGCAGAAGGCAAATTGCCAGCCACATACAACAGGTGTGATTAGTTTAGGCCACACCAGTGCAATTGGTAAGCCACAAGCACCTGAAGACTTGGTGCAAAAAACAAGTGATCAAAATGGGAGTGAACCCTGAAACTGTGTCCCCTTTAATCTGTAAAAGAATGGTAGTTAGGGTCTCAAGCTCTCCCCTGGGAAAAGCATGCCTTTCCCAGGCAATACGCAATGCAGTTGGACATCTGGCCAGAAAATATCATCACACCCTCTATTGAGTTGAAAATTAGTCCTCAACTATTCCCATAGCTCAACTCCCAATAGAGTTGAGCTTTTCAATCTCTTTTCAATCAGAGAACTAAGCCCCAGGCATTGACAACATTGAAGCCCCAAGGCTCAGACTACTAATGAAAGATAACTCTGAACCCCAAATCTTTGCAGAAGTCTGAAACAGGATTAGGCTTGCCAAGTAAGCTCTCTTCTTGCAAAGTTGCCTGCCAAGACTTTTGCCACTGTGAAGATATTCTCTTCTCAGTGTTAACTTTTTTGCCTTTCTGACAGGATCTTGCCATTAAAAAGTCTGTCTTCCTAGCAAGGCTGACTTCTCATTGCCAAATTCCTAATGAGGAGTTTTGTCAGCTAAGAAAGCTTCTTTCTTAGCGAACAATGTGTATATATATATATATATATATATATATATATATATATATTTTTTTTTTTTTTTTTTTTTTTTACTATACATATTTTGGTTTTTGTGAATTCTTTCACATTGGACCTGTGCCAATCAGAGGGGATTTCCCACCCCAATTCTCTCACTTCTTCACTACTACTAGCCGCATCACTTGCACCTCATAATTCAGACCTTTGGCCTTCAACACAAAAAGTTTGGGACAGTGCTTCTGTGCCCCAGGAGAAGAGTTTAACTTGTTAAAATAAGCAAAAGACCTAGAATTGCCCTGACCATAAAAAGCTACTTCTTGTTTGCCCTTCTTCTCAAAAAAAGATCATGATATCACAATCTACAAGTGAATTGGATTTAAATGAGGAAAGGCTGTACAAAGTCACTAATCACTTTCTTTTTTCCAGGGTCATCTGGAGTAAGATGTAGATCAGGATGACTGAAAATGGCCATTGATACAGTGGAAGGCCTCAGCCATTTTAAGCTAAGATCTTTAAGCAGGCTTCAGTTTATTTGAGGCAACCCTCAATCAGTGATTAAGAGTAAGTAATAAATGAGTCAGATATGGGCTATTTTTACTTACTTAAAAAAAAAAATCAATCTGGGAGGGGAAGACCCTCAGGGTTTCTGGCCAAAACAAACAATTGCTATATATGTTCATTCTGAGCTGATCAGAGAAAGATAGCACAATGATTAAATGGGGCTTGACCTGGTGATTATTGTTGGCAAATACAAATTTACATTACTTTGGGCAGATCACTCACAATTAAAGGTATGATACCTTTTGTAGACAGAGGAAAGGGTAAGGGAAACAAAGAAAAGAAAAGAAAGAAAAAGGAAAGAAAAAAATAAAGGAAAGGAGAGGAATGGAAAGGAGAAAGGATGGAAGGAAGGAAGGAAGAAAAAAGAAAGAAGGAAAGAAGGAAAGAAGGAAGGAAAGAAAGAAAGAAGGAAAGAAAGAAGGAAAGAAAGAAGGAAGGAAGGAAAGAAAGAAAGAAAGAAAGAAAGAAAGAAAGAAAGAAAGAAAGAAAGAAAGAAAGAAAGAAAGAAAGAAAGAAAGAAAGAAAGGAAGGAAGGAAGGAAGGAAGGAAGGAAGGAAGGAAGGAAGGAAGGAAGGAAGGAAGGAAGGAAGGAAGGAAGGAAGGAAGGAAGGAAGGAAGGAAGGAAGGAAGGAAGGAAGGAAGAAAGAAAGAAAGAAAGAAAGAAAGAAAGAAAGAAAGAAAGAAAGAAAGAAAGAAAGAAAGAAAGAAAGAAACCGAGAGAGAAAGATTTCAACATATTATCAACAAATCCCAATAGCAAGACATAGAAAAGAGAAACTCCATTTGATATAACTATAGACAATATAAAATATTTGGGACAATATAAAAAATTTCTGTCAACAGAAACCCAGGAATTATATGAACATAATTCAAAAGAATTTTCATACAAATGAAGTCATAGCTGAATAATTGGAAGTTCAATTGTTCATGGGCAGGTCAAAATAGCATAATAAAAAAATAATAATTCTAACTAAATTAATTCCTACAATTTCTTTTTGACAAACTGAAAGGAACCTTAAAGTTTCTTTGGTATTCATTTCCTTAGTCATTATTGATTTGGTGGACTTTTTCATGTGGTTCTTGATTGGATTTCTTCTTAGAAAACTCCTTGTTCATTTTCTTTCACCATTTATCAATTAGGAATGACTCTTATTCTTAACAATTTGAGATAATTCTTTACATATTCTAGAAATGACAAAAAATGAGCACTTTCGATGACTATCTCATTTAAGATGCTGTACCATGTTCAGGGCTGCATTGTCTGTATCAGGGACATGTTGGATACAGATTGTATATAGAGACATCCTTAAGTACTCCACAATGAGAGAAAAAGACTTCCAGTAATCAAGAGTTATGAGTTACCCTTTGGCCACAATATACTCTCTAAGTTTTAGTCTGCTTCCCCTAGACTTTATAGGAACTTAAAGTATGGGAGATTGTGTTACTGAGTTTTGTTGGGATATTTTATATCAACTTTTTTTTTTTTTTTTATTGTATCACATTGATTGTTTCTTTTCAAAAAGCTACTTAAGATTTATTTTTAATTAAATATCTTGGAAGGAAGGAATCAAGGTAAAGCATATAAGTGAAATCTTAAGGCAATAGAATTAGAAAAACATCCATAGGTGGTAGCCATGGAATACTAAAGAGAAGATGTAGCCTTGCTATATGATTCAAAAATCATCTGAGAACAGAAGCTTGGATAAGGATACTATGAATTTAGTTGGACTATACATGCTATATATCATATAGATATCAATATAAAATATATAGATTTTTGAGAGATTGGATCACATTCTAAGCATTTTATGTAAAAGGGAGGAGTTATCTTAGAATCAAGGTAGAAGAGATTCTGTTTCTAGAGTGGAAGGAGTGGAGAAAACAAGGAGGACTGAACATTGGCAGAGAAGTAAAATAAAATATTAAAGAGAAATCTTTGTTCTATGACCATGGTAGAGAGGAAAATGTAGGTAGATGTGAGGAGGACAAGTATTCTAGGCATGGGACAATCAGCCAGTGAAAAGGCCCAGAGTCAGAACACCAAGTAGAGAAAAGTGCTGCTGGATTATAACGTACATGTTATGGAATAAAGTTTTAAAAAAATAATATTTTCATTTGTAAAATTAAGAGATTGAACTAGATGTCCTCTAAATTATGTTTAAGATCTAGGTCTGTAAAAATATTTGTTCTTGTTACATTTAAGTGTCTTAAGACACATGGATACATGAACCAGACCCATCAGATATTTAAAAGTCCTAACTTTAGGTTATTTTGAAGACAACTATACCAAGGGAAATTAGAAAGGGTTTATTTGTAATCAAATAGTAATAAAATCAATATAAAATCAATAAATATGATTTATAAAATTGAATTTCATATTTAGTTTTTATATTTGTCATCATTAGTGTTTTGGAGCATCTTTCAAATGTTTGCAATTCTTCTTTTGAACAATGTTCCTATCCTTTAACTACTAAAACACTGGGAAATGGCTCTTCGTCTTATATATTTGTATATATAAATTGACTGACATGGTTTGGATCTTCCTGTGGCAGCTGATTTTTATTAAACTTCTATAGAAAGTTGATTAGAATTTCTGTGGATAGCTATGTCCTATTTTCCATTTTTCAGTCTGAATAACATTTTCAACAACTAAATAGGAGATATTTTAATTGCAGAGCATAACTTTTTTTTCTCATTTTACATTGTTTTATTTTTATTTTAATTTCAAGTTTTGAATAAATCAAAGTTTGACTGTCAAACATAGGGAAATGACTCAGGAATTAGTTCTTTCTTATGCATTAAAAATATGACAAATTTTCTTTTTCTTTCATATCATTTCGTATTCATTGTGTCCAGCATTTACTAGTTATTTTTTAAGAAAAATTTCCTAACATGTAGATGCAAATATAGTCTACAATCATTTGGCCCTTTTCAATTTTTTTATTCCTGAGCATATATTCCAATATTTCTTTTTCCTGAGATCCACTATATTCACTTTTGTCCTAGAGTCCTTAAGTATCCTAACATTTGTTGATGTATTTTGGAAGGTTTATAAAATCCTTCATAGGATGAATAGGTAGTAATAAATTTAATTCAAGGAAGGGCAAAGAAGCATTATGTGGGTGTATATGTGTATAGAAATCCATGAATTTGAGTGTGGAAAGAGTGAAAAGCATTTAAGGAGATAAAGAGAGGGACAAACACACACAGACCAACAGAGACTGAGAAATAGAGATAGGGAAAGATGCAAAGGAAGACAGATTTACAATTGAACCAGATTAAAATGTAATTGGAAAATATTCTAAAAACAAAACTGCAATAGAGCATAGTTTTATTATATGGTTTTCCAAGTTAATGTAGCCTTCACGGATTCTCCTCCCTTTTATATTGGTATTTGAAACCACTGATCTAAAGAAATCTATATGAATTTACATGAAATTTTTTTAATGAGCTTGAATTCAAAAAGAATACATCTAAAATTAGAGGTAAGGGTAAAAATGGAAAAAAAAATCCACACAAGTGGCATATACTTCTAAGAAATCCCAGAATCAGTTGAAGTTTTAAAAAATTAATAATAACTGATAAGTTTTAATCTTATGTGTAATCTATACCTGTGGTAAGAACAGGAAAGAGACAGCCTTTTTTTCTGGGTAAAGATGGTGAATTTCTAGCCCATTGAATTAGTTGACCAACAAAAGTGATTAATGATTCATTGCCAACCTAGAGCCATCTTTTCATTTATCATAGGACTGTGTTCTTTTCCTCCTCTTGTTCAGCATTTTAAGTAATGAATTAGGTGAAGATGGAGATAAATGCTATTATTGAGGTTGAAAATGGCAGGAGCTGAGAGAGATAGCAGATACAGTGTTAACAGATGTGAGATATAAAATGGTTATAACAAACTATAATGATAAACTGAGACTAATTAGCTTAATACTGATATATAAAGTCCTTCATATGTGCAGAATGGAGAAGATATGAGTAGATAAAAATCATTTGACCTGAAAATATAGGCAATTAATTAGTTCAATATAAATCAATAATATGATTAAAGTATCAATAAAATAAATAGAATTTTACTTTAAGTCAAGTCAACATGCATTTCTTAAGCAATATATACTAGCACTTTGTAAAGTGCTGGGGACACAAAGACAAAGACAGTCCCTTTCTGTTAAGGAACTCACATTCTAATTTGGGAAAAAAAACATGCAAAGAAACAAACAACTACCTACAAACACAGTGAATACAGAATAAATTAGATATAATCTTAGAGAAAAGGTTTAGAAGATAGAGAAAAGCTAATGGAAGAAGCTTTTTCTATAATGTGATATTTTAGCTGGGACTTGAAGAACATGGTTAGAGAAGCTAAAATGATGTCACATAAGGATTAGTTGATAGAATTGCAGTGTTGAACCTATTAAAAATAATTGGATGGCAGTGCTATATATCTCCAAATATTTAATGATTTACCACCTGAAAATGGACCCAAGGATACCCCCCCATCCTGGTGAAATGCATTGTATACAAATATTTTGAGGAGTTTGTCTTTTTATTGGAAGGGATTTGTTGGAGAAGCAGTGTTATGGCTTTTTTTTTTCCTTGAAAGACAAGAGAAATAACCTTGCCATTTAGTTTTAGAAGATGGGAAGAAATGAGGCCGGGGGGAGGGGGGGGGAAAGACAAACTTACATGCCACCTTAACACATTGTCTTCCTACACCTTGTTGGAGATGACTGGGGGAGAGACTTAAGACCCTGAGCAGAAAGGTACAGAAGGTTGCCAAGGAGAATTAGAACTGTAGCACTGGGGCGAGACAGCAGCCGGCTTCACAAGTATGCAGCTGGGGAGAGGTGAGAAATGATAGAGTGCTTTAGAGTTCTAAAATATTGCAAAATATTCAAAGCAGCTCTTTTTTCAGAAGCAAAAATTTAGAAACAAAATGGATGTCTGTTGATTAGTACAATAGCTGTCAAGCTGTGGTGTGTGTGTATGTATATATATATATATATATATATATATATATATATATATATATATATATATATTATAAGAAATTATTATGCAGTAGGAAAAAATGAATATGAGGAATTTAGGAAAACATGGTAGGATTTGTATGAACTGGTACAGAAGAAAAAAGCAGAGCCAGAAGAACAAGATATGCAATGACTACAACTTTGCAATTCAGAAATTCATTACCAGATGACCTCTGAGCAACTAAAAAACCTAAATAATAATCCTGGAGAACAAATGATAAAATAAAACTCTCACCTCGTGTTGGAGAAATGGAAGACTACTAAAGTAGAATGCTGCATGCATTGTTGGAAATGGTAATTATTTTGCTTGTTTTTTTGTTTGTTTGTTTGTTTTTTGTTTTTGTTATCTGTTATTCTCTGTTATAAGGAAAGATTCATTTCCAGGGCAATAGACAGAAAGATATTCAGAAATTTCTGATACTAAAATAAAAGACACTTGTAATTATTTTTAAAATTTATTAAAAACAATAAAGTAGATGCTCCTACCTGTGAGATGTACTTCCTATTTAATGTGGGGACCTTTTAATTATCCCAGGTCTTATGAACATGTACTTCATGAAGAAAATTGAGAAGAAATTATAATTATATGTGTTTTAAATCCATGTAGGGATTGCATCAGAAGAGCATAATATGCATGATCTTATGGACTGGACTTACAAGCCAGTCTCTTTCTTACATATACTAATAAACCTTCTCTAATATGTATTTCCCTTTGTATAGTTGTCTTCAAAATAACCTAAAGTTAGGACATTTAGATATATGATGGATTATGTGTATGTGTCCATGTGCCTTAAAACACCTAAATGTAACAGGAACAAATATTTTTTATAGATCTAGATCTTAAACATAACTTAGAGGTCACCTAATTCAATCTCTTAATTTTGGTTTTTTGTTTTTTGTTTTTTTTTCCATGACATGTACATTATGATCCAGCAGCACTTTTATCTACTTGGTGTTCTGACTCTGTGCCTTTTCACTGGCTGATTGTCCCACATGACTAGAATACTTGTCTTCCTCACATCTACCTACATTTTCCTTTCTATCATGGCCATAGAACAAAGATTTCTCTTTAATACTTTATTTTACTTCTCTACCAATATTCAATCCTCCTTGCTTTCTCCACTTTTTCCAATTAAGACACAGAATCTCTTCTACCTTGATTCTAAGATAACTTCTCCCTTTTACATAAAATGCTTAGAATGTGATCCAGTCTCTCACACTATGGCTTGGATTGGTTCAAAAGGTTGTGTTCATAGTCAGTTCTGATTAAAACTGCACTTAAGTCAAAAAATCTACAGTTGAGGGAGGGATTTTACCCCATCCTTACATATATTTTGCATGTATGTAAGTCCTTGCATGCTTTCAGTTCATTAAATGTAAGCTTCCTAAGATCAAGACTTTTATTTGTATCTTTGTACTTAGCACAGTGCCAGACACATAATAAACAATTAATAAATGTTTGTTGAATTATTGTAGTGAAGAAAGATAAAAAGGTGGTCCCAAGGCCCTAGTCCATATTCAAAAGAGGATCTCCTGATCTTTCTGGATTTAAAGAGGACCCTAAGATTTATAGAAGAATCAATTTGGAGTTCTCTCCACCTCCATCTGGATATACATATGGCTCTGACCAATATCCCAACCGTCTGGCATTCTAAACCTTAGAGCTTCAAAGGTTGAAAGGAAAGAGGATGCCTATTTCTCTATCTCAGAAGAGGGCATTTAGAATAGATTTTTATGGACTAGGAAAAGAGGAGATTTATTGCCTCAATTGCTTCCTAATCTTAATCACTGAATGGGTGTGGTCTCTGTCAAACTGAGACTTCTTGAAGACCTCAGTTTAAAAAGGCCAAGGTCTTCCATTTCATTAGGGCCATCTCCAGTCATCCTGTTCTATATCTGGCCACTGGACCCAGATGGTTCTGGAGGGGAAAGTGTAGCAGGTGACCTTGCACAGCCTTCTCTCACTTATATCCAATTCATTTGCATGTCATGGTATCACCTCCCTGATATTATGGTCCTCTTTAAGAATGAAGGAAAAACAACATGTTCTCATGCACATTTGGAACTCTGGACGAATATAAAGCTGAATTCACATTCCCTAGAGAAATGAATATATTTTCAAAAAGTATAAACAATAAGCAACATTTGTACAACAGAATACCATCCTTCAAAATGCCTTCTGAGTAAGGATTCCCTATCTTCTGAAAGCTACAAGATGGAATTCTAGTCTAAATTTCACACTGATTTATCTTGACATTTCTCTAATTCCAGAGAATTCCCTTCTGGCAATACATCTAAGACAAAGTTAATTTTTTTCCTTTTTAAATCTAGATTTACTGAATCACCATGTTGACTTCAAATCTGTCTTTTTTCACATAATAGGTTTTGTGATGAATAAATTATTTGGCTTGCAAAATTATAAGGTTTATTTCGAAATTCACACTTGCTTTTTATTCCTTTTCTTACTGGTATTAAAAATGCAAGTCATATTTGTTTGAATTTTGGAAGAAAAAAATCATGTTTGACAATGTGTCTGCTTCAGCAAGGTGGCAACAGAGAGAGAGCACTAAACTAGTCACCAGAGCTGGGACAAAATTCACTCAGTTTTCTGAGGTTTAAATACCTTGCATGCATTTCAGGGTTTTGGTAAAGATCAGATGCAATGAAAAATATGAGGGAAAAAACCAATTTTATAACCTGTAAAATACAATCTTAAGTTAAAATTATTGATCATATAATCACAATAGACTTGTGATGGAGAGAGCCAGCTGCATCTAAAAAGAGGATTGTGGGGAGTGAATGTGGATCACAACACAGTATTTTCACCTTTTTTTGATGTTGTTTGCTTGTTTTTTTCTAATTTTTCCCCTTTGATCTGATTTTTCTTGTGCAGGATGACAAATATGGGAATATGTTTAAAAGAAAGCTACATGTTTAATCTCTATTGGATTACTTGCTGTCTGATAGAAGGAGGTTGGGGGAAGGGAAGGACAAAAATTTGGAGCCCAAAATTTTGCAAGGGTGAATGTTGAAAACTATCTTTGATATATTTTGAAAATAAAAGGCTGTTATCAAAATAATTATTGACCAGATATGAATATATATTCATTGGAAGACAATCTCATGTGCAGGAAGGAAAAGACCAAATTTTATTGAACTTGGATGTCAGAACTAAAAACAATTGGGAAGGGTGGGAGTTAGAGCAGGTCTATATTTAAAATGTGATGTTGTCTTTAATAACCTCTCCCACAAAGACCCCTGTATCTTTAAAAGGATAACTAATATTGCAAACAGTTAATTAACTGTTAAGGTAGAACAAATCTGTATAGGGAAAGAAATTAATTTAAACAGTTATTTCATTTTGATAAACCCAAAAAACTATAGCCTCTGGGATAAGAACTCCATATTTGACAAAAACTGCTGGGAACATTGGAAAATGGCAGGAACTAGGCAATAGACTAACATCTTACAATTCTTACCAATAGAAGTTCAATATGGGTTCAAAATTTAGACATAAAGAGTGATACTATAAACAAATTAGGAGAGCAGAAAATAGTTTACCTATCAGATCTTTGAAGAAGGGAGAAATTTATGATCAAATAGGAAATAGAGAATTTTGTGAAATGCAAAATGGATAATTTTTATTATGTTAAATTAAAAAGATTCTGCATAAAACTAAATGTAGCCAAGATTAAAAGGGAAGCTGAAAATTGAAAAACAATTTTTATAGTCAATGTTTCTGATAAAGGACTCATTTCTACAACATAAAGTGAATTAAGTCAAATTTATCATAATACAAGTCATTCTCTAATTGATAAATGGTCAAAAGATACGATCAATTTTCAGGTGAAGAATTTAAAGCCATTTTAATAATATGAAAGATGTTCTAAATCATTATTGATTAGTGAAATGCAAATTAAAACAACTCTTATCAGATTAGCAATAATGAACATCAAAAGATATGTGGGAAAATTGGGATGCTAATGCACTGTTGGTAGAGTTGTTAATTGAGCCAACCATTACGAAGAAAATTGAAATTATGCTCAAAGGGTTATTGTAAAGTCTGGGCTAGCTCCCTGGAGACCTCAAGAAGAGCTAGTGTCAGAATAAATAAAAGTCCTTGGTCTTTAGGGGGACAAATGAATGAGGCAGACAAACCACCACAAGGCTTAAATAGTCCTGCTGCAAAGTGAAAATCTGGCTTGTTTCACCCCACCCTCTTATCCTTGCCTATGATTATCTGTATACAACAAACATTGAGTAAGTACCAATGGGTTTTCACCCTGAAAACCTGAAAAGGGCCATTTTTCCAAACATATGCTAATAGAGTCATTGTCAATAAGTAATTAGCCTTAAGTGCTCTGTTGTCTGATTCTAGCACACTTTTAAGAGTTTCAGCCCTTTACAAGTTATAAAATTGTGCATAAACTTAGATCCACCAGTGCTAATGCTGGATATATATCCAAAAGTGATCATAAAAAAGGGGAAAAGATCAATATGTGCAAAAATGTTCATAGCAGCTCTTTTATGGTGAAAAGAATTGGAACTGAGATGAGATGATGCCCATCAATTGGAGGAGAACTGAATAAGTTATGGTTTATGAATGTAATGGAATACTAATATTCTGCAAGAAATGATGAATGAGCAGATTTCGGAAAAACCTGGAAAGACTTACATGAACTGATGCTGAGTGAAGTGAACTGAATCAGGACAACATTGTAGAGAGTAACAGCAAGATTTTGTGTTGATCAAGTATGATAGACTTAGCTCTTCTCAATAATACATGATCCAAGACAATTCCAATAGATTTGTGATGGAAAGTTCCATCACATCAAAACAAAAATGCAGATTAAAACATGCTATTTTTAATCAATTTTCTTTCTTAGTTTTTTCCCTTTTGGTTTGATTTTTCTTTCCCAACATGACTAATGTGGAAATATATTTTAAATTTTTGTACATGTATAACCTATATCAGATTGCTTGCAGTCTTTGGAAACAGGGAAGATAGAGAGACAGAGAGAAAAATGGTTCTCAAGTTCTTACAAAAATGAATGTTGGAAATTATCTTTACAAGTAATTGGAAAAAATAAAATACTATTAAGTGGGAAGAAAGTAATTTCCTGAGCTACTCAGGCATTCCCCTAACAATTAAAGATGTACACAACTGGGCTGCATTAGTAGCTGCTGAGTACTCCTATCATTGTAGACTTAAGTTCATAAATTAATTGAGCAACAAGCATGTATTAAATATTAGTTATATTTCAGATGCTGAGGATACAAACCAAAAAATAAAGTAGTCCCTGCCCTCAAGAACAATGGAAAGTATATGCAATGTCAAGGTATTAGGAGACATCCTATTTCCCAGAGTTAGTGCCTTTCCCTACAGAGTCTCAGGTCATTCTCAATAGGAGCAAGCCTTTTGTGTCCTTATTTGCAAGTCATTTTGTTTACTTTGAAATTGAACTTCTGTTTGTATCTTGACTCTCCTGTTTCTAGACTATTTTGTTTGGCTCTGGTCATCCACAGGTTAGAGGCCACCTCTGGTCTAGTTGACATTCGGGAGTTAGAAATAGGAATGGACATGGAAACCAGTTCATAGGACTGGCCAGTAGGAATGAACACGGTGCCAATGGAGATTTATTTCTCTGCAGTCCAATTCCTCCCTTGTGTGTGTGTGTGTGTATGTGTGTTTTGTTTTGTTTTTGTAAATTGTTCATTGTGTTTGTGTTGTGAACTAGATTCTGTTACTCTAAAAGAGTTAAAATGTGGCCAGCTAGAAAACATCTAAAGATTGTACCAAAAGAGTTTCACTGAGAAATAGTGATGAACTTTCATATTTGAAGCAATGGTCCCAAAAAGCAAGATTAATACCATCCCACACACTTTAGGCTTTTTATGAAAGATTAGGTTATGAGTAGAAAAAAACAGTAAGACACCTTTTTTTCTGTCATTTCACCTTTGGCCATGTTGGAAATACAAAAGGGAAAAGTCAGATAACCAAAATTTGTATAACTACTAAAAACACTTTAATATATTAAGAAATTGTCATTTTAAGATTGTTGAAGACAATTCCTAAGACTTGGGGATAAATCCAGAAACTCACCCTCTTCTAAAATATCTCAGTAAGTTTTCAGATATCACTGTATAATTTGTTTTAATGGAAAATAAGGATTAAATTTTATGAAGTTTTAAAATTAAATGACAAGATAAATAGCTTCATTATCCTAGGGAAATGAAGATAGTATAGAAGTAACCTCAGAGAGGATGAAGAATAGTTAAATGGTTTGCATTTTTCTAGCAACCTCTTGTTAATTCTTCCTTGACAATTCAGCTTTATTCTACTTTATTAATAATCTTCAATTGTCCTTCTCTAAACAAATTATGCTAACTATAGCTTATTGACAACATTTTGATATTGAGTTCTTCCTTGAAACTCAGCACAACAGGTAGTCACTCTGTTGGAATGTAAATTAAATTAATAAATAAATTATTAAGAAAAAGAGAGACCAAAAATAAATTTTGCTTTGTAACTTCATTGCAACTGCAACAACCTATACTTGTCTATGTCTCTCATCCACCATTAGAAAAGGAAAACACTTTTAATCTATGAGAGGCGATCTAAGATTCTTTTTCTACTGTAAAAAACAAAAGCAAAGGAACTGCTAGGTGGCCCAGCCGAGCACCAGCCCTGATTTCAAATCTGGCCTCAGACACTTAACACTTCCTAGCTCTATGTCATCCTGGGCAAGTCACTTAACCTAAATTGCCTTAGTTAAAAAAAGAAAGAAAGAAAAAAAAAGCAAGAACAAAAAGACAAAGCACCCCAGAAAACATTAAGGGACCCTCTCCACAACCCTGATAACACAGCATGATAAAGTTTCAGAAGAATTGACAGAAGGGGTAAACCAAGGAGAAAGGTAGTCAGACCATGCCTGTAATCCCCATAATGCCTGTTAAAAAAAACAACCCTCCAGTTCCCCCACTCCCTTTTCACAGAGTTATAAGTATGTTACAGTTATGAGGATTGCTAACAAAGTTATTCCTTTCCCCCTTTTTATTGGAAAGATTAGCAACTTTTATCCCTTCACCTGGTCCCTGAGGCCCTTACTCATTTATTAAGGTATGATCTACTCCATAAATTTCAGGCCATTATCTCATTTGACTAAAGGGAATCCTTTCCTTAAAACCCAACACCTCTGAAAGTTTGCCCATTCCTTTAGGTCTTTTTCTCTTAATTCCTTTTTTTACTCTCTCTGTTAATCTCTCTCATCCTAGATCAGATCCCCAAATAAAGACTTTGAAAAAAAATGCTGGGAAAATGTAAGGAAACCTGAATTACATTCTGTTCCTCCAGCAATACAGTCCATAGCCAACCCATCTGATTAAAGTGAGTTAGTAATAGTGGGGCGCCAAATTGTCATTGGGCCCAACAAACATCTATCCATGATATCCTGCAAGTTGACCCTGTAGGCAATCTTAGGAATTTCACCCAGGTATACTACATTCTACTCATCCTGCCATAGCAGCTGCTACTTTGGGGCTAAGCCCTTCTGAATCTGGCCCCAAAGCTTCAGCTAGGGCATGGAAGAAAGTGGAATGGTTCAGGTGCTATGACCAGCATCCACTTTGTTCTATCACCAATGGGAAAATCATGGCAGCAATCAGGCCTTAGGCTGCAACCAGTACCTTTCTCTGAACCTCCAAAGCCCAGTCACCATCTCCAGCCCATGGAAGGTCCTACCTAGCTTTTGCCTAGAAAGGTCATGGTGCTCTACTAGTGCCTAATATTGCAGTATGAGGTGAGAGGGGGTGAACCAGCCTCTGCCCTTGGTGAACCCACCTTTCTGTTTCAGTTGCAGAAAGTTCTTAACTATATTATCTTAGAGAAGTTATCTTATCTCTGTTTACCTTAATTTCCTGATCTGTAAAGGGAAATATAATAATAGTAACCACCTCCCAGGATTGTTATGAGGATCAAAGTAATATAATGATTGTAAAATGCTTACCACAGTGTCTGGAATATGCTAAGCACTACATTATATCTTTAATTGAATGTAATCATTCCATACTTGACAACTCTAAAGTATTTTTTAAATGTCAAGGGTAATGAGATTAATGACTTTTATATGTAATAATTTAGAAATGCAATCAATGTCATTTGAAGTTTATTGTTTGTGTAATTATTATATTTCTAAATTTTTTTGTAGTTTGAATTTGAGAGACCAATGTAACAAAAATGCTGTTGGAAAAAAACCAACTTTTTCTTCTGAATATTATTCAATTATTAATTGTGATTTTAAAGGGATGTGCTAAAATTAATATTTGAAAACTATTAAATATTTGATGATGTATATTTTGTTATAAATCATAACAAAAATAGTCAAAAACAATAAAAATAATAATGATTTTATTATAATAGTGAATTTTCATTTGAAAATTCTTGGCTATTATGAAAGTATATATGGGGCAGTAATTGTGGGATTATGACTGAGTAGATCAGAAAATTTTAAGCCTTTCTGATTTCCCCCATAGACAAAACAAAATTGTGCCTCAGGATGAATATAAACTGGTGAAAAACAAATAAGATTCAGGATCTAATCAGGCTACTCTTGAGGCAACCAGAAAAGACCCAAAGAAAGACCTAGGACCCAGGTTTAACCAGTGTGAAGTGTAAACACCTCCAGGCTAACTCCTTAGATATTACATGTAGTTGAGGTAGCCTCAATCAGAATCATAGAAACTTTCACCTCTTCAATAGTATGGGGCTTTGATGACCTGAGTCCAGGAAGACTAAGGAAACCTCAGCTGATTAGGAATGCCAGGCTTACTTGTACTGCTAAGAAGCTTCCTTGGGCAAGAAGAAACCAGAAATCTTGTGGGAGTAAAACAGTAGGGCAGGGATACTGCTGGATGTGGGCACTTGTAGGAAAATGGGGCTTTTGGTTTGGGGTTCCAAGTTGGAGGGGAGAACTTAAGGAATCCACATGAACCATCCTCCCCCTGCACTCCAGGACAAGAGGTGATTGCACTATTAAGTTCTTATTAAACAATAACACCAAAAAAAGCATGCAAAGAAAAAAGAACATAATCATAGAAAGTTATTTTGAAAATAGGGAATACCAGAGTTAATCTTCAGAGGAAGATTTTCAAATTTTAAAAAAGCCTACTCTACTCCCAAAGAAAGGGTAACATTAAATCACTACCTGCCCCAAAATAATTTATAAAAGAATCTAAAAAAGACTTTAAAAATCAAATGAGAGATTGAGGAAAAACTAGGAGAAATGAGAGTAATCCAAGAAAAAGAAGAAGATTATGAAGAGAAAATCAATTAACTAGAAAAGGATATCAGAGTTGTAAAGAAGAAAGTAACTTTTTTGAAAATTCGAACTAGGCAAAGAGAAGCCAGTGAAGATATAAAAAGCTAAAAAATAATAAAACAAAATATAAAGAATGGAAAAAAATAGAAAAGAATGTAAAACATCTTGTAAGAAAAATGACATATCTAGAGAACAGATTAAGAAGAAAAAAAAAAATAAGAATGGTTGGCCTACCTGAAAGCTATAACCAAAAAAAAAAAAAAAAAAAAAAAAAAAAAGAACCTTGACATATTAATTCAAGAAATAATCAAAGGAGAAAGTACAAATAGAAAAAATACACCAATCATCACCTCAAAGAAATTCTACATGGAAAACATAGGAATATTATTGCTAAATTTTGACACCTCCCAAATCAAAGAGAAAATTCCACAAGAAACAAACAAATTTTAAAAAGAATTTAAATAGATTGGGGCTACAATTAGAATTGTACAGAATTTATCAGCAACTACAATAAAAAAATAAAGAGGGAAGGAAAAGGTAGGAGGAGAAGATAAGGGAAGAATCCATGGATGAGGGAAAGTTAAATAATAGGAAGGTAAGTTAAGGAGTAGAATCAAAGCAGAAAAGTTATCAGGAATAGGAAATAAGAAATATACAGAAACACTGTAACAAGAATCAGGAATAGAATTCATTGGAAAAAAAGGAAGCACGCTGGTAATCATTGATCTCAAAACTCAATGAAAATGGAAATCTACATCATGTGACAAGTATATAAATATTGTTTTATATGTATGTCTATATATGTGTAAATGTGTATGTATATATGTGTCTATATGCATATAGGTCTATGCATGTCTATATAGATGTATGTATGTGTAGGAATATGTGAATGTCTATGCATATGTGAGTGTGTGTGTAGTTGTGCTTAACTGTTGCCTGCTTAGGAGAGTTGGGGAGGAGAAGAAAGGGAGAGAAAAGGATAAAGTTAAGAAATACAGAACAGAGAATAATCAATAAGGAAGCAAAGAAAATATGAATGGTCATGAATATAATCTCTTCTATTATTATTTCTTGAAAGGGAAATTTATTGTTATATAATTTTAATCTTCCTTGATGTTCTGCTGGATACATGATTATGTTTTGTTTTGTTTTTCTTTCTTTTGTTCTTTCTTTTTCTTTTTTCTTATTTTGTATTTAGTTTTAAATAATAAATAATTCCTAGGACAGAAGATTTAATGTTAAATAGTTTTGGTGATAACAATTGTATTGCTTTTTTCAAGATCTTTATGTCTAAGTTTTCTTGGTTACTTTGGTGACATTTAAGTATTTTCTTCTCAGAAATACTTCATTGTGAACTCTTTAAGTAGTTTGATCTATACCCAACTTAATGTTATTATCCAATGATAATGAATTTATAAAACCTAATTGCATTACTTGAACCTATGTATGACTGGGGAACTAGATCATCTCTATGTGTTGCTTGGAGACTATTAACCAAGGGTATGTGTTATACTGACCAGAAACTTAGATTCAAAGACTGATACAAGTTTTCTTCAGGACCCTTACCAGGTTCCTCTGACTACTCCCACAGCTGCCAAACTGTACGTGTGTATTCCTGTATCATCTGAATAAAGTCCTTGCTTCTGAGTGGATGGCAGAATCTAGAACCTTCCAGAGACCTCAAGGTTCATCTAGAATGAATTCAAAAGCAGCCAACATACAGGTGAGACAGCTGTCCCAAGATTTTAGGTAAGGACTGAGTATCCTGTCCTTTTTTTTTTTTTTTCCCCTTTACCATTTTGTCATGTGGCCAACCACCAAGATCCTGATTAAAGCATGTGCTGTTATTTTCTCCTTCCACACTCTTAGAATTTCTTTCTTCTCTGCTTGTAAGCAAACAATGGTTAGCAAGGATACTTGGTACATGCTCCCCTAATAGGTCCCCTCAAGGAACTGACCCCCTAAGCAACAATCTTAGTCTAACAGACCTCTCATGACATGTTAATTTATACTTCCCTCTCCTTTATAGGTCATACAGGTAGAGGTTCTTTCAGAATCCCTCCCTTTGACCGAAGGGTAAATGTCAAAATATTAGGAGTTACCCTGTTTCTCAGAGAAAAGACCCAGCAAGCAGGCTATGCCCTGAGCTTAGCATAAAAACAACTTTTTGACTCACCTCTGGATTATCTCAGTCACAGCAAAATCCCAAAATTGTTTCTGACCATTAGCTCTACTATAAATTAGACTTGTCTCATTGCTGTCCCCTTTTATTGTAGGGCCACAGCTCAATACATACCCATAGGTAGAAGTATTGAAATCTCCCCCCCACTGCCTCAAGTCTTTCCTATTAAGGGCAGGGCTCTACCACATCTGTTTTTGCTTGCAAATCATTTTCAACACTTTTAAACTAAATTTCCTTTAGTGTTCTCACTTACCTGTCTCTAGCCTGATTTGTTCAGCTCTGACTATCCACTGTTGGAGAACATCCAAAAATGTTAACATTAAATAGATAAATAAGTATTAAATATATAAATGTATGCAAAGTAAAGGCATCTAGGTGATGCAGTGGATAGAGTTCCAGGCCTGCTACTTCCTAAGTTCATCTTCCTAAATTCAAATCTAACCTCACTTCCTAGCTTTGTGACATTGGGCAAGTCACTTAATCCTGTTTCCTTCTGATTCTTCATCTATAAAATGAGCCAGAGAAAGAAATGGCACAACCACTTTAATATCATTTCCAAACAAAACAAAACTAACAAATAACAAAAACCACCAAATGTGGTCAGAAAACACTGGATACAACTGATATAATTTGTAAAGGGCTAGAACTGAGCAATGCACTTAGATAATGAAGCACGTGAGACTAATTGACAATTGGATAGTTCCTTGTTAACTTGTTTGAAGGTTGACCCTCCCTAGCTGTTCTGTGCTGACTTAATTGGTGAGACAAAGAGGGGGAAGTGACATATGGGAGGAGTAGGAGGAGGAAGAGTTATTGAGACACAGAAGCTGACTCAGTCTCTCCAGGTGTTTGAGAAGGAAGGTGTGTGTGAGGTTGCTAGGCCTAATCCCCTGACCTTGACTGTAAAAGACCAAGAATAAAGACATTTAGTGATCCTGACTCCAGCTGATTTCTGGGAAGACAAGAGTTCCAGCATTTTTGCATCCAAGCGTGGGGCTGCACCCTACTTCCACTGAAGTCCTCAGGTGACCAGGAGATTAGGTGAGTATTCTAATAGAAATAAGGAATTTACCTTGTTAAGGACTAAATCAGCAATCTCTAGTAGCTGAGATGGGGCAGGTGTTAGCTAAAAACATTCCCTCGGCCTCAGCTGACCCAGATACAGCCTCTGCTCCTGCTCCAGCCTCCCCTAGTAGTAATCCTATAGAGTATATAATTAAGATAATTAATGAGAAGAGTTTACTTGTAACCAGCCCACAAATGGATAGTCTCTTAGACTCATTGAATCCCACGTCCCCTTGGTTCTTAAAGGAAGAAAAAATAAGTGTAGATAACTGGAAGCTAGTGGGACTAGAAATGAAAGAATTTTACTCAAAAAATGGGCCTTATTCAATTACCACAGAGGTATTTTATATATACAATGTGATACAATTAGACTTAAGCTATCAAGCAAGTTATAGGAGAAGGAAAAGTGAACAGAGGAGGAAGTGTTAGGAACAAAAGATAGAAAATAAGCAAACTCAAGGCCTTTCCAGAGGGCAAGGGGATTTGAATGAGGAATTAGGGTGTGTTGACTCTGATTGCCTAGAAGAGACTTCAACCATGACTAGAGAGCAGATTATTGATCAGCCCACATCAACTCCACCTTCAGGGATTGAGGGAGGAGGAATAGTGGGAGGGGCGGTAATATAATCGGCACCTCCCCCCCAGTAATTACCAACCCCCATAACTAGATTACAGAAAGGGTTTATTGAGGCTATCAAAAATGGAAAAGAAATAGATAATGATTTCAAACTTCAAATTTTTCCTGTGATTCAACAGCATAATTCTGCAGGTCAAGAAAGTAGAAAATATGCTCCTTTTAATATAGAAGTCCTTGAAGTCCTGAAAAAAGCTTGCACTCTCTTTGGGGCTACATCAAATTATGTTAAGATGTTAATACACAATTTGGCTTATAAAACTTTAACCCCTAGTGACTGGAAAATCATTGCAAAGTTGTGCTTACAACCTGGACAAAACTTGTAGTTTTTTGAATATAGTGATCTCTGTAGGATTCAAGCCCAACAAAATAGTCAAAGTGGAGTTAATACTTCAATCACCTGTGACCTACTAACAGGTGTAGTAGGTTCTTATGCAGATGCTTCAGTACAGATTAATTACTCCATAACATCATTTGAGCAAATTGCTGCTGCTGCTATCAAAGCATGGGCTTCTCTCCCCAGTAAAATCGACAAGGGTGAGACCTACACAACCCTTTGAGACCAAATCAACCCTTTGCTGATTTTGTGGCATGTTTGCAGACAGCTGTCACATGGACTAATGGTGAAAATGAAGTAACAGACACTTTGGTAAGGCAACTTGCTAGAGACAATGCCAATGAGGTTTGTAGAAGGATTATACTAGGACTAAATAGGGATGCTCCTTTAGAGGAGATCATAAGACACTGTGCCACAGTAGGCACAAATACCTTTTATAGCCAGGCTATGGTGCAGACTTCCCAAGATCCCAACATAGGAAGACAGGGTCTTTTTTGACAAGGGACTTCCAGAGAGACTCGTGAATACTTTCAATGTGGTAAAGTAGGCCATCTGGAAGCTCAATGTTGGCATAGAGACAGAGTGAGAAAACAGGGTGGGAGAACAAGACCCAAAACCCTATGTCCAAAAGCAACAGAGGACTCCCTTGGGCATCAGAGTGTAGACTGATTCAGGGAAACGGGATGAGGGGCCCAGCTCCAGGGCCCCAGGCAAAAAACACTTGGGACATGATGGCAGCCGATGCCACACCCAGAGAGTGCCTCCAAGTCCAATACCTAGACGTGACCAATCAGCCAGGAAGCCATCTGATGGGAGAAATGGATTACACAATCAGTCAGCCAGGAAGCAGCATGATGGGAGAAAGGGACCACAATTAGGGAGGATAGAGTTGTATGCAGCTGGGACAACTGAGATACCCCCTGGAGAGGTGAAATCTGTTCTTCTCCAGCCTATGGATCCCTTGCCTCCAGGGACAGTAGGCTTGACCATTTCGCCTCCTGAGAGTACTTACAAGACAGTGTTCATTCATACACTGATGTGGGAAACTGGGGAATGTGTAGATAATATTCCAGTCACTAACACAGGTAGACAATGTGTGACTTATCAACAAGGGGAAGTAGTAGCATCAGGTTTATTGATACAGACCCCTAATAAGCAATCTGGTGACAGTCACCCACGTTCTGACGACAAGCAGAAAAACCCAGGAATATACTGGATAGCAGCTGTGACAGCTGACCAACCTATGCTCACCATTTATATAAATGTCATACCATTAGAAGGACTGGTGGACACAGGTGCAGATCACACAGTCATTAAAGGTGCCAACTGGCCCAGTCACTGGGCAAAGACTAAGGCAGACACCTACATGTCTGGAGTAGGAGGATCAATAACAGCTGAAATTAGTGCTACCCCTTTAAGATGGATATTTGAAGGTGAAACAGGAGTTTTCACTCCTTTTGTAGTTGAAAAAAATCCCCATCAGTCTATGGGGAAGAGACATTTTACAACGATTAGCGTTAAAAGTGAATACTTCAGTTGTTTAGGTAGGGCTGCTGTTGAAGGCCTGCCACCACTTTCACCTGTTCCTATCCAATGGAAAGCTGATGCACCAGTGTGGATAGAACAGTAGCCCTTAGGTAGCGACAAAATTCAGGCCTTACTAGATATAGTACAGGAACAACTTGACCAAGGACACTTACAACCTTCTCTAAGTCCTTGGAATTCCCCAGTATTTGTTGTAAAAAAGAAATCTGGGAAATGGAGGATATTGACTAATTTGAGAAAGGTAAATGAACAGATGGAAACTATGAGAATTCTTCAACCTGTACCTCCATCTCCTACTCAGTTGCTTAGAGAATGGCCTCTATGGGTTATAGACATTAAGGATTGTTTCTATTCTATCCCTCTAGATAAGGAGGATATGAAAAGATTTGCCTTTTCAGTGCCCATCATTAACTTAGCTGAGCCTTATAAAAGATATGAATGGACATTTTTGCCATAGAGAATGAAAAACAGCCCTATTATGTGTCAAATGTATGTTGTTGCTGCTCTTACTCCAGTAAGAAAAGCATTTCCAAAAATAATGTCATTACATTACATGGAGGATATATTGGGATGTGCACCTGAGGAACAAATGTTAGAAGCATGTCTAAAAAAAACCATAGAAACACTAAGGAATTATAAATTGCACATAGCTTCAGAAAAGATTCAAAGACATGCTCCTTTTCAATATTTAGGATATGAAGTATATCCTAAGGTGCTTACAGTACAAAAACTCTCCTGAAGAACAGAGAAGCTAAAAACCTTAAATGACTTCCAGAAATTGATAGGAGATATCCAATGGATGCGTCCCATGCTAGGTTTGACTGCCTGTCAATTGCAACCATTATATGACATTTTAAGTGGAGACAGTGCTTTAAATTCACCACGCCAGCTTACAAAAGAAGCTCAAGAGGCTTTGAGACAAGTTGAACTGGCTTTATCCAATGTGGTTGAAAGAGTCACTCAAAAACCCTTGGAAATATCAGTTTTTGCTACACAAGAGGCACCACAGCAGTCCTTCATCAAGGAGACAGTGTGATAGAGTGGGTGAACCTCCCAGCACAACCAGAACAAAGCCTTATTCCTTACCCAGTGCTTGTGGCTAGAATTTTATTAAAGGCCATTAAACGAGCAGTACAATTATCTGGGATAAGACCTGACAAGATATACACCTTTTATACTAATGCACAAGTTAATGTGTGCTGTGAAATCATCCCAGAGTGGCAAATTTTATTAGCCAGGGCTCCAAATTTTACCCTCAGGTCTCCATTAAAAATAACCAGACTGTTACATAATTGGCAATGGATTCTTGAAGAAAAGTTTTCTAAAGTTCCTCTTAAAGTACCAACTATCTTTACAGATGCATCCAAACATAATATTTGTACTGTATATTCTCATGACTTAACTATAAAGAGGATTATCAGAACTCCTTTTCAGTCGACTCAGCAGAATGAATTGTATGCAATCATTCTAGCTCTTGCTTATTATCTGGGAGACATAAATATAATATCTGATTCGACCTATTCAGTAGGTGTGGTACAAAGAATTGCCACAGCCCAAATAAAATGTGCAGCCTCCAATATATATTAGCTCTTTAAAGAACTTCAAGAGCGAGTAAGAAAGCATCCAGGTAAGATTTATATTTTGCATGTCCACTCCTATAGTGGACTTCCAGGTCCTATTTTAGATGGTAATTCAAAGGCAGTTAGCTTTCTAACCATGTTGGCCAGTACTTCTTTACTTCAAGAAGCACAAGAATCTCATTCTAAATATCATCAGGCTGCCTGAGCTTTACATTTACAATTTGGAATAACAAGAGAAGAAGCTAGGAGCATAGTAAAAGCCTATACAGCTTACCTTCCTTTCCATGCTCCTACACTCCCTCCAGGGAAAAACCCTCATTGTTTGAGACCTAATGAAATTTGGCAAATGGATGTAACCCATTATAAATCTTTTGGTCATCTATCTTTTATCCATGTCATGGTAGACACCTTTTCAGGATTCACATTTACAATGCCAGCAGCAAAAGAGACAGCCTGAGTGGTCACTGAATTCCTTGTACAAGCATTTACAATTATTGGTGTGCCACAAGCAATAAAAACAGACAATGGACCTGTGTATACTTCTAAACATTTTACACACTTTTGTGCACAGTATAAGATTTTACATACCATGGGCATACCCTTTAATCCTCAAGGGCAAGCAATAGTAGAGAGAAGAAACAGAGATATTAAGACACTCCTTCAAAAACAAAAGAAAGGGGGAGCCACAGGTAACCCTAGAGAACTTCTAAATTTAGTTCTCTATACCATTAATTTTTTTAAATTTTTGACAAAGATGCACTGGCTCCGGCAGACAGGTTTTATAACCCACCGGAAGGACAGTGTTCAGTGCGAGCAGCTCCACTGTCTTTAGATAATCACTAGGTGATGTGGAGAGACCCAGAAGGTGGTGAATGGAAGGGACCAGATAGGTTAAGTGCTTGGGGGAGAGGGTATGCTTGTATCTCCACAGATGGAGAAGGAATCAGATGGGTGCCAACAAGCAATATTTTCCTTGTCCATTGGAGAGAGATGGAGCAGACCCTTAAAAGAAAGGAGAAGACCCAAGAAACATCGAGTAGTTCTGTTGCTGACTGTGCCCACCACTGAAAGAACCTGGCAGTTATGGCATTTGACTCATGAACATCAAAAACTGTTGGACTTGAAAATCCTCAGAAATCATTGGATTCTCTGAAATGTGTTAAGACCGTTATAGGACTTGGAAACCCTCAGGAATCATTGGATTCTCTGAGACATGATAAGACTATTGTAGGACTTGAAAGCCCTCAGGAATCATTGGATTCTCTGAGACATCATAAGACTATTGTAGGACTTGAAAGTCCTCAGGAATCATTGGATTCTCTGAGGCAACCTAAGACTGTTGCAGGACTTCAAAACCTGTAGGGATCATTGGATTCCCTAACACGTGAAGCAATGGACAATAGATTGGTTTTGGACTATCTCTTGGTTGTTGAAGAAGGTGTATGTGTGACTGATGTTTACATACCATTCTTCTAGGACTTCTGGAAATCTTTTACAAAACCGAGTTAATTTATATTGTTTGTTATATCACTACTTGCATGTACAGTTCCTGTTTGTTATACCACATCGAGTCTGCACTGACTGTGGGGAGAGTCATTACTAATAGCCTCTGCGTTATTGCTATGTGCTTGTGTAATTACTCCCATGCTGATGGGTTTGTGCATACTTGTCTCTAATAAGGCCCTTCAACCCAGAAACCCACTAGCAAATCTCCACTTCTCTTTTGTGCTTTTCATCTCCCTTCCTAAGATGTCAGGGAGGGCATGATTATCTCCTTTTTAGTGCTTTCATCTCCCTTCCTGAGAAGTCAGGGGGGGTGTGATCACCTCCTTTTTTGGGTTCTCACCTCCCTGAAAAGTCAGGGATGGAATGCCCATCTGTGGTCTAAAACAAAAGAAAGTGGGAGATGTAAAGGGCTAGAACTGAGCAATGCACTTGGATAATGAAGCACATGAGACTAATTGCCAATTGGACAGTTCCCTATTAACTTGTTTGAAGCTTGACCCTCCCCAGCTGTTCTGTGGTGACTTGATTGGTGTGACAAAGAGGGGGAAGTGACATATGGGAGGAGTAGGAGGAGGAAGAGGAATTGAGACACAGAAGCTGACTCAGTCTCTCTGGGCGTTTGAGGGAGGAAGGTGTGTGTGAGGTTGCTAGGCCTAACCCCCTGATCTTGACTGTAAAAGATCAAGAATAAAGACATTTAGTGATCCTGACTCCAGCTGATTTCTGGGAAGACAGAGTTCCAGCAATAATTGAACAACAAAATATGATATTTTTTGGTAAGACATACTAGAAGCTGGAGAGTAAGGAAAGGTATGATGCAATAAGTATTTAGGTTGAGGTTTGAAGGAAGCTAAAGATTCCAAAAGGGAGGCATGAGGTAGGAATTATATTCCAAGGCATACTGACAGGAGATATAATGTTAAGTATAAGATATAGTAAGAAAGTAAGTTTGTCTACAAATTAATCAGTGGTCCTCAAACTTTTTAAATCAGGGGCCAGTTCACTGTCCCTCAGACCGTTGGAGGGCAGGACTATAGTAAAAACAAAAACTCACCCTCTGGCTCCGCCCCTCAGCCCATTTGCCATAACCTGGGCTACATAAACATCCTCAGTGGGCTGCATCTGGCCCATGGGTTGTAGTTTGAGAACCCCTGGAGATCACAGAGTACCTAAAAGAGAATAATATATATTAACTCTGAAAAAAATGAGTTGAAATCATATTGTGAGTCTTTAAATGACAAACATTCTGTTTGATCCTAGAGGCAATGGTGGGGGGGTCGAGTATCTTGAATGTAGTACATTAAGAAAATCTGTTTGGCAACTGTATGGAGAATAATTTGGAGAGGAGAAACACTTGAATTAGGAAGACCAAATATAATATTTGAATTGTCTGGAGAGAAGTGATAAAAGCCTAAAAACTACCTACTGGGTAATGGCCACTCAAGTAGAGATTAGAATAGATAAAAGAGATATAGGAGCAAAATACACAAGACTCATATTTAAAGAATATTATAGCATGGATGGATTCCTATGCAAGCATAAATTGGACTGGATGATCTTTTTGCATTCTCCCAATTCTGAGATGTTATATTTCTATGATTTTAATTTGAAAGCAATTTTCACCAATTGATTCATCTAATGTTTCCTCAGACATGAGAATTAATCCATTTTAACCACTCAACTACCAGAGATATTATTGCCATGTGAGTTAACAGAAACAAATGTTTATAAACTGATTTAAAGTTTGTGTAGTGCTTTGTCCATATTATTTTATTTCTTCCAACAACAAACTAATGAATTAGGTGTTATCTCCATTTTACAAAGGAGAAAAATGAGATTGAAAAACATTAAATGGCTTACTTTGGATTATACTAAGAATCTCAAGAAGAATTCAAACTTAGGTCTGAACTTTGACTGAGCTGGGATCTTCATGAACTTTCAACATGGTACAAAATATTTAGCATAAGAATAACTTAGTAATTGGATAATCTTCAAATGTTTATCAAGAAATTACTATGTGTAAGGTACTTTGCCAATTATTTTCCTGCCCTCACCTTTAGTTTAATTGACTGTTCTTCAATAACAAATATATGCTTCAATCAAAAATGTTGTTTCAGAGCTTGCTTTGTGCAAAGTACTTTTGTGTCATAAAAGAATTTATTTTAATGGATCTTTATCACGTTTACTTCAAAGAAAAACATTTTCTTAATGGACAATGCAGTAACATCCATGTGACAATCTGTTGCCCAATTACTTGAAATTTTAAAATATGATGAAAAAAAGAACAGGATATTTTCACTTTAGAAGGTCATGATGTCCTTAAAAAAAAAGAGAACAGTGGGAGGTACTGTTCAGTACCATAAAATGTGTTTACTTTTAAGACATTTTTTAAAAATTTACTCACAAGGGACTTGTCAGGGAACCAGCATCTCCAGGTCATAATGTTCACTTCTTATTGAATAAGAATTATCCAGAATTTTCATCAATATAGGATGTCCCAAAAGTCTTTGTATAGTTTTAAGCTAGTGAAGCTGTTTATGCTTAATAATTCTCATTTAGGACACCCTGAATAACCCATGATACTGAATCAGATATTGGAAAACCTTTTCAGTAAGAAACTAGAATATTCTACTCTACAAAAAAAAAAAAAATTATTAAGTGCATATCAAGTATTCTGATAAATGCTGAGGATAGAAAGACAAAGAAATAAAATACAAGTTGCACACAAAATAAATATGAAATAATTTTGGCTCTCTTGCTCTGCCTGTGCCCAATACCCTCCTTTAACCTCCAGCTTTGGAAAGTTCTTGCCTTTCCTTAAAGAAAGCTTTAAATTTTCAGGTCTCCCCTTAAGACCTTTTTCTGTTTTGCTCATAATCGACTCTCTCAGAAGAGCATTTTGTGAGAATGTGTATGAAGGACACTATATAAAAATAAATTGGATTGTAGAACCAAGTATTACATTTTATGTGCGTTTTACAGTTTTCTCATTTTGCTAAAAAAAAAAAAAAAAAGGAAAAAACTGATCCTCCTACCCTATTGCCATCAGCGAGCACTTTATAAGGTGATGTTCTTTCTGATCTCAGTGGGAAGAGACAGCAGTATTATATTGTGCTTCACCCTTTACACATTATTGATTTTTTTTAATTAAAAAAGGAATTTCTGAAAAATAAAAGGGAGCAGGAAATTTTTATCTACAGTGGACGTGTGAAAGATTTACTGAAGAGGTTGAGGGGTTTGTTTGACACCATCCCTTTGTGCTTTGGGAATTACTTTTTTGGTGCCTTTTTATTGTATTTTTGTGGCATGTGTTCTAGCCCCAAAAGAAATGTGGAAACATTTAGCCTATAATGAAAAATGTTAGCAAAACTGATTTGTGTAATCTCTGACACAAAATCTCTGAGCCTCAATTTCCTTTTTGTAAAAAAATTGGATGTTGAACTAGATAATGTCTAAGAAGCTTTCTGGTTCAGCTCTTATCTGTAAGATCAATCAAAACCTAAAAAGACTGGAAAATCCTTTCCTATGATTTCTTGGATAGTGTGAAGAGACAAATTAGTTTCTTGGTATTTGCTTCTCTACAGAAGTGTGTGGTGAATAGCAAAAAATTACTGGAAATGACTGGCAATGTGAAGTGTCTGATTTCTTGTTCCCAAGAATATGAAATCCACTCAATGGAAATTCCCTTCTCATCTTTATACAATGTTTCTTTTCCCACTAAGCTCTGAAGCAATAAATAAATAAATAAATAAATAAATAAATAAATAAAAAATAAATAAATAAATAGATAGATAAATAAATAAATAAATGAATGAATGAATGAATAAGTAAGTAAGTAAGTAAATAAGTAAATAAGTAAATAAACAAACAAATAAATAAATATATAAATAAACAAGCAAACAACTAACTAAATAAATAAATAAATGTGCTTGTACTAAAAGATTGCTGAAGACTTATATATCCTTCCATTAGCATTCTGTACAAAATTAGTTTTCAATAATGCCCTTATTTGATGTTTTATTCAACATGGGAACCAGTTTCTTTTAACTTCTGAAGTCAAGAAAGGTTATTGACATAGGAATTGTTATCATATAGCTAACATTTAGATAGAATTTTCTACACATTTCAATTGGCTGTCATAACAACTTAGAGGGAAGTAATAATATTATCTCCATTTTATAAGGGAAGAAACTGAAATAGAGAAAAGTTACATGATTTACCCAGGTTCATAGAGCTAGGATATAGGTATTGAGGACCAGATTTTAACTCTGCTCTATCCACTGAAGAATCTGTCTGCACCTCTAGGAATTGAAGGGTAGTGGATAAGGGTCACATATGTCTCTAAAGTATATCTTTTATTCAAATTAATTCAATTTAACAAACATTTATCAAGTATCATCTAGCACCATCTAGGCCTTGGGAATGCAAAGAAAAAAAAGATAACAGATCCTGTTGACAAGGAACTGGATTCTGATGGGGAAAAAAATAAATAAATTTATATATACAAATAAATAAGTTGAACACATACCAAAAGTAATCCAGGGACATGAACTATTGAAGAATCAGGAAATACCTCTTATAGAAGGCAACCCTTGACCTGAGCCTTGAAAGAAGCTTAATTCAGAGTAAATAGGGGAAGGGATATTTGTTCAGACTGTACCTACAATCAAATTAAGAAGTGCATTCTTGGTTAATTTAATCCATAGAATAATTCAAAGTGGATTTTAAACTTAGTATTAAATACTGATACTACCACCTAAACTTGTTTAATAACAACCATTTCTAATTAAATTGATACCAACAGAACTACGCTACAATCAAGAAGAAATGCTGCAGAGAGTTGGACTTCTACCAAATGGCATACAAATAGCCTATGTGAATCTTGTTTTATTGATCCAGAATTCATTGGCTCAATTGTTTGAGAGTGACTAGCAGTGAGTGTAACACTGTTTGGAAGTAATTTCTGCTTATTCAAAATATTAGCAGAACTTACCTAATTAACAGAGGCTTTGCAAAACTAGCATTTTCATCACTCTCCTCATATTTTCCCAATGTATTTACAAACCTAATGAAAACACAGAAGAAAACAAATACATTCATATAATTCATGTCCCTGCCTACTCTTTTTATTAGACTTGGAAAGGGATAAAGTCCACAAGATGTCTCAGGGATTTGTTTAAAATGGTAAAATACACCAAAGTATATGAAAGCTTTCCTCTTTTTTGTGAATCTGATCATAGCCATTGTGTAAATCTGATACTGACTGGCACTTGGAATCTTTGCATAATATATAAGTCCATTATACTTGTTAGAATTTCAATCACTCACACACATCTATATCTTTCCATGCTTTAGTACTAATAGTATTGGTGATGAATAGGCTGTTGGACTTCATAATAATATCATGGATCTCCACTTCTTTCAGATGATTCTTAGGTCTTCCATCATAGAAAATAATGCTCTTCCTAGACCATTCTGAAAATGTTTGTGATATGATGTGTATTGTCTCTTCCTGGAGCTACTATCTCAATCAAATCTTAGGTTTTTCACAGCCTGGATAGTCATCAGTTAAATAACTCTGCATTCATGCATAAGATTAAAAAGTCAGTACTTTCATGATATGCACAGCCACCATTTATAATGTTCTCTTTCCTCTAGATTGTAATCATTCTCTGGGAGCAGGTTCCTTGGGGAGCTTCTGGAGGCAGCTTTAGTTTCAGTTCAGTTCAATAATCCCAAATCCAGCCAGGAGTTAAAGTCCAGATCCTATATTGTGTCCTTCAAAGTCTTGAATCTTTTCCTGGGGTCCAGCTAGCTTTAATAGAGGCCTATCTCTCTCCTGGGTTCCCTGATGAGCTCTTGTCAGAATGTCTCCAGCCAGCTTCAGTCTCTAGCTCCCTCTGAATCTGAAGCCTCCAGCCAACATGAAAGTAGATATGAGAATGAATCAGAGTCTGCCTCCAAGACTGTGGGATTGTGGGTTTCCCAGAAGTCAATCCTAGTTGTGAATCTCCCAAAGCCCTTTTTGGCCCTGAATCTCCTGAAGTCCTCTCCTTCAAAGTCCCCTGAAGTTCTCCTGGGAAATCCTCTCCTTGACTCCATCCTGGCTCTGAATCCTGGCTTTTTATATCCTCCCATAGAACGGGCTTGTGGGTATTCTCTAGGCTTAGGGGAGCTCCTTAAAAGTATGCTCTCTTAAAGCTGTGAATCTAATGTGGGGACCAATGATCAGACTCCTTTAAAGATATAAACTTCTTTAAAGGTTTGAACTCCTTTAAAGGTATGAAATAAGTGCATAAGTATCTTGTAAGAATCCTAACATCTCCCCTTTTCTTTTGATTTAGAACATAGGGTGGTCATGACCTTGAAACAGAAATACATAAATCCATCAATATGGGAGGTATTACACATAATTACATAAATTACATAAACACATAGTAACATGACACGGGCTAGAAGTGATGTAATAAATAACAAGAATCAACATAAGTCCTAGAAATAGTCCAAAAGGAATCCATTTTCCATTAGTTTATGTGCCAGGAATCCAATAATTCCTGTAAGTTTTAAAGTCCTAAAATAGTCTCATCTTATGTTAGGGAATCCAATGATTCCTGCAGATTTTGTTCTTAGGTCTTCTCCTTTGTTTCCAGATTTTTCTCTTTTTCTGTCTCTCTCTAGGTGCTTGTTGCCACCCATCTGTTTCCTTCTCCATCTGTTTCCTTCTCTGTCTGTGTCCTTCTGTCTGTAAAAATACAAGCAAACTCTCTCTCCCAGCAGTTAACCTATCTAATTTCCTTCTATTAAACACTTTCTAAATCTTTTCTCATCATCTGGCAATTACATTGGAGCTGTTTGCACTGGAAACTTCCCTGTTGATTTAAAAGGCCTGTATTCTCCCCAAGTGTAATCCATTTCTGCTATCTGATAGCTTTTTGGCTGACTGATCAGATAATCCCTTTCTGCCATGTGATTGCTTTTTGGCTGATAGATCACATCAGAGTCCTGACCTTCTAAAGACTCTTTGGGTGTAACCTCAGCTGCCATCATGCCCCACCTATATTTTGGTTGATATCTTGGAGCTGGGCTCTGCCTATCATTTCCCTGGGTTAATCTGCATTCTGAAGCCCAGTGGAAGCCCTTGTGACATTTTGGACATAGAGTTTTAGCTCTTCTCTCAGCTTGTCTTCTCACTCTATCTCTGTATCTATACTGAGCTCTTAGATGTTCAACTTTTCCACATTGAAAATATCGATGATTTTCTGTAGAAGTCCTTTGGCAAGAGGGACTCTGTCTTTTCATGTTAATCATAGTCTGAGTATAATAAGCATTTGTGCCCACTGTGGCACAGCATCTTATGAGTTCTTCTAAAGAAGCATCTTTGTGTAGTCCCCATATAATTCTTTTGCAAACCTCATTGGCATTTTCCATAGCCAGATGTCTGGTCATTATTTCTGTAGCTGCATTCTCTCCAATAGTTCTTGTGACAGCAGTTTGCAGATGTCCCACAAAATCCTCAAAATGTTTATTGGGACCTTGCTTTATTTTTGTGAAAGTTTCCCCTCGATCTTTCTGTCTGGGGAGGGAACACCAAGCTTTTATTGCAGGCTTAGAAATTTGCTCATACACTGTTATGGGATAATCAATCTGTTCTGAATTCTCTCCATATTGACCTTCACCAGCTAGTTGGTCAAAAGTGAATTGTATGTTAACTCCTGTTTGCCTATTGCATCTGACTTAAATCCTACATAATTCATGATACTCTGAAAGCCACAACAAGTTTTGTCCAGGTTCTAAACATGACCTTGTTATGGATTTCCAATCATTTGGTGTTAGGATTTCATAAGACAAATTATCTAGTAACATTTTAACATAAAAGGATGCAGCCCCATAAAGAGTGCAATCTTTTTTTCAAATCCTTAATTTTATCCAAATCAAAAGGAGTGTATATTCTCCTTTTTTGACCTGAAAAGTCAAGCTCTTCAATCACAGGGTATGGATCTATAAAATCACTTACATCCTGTCCTTCTCTCTTAGCCTTAACCAATGCTTTTTCTAATCTTGTCATAGGCTGCTTCATAGACGATTCTGTTTCTGTTTCTGCCTCTTTCCCTTCTCCTTCTCCCTCTACCCATGAAAGGTTAATTGAGGGAGGTAACTCAGGGGATTGGAAATGATCTAATTTCTCCTGCTGATTCTTCTGATTCTTCCTCCTTTTCTCCTAATTTAGTTGACATGTCCCTCTCTTGCTCCCTCTTCTTTTTCATTATTCCATAACTTGTATAACTTTCTAAACTTATATAATTTCCTAAAGTCAGTTGTATGCATTAAGTGTATCTTTGGAAATTGAGTCAGGTCCATTTTTATTGTAGTATTGACAAAATTCCTCTCCTACTAATTTCCACTGCTCTAGATCCAATTCTTTTTCCATAGAAAAACAAGGACATATGAACTGCACAGTTTTAAAAGTTCAGTAATCTCCTCCAAAATTATAATCAATCCTTGGCTTTTCATAACCTTGACAATGCTCTCTAAACATTTTCCTTGAACAGAAACAGAAGGTTGTTTTCTAAAAGTTTGCCCCATTTCGCTGAAATTCTTCTTTAGCTCTTGAACAAAGTTTCCTTGTTTTACTCACCCTGATTTGTGGGTTAGAGAGACTTTTCCACTGGATCTGGATCAGAGGCTTTCCTACTGAAATCTGGATCAGACTCTTTTCCACTGGAATCAGAATCCTGTCTGCCCCACATTGGGCGCCAAAATGTAATATTCTCTTTTCTCTAGATTGTAATCATTCTCTGGGAGCAGGTTCCTTGGGGAGCTTCTGGAGGCAGCCTTAGTTTCAGTTCAGTTCAATAATCCCAAATCCAGCCAGGAGTTAAAGTCCAGATCCTATATTGTGTCCTTCAAAGTCTTGAATCTTTTCCTGGGGTCCAGCTAGCTTTAATAGAGGCCTATCTCTCTCCTTGGTTCCCTGATGAGCTCTTGTCAGAATGTCTCCAGCCAGCTTCAGTCTCTAGCTCCCTCTGAATCTGAAGCCTCCAGCCAACATGAAAGTAGATATGAGAATGAATCAGAGTCTGCCTCCAAGACTGTGGGATTGTGGGTTTCCCAGAAGTCAATCCTAGTTGTGAATCTCCCAAAGTCCTCTTTGGCCCTGAATTTCCTGAAGTCCTCTCCTTCAAAGTCCCCTGAAGTTCTCCTGGGAAATCCTCTCCTTGACTCCATCCTGGCTCTGAATCCTGGCTTTTTATATCCTCCCATAGAACGGGCTTGTGGGTATTCTCTAGGCTTAGGGGAGCTCCTTAAAAGTATGCTCTCTTAAAGCTGTGAATCTAATGTGGGGACCAATGATCAGACTCCTTTAAATATATAAACTTCTTTAAAGGTTTGAACTCCTTTAAAGGTATGAAATAAGTGCATAAGTATCTTGTAAGAATCCTAACAACCACTGATATCTATTTTGCTTTAGTACTCTATATAAGCTACATGTATAGCTTATATACATATACATATATAGCTTTGGATGGACAATATGCAGATACTGGGTTCCTGGTGTGTAAATGCCAACAATTTTTTCAGAGAAATTCTAAATCCATCTTGATGTATTACAAATTTGTGTATTTTTTTTTCATTTAGTCCTCTAAGAACTAATACTTTCTGTTAGGTTCTTACTAAATATAAATTTCTCATATCCCTCTTTTTTATTGTAAGGTACTTGATTAGAATATTTCAGTTTTTGCTGCTTTACACAGAAAATGCCATGTTCACTAATTGTGAATACAGGAAAACAGCTTTTTCGTGCTGCATTGCTTAAATACAAATCATAGTTCTGTAATCTGTATTATATGTAATTATTTTCTTTTGATTGTCATTTCAAAAATGTATATTTTCTGATTATTATCATGAATTGTTAATGCTATAAAAACAAAGGATAAATATCTGAAATTCTCCTGATGTTCAGTGAAATGGGGCAAATGCTTTCTGTTCAAAGAAAATGTTTAAAGAGCATTATCAAAGTTATGAAAAGCCAAGAATTGATTATAATTTTGGAGATTACTGAACTTTTAAAAACTGTGTAGGTCATATGTCCTTGTTTTTTTCTGGAAAAAGAATTGGATCCAAATAAGTGGAAATTAGTAGCAGAGCAATTAGGTGACCACTACAATTCCAAACCAAACTCAATTTCCAAAGATACACTTCATTCCTACAATTTAATCTAAATGGCTTTAAAAATTGTTATTCTAAAGGAAAAGAAGAAGGAGCAAAATGGGGAGGTGTCAACTAAAGTAGGTGAAAAGGATGAATCAGATAACAATGAAGTTAAGTCCAATTCTGAGCAACTTGAGCATTTCCCATCTCCTCCCTCAATTAACCCTTCAGGGATGGAGCAAGAAGGAGGAGGGGAAGAGGCAGAAACACAAACAGAATCACCTGTTAAGCATCCTATGACAAGATTAGAAAAAGCATTGATTAAGGCTAAGAGAGAAGGACAGGAAAATATTGATTCTGTAGGTCAAAAAAGGAGAAGATATATACCTTTAGATTTGAATAAAATTAAAGATTTGAATAAAGGTTGTCCCCTTTATGGGGCTACATCAGCTTATGTTAAAATGTTACTAGATGGTTTGTCTTATGAAGTCCTAACTCAGAATGATTGGAAATCCATAGCAAGGACATGTCTAGAACCTGGAAAAAACTTATTGTGGCTTGCGGAGTTTTATGAATTATGTAAAATCCAAGTCAGATGCAATTTGGAAATAGGAGTTAACACAAAATTCACTTTTGAGCAATTAGCTGGTGAAGGTCGGTATGGAGAGAATTCAGAACAGATTAATAGCCCCATGACAGTGTATGAGCAAATTGCCAAGACTGAAATAAAAGCTTGGGGTTCTCTCCCCAGACAGAAAGATTGGGGAGAGGCTTTCACCAAGTTTGCAAACTGCTGTCAAAAGACCTATTGGAGAGAATGCAGCTAAAGAAATAATGACCAGACATCTGGCTAAAGAAAATGCCAATGAGACTTGCAAAAGAATTATATGGGGACTAGACAAAGGTGCTTCTTTAGAGGAAATCATAAGACACTGTGCTACAGTAGGAATAAATGCTTTTTACACCCAAACTATGATGAACATGGAAAGACAGGGTCCCTCTTGGCAAAGGACTTCTAGAGAAATTCATCAACATTTCCAATGTGGAAAAATTGGACATCTACAATCTCAGTGTAGTGATGGAGATAATGTGAGAAGACAGTGGGAGAACAAGACCCAATACCTCATGTCCAAAATGCAACAGAGGACTCCATTGGGCATCAGAGTGTAGAATAATTCAGGGAAACAGGATGAGGGGCCCAAGTCCAGGGCCCCAGGCTAAAAAGACTTGGAGCATGGTGGCAGCTGAAGTTACCCCTAAAGAGCCTTTAGGAGGTCAGGACTCTGATGTTATCTATCAGCCAAAAAGCAATCACATGGAAAAAATGGATTACCTGATCAGTCAGCCAAAAGGCAATCAGATTGCAAAAATGGATTATACTTGGGGAGAATACTGGCCTTTTAAAACAATAGAGCTGTGTCCAGTGCAAACAACTCCAATGTAATTGCAAGATGATGAGAAGAGATTTAGAAAGTGGTAAATAGAAGGAAATTAGATAGGTTAACTGCCTGGAAGAGAGGGTTTGCTTGTATTTCTTCAGATGGAGACAGAAAAAGAGAAAGACCTCAAAACAAAGGAGAAGATCTAAGAAACATCTGACACTGAAAGAGCATGGCTAATAAAAAGACTGTTAAAGAACTTTAAAACCAGCAGGAATCATTGGATTTCCTAACACAAGATGAAACTAATGGACAATTGACTTATGGACATTTATAAATTCTCAATTTATGATTATTTGATCATGTTATTTGTTACATACTTCTAGCATGTATTATGTTACTATGTTACTATGTGTTTATGTAATCTATGTAATTATGTGTAATACCTCCCATATTAATGGATTTATGACCAGTCTATGTTCTAAATCAAAAGAAAGGAGGAGAGGTTAGGTTCTTACTAAGTGCTAATGAGATAATGAGTTGATAGGTTCTTACTGAGTGCTAAGTCGGTACTTAACAATTTTCTAGTTCCGGCCTTTAAGGGGAGTTTTACCCCTTTGAACTTCTGGGAAGGAGCTTAATGGTTAAAAGGAGCAAGTTCATTGACAGAAGTAATCTTCCCACAAGCTCTTGTGTTATCCCATGCCCATTCTCTGGGAGCATAAAAGAGGGCAGCACTTTGGAAGAGGAGGAGTCTCTACTCTAGGTCAGAGTTGGCGGCTCTCTACAGGACGAAGAATCTGGCCAAGAGATTGAGTTGAGACATCAGATTTCCCAGAGATTGATCAGGAGTTTCTGGAGACAGCAGAACATTACAACTTTCAATATCTATAAAATACTTTCTTCAGATCTAGCAAAATAACTTGAGTTTCCTCATTTTCCAGAAAAGAAGTTTAGCTTATATCCTCTGTCTTTATTGTCATTGGTTTATAATATATTTAATAATATTTATATTGGTCATAAGTCTAGGGAGAATAGAGGAATTGATGATTAGCTCACTGCTACTTTTCTTGATATGTGGAATAACTTTCATCCCTGCTCCTCTCTTTTTTCTAATGCTGAATGAGGAGATTTTTGGCTTCTTTATTCTTCTCTTTAAAAATTCATCCAGTGTATTCTGATGGAAGTGGAAATCTTCAACATAAAGAAGATCCAACTCACTTCCAGTTGATCAATGATGGACAGGGGTAGCTGCACCCAGAGAAGAAACACTGGGAGGGGAATGAAAATTGTTAGCACTAATATCTGTCTGCCCAGGTTGCATGTACCTTTGGATTCTAATGTTTATTGTGCAACAAGAAAATGATATTCGCACACATGTATTGTACCTAGACTATATTGTAACACATGTAAAATGTATGGTATTGCCTGTCGTCGGGGGGAGGGAATAGAGGGAGGGGGGGTAATTTGGAAAAATGAATACAAGGGATAATATTATAAAAATAAAAATAAAAAAAATAAAAAAAAAATAAAAAAATAAAAAATAAAAATTCATCCAGCATAGGTTTGGCTATCTAATCACAATTTACCAAAAGAAGACTATTTTTCTCTGGTTATGTCTTGATAGAGACATACTTTTATTAGTACTTCATGACTTGCATTTCTGTGGTCCTTTAATTTTCTAAGACTGAGACTTTTGTTTGCTCTTTCATTGCTCAACTGATCCTCTGTAGCCTTCTGCCCTCCAATCTGCACCAGGGTGGTTCCCTTGCTTTTTCTCTATGGCCCACATCAAAAAAATGTTCCTGGACCAATAAAGATTTTTCTCCTTTAGAATCAATAGTAGTAACAAATTTACTATGAAATATTATCACACCATATTATATTTATGTTTTACAGTCAAACAGTAAACATTTTTTGTCATATGAATCCAGGCTAGATGAACATTAGGTCCTGTACAATAGTAAGAACTGTATTTTTAAAATTCTTTTGTAATCTGTGCCTCTTTTATGACTCTAGTATCTGATAGAGATGTAATTTATCTGGATAAGTCAAGCTTCACATTGTTATACTTTTAGGAGACATATTTCTTGTCCTGAGAAGATCTCTGAATTGAGTCTACGATATCTCTGGAATTATCTCTGGAATTACCTACAGGAAAAGTGACTTTCTGAGAGTTAACCATGATTCTTAATTTATTTATAAGTGTGACTCTGTTTCTCATGAAAACTTCTACATTTTAAAGCAATTATTCCTCACAGCATAGCCTAAGTTCTCATGTACTATTCCCTACTCTTGGTATAGCAAAAATTTTGAAGCAATCAACTAACATTTATTCAGTTTCTATTATTAATTTATAATTTATTTATGGCATACTACCAAGTAGAGATACCTGTTAACCTTTGGTCAGCTTTCCAAATGACAGCTGAGGAGGGTATTAGGTATCCAATTTGCCTTAGGTCAGCTCAAAGTTTTTTTTTCATGGGAGCTGGGGGGCAGGTGCTAAGCATGGAATGTCAAGTATTTTATTATCAAGTAGAAGAGTCTCTGAGTTACCAAGGAATTTGGCCAGGCTATAAGCTATTAGGATGGGATCCTCAAATGGCTATCAGCCAATTCAAAAAAGCTGTGAGCACAGAGAAAGGCTACTGGGGTACTTGGCTTAGTCCAAGAGGTTTACATGGGTGTAGGGAGCAAGGGCAGGATGGGGAATAGAAATAACATGATTGCAACTCCTGTTTAAATGAGATAAGCTTGGCATTCAATAGCCAATTTTTGTTTGGAGGTATATCTGGGTAAGGTCCAAGTCACCAAGGCCCTAGTTTTCTTCAATTTAATTTAGAATGAAGCCATAGGATGAGCAAGTGATGTGTATGTGATCATTATTTGTTGGGCAAGTGATCAGCTTGGGATGTTCCTGGTGAGCTAGGCATAAACACCATATGCTGTACACTTGATATATATATTTAAAAAAAATAAAAAAGACTTATGTGTGATTAATATCATGAAAAACATTATTTAGAAACTCAAAATGCAGTTCTCTTAATTTCTCTTTTAAGAATTTAGATGTTGCACCACTTGGTGCATATATGTTTAATATTGATAGTGCTTCATTATTGATGCTACTCTTTAGCAGGATATAATGCCCTTCCTTATCTCTTTTAATTAGATCAATTTTTGTTTTTGCTTGATCTGAGATGAGAATGGCTACCCCTGTCTTTTTGGCTTTACCTGAAGCATAGTAGATTCTGCTCCATCCTTTTACTTTTAGTTTGAATGTATCACCCTGTTTCAGGTGTGTTTCCTGTAAACAACCCATAGTAGGATTCTGACTTTTAATCCAGTCTGCTAACTGCTTCCTCTTTATGGGAGAGTTTACCCCATTCACACTTATGGTTAGAATGACTAATTCTCTGTTGCTTGCCATCCTGTTGACCCCTGCTTATGCTTTTCTCCTTTCCTGCCCTCTTACCCCCCCTACCCAGTATTAAACTTGTGAGCACCACTTGCTTTTCACAGCCCTCCCTTTTTAGTATCCCTCCCCCACTTTAAAGTTCCTCCCCCTATTTTACCCCTTTTCCTCACAATTTCTGTATTCACTTCCCCTTAGCTTACTCCTTCCCACCCACTTTTCAATGAAATGGAAGAAGTTTCACCCTAAACCGAATATGCTGATTGATACACACTATGTTCATCCCCCTCCTTTCTTTCTCTCAGATATAATAAGTAACTTTGCCTCTTTATGAGATGTAGTACCACCACTTTACCCTTTTTTATGATATAATTTCCTTTCCACCTCTGGTTTCTAGGACAAATTATACACATGTTCTTTACATATCTTTATGGCAGAAATATATTACTCAAAATTTCTTTTTATCTTTTTAGAAATCTCTTGAGTTCTGTATTTGAGGATCAAACATTTTGTGTAGATCTGTTTTTTTCATCAAGAATAGATGGAATTCATGTATTTCATTAAATGTCCATCTTCTTCCCTGAAATAGGATGCTCATTTTTGCTGGGTAAGATATTCTTGGCTGCATACCAAGTTCCTTATCCTTTCAAATATCATGTTCCAGGCCCTTCATTCTAGGCTGCTAGATCCTGTGTTATCCTTATTGTGGCTCCTTCATATCTGAATTGCTTTATTCTAGCAGCTTCCAGTATTTTTTCCTTTGTCTGTTGGTTCTTGAACTTGGCCACCAAATTTCTTGGTGCTTTGATTTTAGGGTCCCTTTCAGTAGGTGATCGATGAATTTTTTCAATGTCTATTTTACTCTCTGTTTCTAAAGCATCTGGGCAGTTCTCTTTGATAATTTCCTGGAAAATAGTGTCCAGGCTCTTTTTTTCCTCACATTTTTCAGGGAGTCTGATTATTCTCAAATTGTCTTTCCTGGATCTGTTTTCCGGGTCTGTTGTCTTTCTAATAAGGTACTTGACATTCTTTTCAAATGTTTTGTTTTTCTGGTTTTGCTTGACTACTTCTTGGTTTCTCTTTGAGTCATTCATTTCTACTTGTTCAATTCTAATTTTCAATGATGTATTTTCTTCACTCACTTTTTAAATATCTTTTTGTAATTGTCCAATTGAGTTTTTAAGTGGTTTTTTTTCTTCTATGGAATTTTTTTTCCATTTCATCCATTTTATTTTTTTAGAGAGCTGTTTTCTTTTTTCTAATTCACTAATTTTATTTCTCAATGATTTGTTTTCTTTTTCCACTCTGTCTCTTGCCAAGCTTCCTTTTCCTTTTCCCATTTCTCTTCCAGCTCTCTTGTGAGAGCCTTTTTGATTTCCTCTATGAGACTCTTATGTATTGAGGAGCAGCTCATATCACCCTTAGGGGATTCCTCTGGAGACAATCTGCTTTTAGTCTCCTCAGGGTTTGATGCCTGCTCTCTCTCCATATAGAAGCTGTCAATGGTTAGAGCCCTTTTAAATTTTTTGTTCATTTTGTCAGAGCGGGAATCAAGGAAAACAAATTGACAAGAGAAACAACTGGTCTGTTTCTGAGGGTGTGGGGGATGGGGCTGGATGCGTGACTGGGCTTCCTCTACAGACTGCGGGAGACAGCAGCGAGGCACTAGCAGGACAGCAATGGCTGCTATGGGTCTGTGCTTTGAGGCTCTAAGAATGTGCTGAGTCACTCTGGGTGAGGGTAGGGATGGCCGGATCCTGAGAGAAGCTAGCTTTCTGGGGTTTTATTCTTTACCTTTAGTGTTTACACCTTCTCTGCTGCTCCTGGCTTGCTGCCAAGATAGAATATCCACACTGGGGTAAAAGTTGTTTAGCATAAATGGAAGAGATCGCATCCCTCCCCCCTCTGGTCTGAGCTGCTGTGAGCTGCCTGCCTCACTCTCTGTGGTTACCCTCAGTCTGGGTCCAGTCTGTTCATCCCCTGCCCCAAGCAAATACAGACCTTCTCTGGTGAATTTCTGTTGGTGATTATTTGTTGGTTTCTTTTCTGGTCAAGCATTAATTCTGAGGCTTGTCATGAAGTAAATTCTGAGAGAAAATGCGGAGCTTAAGCAGCTGTTTGCATCCTCTCTGACATCTTGGCCAGAAGTCCCTCCAATTATTTTTTAATCTACTAGATTCTTTCTGTGATCCAAGGTAAATTTATTCAAATGCTTTCTACAAAAGAAAAAACAAACAAATAAGATTTAGGGAGGGGGATGGAACTCTTTCTAGAGGAAAAGTTTTAAAGTCCCTGTTACATAGACATTTACAAAATGTACAATTTAGGGCATGTTTATTTGCATACAAAAAGACTCTTTAAAATTATTCAATGCAGGCTACTCTTAAATAATGAGTTTCCTTAGTATATAATGATTGAAATTATGCACAATTTCTACAGGAATATGTCTACTGTAAGAAGCAATAAAAATCTAAATTCCAAATGAACTGATCCTAGTTCATCAATTCAATGGAACAGATTTTGCTTATGCTTTGGGATTTCAGAGCTTTTCATTGTGCTGTGGTTCTTTTCATGAGAACACGTGCAAAGGCATTTCTAAGAGGATTAACTCAAAACTTACTTATGAAAACTATTTAGTCTAAACCACAAGTCACTGCAGCTCATTTGAAATGTTTCCAACCAAGTTTTATTTCTATTTTGCTCCAATACTCTTGGCATCTAAATGTTTAGAAGACAGCATTCAAACACCTACTAGAGAAAGTTGTTGACTGAATGTCAACCTCACTATTTGGATGCACCTCAAATCCCCTTTTTTATCTGAAATGACAGAGGGAAGCAATAGAAAGAAAATTCTTTAATCAATAGACACATCATGGATGCTCTTACAAAGCTTTTGGAATATGGAATAAATGCTATGCCATTCCTTCTCCCTCCATTATAAAGCCCTGACTATGAAACTTAATTCCTTTTCATGGAATGGAAGTGACCTTGGATTTTCAAAGGATATGATTTCACCACTTTTTGCACATAAAGCAACATGGAATATCAGCAGATATTGGTGTCTTTCTATTACTCTTTGGGCTGTATGCAATATTGATTCTCCTGTAGTTCTGATGTTGCCTAATAAAAACTATGTGACATTGGAACCAAGTTCTAGTAGATTAGGAAAGCCACCCATTCACATTTTCCCAACATTTCTCTCTAAACAACTTTAAAAATAACAACTCTAAACAATTTAAAAATAACACCTCAAATCAAATTTGGGGATGACAGAACAACAAAAGGTCAGGTTAAGATATTTTTCCAGGGGCAGCTAGGTGGCACAGTGGATAGAGCAACAGTCCTGAATTCAGGAGGACCCACGTTCAGATCTGGTCTTAGACACTTAACACTTCCTAGCTGTGTGACCCTGGGCAAGTCACTTAACCCTAGCCTCAGAGGAAAAAAAAAAAAAAGACATTTTTCCAACCTAAGAACATTGAAGAAGTCTGAACGAAAAATCAGTGACACTTGTTGGAGACCTGTCCAGAGCCCACACATGGAGAGGTAGCAACAGTGGCTGCAGAAGCAACATCAGAAGTAGCTTCAGGAGCTGTCAGTCTTAAGTTTGCAAGAGGGTCACAACTTATAAGAAAGAAATATCTCACTGGAAAAAACAACTTATCTGAAAATAGATTGAAGAGAAAAAATTTAAGAATTATTTATCTAAAAAGCATGATCAAAGAAAGAGCCCAGTCTTTATATTTCAAGAAATTTTCAAGGATTACCTTCTGAAAGCTAACCCAACATGAAAACTTCCAGGAGTAAATAGCCAAATTCCAGAACTTGACTCTCAAAAATAAAACACTCCAATTAGCCAGGAAAAAAAAAAAGAAAGAATCAAATATTATGTAGCTATGGACAGAATCATTCAAGATTTAATGGTTTCCACATTGAAGTAGTGGTGAGCTTAGAATATGATACTCCAAAAAGCAAAGAAGGTAGGATTAGAACCAAGAATAATCTACTCAACAAAAGTAAGTATAATTTTTAAGGGAGAAAATTGACATTTAAAGAAATAAGTTTTTCTAGCATTCCTGGTGAAAAGAACAAAACTATAAATCTAATACTTAATTTAAGACTCTAGAGAAGAATAAACAGGCAAATCTGAGAGAATACTCATAACATTCTCAAAAGTTAAATTGTTCCTATATGGGATGATACATGTAACTCTTAAAAATTTTATCATTATTAAGCAACTGTTAAAAGGAATTTATATATATATATATATATACATATATATATATATATATATATATATATATATATATATATATATAGAGAGAGAGAGAGAGAGAGAGAGAGAGAGAGAGAGAGAGAGAGAGAAAGATGTGTGAATCAATTGTAGTAGAATTATTTCCATAAATAACAATAAATGTGGTGGTGGAAAATTAGAGAAGGAGAAAGGAGAGGTAGAATGAAAAACTTTTTTCTTGCATAAAATAGGTGTGCATGTAAGAGTGTTTACAAGGAGGGGGGAAGTTGGAGGTAGGTGATAAGTAATGTTTGAAAGTCTCATTAGAATTGTTTCAAAGAAGGAAGAATATAAACATGTGCAATAAATTCTATAGAAAAATATAACTTAGCCTAAAAAGAAATAGGATGAGAGGGGATAAGAACAAGAAGGAGATAATAAATTGGAGGGTGAATAAGGGAGACAATAGTTAGAAGCAAAATAAACTTTTAAGAGGGATAGGATAAAAAAGGAATGAAAAGGAAAAAAATCAAATAGAGAGAAATGCACAGTTGATAATCATAACTATGAATATGAATGGGATGAGCTCATCCATAAAATAGAAGCAGATACTTGAATTATTAGGCACTAGAATCTATGAATATGTTGTTTACAAGAAATATACTTGAAATAGAAAAATTTATTAAAACAGGAGCCATTCCCCAACTGATAAATGATCAAAAGATATAAACAGGCAAGTTTTAGAAGAAATCAACGTTATCTGCTGTTAGAGAAATGCAAATTAAAACAACTCTAAGGTACCACCTCACATCTATCAAAAATTACAAATACTGGAGGGGATGAGGGAAAAATAGATATACTAATCATTGGAATAGTGAATTGGTTCTACAATAATTGAAAACAATATGAAGCATTGAACAAATGGCTAAAACTAGGCATACCCTTTGATCCAGAAGTACCTCTAATTCTGGAGATCAAAGGAAAAAAATCTATACGCATAAAATATTTGTAGAAACTCTTATTTTGTCATGGCAAATAATTAGAAATTGAAGATATGTTCACTAGTTTAGGAATGGTTTAACATATGGTGATATATGACTGATAAAATATTATTGAGCTATAAAAATGATGTAGCAAGTGGTTACAGAAGAAAGAAATGACAAGAGCTATATGAATTGATGTAAAAAGAACAGTAACAGCAATGTAATAATGGTCAACTGTGAAAAACATAGCTTTTCTCATCAATATAGATAGATAGACAGACAGACATATGGATAGATAAATCCCATCTATCTCCAGAGAGGAAAAAAAATTAAAGCAATTGGAGTTAAGTGACTTGCCCAGGATCACACAGCTAATATGTTAATTGTGTGAGAATAGATTTGAACTCAGGTCCTTCTGATTTCTGGATCAGTGCTCTATTCACTGCACCATCTAGCTGCTCCCCCCACCCAGAGAAAATTTGTGAATTTTGAATGAAAATTGAAGTTAAAGGTTCTCAGTCTTTATTTTTTTGCTTTTTCTTGAAATATGAAGGTATGTTTTGCATGATTTCAGATATATAATAGATGTCATATTATTTGCCTTCCCAGTTCAAGCTACAGAGTGTTTAAGGGAGGGAGAGAATTTAGAACTCAAAATTTAAAAAAAATTTCAAAAACAAATAGATAATAAATTAAAACATTACAAAAAGGAAAAAAGAAAACAAATTATATACCATTATCAGGAAAGTGTTGGTGCTACTAATTTGGGTTTTGGTGGCATTAAGACAGAAAGCTAAGTATATTCTTTTGGAAGGGAGGAATATGGAGATATTTGGCAGATACATATTTTATTAGAATGAAGGACTCAAAAAGAAAAGAAAATGAAATATACTTGGATAGAACACATATATACACATATATGCATGGGTATTCTTTAACCTTTTGTAAAATATAGCTATAAAATGTTTATGTGTATGTATGTGTATATAATACTTATATACATATATGTATATGTATATGCATTTGTTGTTGGTTTGCTTTGTACTTTTTGTTTTGTTTTGGCAAAAATATTTTGTAGAAAGTAGCATTCCCATGAATCATTAGCTACGGAAAGTGTTTCATAGTTGGACATGATGTTTTGGAAAAATAAATCAAAATTGAAGGATTAGGAAATGAGCAATTTAAAAGTTGTTCTCCATTTATTAGCTCTGTTTTAGTGTTTCTTTTATTCTCTTTTGTTTATGATTTACTTGCCTGGCAAAAGGAAACATGAAAAATTATAACGAATACAAAGAAATGTTTACTTTCATTACCCTATTTAACAATATTTATGTGAAAATTCTTTATCAGATTAAATGAGGTTCATTAAATATATAATTATTAAACATACCATGCACTATTTTAAAATTTAAAGTAGTTTCCATTTATAAGCCAATCAATATAATCAAGTATTAATTGAGCATGTATTATATTTAATAGAAAGGTAGGCATTTGAGATACAAATCCAAAATGAAACCTTAAGAGGTTAATTGATGGACAAAACACATTCAGAAATAAATGCATAAATTATATATAACATATATTATACATACATATTCATGTATTTTTATTTATGTGTTTGATATGTTTATATATGTAATACATATGTGTGCATGGCATAGCTAGATGGCACATGAGTAAAATGCAATGTTTGAAATTAGGAAAAAGTGATTTTAAATACAGTCTAAGACATTTTTGGCTGTGTGACCCTAAGCAAATTTAATTTTTTTGCCTCAGTTTCCTCATCTGTAAAAAGGGGTAATAAGAGCACCTCTATCCCACAGTTGCTATGTGAATAAAATGAGACAATATTTGTTAAGTGCTTACACAGTGGTTGGCATGTGGTAGGAGCTTTATAAATATCTTCATGTGTGTGTGTATATATATATGTGTGTGTGTGTGTGTGTATGTGTGTGTGTGTGTGTGTGTAGGTATGTATGCAATTATAACACATGTAATCTCTGAATTTATTCTCTCAATCCTAACCAGTAATGACAGAAAAATCTCCAGCTCTTAATTGTTCTTGATTGATCCCTGAGAATCTAGAGAAATCTTTGAAGAATTGAGATTGCCTTTCATATGCTTCATGGGCCTTCTCTTGCTCTTGATTATCAATTAGCAAGTAATTAGAGAGATATTGGCTTTTAGAATGGAGTATTTACTAATATGATATGGTTGATACAGTTAGTAGAAAGCATCTCTTCCCCTAAAGTCTCCTATAATACATACAGAATCCAAGAGAATGTGGGCTAAAGGTTAGATCACATGTAGAAAAGTTGGGGTAAGGAGTGAGGAGAGCAAGTCATAACTCTTAGAAAACCTTTTACTGAGATCTCCAAGATCTCCTTAAATATACTGAAGGTTATATTCTAGGCTATATGTAGAGCCTTGGATCTGATTTTTATCTCATCCAGTCTGTCCTTTGTTCCTGATGCAGATATTGCTTGTAAGGATGCGTTTCATGCAAAACAAGAGAAGGGAATTGTAAGGGTCCTTTAAATGGGTGGGCACACCGCAACAGGAGATTGAGTGCCCCAGGAAGTATTCTCTGTGGATATAGGACTGCCCTGTGGGTGGGATCCTGGCCATATTGAGATAGCTTCATAATGGGTGACGGCTCTCTCGCTGGTTGGCCGAGTGTGTGAGACCTCACAGACCCTTTATTAGCCCACTGCAGACAGCAGTCCCTCTCTTTAACCTGGCTCCCTAGCTTGAGGTAGCTGAGCCAAGCTGATGGATAGCCGAGAGGTAAGGAGTTTGGTAGTGAACACGTGGGTCTTCAGACTGGGTGTTCACTAAGGAATTAACAGGTCAGCGCGGTAAGTCAGGGCATTGTGTGAGTAGGTATAATAAAGGCTTTTAAGATTACACATGGCTGTTCTTGAGTGTGCTACTGGTTATTAAACTATAGATTCAAGAAATCATGGCCAGAGACCTTTGAAGGCCTCAGAGGAGGCGAGCTGGGTAGAGTTGACACTGCAAAGGTCAGTGGTCAAAGGTACTCTGTTGGGCTAGGACAGACTAGTAATTGTAACTGCCAGGAGGGTATGTTACAATTACTATCAGTTGTTATAAGGATTTTGCTCAAATGTCAGTGGGAAGAGAGAAGTCCAAAATCTTCTGCATCTTTAAAAGCTCACCATGTACCCCTCTGGCCAAGATAGGCAGTATCATCAACTAATTGGTACCTTTTCAGTGGCTGTACTGATGAAGGAAAATACTCTAGAAGTAGTGCAAGGTATGTGCAAAGACACAGAAACAGGAAATGGGGTGTAACATAAAGGCAGCTACAACCAGGATGGAGTATAGCATACATGAGGAAGATTTGGTGTAATCTTCCTGCAAATTGAGGTTTTAAATACCAAATAAAATTTTTTGCACTTTATCCTAAAGGGAATGGATACCACATAGAATTCGTTTTTAGAGTTTTATATTTGTAAATGTGATGTGCACAATTTCATGTGTTCCTTACAGCTATCCTATGAGTTAGACTGAACTAATATTTTTCAACTATTTTTCAGATGAAGAAGCTGGAGCTCAAAAATATTAAATAATTTACCCAATATTAATCAAGCTTGTATGTGGCAGAGCCTAGTTCAGACACAAACCCATATTTTGGGGCTGTTTTTAATATCATTTTATTGCATCATGGTGGGTTTTTGCCCAGTCATTTGCAAGCTAACCAAAAGCTAAAAATGAAAAAAAATTAAGTTCATAAGTTTTGCAAGTTATTTTAATTCCTCCTGTAGCTACTGATGCATATATGAAAAAGTCAGTTCTTAGAGCCTTCTGAATGGGTATGTCCCTTAGTCCTGATGCCCAGCCCCTAAATCCTCTGGCTCCTATGACTTTGTTCAACAATTTAAAACTGGAAGGCTACATGGACATAGATCACAAAGAAAACCAATTAAGGAGTTATGGGGGGAAATTGGTAAATTTGAAATAAATAATGAGAATAGATGAGCTAAGATATTTGAAAAGAGATCATTCTTTCATTTTCCCCCAAACATTGTAGATATAATTATATAATCTATGTGACTCTAGAAAAAGAAAGATTATTAATGACCAGATTAAGACCACAGTGCAATGATTTGATATTATCAAGATGATGTGTGTTTTGTCCCAAAAAATGTGGCTAATATAGACATCAAATGATGGTAGGCACCAAAAGTTGGGGTTCTGTCATGTGAAGAATTCACAAGTTCTCTTCGGCAAAAGGTAGATTTATTTAGGGAAGAGGTTATAGACAAAATGAAGAGATACAATAAACACTAGGAATGGTAAATATGAAATAGAGTGGGGAGCATATGAAAGACAAGTTCCTCAGTAAAACTCAAAATTACCCAGTGAAGAGGGAGCAACCCATGAGGCTGGGGCATGCCCTTAACTGGCAGGCTACATACATATTGAAAGGGATTTAGTATCCTAAAAGAGTTAATTAGCCATAAAGAAAAGTGAGGTTGAGAAGCATAGTGGAATAGGAAAGACAGCACATAACTTGATGGAATGATAAATAGAAAGACATCATGAGGTTAAGTGTCATGATGGACTGACCCAAAGGATTGCAGCAGCTATGGGTTGGCACATAATTATGTTTGGGACCCAAACTGACTACTCAGAGATCACTCATAGAAAGCAGAATTATTTATTAGAATCTTGAGAAGCAGACCCTATCCTGGTCTGTGACCAAAATTTCACAACAAGATAGGGCCAGAGCCTTAAAAATGCTTACAGCTTTTATACATTTCAGACAAAGAACCTCCAAAGTCCCGCCCTTTATATGTTGTGATTGGTCACATAAGTCTACTGTTCTCCTAGTTGGTCAGTACAATGTAGTAGACAAGGTGATATACAGCTTCTTTGGCCATGTTGGACAATGGGATGTAGTCCAGGCCTTATCTAAAATCACGTGACTCTGGAGAAGCTGAAACTGAGGCCTATAGGCTTAATTTACATTAGGATCTGTAAGTTCTTCACCCTTTTCCCACACAGTCCCCCTTGTTATTCATACATATATATATATTTCCTCATGAAGAACTTGCATGGTGGTCAAATTCAATTAACATCTCTATACATTGCTTGTTAATCTCCTTATCTGGATCATCACCAGTTTGTCCTCATTACTCATGCTGATAGACACAATTAAGCACTGACCTATCATTACAAATAATATTTAACTTACTCCATCTTTTTCTATTCTCACCACAATCTATGATATCTACCCTCTCTGGTCTACAAGTAAAAGTCCATTCACACTTACTCTCTCCCATTTATGGCCCTGCACCTGTTTGATTTAGGCAATCCCAAAGCAAGATACCCCAGATCAATACCTCTATCAAGATTTTACATGCATAGTTCATCAGTTCCTTTTTAGTGTTTGTCTCAGCTTGTCCTCTGGATTCAGTTTGGAAGTCCACACCCTTGGAGCGTCCACTGGTTCTTTTATTCTGTTATGCTGAGTCCACCCTCTTTCTTGTGTAGCACCACGGTATCTGATGTTAAGGAGATCTGAAATGGTCCTTTCCAGCTCAGGGTCAGCTTGCCCTCCTTCCACATCCAGACTAGGACCCAGTCTCCAAACTAGACCTTATGTATCATGAATCCTAAGGGAGGAGTTTGAGCAATAAGCCTATTTAGTTGTAAAGTTTTTAGATGTAACAGTAAAGACATAACATATTCCCTTAAAAACAAATCCTTGGTTTCAAATATTGGTTCCAAGAAAGAATTTTAAATCCCTTTTGGATAAGGGTGACCATACAATAATTCATAAAGTGATAATCCCACATCTCTTTGGGGTTTTGTTCTAATTCTTAGTAAGGCAAGGGGAAGGCACTTGGTCCAGGGCAATTTTGTCTCAGCCAATTTAGTCAGTTGCTGTTTAATTTCCTTATCCATCCTTTCCACTTTACCTGATGAGGGCAGATGCCATGGAATGTGTAAGTCCCATGATATTTCTAGAGTTTGGGCTACAGATTTGAGGATCTTAGCCATGAAATGGGTGCCTTGGTCTGAATCTCCCTGCTCCACCAACCCATACCTCAAGGAGTACTTTATGACTGCTGAGGCAGTTGCCCAGGCAAAAGGAAAGGCCTCCACCCATAAGGTCAGATGGTCCACTACAACCAACAGATATTTGAGACTCCCCACCAATGGCAGTTCGGTAAAGTCCACCCTGATACCAGAGGGCCTTCCTCCTTTTTGGACTTGTCATTGGGCCGCCCTATTCATCCTCTGACAAACAGGACACCCACTGATCAGTTGCCTGCTATTGTGTATAAGCCAGTGCCACCAACTTAATCAGCATCACATCACACAGGTCTCAGATACTCCAATGACTGGTCTGATGTAAATGTTGGAGTACATGTCTCATACCTGCCACAGCCTCTGGCATTAGGAGGGAACCAGTGCCCCTTTTTATCCTCCCTGAGCACCAAGGCTTTGGATTTCCTGCTTCTCTTCTGGGGTAAGGGAAGGTGGAGACATTTGAGGCAGAAATGCAAGAATTAACACCATCATCTCCTCCGTATTTACAGATTCTTCTTCTCCAGCCCATTTTGCCTCCTCATCTGCAAAGCAGTTTCCCCTTATCTCAAATGAATCTCCTCTTTGGTGCTCCTGCAGATGAATCATTGCAATGTTCTTAGGTAACATAAGATTAGTCAAAATTTCAGTGACCAATGCCCTGTGTGCCAGTCCCTTACCTTTATTGTTTCTATTCTTTCCCTCAAGTATTTTACAGGATCTAATTTCTTTTTCCCTTCACTTATAAAATGACTTAAATATTTTATCTCACATTTCACAAACTGCGATCTGTCTAGAGAAATTCTCAGCCCTTGTGCTCCTAAATAATTTTACAAACTGATAGTGACTTGGACAAGGTCATTCTTTTTCCTCCCTGCCACAAGATCATCTATATACTATAAGACTTTTAACAATAAGAAATTTATCCCAGAATGTTCACATAATTCTTATATACCCAAGTAGATGTTCCATAAATTGAATATTATATCAATCATTTTGCTTTTTTAAAAAAATACCCAATACACAGAAAAATCCCAAACTATATATTGTCCATAACAAAAACATTTTCAAAAGGACAAAGGAAAAAAAAAACTATTATCCTTGGAGTCCCTCTAAATAATTGGCATCAATACAGTTAATTAAAACTTCCTATTTTCACATAAAAGAATCTTAAAAGTTCTTAAAAATATCAATTAAGCTTTTTTTAAATACCCCTTTCAAACTATATATCACATTTCTGATCATATTATTTAAACACGAAAACCATTATGTATCTAAAGAAACAAATGTTCAATCAATTAACATCTTGTAAGAAAAGCCTGACCCTTTAAATCAGTTTGCTTTCTTTAGCCAAAAATGGCTGCAGCTTTCCACTGCTGCACGCCCCCTGCAAAAACACATCCCATCTCACAGCTGTCTCTCTGTGACTACCCTTTCCAACCATTTCCTTCTTTTTCCCACTGATTTCTTCTTGAAATCATTTGCTGCCACTAATCAATCCTTCTTAGATCACCTGTCCCATCTCTCTCTCCTTCCAATGCTTACTTGCTCAAACCTTCTCTGACATACTTTAAACACTCCCAAACCCAATAACTCTTCTGAGTAGATGCTCCATTAATTGCGGACTTCTGGCCAACATGGCGGTGTAGAGGCAGACAGCTTCTTGAGCTCCATGTTTTCTCTCAGGATTTACTTCATGACAAGCCTCGGAGTTAATGCTTGACCGGAAAAGAAACCCACAAACTATCACCAACAGAAGACATCCTTGAAATTCACCAGAGAAGGTCTGTGTTTGCTCGGGGGAGGGTTGAAAAAGAACTGGGCACAGACTGAGGGCAGGCAGTGAGAGGGAGGCAGGCAGCTCACACAGCTCAGACCAGAGGGGGGGAGGGGGGCGATCTCTGCCATTTCTGTGAAAAGACTTTTATCCCAGTGTGGATATTCCATCTTGGAAGCAAGCCAGGAGCAGCAGAGAGGGTGTAAACACCAGAGGTGAACAATAAGACCCTGGAAAGCCAGCATGTCTCGGAACCCCGCCACCCCCACCCCCACCTGGAGTGACTCCGCGCATTCTCAGAGCCTCAGAGCTCAGACTCAGCACAGCCAGTACTGTCCTGTTATTTCCTTGGCCACTGTCTCCCTCAATCTGTAAAGGAAGCCCAGTAACACCTTCCAGCCCCATCCTCCCACGCCAGAAACAGACCAATTGTTTCTCTTGTCAATTTGTTTTCTTTGATTCCTGCTCTGACAAAATGAACAAAAAGTTTAAAAGGGCTCTAACCATTGACAGCTTCTATATGGAGAGAGAGCAGGCATCGAATACTGAGGACACTAAAAGCAGATTGTCCCCAGAGGAATCCCCTAAGGGGGATATGATCTACTCCTCAATATATAAGAATCTCATAGAGGAAATCAAAAATGCTCTCACAAGAGAGCTAGAAGAGAATGGGAAAAGGAAAGGGAAGCTTGGCAAGAGAGCCTGGAGAAGGGGATAAAGAGAACAAATAATTGAGAAATAAAATTAGTGAATTAGAAAAGGTAAACAACTCCAAGGAAAACAGGATTAGTGAGCTGGAAAAAGAAAACAGCTCTCTAAAAAATAAAATGGATAAAATGGAAAAAAATTCCATAGAAGGAAAAAAACTCACTTAAAAACTAAATTGGACAATTACAAAAAGATATTTAAAAAGTGAGTGAAGAAAATAAATCATTGAAAATTAGACTCAAACAAGTAGAAATGAATGACTCAAGGAGAAACCAAGAAGTAGTCAAGCAAAACCAGAAAAATGAAAAAATTGAAAAGAATGTCAAGTACCTTATTAGAAAGACAACAGACCTGGAAAACAGATCCAGGAGAGACAATTTGAGAATAATCAGACTCCCCGAAAAATGTGAGGAAAAAAAGAGCCTGGACACTATTTTCCAGGAAATTATCAAAGAGAACTGCCCAGACGTTTTGGAAACAGAGGGTAAAATAGACATTGAAAAAATTCATCGATCACCTACTGAAAGGGACCCTAAAACCAAAACACCAAGAAATATATTGGCCAAGTTCAAGAACCAACAGACAAAGGAAAAAAATACTGGAAGCTGCTAGAAAAAAGCAATTCAGATATGGAGGAGCCACAATAAGGATAACACAGGATCCAGCAGCCTAGAATGAAGGGCCTGGAACATGATATTTGAAAGGATAAGGAACTTGGTATGCAGCCAAGAATATCTTACCCAGCAAAAATGAGCATCATTTTCCATGGAAGAAAATGGACATTTAACGAAATAAATGAATTCCATCTATTCTCAATGAAAAAAACAGATCTACACAAAATGTTTGATCCTCAAATACAGAACTCAAGAGATTTCTAAAAATGTAAAAAGAAATCTTGAGAACTATATTTCTTCCATAAAGATATGTAAAGAACACATATATAATTTGTCCTAGAAACTAGACGTGGAAAGGAAATTATATCATAAAAAAGGGTAAAGTGGTGGTACTACATCTCATGAAAAGGCAAAGGTAACCTATTATATCTGAGAGAAAGAAAGGAGGGGATGAACATAGTGTATATCAATTGGCATATTTGGTTTAGGGTGAAACTTCTACCATTTCATTGAAAAGTGGGTGGGAAGGAGTAAGCTAAGGGGAAGGGAATACAGAAATTGTGAGGAAAAGGGGTAAAATAGGGGGAGGAACTTTAAAGTGGGGGAGGGATACTAAAAAGGGAGGGCTGTGAAAAGCAAGTGGTGCTCACAAGTTTAATACTGGGTAGGGGGGTAAGAGGGAAGGAAAGGAGAAAAGCATAAGCAGGGGTCAACAGGATGACAAGCAATAGAGAATTAGTCATTCTAACCATAAATGTGAATGGGGTAAACTCCCCCATAAAGAGGAAGCAGTTAGAAGACTGAATTAAAAGTCAGAATCCTACTATGGGTTGTTTACAGGAAACACACCTGAAACAGGGTGATACATTCAAACTAAAAGTAAAAGGGTGGAGCAGAATCTACTATGCTTCAGGTAAAGCCAAAAAGACAGGGATAGCCATTCTCACCTCAGATGAAGCAAAAACAGAGAAATTAAGAGAACTGCAAGAACAAATAGACAGCAAAACTATAATAGTGGGAGATATTAACCTTGCACTCTCAGAATTAGATAAATCGAACCACAGAATAAATAAGAAAGAAGTCAAAGAGGTAAATAGAATACTAGAAAAGTTTGATATGATAGATCTTTGGTGAAAGCTAAATGGAGACAGAAAGGAGTATGCTTTTTTCTCAGCAGTTCATGGAACCTATACAAAAATTGATCATATACTAGGGCATAAAAACCTCAAAATCAAATGCAGTAAGGCAGAAATAGTAAATGCATTCTTTTCAGACCACAATACAATTAAAATTACATTTAATAAAAAGCTAGGGGAAAATAGACCAAAAAATAATTGGAAACTAAATAATCTTATACTAAAGAATGATTGGGTAAAACAGCAAATCATAGACATAAGAGATAACTTCACCAAAGAAAATGACAATAATGAGACATCATACCAAAATGTGTGGGATACAACCAAAGCAGTAATAAAGGGAAGTTTTATATTTCTAGAGGCCAACTTGCATAAAATAGAGAAAGAGAAGGTCAATGAATTGGGCTTACAACTAAAAATGCTAGAAAAGGAACAAATTTAAAACCCCCAGACAAACACGAAACTTGAAATTCTAAAAATAAAAGGTGAGTTTAATAAAATTGAAAGTTAAAAAAAAACTATTGAATTAATTAATAAAACTAAGAGTTGGTTCTATGAAAAAACCAACAAAATAGACAAATCCTTAGTAAACCTGATTAAAAAAAGGAAAGAGAAAAGGCAAATTGTTAGTCTTGAAAATGAAAAGGGAGAACTCACCACTAATGAAGAGGAAATTAGAACAATAGTTAGGAGCTACTTTGCTCAACTTTATGCCAATAAATTCGATAACTCAAATGAAATGGAAGAAAACCTTCAAAAATATAGCTTGCTAGAGTAACAGAGGAAGAAGTAAGTAGTCTAAATAGTCCCATCTCAGAAAAATAATAGAACAAGCTATTAACCAACTCCCTAAGAAAAAATCCCCACGACCAGATGGATTTACATGCGAATTCTACGAAACATTTAAAGAACAACTAACTCCAATGCTATATAAACTAATTGAAAAAATAGGGATTGAAGGAGTCCTACCAAATTCCTTCTATGACACAGACATGGTACTGATACCTAAACCAGGTAGATTGAAAACTGAGAAAGAAAACTATAGACCAATCTCCTTAATGAATATTGATATTAGCAAAAAGACTTCAGAAAATCATCCCCAGGATAATACACAATGATCAAGTAAGATTTATACCAGGAATGCAGGGCTGGTTTAATATTAGGAAAACTATTAGTATAATTGACCATATTAATAATCAAATTAATAAAAACCATATGATCATCTCAATAGATGCAGAAAAAGCATTTGATAAAATCCAACATTCATTCCTACTAAAAACGCTTGAGAGTATAGGAATAAATGGACTATTCCTTAAAATAATAAGGAGCATATATTTAAAACTTTCAGTAAACATCATATGTAATGGCAATAAACTGGAACCTTTCCCTGTAAGATCAGGAGTGAAATAAGGTTGCCCACTATCACCATTACTATTCAAGAAACTCTAGCCTCGGCAATAAGAGCCGAGAAAGAGATTCAAGGAATTAGAGAAGGAAATGAGGAAAGTAAATTATTACTCTTTGCAGATGACATGATGGTATATTTACAGAACCCCAAAGACTCTGCTAAAAAGCTATTAGAAATGATTCAGAATTTTAGAAAAGTTGCAGGATACAAAATAAATCCACATAAATCCTCAGCATTTTTATACATTACCAACACAATCCAACAGCAAGAGATACAACAAAGAGAAATTCCATTCCAAATAACTGTCGATAGTATAAAATATTTGGGAATATATCTACCAAAGGAAAGTCAGGAATTGTATGAGCAAAATTACAAAACACTTGCCACAAATATAAAGTCAGATTTAAATAATTGGAAAGACATTCAGTGCTCTTGGATAGGCCGAGCGAATATAATCAAGATGACAATACTCTTAAACCAATCTATTTATTTAGTGCTCTATCAATCAGACTCCCAAGAAACTATTTTAATGACCTAGAAAAAATAACAAAATTCATATAGAACAACAAAATGTTGAGAATTACAAGGGAAGTAATGAAAAAAAAAATTAAATGAAGGTGGTCTAGCTGTACCTGATCTAGAACTATATTATAAAGCAACAGTCACCAAAACCCTTTGGTATTGGCTAAGGAATAGACGAGTTGATCAGTAGAATAGGTTAGGTTCACAGCGCAAGATAGTGAATAAAAATAGCAATCTAGTGTTTGACAAACCCAAAGATCCCAACTTTTGGGGTAAGAATTCATTATTTGACAAAAACTGCTGGGAAAACTGGAAATTAGTATGGCAGAAACTAGGCATGGACCCACATTTAACACCACATACTAACATAAGATAAAAATGGGTCCAAGATTTAGGCATAAAGAACAAGATCATAAATAAATTAGAGGAAATAGGATAGTTTACCTATCAACTTGTGGAAGAGGAAGGAATTTGTGGCCAAAAGAGAACCAGAGACCATTAATGATCACAAAATAGAAAATTTTGATTACACCAAATTAAAAAGTTTCTGCATAAACAAAACTAATGCAAACAAGATTAGAAGGGAAGTAACAAATTGGGAAAACATTTTTACAGTTAAAGGTTCTGATAAAGGCCTCATCTCCAAAATATACAGAGAATTGACTTTAATTTATAAGAAATCAAGCCATTCTCCAATTGAAAAATGGTCAAAGGATATGAACAAACAATTTTTTAGATGATGAAATTAAAACTATTTCCACTCATATGAAAGAGTGTTCCAAATCACTATTGATCAGAGAAATGCAAATTAAGACAACTCTGAGATATTATTACACACCTGTCAGATTGGCTAAGATGACAGGCACAAATAACAATGAATATTGGAGGGGCTGTTTAAAAAACTAGGACACTGATGCATTGTTGGTGGAGTTGTGAAAGAATCCAACCATTCTGGAGAGCAATCTGGAATTATACCCAAAAAGTTATCAAAATGTGCATACCCTTTGATCCAGCAGTGCTACTACTGGGCTTATATCCCAAGGAAATACTAAAGAAGGGAAAGGGACCTGTATGTGCCAAAATATTTGTGGCAGCCCTTTTTGTAGTGGCTAGAAACTGGAAAATGAATGGATGTCCATCAATTGGAGAATGGTTGTATAAATTATGGTATATGAATGTTATGGAATATTATTGTTCTGTAAGAAATGACCAACAGGAGGAATACAGAGAGACTTGGAGAGACTTACATCAACTGATTCTGAGTGAAACAAGCAGAACTAGGAGATCATTATACACTTCAACAGTGATACTGTATGAGGATGTATTCTGATGGAAGTGGATATCTTCAACATAGAGAAGAGCTAATCCAATTCCAATTGATCAATGATGGACAGAATCAGCTACATCCAGAAAAGGAACACTGGGAAATGAGTGTAAACTATGAGTGTTTGTTCGTTTGTTTATTTGTTTGTTAGTTTGTTTTTCTTCCCAGATTATTTTTACCTTCCGAATACAATTCTTCCTTTGCAACAACAACAACAAAATTCGGTTCTGCACATATACATTGTACCTAGGATATACTATAAAATATTTAATATATATGGGAATACCTGCCATCTAGGGGAGGGGTGGAGGGAAGAAGGGGAAAAATTTGGAACAGAAGGGAGTACAAGGGATAATGTTGTAAAAAAAATTACCTATGCATATTTACTGTCAAAAAAGTTATGATTATAAAAATTAATAAAATAAAGAAATAAAAATATTAAAAAAAAAAAGATGTTCAGTGATCTCCAAAGTAGGGAGTAGAAACTCCAAAAGACCACAATGTAACTCAAGGGAGTTGTGGCTCAGGAGTATGCTATAGCCATCTTCCTTAAAAACTGGTAAAAATTTTAATGTGAGCACTTAAACTCCAGAAAGTGGCAAAAGTTCCAAATCAGGCTTAATTTGTTGTTTTTTGATTGTCCAGCAATAGCAACCTGGAAAACACCTTAATAAAGTAGATTAAAAAAAAAACTTTTAATTGCTTTTGTAAATCAATATCTCTTGTCCCATTTCTTTATATCATCTTTTTGTATAACTTTAAACTTCAAAATTCATAATACAGTAAATAGTTAATAATTCTATAAAACCCACATGTCTAGTAAACATACCAAATTACCCAATGTTTCAGAAGCAAACTAAATAGTTTTTGTTTATTTTTTTTTCTTCCTTCTGCCTGAGTGTTTCAAGGCCACTAACAGAAACTTCTTTTTCCCAGGTGGCATTAAGCAGATAAGGTTTTATTGCTGTTTCTCCTCTCTAGCAGTCTTTGAAAACCTGCTTTTCAGGGAAAACTTCCCCACCAGTTTAAAATAGTCAAGTTTTTTTATTGTTTTACTTACGAATTGGTACAACATGTTAAATAGTTTAAAATCACAAAAAATTTATACTAAGCATAGTTGCAAGATGAAAATAACCAATTGCCAAATTTCTTAACCATTTTTAAAAAACTCTTAATCAGATATTTTAAACAATTATCCAGTTTAGTTTTCTTAAACTTTCTGTTCTCTAATTCCATGAAAGTAAACTTGCTAATAATGCTTTTTCTTTTTCTTTTTTTCTTTTTTTTTTTAGAAGTATGCCTAGTTTTCCCACAGCTCCAACAGGTCAGAGATCCTCCATGTTCAGCTATTTACCTCTCTTACTCTATTTTTATTCCTCCCTTCCAATATATGCAACTTCTTATTTCCAATATTAAGTTCCCAATCTTAACACACATGCCAATTTAAAGTTATTTTAAAATTAAGCTGTACTTTAGTTTGTGAACCTAACATCTACCTAGGTATTCCATTCAAACTTCTTTCCTCTACCAGGAAAGCCAGGAAAGAGTTAAGCACCAATTATTGCTTTACCTGGAAATTTTTTATTTTTTTATTTTATTTTATTTTATTTTTGGCAAGATTCCCACAAACCTGAGTTCTGATAACAGGGCTCCTTGTTTATAGGAGTGATAACCACTGTTCTTCTATTTTCTCAAAAACTTTTCAAACTTTATTTCCTCCCTTCTCTCCCTCCTCCTGCAAAGCCAGAGGCAGAGGGAGAGAAAGAGAAAAAAATTTTTTTCAAACTTCTTTTTTTTCTATCTGAGCCACTCTGAAAGAATTACTACTCTGAATGAATTTCAATTCCCACAATTCAGCCTAATATTTTTCTAAGCCTGTAACAGAGAGGCTGAATTCTTATCTCTTATGAGATTGCTAACTTTTAACACAGAACAAAAAATGCAAAGCAGACAAACATACACACACAGACAGACACAGAGTTCTATTTTTCTTGAATTCCTAGCTAACATCCTGACATAAATCCATGGATTTATCTTCCCATATTCTCAGTACCGGTGTTTATACCAACAGTCACCCAGAGTGTTCTTGAAAGCCCTTTCTTTGCAGTCTGAGCAGTCTTCCAGTTCTTTAGAGCTTGTCTCTCTCTCCCGAATAGACCCCCCAGGCTCTGACTTGAGCATACCTCTAGAGCTACTAGTAGGTCTTCTAGACTGTGCCAGCAATGGACTTGTCCATTGTCTTCTTTCTTCAATCTTCAATTCTGCTTTCCACTGAGTATCTCCACCTCAGGTCGTTGTCTAAGAGGGGAGGGAGGTTGCACACACAGAGCCAGAGACCATGGAGAAAACTGCTCCTTGGGCATCCATCCCTGTTCGGGGTGCACACAGCTATCTCCCCCAAAGACCCCATCCCAGAGAGCCCCCAACTGTTTGGGACAAAAAGACCTACCCAAACTGACTACTCAGGGATCACTCATAGAAAGAAGAATTATTTATTAAAATCTTGAGAAGCAGACCCTATCCTAGTCTGTGAGCAAAATTTCACAGCAGGATAGGGCCAGAGCCTTGAAAATGCTTACAGCTTTTATATATTTCAGACAAAGAACCTCCAAAGTCCCGCCCTTTATATGTTGTGATTGGTCACGTAAGTCTACTGTTCTCCTAGTTGGTCAATGCAATGTAGTAGACAAGGTGATACACAGCTTTTTTGGCCATGTTGGACAATGGGATGCAGTCCAGGCCTTATCTGAAATCACTTGACTCCAGAGAAGCCAAAATTGAGGCTTGATCTACTTTAGGATCTGTAAGTTCTTCACCCTTTTCCCATACAAATAGATTTTATAAGAAAAACAATCTCAGGGACATGACTGGGATGTCAGTCAGGGAATGGCAAAGTGAAAATGTTAAAGACTTCAACAGAGGGTGGGTCCAAAGGGTTTGACATAACTTGGATTTCAGACTAGACAACTTCCCCAGAAGCTGGCATCATGAAGTTAAACTGATCTGTCATTGCCTTCTCCCTGCTGCCTCAGTGTTTAATTTTTATTAATCCCTCTGTTATCCACATCTAACATTGAAGACCTCATCAAAGATTGTCTCTCATATACATAAATAGTTCCACCAATCTTAGAGAACCATAGATAAAAGCCATATTTGCTACATATTATTATCAGTGAAAATAATAATTAAATTTAGTTGTAAGCAAAAGTTGGAATTTTGTTCATTCAAAAAGTTGTTTAATTAGAGACAATGAACTGTGATATTTTCTCACCTAACATGTTTGTTTGTATTTTGAGTTGATGTAAGTACATTCTCCTTTAGAATTGAAAATCAAACATAATGGTTTTGATCTTTGAAGAAAAAAAAACACAGATGATATTCAAATAAAATGGAGGATTAGAGAAATTGACATCTTTTAAACAAGCTATTCTGTCTCCTTGATATTTCAGAGTTAATTCATAAAAACACAACTTGACATTTATATGAATTTGCTAAAATACAGTTCTACAGCTTTTCAAACATTTGGATAAGGGATGTTTCTTTCATCAAGGATTAATAGATTAAAAACAACACAGTAATTTACTGTGCTTGAGCATTTTTTTGGCTCTTTTTTTGTTTGTTTGTTTTACAGATTTTGCTGGGATTAAATATCTGCAACCTGTTATGTAGTGTTCAGACTTTAAATTTTGATTTTCAGAGATGAAATTACAAAATAATTGTAGGTCTGTTTATTTGTTAGTTACATGCATGGCAGTAACATTAACAATTATATTGGATGAGGGGGGAAATTATTTATATATTGCAAATATATATTGATTAACAAGGAAATGAGCAGTTTATGTGCAGCTCTTTTGAGCAGCAGAAATAATTTTCATCCTTTCTCTCCTCTTTCCCTCTCTTTCTCCCTCCCTTCCCTTTCCTCCTGCTTCTCTCATTCCTCCCTTTCTCTCTCCCTTTCTTTCTCTCTCTCTCTTCTCTCTCTCTCTCTCTCTCTCTCTCTCTCTCTCTCTCTCTCTCTCTCTCTCTCTCTCTCTCTCTCTCTCTCGTCTTTCTGTCTGTCTTGCACACACACACACACACACACACACACACACACACACACACACACACACCTTTTACCTAACATCTTAAGGGTTTTTCCACACTTCTCAAGTTCTACTCCTCTTTCCCCTATGATGTTTCTCACAAAATATCCTCTCCTACTTGCTGATCTCTATTAATTCCTTGTGTATATGCTACTATGTGCATGTTTTGACCTACTATATTCTTCTCTTATAATGATCTCTACTACTCAGTACCCAGTGGCATCAACATCATCATCAATCTCCATTTTCCACCAATAGTTTCTGAATTTACTCATTTTTGAAGATTAAATAAAAAAGAATGAAAATAAAAGAATCTATATACTTATACCTTAATAGAGCATTTAAAGAGTCCTAAAGGATTATGAAGTTGATTGACTCCAACCCCTTCATTTTATGTTTGAGAAAACTGATTCAAAGAGAGATTAAATGACTTACTCAAATTCATCCATAGAGACAGAACCAAAGTTTGAACCCAGATCTTTTGGCTCTAAATCCATCACTACTTCAAACTGCTTCCCATTCTAAGGAGTTCCTTTACTGACCCAGAAATTAAATGACTTTAAATCCACAGTGCTAGAGGCAGGATTTGAAAGCTTTCTCTCAAGTCCAACACTCTTTCTACTGTACGAGGCTGTAGGTGAGAATGGGAACATGATAGTTGTCATTGGGAAGCACCTTTATAAATTCATTGTAGGGAGGATAGATCAGCTATTAGCTTCTCTCAAAAAGCATAGCCTGCTAGCCTGGGAATGAGATGTGGAACAAACTTAAGGAATCATTCTCATGTAATATTCTCTCTTTGGCCATTCTTGTTCCCATCTGAAATGGCCTCCAAGGTAAGTAAATGAGACATCTGCTCCTAGCTAGTGAAGAGAATTACTCTTCTTTGGCCAAAGATACAAATAATAGTGAATTTACTTAATGAGAAAACAATGAATCAAGAGCAAAAGCATGGAGGCTTTTTCTTGCATCCTTACTCCAGAATCCTTCTAGCTTTTGCATCTGGGTTACTTGCCATCCTAACCACAAGAACAGCAACAATCATATGATGAGGAGCCAGGGATATTCTTGATCTATTCATTAAGAACAACATGATATCCAGAAAGCAAGTAAGCCTTGTGAGGAAAAAATTGATAGGTTTCATTGTTTTGAATCTGAATATAAATTAGATGTTAGTAAACAAAAAAATTTTTAAGTCTATTGGGCATAATTATAAGAAATTGGAAGATCTCAAAATCTCTTGACATGAAGAGTGACAATGCCAATGTACCTTGAGAAAGAAAACTCTTAGGATGATTTGAAAAATAATTAAAATTAGGGTAAGGAAAGTCAAGGCAACAATCTTTTATTAAGCACTTACCATGTACCAGGCATTGTACCCTAGGCTGAGGATATAAACATAGACAAAAAGAAAAACAGACTCCGCCCTCAAAGGGATTCATATTTAATGTAGTAAGATAATACATAAAAAGAGAGCTGAAAATGGGAGAAGATACCCTGTAGCCTCACAGTGGCAAAGATCATAGAGTTTGAGGCATGGATAGGTGGGGAATAAAATGGGGCAACATGAGCCCCTCCCCAATATGGAGTCCCTAGAAGGAATTTACCAATAGGAGAAGGAAACCAGCATTGTAGAGGAATATTCCAAAGTGAAAAAGCAACAGAGTTATAGTAGCAAAGGAAGAGAGGACCTTTCTCCCTTTTCTCACACACCTTTTCAACTCCTCCATCCTAGGCATATATACATGTATTTTAACATAAGTCTGTGTTGACTCATAGCATTTCCTTATTAATCCATCTCTTGTGGGAGCCACCCAAAATCTATCTATCTGGGGTGCTTGATTGACACGATGTCTTAGAAAAGATGGGAATTTCTATCTATCCTTTCTAGTAGTATGGAAGAACACCAGATCTTACCATCTGTTCTGCCCCTGGCTCCTAAGGTTCTTTAGGACTTATCATCCACCTTGCCTCTATATCCTGCAAGCTCCCAGAACTTTCATCTCTCTCATGGAGGTACCCTGAAGACTTTGGTCTTTGTTATGTATCCGTTGTGGTATCTCTTCCATTCAATATGCATCCAGTCCCACCTAAACAACTATACATACATACCCTTTGCTATGAGGTTAGAACAAAAACAATAACATATGTAAAGATGCAGAGCCAGATATATCCCTACTACCTTCTTAACTAGAGACAAGAGTATGCTCAATAATAAAGTAGTTCCTGTGAAAATGTGGGATCCATATTTCATGATTGAAATTTCAAAAATCATAGACATTACTCAATAATAACATTGCTAGTACTTTCAGGACTCAAAGATGTAGTTCATCTGATCAAGTGTCTTGTATATAAATAAGTCATAACAAAATAAAATTTTGATAGAAGCAGAAACCATAAAATTTAATCAAGTTATGCTCTATTTTTCTCTACTTTCACAAATTATTAGGAAAAAAATCTACATTCAATCCTTCCATTTCATATACTTTCATTTTTTTATCCTTTTATAATATGGCTTCCAGCCTTATTAGTAAGTGAAACTGCTCTCCCTAAATTTACAATGATTTCATAATTGTCAAATCCTATAACTTTTTCTGTTCTCAGTTTTCTTTACCTACAGCCTTTTATATCTTTGGCCATAGTTTCCTCCTGAACACTGTCTTCTCTGAATTTTCTTGACAGTGCTGTACATTTTTTTCTCTTCCTACTTGTATCTATAAAACTAGAAACAAGTTAGTATTCTTTTTACTAGATTCTATAACCTATCACTGGTACTATGTCTACCTAGATATTCCACTGCTTATTATTTGCTGATAGAATTCCTTGTTAACCTTGTTAATAATAACTTGTTTACCTTCTGGGATGCCTACTTTTTGCTTTTTGATGAATATTCCTCTTGCCACCTGCTTATTAGCTGTATCAATCTTCTTCCATTACCTTTTTTAGTAAAATTCACTCAGGTTTATCTCACCATGGAACTCTAGTTACCATGGGAAAGTGATTGAAGCTAAGGAGGATATTCCAAGGTCCTATCTAAAACACTTCTAGATTTGGTGCTACTTAGAAGCTAGTTCTCAATATCTTATCTCTGAACATCCCAGCTCAGCCCCTTATTACTTGTATAATCTTGAACAAATCACTTAATATCTCTGTACCCCAATTTCTTTATCTGTAAATAAGTGTGTGCATGTACACACAAATGCACACATGATAGGATGAATTAGATGACCCCCCTAAGTTTTCTTTCAGCTCTAAATCTCTGGTCTTATGATCTACAGTAGAGAACTTTTTTAGCAATGAGTGGAATTATTACACAATTTTTCCATATTAAAAACATTTTTGCTACAGCTGTTTACTGGAAACTTTGCCCAAAAGTGCCATTGACTCACATGTTCAATTTCGCCACCTTAAATTTTCTGGGCAAACATGCCTCTCCCAATTCTGACTATTCTGAAAGATCCTGAAATGAGAAAAGTCATGAAAATAATTAGTAACATCTGTCCTAAAAAGATGATGCTAGAAACAATATACCATTTTATTATACTAACTCAATGGTCTTAAGAAAATATATAGATTCTAATATCTTTGTTTCTAACAATGTTAATCAAAGACAAAAAGGAAAAAAGCACTAATCTTCATTCATAATCTCCATTTGTAAAGGCAATCTGTCTCACTTCAGGATGACACAGAAAAATGTTGTTTTTCTCTTCTCCTAAAATCAAGAAAGACTAAACTATAAATTGAATATAGTTAACAAAAAGGGAGAAAAAAAGAGAAGTCAATTGTATTTATTTATATATTTAGAGCTAAGAAGACTAATATGATTAAATCTTTATGGATTAGTAGTTTCTATTTGATTTCCCCCTTTCTAACCACAGTTGTCCTTCATTATGAGCAAATCCGCAAAGTGACTGATTGACTAACCAAGTTATAGGAAGGTAGAAGAAGGCAAGTATGAAGAATACTTGGAAAACAAGATTGGTTGGACTCACATAGATGGGAATCAAGAGGATGCAAGAGAGTAATCATTTAGTGGTGACACCAAGTTTATATTCTTCTTTCCCTAAATCCCTAGGGCTAAATCTAGAGTGATGCACAAAGTAGCAACAGTATTACTTCAAGTAATACTTATTACTCATATCTAGGATGGGCAGCAGGTCACCAAGTTCATAAAGTCACTTTAGAATAGATAGTAAATCCTTTGGGTAGGGGGAATAATACAACTCTATATGTCTTTTACAACATAATAGAGACTTGAGCCTGAATATTTTTGCAATGAGAAGAGTTCCTATTTCTAAAACAATTTAGTGTCAATACCAGGATTTCCTAGCATAACATACCAAAGTTATTCAATTTATAGAATTAATTCCATTAGTTTCCTGATATTCTCACACATATGAGATACCCACATAATCTCTTAAATCTGCAGTTTTCTCTAAGGTGGGAGAAATATGTTTAAACTCATTAGAATACTTCAAAAAGAACCACAACTTAGTAGACAAAGTACTGATCAAAAAAATTTAATTCTATTCTCATCCCCACCACACACTCTAAAATATTCTCAAATTAATTTAACTACATTTTAATATATACATACATTTTAATATAATACATAAAATTTAATATTTATTAAGTATTTACTATATGCTTGACCCTGTACCAATACTGAAAATACAAACAAGCAGAAAGATAATATTGGCCTTCAAATAATTAACATTCTGATTGGAAGCTGGAAAAGTGGGGAGATATGGAAGTACATCTAGAGAGCAATGATGATTCAGGGGGCTTGGACATCCACATTAAAATAGAAATTATAAGAGGTACCCATCAGAATTGAGGGATAATGTAGGCAGTCCAGTGTGATGTTAACAACCAGGGAGGAAAGATTTCTGTGGCATTTTAAAGAATAATCAGAAGTGTTAAAGAGAAATAGGAACTAAAAAAGAAGCTATGGGTATAGCAGAGACAAGATTGGGAATTATGACAGCCTTTATTCTCTAGTCTTTCACTGGGTTACCTTATGTTTAGACAAAAATAAAAACAAGGGAAAGATTCTGGGAAGATGGGAGAGTAGGTCAGAAAATTTGAAGCTCTCCAGATTCATCCCATAAACAACAAATATTCACCTTAAGTACCAAAAAGTGGCAAAAAATAAAGTCAACTTGATTCAGAACAGGGGCCTTCCTGGGATAACCTGAAAAGACTGAAAGAAAGATCCCCAGGACAGAAGACAGACACCTCCAAGCTAGATCCAAAGAAGCAGCCAATGGGAGTCCTGGAGCTAAACTAGGTGTAGCAGGAGCTTCAGCCCAAACCACAGAAAGCAACAAAAAAGATGGACACTCATAATGTAATTCCTCCTATTATTATATATGCTTTCTTGAAGTGTAAATTTATTGTTATCCATTTTTAATCCTTACTTATGTCCTGAGGGGCACATGACAATGCTGAATTAGCTTTTTTTGTTGTTTTTTTTTTTAATTTATTTTCTTTTTTCTGTCTTTTTTCCTATTCTGATTTTTCTTATTTTGCATTTGATATAAAAATAATTTTAAAATAAAAATTAAAAAATTAAAAAAAAAACAAAAACAATATTTGGATCCCTTCAAAATGCATTAGGTGATTAGATTTATTTCATCATAGAGTACAGTTATCTTTCTTCTATTTATTAATAACAGGGTTCTGGAAAGGGCAGTTCTGGGCTCATGATAACTGACATTTTTAGCATGATGTAGTTTGCTTCCTTATCTCTTTTAATGAGTTCTATTTTTGTTTTTGCTTTGCCAAAGATCAGAATTGCTACACTTCAGCTGAAGTATAACAGATTCTGCTTTAGCCCATTGTCTTTACTCTGCTTTGTGTGTTTATTGTAAACAATATATTATAAGATTCTTATTTTTCATCCTTTTTGCTATCCACTTCCATTTTATGGGAAAGTTCATCCTGTTCACATTAATAATAATGATTATTATCTATGTATTTTGATGTAGATGGCCACAGACAGGGGGAATTCTGGGTGAGATATAAGACCCTTCAGCCCAGAGGGAGCCTGCTGACAATGTCTGGTTCGGCTCCCCATCTCCCCTAAGGGCTCTCAACCTTTCTGAGAAGTCAGAGGTCAATGACAACCTGTGTTATAATTAAAGCAGAGTGATACCAAGTGGCAAAGAGTCATCTACATACAATAGCAAATTGTTTATGTGGTCCTGCATGCACAGTATATAGTTAGCACATGTGCAGTGTTGCTATAGTTATATAAGAGTATTAGGATATTTAAGACTGAGAGAATTTGGAATAAAAAGACTCCATGTTGGCATCCATGTGTGTCCCACCTCTTCATTCCTCCTCTAATACCAACAACTGGGGCTGGTACCAAGATCCTCCAGAGAGCTAGTCCAGACACAATATTTGATGCCCAAGGTGAGGCTTTGAAAAGTAGGGCAGAAAGCAACTTGACTTATGCAATCAGCAAGTTTGGTTGAGGAGTCCCCATGATCCACATAGGGTAAGTATAAACAAAGGGAAGCAGGAAGATTCAGTGAAGGTTAATTTAGTCATTTTCATTTTTCAGCTGAAATGGGGCAAGTGCTAACAAAAGAGCCTATCTCCTGAGGGAAATACGAAGCATGCTTAGTTAGGTTAATAGAGAAGCAAGGTTTGTTGGTAATTCAGAAGCAGATCACTGAGTTATCAGATGCTCATGAGTGCACATTTCCATGGCTCTCTAAGGAAGAAAGTTTGGAGCCAGAAATGTGGAAGGTAGTGGAAGAACAACTAACTAAATACAATGGGGTAAAATTGCTTTTAAGAAATACCACAGGGGGGGCAGAGCCAAGATGGCGGAGAAGAAACACACGACTCAGTGAACGTCCTCACTCCCTCACAACCAATTAGATAAATTAAGTCTCAAAATTAGCTCAGGACTGATAGATACCACAAGGACTGGAAGCACGACTTACCAGCTGAAGAGAATCTGGAGTTTCAACAGGAAAGGTCAGTTCTCAGGGGAGGAATAAGAGAGACCAGCACAGACGGTGGGGTAGGGGCACACTGCGCCCATTGCGCTGGGAAGGGCTCTGGGATCAGAGAAGCCACTGAGGTAAAGGAATCTGGCACAGGCTGTTAGCTCTTCTCTGCTAATTATTTAGCAGTCCAGAAGAGAAAGCCAAAATATTTTAAAACTCAGATTAGATTTTCCCCGATCCTGGGGGTGACTCAGCAGAGACTCGGCACCAGGGGGTGTGGCCTCAGCTACCACCTGAGAATAGTTAAGAGATTGACAAGTGGGTGGATACGGCCCAAGGCAACACACACTGCCTAGTTTAGCTGGAGGGAGTGGAACTCAGCTCCAGGAAGTCCCAGAGAAGCGGAACCTTTGAACTAGGGACCGCGGTTTCTGGCAGACACTTCCAGTTTGAGCACAGGGGCTTTTCACGTCACCTGCTGCAGACATCCACGCCCCACCCGGACATATAGGCTGGGCTTTGTGCTGTCTTTACTATTCTACGCCCTCGAAGACAGTAGTGCTAATCACCTCTGAGGCACCTCCAGGGAGGGGGTGGGGAACTCTCTCCCAGAGCTCTATCTTAGCTCAGGCGCAGGAGCCGCTGCATCCATCCGGTCTGGGAGGAAGCTGGTAAAGAAGTAAATAAATAATTTCCTGCCCCAGGGACAGACCCCAAAAGATTTTTTAAGTATGAGCAAAAAAGCTAGAAAAACCATAGATTCCTTCTACACAGAGAAAGAGCGGGTATCCAACCCCGAGGAAGTTAACAGCAGAGAGACAGCAGATAACAACCTAAAGGGGAATGATCCCTGCCCCCCATCACATAACTCTCTCCTAGAAGAAACTCTTAAAAAATTGAGGGAGATTGAAGAAAAATGGGGAAAGGAAAGGGAAGCTATGATAGAGAATAACAACATCCTGAAATTGGAGTTTGAAAAAATAAAGAATTCACAGGAGATGCAGGGAAACAAAATTTATGAATTAGAAAAGGTTAAAAAACACAGGAAAGTAGGATTTCTGAATTGGAAAAGATAAAAAAGTCTCAAGAAAATAGAATTTCTGAATTGGAAAAAGAAAATAATTCTCAAAAAAAAAAATTAGGGAAATGGAAAAAAATTCAATAGAGCAAAATAATTCATTTAAAAACGAAATTGGGCATTTACAAAAAGAACTAAAAACTGTGAAAGAAGAAAATAACTCCTTAAAAGTCAGGATGGAACAAATAGAAATGAATGATTCACAGAGAACCCAAGAATCAGTCAAACAAAACAAAAAAAATGAGAAGCTGGAGAACAACGTCAAATACTTACTGGGAAAATCTATAGACTTGGAAAATAGATCTAGGAGAGATAATCTGCGGATTATTGGACTTCCAGAAAACTATGACCAAAAAAAGAGCCTAGATTCTATTTTACAGGAAATTATCAAGGAGAACTGTCCAGAGATAATAGAAACAGAAGGGAAAGTAGATGTGGAAAGAATTCATCGAACTCCTTCTGAAATAGACCCTAAAAAAAGAACACCACGGAATATAGTGGCTAAGCTGCAGAATTACCACACAAAGGAGAAAATCCTGCAAGCAGCTAGAAAAAAACAATTTAAATACCAAGGTGCCACAATAAGGGTCACCCAAGATCTGGCTGCCTCCACATTAAAAGATAGAAGGGCCTGGAACCTGATATTCCGTAAGGCAAAAGATCAAGGACTGCAACCAAGAATGAACTACCCAGCTAAGTTTAGCATCTTTTTCCATGGAAGAAGATGGTCATTCAATGAAACAGAGGAATTCTATATGTTTCTAAGAAAAAAACCAGACTTAAACAAAAAATTTGATCTACATCCACAAGACTGAAGAGAAACAGAAAAAGGTACACAGAACCCTTGAGAACTGTAACTCTGTTGTGGGTATATAAAAAAAATACTCAAGGATAATTTGATTTTACTGATATAAAAGAAAAAAAGGGGGGTGCAGTAAAGGGAAGGAAGTCGGTTCAGAAAAAGGGGAAGGAGTGATAAAAAGAGGGAAACTACATCCCAGGAAGAGGCATAGATAATACACCATATCTGAGGGAACTTAGGGGGAGAATCATTGTGTGAATCTTACTCTCATCAGGAGAGGCTTAAAGAGTAAATAATTAACATATTTGTTTTTCAGAGAATTTTCTCTTACCTCATTAAAAGGGGGGAGAGGAAAAGGGAAAAGGAAAAGGAGAATAAGTGAAGGGACTTGGAGGGAGGGGGGAGGGATCCTAAAAAAAAAAAAAAAAAAGAGGGAGGGTTGCGCGTCACAAGGGGAGTCTGTAAATTAAATATCGGGGAGGGGGATCAGGGGGGTCAAGGGAAAAAAGCATAATCTGGGGATAATAGGATGGCAGGAAATACAGAATTAGTAATTTTAACTGTAAATGTAAATGGGATGAACGATCCCATCAAACGGAGACGGATAGCAGATTGGATCAAAAAGCAGAACCCTACAATATGTTGCCTACAGGAAACACACTTAAAGCAGGGAGATACATACAGAATAAAGGTAAAAGGTTGGAACAGAGCCTATTATGCTTCAGGTAAAGCCAAAAAAGCAGGGGTAGCTATCCTTATCTCAGATCAAGCAAAAGCAGAAGTTGATCTCGTTAAAAAAGATAAGGAAGGCAACTATATCCTGCTGAAAGGTAGCATAAATAATGAAGCCATATCAATACTAAACATATATGCACCAAGTGGTATAGCATCTAACTTTCTAAAGGAAAAGTTAAGAGAACTGCAAGAAGAAATAGACAGTAAAACTATAATAGTGGGAGATCTCAACCTTGCACTCTCAGATTTAGACAAATCAAACCACAAAACAAACAAGAAAGAAATTTAAAAAGTAAATAGAATATTAGAAAAACTAGGTATGATAGACCTTTGGAGAAAACTGAATGGCAATAGAAAGGAATATACTTTCTTCTCAGCAGTTCATGGATCCTATACAAAAATTGACCATATATTAGGACCTCAAATTAGATCTCAAAATTAAATGTAGGAAGGCAGAAATAATAAATGCCTTCTTCTCAGATCACAATGCAATAAAAGCTACATTCAGTAAAAAGTTAGGGGTAAATAGACCAAAAAGTAATTGGAAACTGAATAATCTCATCTTAAAGAATGACTGGGTGAAAGAGCAAATTATAGAAACAATTAACAATTTCACCCAAGATAATGACAATGATGAGACATCATATCAAAATCTTTGGGATGCAGCTAAAGCAGTAATAAGGGGAAATTTTATATCTTTAGAGGCTTATTTGAAGAAAATTGAGAAAGAGAAGATTAACGAATTGGGCTTACAACTTAAAAGGCTAGAAAAAGACCAAATTATAAACCCCCAACCAAAAATTAAATTTGAAATACAAAAATTAAAAGGAGAAATCAATAAAATTGAAAGTAAAAAAACTATTGAATTAATAAATAAAACCAAGAGTTGGTTTTATGAAAAAGCCAATAAAATAGATAAACCTTTGGTAAATTTGATCAAAAAAAAGAAAGAGGAAAATCAAATTGATAGTCTTACAAATGAAAAGGGGGATCTTTCCACCAATGAAGAGGAAATTAGAGAAATAATAAGGAGTTACTTTGCCCAACTTTATGCCAATAAATTTGATAACTTAAGTGAAATGGATGACTTCCTCCAAAAATATAGGCTCCCTAGATTAACAGAGGAGGAGATAAATTGCTTAAATAGTCCCATTTCAGAAAAAGAAATAGAACAAGCTATTAATCAACACCCCAGGAAAAAATCCCCAGGGCCAGATGGATTCACATGTGAATTCTACCAAACATTTAAAGAACAATTAGCCCCAATGTTATATAAATTATTTGAAAAAATAGGGGATGAAGGAGTCCTACCAAACTCCTTTTATGACACAGACATGGTACTGATACCTAAACCAGGTAGATCGAAAACTGAGAAAGAAAATTATAGACCAATCTCCTTAATGAATATTGATGCTAAAATCTTAAATAAGATATTAGCAAAAAGACTTCAGAAAATCATCTCCAAGATAATACACTATGATCAAGTAGGATTTATTCCAGGAATGCAGGGCTGGTTTAATATTAGGAAAACTATTAATATAATTGACCATATTAATAATCAAATTAATAAGAACCATATGATCATCTCAATAGATGCAGAAAAAGCATTTGACAAAATCCAACATCCATTCCTACTAAAAACTCTTGAGAGTATAGGAATAAATGGACTATTCCTTAGAATAATCAGGAGCATATATTTAAGACCTTCAGTAAGCATAATATGCAATAGAAATAAACTGCAACCTTTCCCAGTAAGATCAGGAGTGAAACAAGGTTGCCCACTATCACCATTACTATTCAATATAGTACTAGAAACGCTAGCCTCGGCAATAAGAGCCGAGAAAGAGATTCAAGGAATTAGAGTAGGAAATGAGGAAATTAAACTATCACTTTTTGCAGATGACATGATGGTATACTTAGAGAACCCCAAAGACTCTGCTAAAAAGCTACTAGAAATAATTCAAAATTTCAGCAAAGTGGCAGGATACAAAATAAATCCACATAAATCCTCGGCATTTTTATATATCACTAACAAAATGCAACAGCAAGAGATACAAAGAGAAATTCCATTCCAAACAAATGTTGAGAGTATAAAATATTTGGGAATCCATCTACCAAAGAAAAGTCAGGAATTATATGAGAAAAATTACAAAACACTTGCCACAAAAATAAAATCAGATTTAAATAATTGGAAAGACATTCAGTGCTCTTGGATAGGCCGAGCGAATATAATAAAGATGACAATACTCCCCAAACTAATCTACTTATTTAGTGCTATACCAATCAGACTCCCAAGAAACTATTTCAATGACCTAGAAAAAATAACAACAAAATTCATATGGAAGAATAAAAGGTCGAGAATTGCAAGGGAACTAATGAAAAAAAACTCAGAGGAAGGTGGTCTAAGTGTACCTGATCTACAGCTATATTATATAGCAGCAGTCACCAAAACCATTTGGTATTGGCTAAGAAATAGACCGGTAGATCAGTGGAACAGATTAGATACAAAGGACAAAAAAGGGTACATCTATAGCAATCTAATCTTTGACAAACCCAAAGATTCCAACATTAGGGATAAAAATTCATTATTCGGAAAAAACTGTTGGGAAAACTGGAAATTAGTATGGCAGAAATTAGATATGGATCCACACTTAACACCATATACCAAGATAAGATCAAAATGGATCCATGATTTAGGCATAAAGAGGGAGATAATAAATAGATTAGAGGAACAGAGGATAATCTACCTCTCAGACTTGTGGTGGAGGAAGGAATTTATGACCAGAGGAGAACTAGAGATCATTATTGATCACAAAATAGAAGATTTTGATTACATCAAACTAAAAAGTTTCTGTACAAATAATACTAATGCAAACAAGATTAGAAGGGAAGTAACAAATTGGGAAAATATTTTTAAAAACAAAGGTTCTGACAAAGGTCTCATTTCCAAAATATATAGAGAACTGACCATAATTTATAAGAAACCGAACCATTCTCCAATTGATAAATGGTCAAAGGATATGAACAGACAATTCTCAGAGGGAGAAATTGAAACTATCTCCACTCACATGAAAGAGTGTTCCAAATCACTACTGATCAGAGAAATGAAAATTAAGACCACTCTGAGATACCACTACACACCTGTCAGATTGGCTAAGATGACAGGAACAAATAATGATAAATGTTGGAGGGGATGTGGGGAAACTGGGACACTAATACATTGCTGGTGGAGTTGCGAAAGAATCCAGCCATTCTGGAGAGCAATCTGGAATTATGCCCAAAAAGTTATCAAACTGTGCATACCCTTTGACCCAGCAGCGCTTCTACTGGGATTATATCCCAAAGAAATACTAAAGAGCGGAAAGAGTCATATATGTGCCAAAATGTTTGTGGCAGCTCTTTTTGTTGTAGCTAGAAACTGGAAGATGAATGGATGTCCATCAGTTGGAGAATGGTTGGGTAAATTGTGGTATATGAAGGTTATGGAATATTATTGCTCTGTAAGAAATGACCAGCAGGAGGAATACAGAGAGTCCTGGAGAGACTTAAATCAACTGATGCTGAGTGAAATGAGCAGAACCAGAAGATCACTGTACACTTCAACAACAATACTGTATGAGGATATATTCTGATGGAAGTGGAAATCTTCAACATAAAGAAGATCCAACTCACTTCCAGTTGATCAATGATGGACAGAGGTAGCTACACCCAGAGAAGAAACACTGGGAAGTGAATGTAAATTGTTAGCACTAATATCTGTCTGCCCAGGTTGCATGTACCTTCGGATTCTAATGTTTATTGTGCAACAAGAAAATGATATTCACACACATGTATTGTACCTAGACTATATTGTAACACATGTAAAATGTATGGGATTGCCTGTCATCGGGGGGAGGGAATAGAGGGAGGGGGGGTAATTTGGAAAAATGAATACAAAAATTTAAAAAAAAAAAAAAAAAAAGAAATACCACATATAAGAAAAAGAAAAAGAAAGCTTTTAGTGGGGGGGTATCAAACAAGGAAGTATCAGGAGAAAAACAAGCAGAGGCTTGGTGCCCATAGCAGTGGAGGGTACAGCATGTGGGAAGGAGCTAAGAAAGTCTTTTTTTAGTATTTTACTTATATTGTTTATTACTACTCTAGGAGGTTTGAGGGGTATGAAGAGTTGGGCGAGAAGGGAGATAAGAAATGGCCTGGAAGGTTTGAGTGGCATGGCACTTCTGTTTCTCAGTCCATCTTCATTCTTGCCTAAGCCCATGCATGTGCCCTAGAGATATCTTCTGTTTCCAGATCCTCCTCCCTCAACTTATCCTTCATGGGTGGGAAAAGGAAAAACTGAAAGGGTGATGACACCATCAGTACTTCTAGCACAGTTTTGCCTTACTATGTCCCAAGGCAAGGCAAAAGAAAAGAGATTTTTTTTTTTTACTGCAGATAGGATTACTATTGAGTACTTTGGTTTTTTAGGCAGAGTTGCTGTTGAAGGCCTGCCAGCACTCTCACCTGTTCCCATTCAATGGGAAACTAATATACCAGTGTGGGTGGAACAGTGGCCCTTAACCAGTGAAAAAACCCAGGCCTTATTAGATATAACCCAGGAGCAACTTGTCCAAGGACACCTATAACCTCTCTAAGTCCTTGGAACTCCCCTGTATTTGCTGTAAAAAAATTTGGAAAATGGAGGATGTTGACTTCTTTGAGAAAAGTAAATGAACAGATGGAAACAATGGGAACTCTTCTGCCTGGGCTTCCATCCCCTACTCAATTGCCTAGGAAATGGCCTCTTTGGGTTATAGATATTAAGGATTGTTTATACATTATTCTTCTCAATGAGGATGATATGAAAAGATTTGTTTTTTTAATGCCTAGGATTAATTTACCTGAGCCTTATAAAATATTTGAATGGACAGTTTTACCACAGGGAATGAAAAATAGATCTACCATGTGTTAAATGTATGTGGCTGCTGCTCTTACTCCAGTAAGAAAAGCATTTCAAAAATTATGTTATTACATTACATGGATGATATCTTGGGGTATGCACCTGATGAGCAAATGTTTAAAGCATGCCTACAAAAGACCAGAAACACTAAGGGACTACCAATTTTATATAGTCCCAGAAAAAATTCAAAAGAATGCTCCTTTTCAAAATTTAGGATATGAAGTATATCCTAAGGTACTTATGGTACAAAAACTTTCTTTAAGAACAGAGAAGTTGAACACCTTAAATTATTTTCAGAAATTGATAGGAGATATACAATGGATTCATCCAATGTTAGGCTTAACTACTTATCAATTACAACCATTGTATGACATTTTAAGAGAAGACACTGCTTTAGATTCATCCCACCAGCTTACAAAAGAAGCCTAAGAGTCTCTGAGAAAGATTGAACTGGCTTTTCCAATGTGGTTGAAAGAGTCACTAAAAAGCCTTTGGAAATATCAGTTTTGCTACAAAAGAGGCACCTTCTTCAGAACTTCATCAAGGAGACAGTGTGATCAAGTGGGTGACCTTCCAAGCACAACCAGACCAAAGCCTTATTCCTTACCCAATGCTTGTAGCTAGAATCTTATTAAAGCATATTAAGTGAGTAATACAATTATCTTGGATAAGACCTGACAAGACATACACCTTCTATACCAATTCACAAATTAATGTATGTGGTGAAATCATCCCAGAGTGGCCAATGTTATTGGTCACAACTCCAAATTTTACACACAGGTACTCCTTAAAGATAACCCAGCTATTACATAATTGTCCACAGATTTTTGAAGAAAGGTTTCTAAAGTTCCTCTTAAAGAACCTACAATTTTTACAGATGCATCCAAACATAATATTTGTACTGTATATTCTCTTCTTTTATTTAGCTATAAAAAGAGAAGTCAGAACTTCCTTTCAGTTCACTAAGCAGAATGAGTTATATGCAATCATACCAGCTCTTATTATCCAGGAGCTGTAAATATAATATTTGATTTGGCTTATTCAGTAGGTATGGTACAAAGAATTGCCACAGCCCAAATAAAATTTGTAGCTGCTAACATATATCAGATTTTTAAGGAACTTCTGGAGCAAGTGAGAAAGTTCCAGGTAAGTATTACCTCTTACATATCTACTCTCATACAGGGACTACCAGATCTTGTTTTTTTTAAATGGAAATTCAAAGGCAGATCACCTTCTCACTATGTTAGCTAACATGCCTTTATTTTAGGCAGCCCAAGAATCTCATTCTAAATATTATCAAGTTGCATGAGTTTTACATCTGCAGTTTGGGATAACAAAAGAGAGGAAGCTACATACACCACTGAAAGAGCATGTTAGTTAGCCTTATGTGTATGACAACTGGCTCATGAACATCAAAAATGATTGTTGATGAGACTGATGCAGGACTTCAAAACCTGCAAGAATCATTGGATTCCCTGATATATGAAGTAACAGGCAATAATAGTTGGCTTTGGATTTTTCTTGGCTGCTGAAGGAGGTATATATGTGGTTGTGAATTGATACTTATTTTCTATACCTTCCTTCTGGGACTTATGGAAGTCTTTTATAGTACCTTGTTTATTCACATTGTTTGCTATATTACTACTTGCTTGTGTGATATTACTACTTGCTTGTGATTCCTCTCATGTTGATGGATTTAACCACTGATGTATATTTGCTTCAATTAAAACAAAAGAAAGGGAAAGATGTAGAGGACCACAGATAGTGGGGGACTCTGGGTGAGGTATAAGAAAACCCTTCAGCTCAGAGGGAACTGTTGACAATGTCTAGTTCCACTTCCCATCTCCTCTAAGTGCTCTTGACCTTCCTGAGAAGTCAGGGGTCAGTGACAACCTGTGTTGTAATTGAAACAAGTGGCAAACATACAACAGCAAGTTGTTTATGTGTTTCTGAATATGTAGTATATAGTTAGTGCATAAGCAGTGTGCTATTGTTATGTAAGGGTATTAAGGTGTAGCGAGCTGTCATCTCCAGAAGCTGCTGGATCGCTCTCTGGGAAGAGATTTGCTGTGTCTACTCAAATCTTTCAGACAGATTCTTCTTCCTGTAGTGAACCGTTGTCTCCAGGCAGTTGCTGTTAACTCTTGTCCAGAGAAGTGACTTCCCTTCCTGCAGAGAGCCGAATTCCCTTCCTGCAGAGAGCTGCGTCAAGCCAGATGTAGTGCAGAGTCTTCTCCTCTTCCTGGAGTGGTGTCCTCTTTTATCCTCCCAGAGAATGGACATGGGATAATGCAAGGGCTTCTGGGAAGAACCACTTCAACCAATGAGCTTGCTCCTTCTATCAAGTCAACCTGAGTTCTCACCTTGTAATTGTCCAGACAACCTGAGTTCTCACCTAGTAATCCTAACATCTCCCCCTTTCTTTTGATTTAGAACATAGGATAGTCATGACCTTGAAACATAAATCCATCAATATGGGAGGTATTACACATAATTATATAAATTACATAAGCACATAGTAACATACATGCTAGAAGTATATAACAAATAACATAATCAAATAATCATAAATTGAAAATTTATAAATGTCCATAAGTCCATTATCCATTAGTCTCATCTTGTGTGAGGAAGTCCAATGATTCCTGCTGGTTTTAAAGTTCTTTAACAGTCTTTTTATTAGCCATGCTCTTTCGGTGTAAGATGTTTCTTAGATCTTCTCCTTTATTTTGAGGTCTTTCTCCTTTTCTGTCTCTCTCTGATGGACAAGGCGAATATGACTCGTTGGCACCCATCTGATTCCTTCTCCAGCTGAAGAAATACAAGCAAACCCTCTCTCCCAGGCAGCCAACCTATCTAATTTCCTTCTATTTACCACTTTCTAAATCTCTTCACATCACCTGGCAATTACATTGGAGTTGTTTGCACTGGACACAGCCCTGTTGGTTTAAAAGGCCTGTATTCTCCCCAAGTGTAATCCATTTTTGCAATCTGATTGCCTTTTGGCTCACTTATCAGGTAATCCCTTTCTGCCATGTGATTGCTTTTCTGCTGGTTGATCAAATCAGAGTCCTGACCTTCTAAAGACTCTTTGGGTGTAACATCAGCTGCCATCATGCCCCAAGTCTTTTTTGCCTGGGGCCCTGGACCTGGGCCCCTCATCCCATTTCCCTGAATTATTCTACACTCTGATGCCCAATTTTTCCACATTGAAAACATCGCTGAGTTTCTCTAGAAGGCCCTTGCCAGGAGGGACCCTGTCTTTCCACGTTCATCATTGTCCGGGTGTAAAAAGCATTTGTTCCCACTGTAGCACAGCGTCTTATGGTCTCCTCTAAAGGAGCATCTTTGTCTAATCCCCATATAATTCTTTTGCAAATCTCATTGGCATTTTCCTTAGCCAGATGTCTGGTCATTATTTCTGTAGCTGCATTTTCTCCAATAGTTCTTTTGACAGCAGTTTGTAAACGTCCCACAAAATCTGCAAAAGGTTCATTGGGACCTTGCTGTATTTTAGTGAAAGCCTCTCCACGATCTTTCTGTCCAGGGAGGACACCCCAAGCTTTTATTGCAGCCTTAGCAATTTGTTCATATATTGTCATGGTATAATTAATCTGTTCTGAATTCTCTCCATACTGACCTTCACCAGCTAAGTGCTGAAAAGTGAATTTTGTGTTAACTCCTATTTCCAAATTGCATCTGACTTGAATTTTACATAATTCATGAAATTCCGCAAGCCATAATAAATTTTCTCCAGGTTCTAAGCATGTCCTTGCTATGGATTTCCAATCATTTGGGGTTAGGACTTCATAAGACAAACCATCTAGTAACATTTTAACATAAGCTGATGTAGCCCCATAAAGGGTACCACCTTTTTTCAAATCTTTAATTTTATTCAAATCTAAAGGTGCATATCTTCTCCTTTTTTGACCTACAGAGTCAATATTTTCAATCACAGAATATGCATGTATAAAATCACTTATATCCTGTCCTTCTCTCTTAGCTTTAACCAATGCTTTTTCTAATCTTGTCATAGGCTTAGGCTGCTTCACAGGCAATTCTGTTTGTGTTTCTGCCTCTTCCCCTCCTTCTTCCTCCCCCTCTGAAGGTGGGGTTGATGTGGGCCTGCCAATAATCTGTTCTCTAGGCAGGGTTGAAGCTTCTTCAAGAGAATCATACCATAATTCCTCATTTAAATCCTCTTGCTCTAGGGCAAGATCTTGATCTTTCCTTTTTTTCCTCACACTTCCTCCTCTATTCATTTTTAGAACTTTTCCTTCTCCTACAACTTGCTTGATAGTTTAAGGCTAATTGAACTATGTTGTAGATATAAAATACTTCTGCAGAAATTGAACGAGGCCCATTTTTTGCATGAAATTCTTTCATTTCAAATCCCACTAGCTTCCATTTTTCTACATCTATCTTTTCTTCCTCTAAGAACCAAGGGGATGTGTGTCTTAATGCAGCCAAGAGTTTAGCAATCTGTACCCAGGTTACAAGTAAACTCTGCTCCTCAATTATCTTGATTATACTCTCTATAGTACCACTCCTGAATGGGGGTGGAGGTGAGGTTGCTTCTGGGGCTGGGGTTGAGTCGGCTGAGGTCCAGGGATTGAATTTAGCTAACATGTGCCCCATTTCAGCTATAAGATTGCTGGTTTAGCCCTTTAACAAGTTAAGTTCCTTATTTATCTATTAGCACACTCACTTAATCTTTAACAAATTTTCCTCATTACTCACGATTTTGGGTCAGAGAGACTGAGATCTGGATGGGAGGCTTTTCCACTGGAATCAGGACCGTGTCTGTCCCTGTTCGGGTGCCAAATTGCAAAGGTCTGGTCTAGCTCCTCTTGTCAGGATAAGCAAAAGTCCTTGCCCCACGTTGGGCGCCAATTGTAGTGAGCTGTCGTCTCCAGAAGCTGCTGGATCGCTCTCTGGGAAGAGATTTGCTGTGTCTACTCAAATCTTTCAGACAGATTCTTCTTCCTGTAGTGAACCATTGTCTCCAAGCAGTTGCTGTTAACTCTTGTCCAGAGAAGTGACTTCCCTTCCTGCAGAGAGCCGACTTCCCTTCCTGCAGAGAGCTGCGTCAAGCCAGATGTAGTGCAGAGTCTTCTCCTCTTCCTGGAGTGGTGTCCTCTTTTATCCTCCCAGAGAATGGGCGTGGGATGATGCAAGGACTTCTGGGAAGAACCACTTCAACCAATGAGCTTGTTCCTTCTATCAAGTCAACCTGAGTTCTCACCTTGTAATTGTCCAGACAACCTGAGTTCTCACCTAGTAATCCTAACATTAAGGTATATAAGGTTGAAATAATTTGGAATAAACAAACTCCATTTTTGAACATCCATGTGAGTCCCATCTCTTCACTACTCTTCTAAGACCAAGGATTTCAGCTGTTCCCAAGACACTCCTGAGAGCTAGTCTGGACATAACATTTCCCCATCTTATTTTTTCCCAGTATATCTTGTCTTCTTTTACCCTTTACCTCTTTTATAATGTTTTGCTTCTGTCTACCATCTTTCCCCTCTTCTGTCAGTACCTCTTCCACCTGCTTCTACTTAATCTCCTCCCCTCCTACTTTCCCATTGTATAAAATATTCATATCTTACTATATTAAACTGATTGTGTATAATATTCCCTCTTTGAGCTACTACTTACGAGAGTAAGATTCAATGGATTCCTATCACCAACTTTCCCATTTTCCCTTCCTCTGTAATAGTTTTTTGGTGTATTTTCATGAAATTATTAACCCAATACCTATTATTATTATTAATATTTATTATAATTATTATAATATAATGTTTTATTATAATTAATTAACATAATTATACAATTATTATAATTATTAAAACCCAATGTTCTCCTCTTTCTCATCCCTTAATTATATTTATGACATTTCCTCAAATTCACCATATGTCCTTAACCTCTGGATATGTACATTCTTTCTAGCTATCCTAGAAGTGACCCAATTTTTAAGAATTATTTTTCCATGTAGGGATGGAAACAATTCAACTCCATTGAATTCCTTATATTTTTTTTTTCCTTTTTAGCTTTTTAGGCTTCTCTTGAGTCTTGATATCAATAATTAAATTTTTTGTTCAATTATGGCTTTATCCTTATGAAAGCTTGAAATCCTCCCATTTTGCTGAATAATGTTTTTTCCCCCTTGAAATATTATGATTACTTTTTCTCAGTTGTAGTCCTAGCCTTTGTTCTTTGGTTCTGGGATATCAAGACAGTTTTTCTTGATAATTTATTCAAAGATGCTATCTAGGTCTTTCTTTCATTATGGCTTTCTGATGATTTTACATTTACAAAAAAGCCTGACTTGGAAAACAAATCCAGGGCAGACAATGTCAGAATCATCATCATTCTGACATTGTCTGTCCTGGATTTATTTTCCAAGTCAGGCTTTTTTTTTTTTAATTTTAATGAAGTGTTTTACATTTTCTTCTATTTTTCATTCCCCTGAGTCATTAGCTTCCACTTGCCCAATTCTAACTTTTAAAAATTTGTTTTCTTCCATTATATTTTATGTTTCCTTTTCCATTTAGCCAATTGTATTTTTAAGGAAGTGTTTTCTTCAGTAGATTTTAGTATCTCCTTTTCTATCTAGACAATTCTACTTTTTAAGCAGTTGTTTTTTTCAAACTGTTGACTTCCTTCATTTTCTTTTTTGACTTTTTTTCATAATTCTTTTACATCATTTTCTTATTTTCCCAATTTTTCTTCTACTTCTCTTCTATGACTTTTAGCTACTTTTTGAGCTCTTCCATAAGTTCTTTCTGAACTTCAAACCACTTATTACATAATTGCTTTGACATTTTTATTTTCTTCATAATTTGTCTTGGTTTTCCTTGTCACTATAATAATTTTCCAAATTTAGATTCTTTTTTTATTGTTGTTGGGTTTTGCTCACTATTTGTGTCTCCTTTCCTTTCTTTTAAATTTAAGCTCTTCTTCTGAGGTTGAAGGGAGATTCTTGTGTCTGGGACTCCAGGCCCTAGCTGTTTATTTGGTACTGCACAGATGTTGTCTTGAGATCCACAGGGGACCTGGTGCTAGGTGGAGGGGGCAGTGGTGGAAGGTAGTTGGCACAGTTGGAAGCTGTAGGGGTTTGTCAGCTTACATTGTTTAGGCAGTTTCCTAGTGATTGTGTTTGGAGTCTACTGAGGTCCATGGAATGTTTTTGTAAAACCCCGGGACTACATTAAATCAGGTAGTTCTCTGGCCACTGAAGTCTGTCTGTTACCCTGCATATACTGAGATATGTGGTGGGTCCTAGTGTTGGTTTTCCTACTTTACCTCACTGGGGCTCAGGATATACTATTGGTTTGCAAGGAGGGGCTTGCCGCTTGCTTGAATGTTTGCTGTCCTGGACTACATTTCCCTTTTACCTGAGTGAGACAGACCTTTCCTGCCAACCTCCAAGTTTCTTGTGCTCAAAGAATCATCAACCCATATTTTTGCTAGTTCTCCTATGCCAGGATTTGGGGTAATAGACATTATTTTATAGTTTTTTGAAATGACTATGGGAGAGTTACAGAGATTTACTGCTTACTCTGTCATCTTGCCTTCCGGAAGTCCTGTCATCAGTATTTGGAAGATCACGGGAATGATTCAATCAGTCAATATCTATTAAACATTTCTTATATGCCAGGCATTGTGCTGGGGTTACAAAAAGAGAAGCAAAGGAGAATTGCTGCTGTTAATGATTGTATAATCTAATGAGGGAGAAAACATGCTAAATTCAACAGCGAAGAGGTATGCCCAGGGATCTAGTTTAGGCTCTGTTTTGTTTACCATGTTTTTCAATGACTTGGATAAAAATAGAGGTATAGTTAATCAATCTGCCAATTACACAAGGCTGGAAAAGATAATATTGTGCTAGAAGACAGAGTCAGAATCCAAAAAGATTTTGACAGGCTAGTCTAGTTCTTTTTGGTCTTAGAGGACAGAACCAGAAGGAATGAGCTGAAGTTGAAAAGAGGTTTCAGAAAAAGTCTACTAAGAATTAGTCCAAAACTGGAATTAATTTCCTGAAGAGGCAATGGATTATCTGTCCTTGGTGGTTTTAAAGTACATGTAAGATGATTACTTATCAGATATGTTTATAGCAGGGTTCTTTTTAAGGATAGTTTTGGCTAAATACCTTCTGAGGTCAATTCCAGCTCTCATATTCTGTGATTATGAAATTCCTAAGAGATTAAGGTTTTAGATAAGTTAAAATTTTGCTATAGAGAAACTTGAAATCATAGACTATAGAATTCCACTAATGTCATCCAGCCTTTTTCTCCCTTCACAATTTTAGACCCTAATCACTGTCTATCTGTGATAATATATGCAACTGGACCAGCTATGTGGATTTTCAGAGTATAGACTATAAGCATTTTTTATCCAGTTTGCTTTTCCTGTGGGTTAGATCACACTGTTTTAAATGATTAATAATGTTTTTGAAAAGGGTCTGTTATAACTGTTGCTTTGGAGAAATCTACACAATGTCACATGTAAATAGGAGCATATGGAGAACCTTGATATCTATTGTAAGAATTCTTAATCTGAGATTCATAACCTTTCAAATGCTATTTTGATCACTTCATTTCAATATCATTGTTTTCCTTTATAATCCTATGTATTTTTGCTTTCAAAAACCTAATTCTGAAAGTGGGTAAGAACTCCTAATCCATAAGGAATGATTCTTCCATCTATACTATCTCCTGGACGTCATAAAATATTATAGATATTATTAATGCCCTTTTGTAGAGAAATACACTGAAGGTAAATGACATGCCCCTGATCATGCAAAAAATAATGGTGGGATATATAATATGAACATAAATGTCTTCTCTCTGGTTTCATTTATAAAGTATTACAGGTATTATAAGGAAACTGGGGTCAAATAATACATCATGAAACAAAAAGTATGGGATGTATAACATGAACAAAAGTGTCTTCTCCTTGGTGTCATTTTTACTATACCATGTACTCTTTTCAAAGAACATCAAGGTCTAACTCAAACAGAAATTGCAGCCTCTAAACTATATATAAAGACCTCTGCATATACAAATTGACTTAGAAAACTACAAATTAATTTTATTTGTTTTATTATATTGTTTATTTATTTGGTTAAGTATTTTCTAGTGACATTTTAACTTGGCTTAATCTGGTTTACATTTGAGAGTATTGTGTGCCACATGATGGAGCTTGGATTTGATGTAGAGGACCTGTACCAAAGAGGAATCACATGCAATGGAGACCATGAGCAGCACCTCCCAATAGCCTAATACAGGGCTCATCAGAGCCCTCAGGATACTAAAAATATTTGTGCTTCTAGAGATTCAGAGGCTAGGAACTGAGTGGTTGCTTTAAGAGTGGGATACAATTTGAGTGTTCCTATTCTTATATGCCTTGAAAGGAGGGTATAAACCTTATGCCAATCTTAAGTCCTCCCAAAGTTCCAGGGTCACAATCAACACAAGACTGGGGAAATAATAGCTAATGTGAATTCGATTTAGATGTCCTGTGTTTAGAGTGACAGACATATCATGAAAATCATTGGTTCTACCCCCACATAAACATTACACTCAGTCATCACTTGATCCTGCAGGATAGGGGCTCTAGTAAACAAAATATTTTCCCTTTCTATGGCTTATCTATATTTACATGCTATGCCATGTGCCCCAAGCCTTACAAAATCTCATACTTAGCCCATTCCCTGTCATCTTATTCATCTCAGTCCTATATATATACATATATATATATATATATATATATATATATATCTTCCTCTGGTTCCCTGTTCTTTTGTGTCCTTGGGAAATCTGTATTACAATTAATAAGGCTCCATCAGTCTAGTGATTTCCTTTTCATAATATGCTCATCATCTTGTGCACATGAAATCCTGTTTCTTTCCAGAAGTTACTGAAACTCACCATAATTTAGGATTCTTTTGTTCATCCCATGAAGATGAATGGGCATTTTCCTTGCTCCTTACTCCTGAAACTTACTTTTGCCACTGTCATTCAATAAACTCTCCTCCTTTGAAGATTACTCCAGCTATTTGTATTGACCCCATCTATATCAAGAATTATATGCAATATAGAGGGAGAGAAAAAGCTGTATATAAACTGTATACCAAATTCATATTCTAATTTATGTTAAATTGACTCTGTCCAACCTTTCTAGGCTCCTTACACAATCCTATCTTTCACACATGTTGTGTTCCAGCCAAGGTGAATACTGTTTACTATTCCCAAATAAACCATACCTAACAAGAGGCTATTCAGCTCTGGCTAGAAAACAAACTACTTCCTGAGGTACCCTATTTCATTTTAGGATGGCTATAATACATAGGCAAATGATCTTATTTCTTAAAATATTACACAAGTGTTATCTGTTGTTATCATTCCTCTGACCAATAAAATAAAAAAAAATAAAGGCAATGTCACATAGCAGATAAAGTGCAGCCAATTCCATTTCTGGAAAGTATTAGCTCTGTTATCCTGGGCAAATTATTTAGCCTCAGACAACTCCTTAGGAGATAGAATATCATAGATGTCTTGTGGTCTACATCAGTAGCAATGGATATTCCCACACCAGAATTTCTTCCATGGTGAAAAAAGTGCAAATCCTTCATTCATTTGCATATTCTGACAGTATAAATTCTTCCTCAAGTGGAATGAAAAAAATAAATTTGATGCAAAACAGCATAGGAGTGGGAGATAAGGTGTAATCTGAGTAAGAGAAGAGAATGAGCATACAGGAAAATTGTGGCAGCAGTTGAGTGGAACATTCCCAGAGCAATGTCCCTTCTGAATAAACAGATCATTAATCTTCCAACTGCAGATAAGTGTGTTTACCATGCTTCAATACCTCCTCAAAGACCTTTGTTGATTTTCAGTGCACAGTAAACTTGAAAGATATAGTTGTTACCAAAACAACAGCAACAAACAAACAAACAAAAATCATAGGTTGTTCTTCTTCACCAGGAAGAGAAACCATGGAAGAAAAATAATTCTGGACATTATTATTCCTACTTATTTTTCAGAAGAAAATGGGGAAACCATATCAAAAGACAACTTGTCAAAGTTTTTACATTGCTATGGTGGGAAAAGGGAAGAGGAGGATGAGCAACTAGACAAAATTCTTTGTGAACTTTCATTGTTGAATCTCCCTTTCCTATGAAATAACCATAGCTACAATGTAAAGCACTGTGTTCTGATTCATTTTGTGTTTTGTAAGACATACCTTTCCTATCTATATCTTCTACTTAACTAGGGGAAGTTGGCTCCAAAATCAAGCCCGATATTTGAATTTTTGTTGAATTAATGTGAACAAACTTCCGGCCAAGATGGCGGCATGGAGGCACACAGCTGCTGGAGCTCCTCATTTTCTCTCAGGACTTACTTCATGACAAGCCTCAGAATTAATGTTTGACCAGAAAAGAAGCCCACAAATAATCACCAACAAAAGACATCCTTGAAATTTGCCAGAAAAGGTCTGTGTTTGCTCAGGGAAGGGGACAAAAAGACTGGGCACAGCCTGTGGGCAAGCAGCAAGAGTGAAGCAGATAGCTCACACTGTACAGTCTCAAGTGGGGAGAGGTGCAATCTCTGCTGTTTCTATGGAACGACCTTTGCCCCACTGTGGATATTCCATCTTGGCAGCAAGCCAGGAGTAGCAAAGAAGGTGTAAACACCAAAGGTAAAGAATAAAACCACTGAAAGCTAGAGGTGGACCCAGCCACCCCCATCCCCACCCGGAGTGACTCAGATCATTCTAGAGCCTCTGAGTGCAGATGGAACACAGCCATTGCTGTCCTGTTAGTGCCTTGCTGTTGTCTCTCACAGTTTGTAGAGAAAGCCCGGTAAGACCATCCAGCCCTATTCCCCCCAAAAAAAACAGATGAATTGTTTCTCTTGTCAATTTGTTTTCTTCAATTCCCGCTTTGACCAAATGAACAAAAAATTTAAAAGGGCTCTAACCATTGACAGCTTCTGTATGGAGAGAGAGCAGACTTCAAACCCTGAAGAGACTAAAAGCAGACTATCTCCAGAGGAATCCCCAAAGGGGGATATGATCTGCTCCTTAATACACAAAACTCTCATAGAAGAAATCAAAAAGGCTCTCACAAGAGAAATAGAAGAGAAATGGGAAAAGGAAAGGGAAGCTTAGCAAGAGAGTCTGGAGAAGTCATCCAGAGTGGATAAAGAGATCAAATCACTGAGAAATAAAATTAGTGAGTTGGAAAAAGAAAACAGCTCTCTAAAAAATAAAATGGAAGAAATGGAAAAAAAATTCCATAGAAGAAAAAAAATCACTTAAAAACTCAATTGGACAATTACAAAAAGATATTTAAAAAGTGAGTTAAGAAAATACATCATTGAAAATTAGACTTGAACAAGTAGAAATGAATGGCTCAAGGAGAAACCAAGAAGTAGTCAAGCAAAACCAGAAAAACGAAAAAATTGAAAAGAATGTCAAGTACCTTACTGAGAAGACAATAGAACTGGAAAACAGATCCAGGAGAGACAATTTGAGAATAATTGGACTCCCTGAAAAATGTGAGGAAAAAAAGAGCCTGGACACTATTTTCCAGGAAATTATCAAAGAGAACTGCCCAGACGTTTTGGAAACAGAGGGTAAAATAGACATTGAAAAAATTCATCAATCACCTACTGAAATGGACCCTAAAATCAAAATGCCAAGAAATAGAGTGGCCAACTTCAAGAACCATCAGACGAAAGAAAAATATTGGAGGCTGCTAGAAAAAAGCAATTCAGATATGGAGGAGCCACAATAAGGATAACACAGGATCTAGCAGGATCCACATTAAAGGAACGAAAAGCCTGGAATATGATATTCCAAAAGGCTAAGGAACTTGGTATGCAGCCAAGAATAACTTACCCAGCAAAAATGAGCATCCTTTTCCAGGGAAGAAGATGGACATTTAATGAAATAAATGAATTCCATCTATTCTCAATGAAAAAAAAATAAAAACAGATCTACACAATAAGTTTGAGCTTCAAATACAGAACTCAAGAGATTTCTAAAAATGTAAAAAAGAAATCTTGAAAACTATATTTCTGCCATAAAGATATGTAAGGAACACATGTATAATTTGTCCTAAAAACTAGAGGTGGAAAGGAAATTATATCATAAAAAAGGGTAAAGTGATGGTACTACATCTCATGAAGAGGCAAAGGTAACCTATTATATCTGAGAGAAAGGAAAGAGGGGGATGAACATAGTGTGTATCAATAGACTTATTCGATTTATGGTGAAACTTCTTCCACTTCATTGAAAAGTGGGAGGGAAGGAGTAAGCTAAGGTGAAGTGAATACAGAAATTGTGAGGAAAGGGGGTAAAATAAGGTGAGGAACTTTAAAGTGGGGAAGGGATACTAAAAAGGGAGGGCTGAGAAAAACAAGTGGTGCTCACATGTTTAATACTGGGTAGGAGGGTAAGAGGGAAGGAGGAGAAAAGCATAAGCAGGGGTTAACAGGATGGCAAGCAACAGAGAATTAGTCATTCTAACCATAAATGTGAATGGGGTAAACTCCCCCATAAAGAGGAAGCAGTTAGAAGACTGAATTAAAAGTCAGAATCCTACTATGGGTTGTTTACAGGAAACACACCTGAAACAGGGTGATACATTCAAACTAAAAGTAAAAGGGTGGAGCAGAATCTACTATGCTTCAGGTAAAGCCAAAAAGGCAGGGGTAGCCATTCTCATCTCAGATCAAGCAAAAACAAAAATTGATCTAATTAAAAGAGATAAGGAAGGGCATTATATCCTTTAGCATCAATAATGAATCAATATTAAACATATATGCACCAAGTGGTGCAGCATCTAAATTCTTAAAAGACAAATTAAGAGAGCTGCAAGAACAAATAGACAGGAAAACTATAATAGTGGGAGATCTCAACCTTGCACTCTCAGAATTAGATAAATCAAACCACAAAATAAATATGAAAGAAGTCAAAAACATAAATAGAATACTAGAAAAGTTTGATATGATAGATCTTTGGAGATAAATAAATTAGAGGAACATAGGATAGTTTACCTCTCAGATTTGTAGAGGAGGAAGGAATTTGTGACCAAAGGAGAACTAGAGATCATTATTAATCACAAAATAGAAAATTTTGATTACATCAAATTCAAAAGTTTTTATACAAACAAAGCTAATACAAGCAAGATTAGAAGGGAAGTAACAATTTGGAAAAACATTTTTACAGTTAAAGGTTCTAATAAAGGTCTCATCTCCAAAATATAAAGATAATTGACTCTAATTTATAAGAAATCAAACCATTCTCCAATTGATAAATGGTCCAAGGATATGAACAGACAATTTTCAGATGATGAAGTTTAAACTGTTTCCACTCATATGAAAGAGTGTTCCAAATCACTATTGATCAGAGAAATGCAAATTAAGACAACTCTGAGATACCCCTACACACCTGTCAGATTGGCTAAGATGACAGGAACAAATAATGATGATTGTTGGAGGGGCTGTGGGAAAACTGGGACACTGATGCAGTGTTGGTGGAGTTGTGAAAGAATCTGTAGAGCATTCTGTAGAGCAATCTGGAATTATGCCCAAAAAGTCATCAAACTGTGCATGCCCTTTGATCCAGCAGTGCTACTACTGGGCTTATATCCTAAGGAAATACTAAAGAAGGGAAAGGGATCTGTATGTGCTAAAATGTTTGTGGCATTCCTTTTTGTAATGGCTAGAAACTGGAACTGAATGGATGCCCATCAATTGGAGAATGATTGGGTAAATTATGGTATATGAATGTTATGGAATATTATTGTTCTGTAAGAAATGACCAGCAGCACAAATACAGAGAGGCTTGGAGAGACATCAATTGATGCTGAGTGAAATGAGAAGAACTAGGGGATCATTATACACTTCAACAATGATAATATATGAGGATGTATTCTGATGGAAGTGGATATCTTCAACATAGAGTAGAGCTAATCCAATTCCAATTGATCAGTGATGGGCAGAGTTAGCTACACCCAGAGAAGAAACACTGGGAAATGAGCGTAAATTTTTAGTATTTTTTGTTTTTCTCCCCAGGTTATTTTTACCTTCTGACTCCAATTCTTCATTTGCAACAACAACAATGACAAAATTCGGTTCTACAAATATATATTGTACCTAGGATATACTATAACATATTTAGTATGCATGGGAATGCCTGCCATCTACGGGAGGGGGTGGAGGGAAGGAGGATGTATTAAGAAAAGTTGTATGTGTTCGGATTCACTCCTATAAATGATGCTCTCAGACTCAATTGAAAATGAAAGTAAGGTTTTAATCAAATAGGACAAGGTATAGACAGTTTAGATTTGCATACAAAAAAAATAGAAATAAGAACAATCAACAATATGACAATTATAGCAGATAGAGGAAGAGAATACATCACCAATTCAAGGGAACCTCAAAAACTCAAATGGCTAGGAGCCCCGTTTCAGCCTCAACCAACTTGAATTGTGTAAAGATTTTCCTGGGGCGAAGCGTCCTTCCTGCGGGTGAAGCTCAACTATGGTTTTAAAGCATGGGCTTTTTATATGTTTTCAAACAAATAAGACCCCTTGCCAAAACTAACTATATAAGGTTTTTTGACAAGGACTTGCAACATGTGCAGTTTGTGTGACAAAGCTCAATATATTTTTGGGGACATATTCATGTTGACTCATCCCAGACCTCTGAGGCTTGACATATGTCCTTATTAACTGTATATGATCAGAGAGGAAGCCACCCAGCCCTACGCATAAGCATTTTCCAAGAATAGCTAGTTCCTGGTATCTATTGTCAAGAACATGCAGAGTTCATGGAAAGATCAAGTTCCTATAATTTAGAAGCTCAGGCCTGTTAGATTTGAGTGAGCTTATAATTCTAATATGAAATCTTAATTTCTTATTCAGAGGGGAAAATTCAGAACAGAAGGGAGTACAAGGGATAATGTTGTAAAAAATTACCTATGCATATGTACTGTCAAAAAATGCTATAATTATAAAATTAATTTAAAAAAAGAAAAAAAAAGATTTGAGAGGAAAAAAAAAAGAAATCATGTGAACAATATTAGTTGATGGGAACTTTTTATTGATTTTTAATTGAAACAGTTTAGGACATTTAAAAAAACTTTAATTTTTAATTTATGAACTAAAACAAGCATTTTCTGCTTCAGCTAAAGTAAAAAAAAGTGGTAGCAATTCTGAACTCAGATGAAGCAAAAATAAAAATAGATCTTATTAAAAGAAATTAGAAGGGAAGGTACATCTTGATAAAGGGTGCAATAAATAATAAAGTAGTAAGATACTAAATGTGTATGCATCAGATTCCTAGAGCAGATTTTAAGCCAGTTATAGGAAGAAATAGACAGCAAAACTATTCTAGTGGGGGACCTCAATCTTCCCCTCTCAGCACCAGACAAATCTAAGCACAATATAAACAAGAAAGAAACTAGGGAGGTAAATAGCATCCTAGAAAAGTTAGATATGATAAGACTCTAAAGAAAATTGAATAGGGAAAAAAAGGAATAACCTTTTTCTCAGCAGTACATGACACCTACACAAAAATTGACCATGTATTAGGGCACAAACAAATGCAAAAGGGCAGAAATAGTAAATGCTTTCTTTTCAGATCACAATGCAATAAAAATTATATTCAATAAAAGGCCAGGGAAAGATAGACTAAAAACCAATTGAAATTAAATAATCTGTCTCTAAAGAATGAGTGGGTCAAACAACAAATCACAGAAACAATCTTTAATATTGTGAGTTGTTTTAGGAAACAATCCATAGCTTCATCCAGGAAAATGACAATAATTAGACAATATACCAATACCTCTGGAATGCAGCCATATCAGTTCTTAGGGGAATTTTATGTCTCTAAATAGCTGCATAAAACATAGAAAGATGAGGTAAACGAATTAGGCATGTGACTAAAAAAAGCTAGAAAAAAGAACAAATTAAAAACTCCCAATTAAATACTAAGAGATTCTAAAGCTCAAAGGAGAGAGTAGTAAAATGAAAACCTAAAAACAACTAATAAACAAAACTAAGAGTTGGTTTTATAAAAATAAAAAAACCCTGACAAAATAGATAAGCCTTTGGTTAACTTGACCAGAAAAAAGAAAAGAAAAGAAAACAAAACAAAACAAAACAACAAATCACCAGCATCAAGAATGAAAGAGATAAACTCATTACTAATGAAAAAGAAATTAAAGCAATAATTAGGAGCTATTTTACTCAACTCTATGGCAGCAAGTCAGATAAACTGACCAAAAATTGATGAATATTTACAAAATTATAAATTCCCCAGATTAAAAGAAAAGAAATCAAGCAAGTCATTAATGAACTCCCTAAGAAAAAATCTGCAGGGCCAGATGGATTCACAGGTGAATTTTTTCAAACATTTAAAAAATAATTAGTTCCATTATTATGTAAATTTTTTACAAAAACAGGTATTGAAGGAATACTGCCAAATTCCTTCTATGGCACAAATATAAACTGATAACTAAAACAAGAAGGGCCAAAACAGAGAAAGAAAATTAGAAAACAATCTCCCTAATGAATATTGATGCAAAAAAATTAAATAAATTATTAGCAGCAATTTATGAATAGAATAATACACTATGACCTAGTAGGATTTATACCAGGAATGCAGGGCTGATTCAATATCAGGAAAACTATTACCATATCAATAACAAAACCAAAAGAAATCATATGATAATCTCAATTGATGCTGAAAAAGCTTTTGAAAAAATACAGCACCCATTCTTAAAGAGAGCATAGGGATAAAGGGAGCTTTCCTTAAAATAATAAGCAGTATCTCTAAAACCAACAGCAAGTACTATTGGTAATGGTGAAAAGCTGCATGCATTCCCAATAAGATCAGGGGTAAAACAAAGATGCCCCATTATCACCACTATTATTTAAAATTATATTTAAAATGTTGCCTTTAGCAATAAAAAAGAAAAAGAAATTAAAGGAATTACAATGGATAATAAGGAAATAAAACTATCACTCTTTGCAGATGATATAATAATATACTTCGAGAATCTAGAAAATCATCCAAAATCCTACTCAAAACAATTCACAGATTTAGCAAAGTTATAGGATATAAAACAAACCCACATAAATCAACAGCATTTCTATATAGTTCAGCAAGAGATAGAAAGAAAAATTCTAATTAAAATTTCTATAGACCAAATAAAATACTTCTACCTACCAAAACAAACCCAAGAACTATATGAACACAATTACAAAGCACTTGTCACACACATAAAATTAGATCTAAACAATTGGAAAAATATCTATTGTTCATGGCTAGGCCAAGCTAATATAATAAAAATAACAATTCTACCTAAATTGTCCACTTGTTCAGTGCCATACCAATCAAACTGCCAAAATATTATTTTATAGAACTAGAAAAATAACAAAATGCATCTGGAAGACCAAAAGGTCAAGAATATCAAAGGAATTAATGAAAAAAATACTAACAATGGTGATTTAGTAGTATCAAACCAAAAAATATATTATAAATCAAGACTTATCAAAACCACTTGGTCCTGGCTAAGAAAAAGAGTGGTGGTTCAGTGCAATAGATTAGATACATATGATAAAATAATCAAGGGATATAGCAATCTAGTATTTGATAAACCCCCAAACTCCAGCTTCAGGAATAAGAATTCATTATTTGATGAAAAATTGCTGGAAAAACTGGAAAATATTACATCAGAAAATCAGCAAAGATTTATATCTCACACCCCATATGAAAACAGAGTCAAAATGGATACATGATTTTGGCACAAAGGATGATACCATAAATAAATTAGGAGAACAAGGGATAATTTACCTGTCAGGTCTTTGGAGAAGTAAGGAATATATAACTAAAGAACATTATGAAAGACAAAATGGGCAACTTTGACCACATTAAATTAATAAGTTTTTGCACAAACAGAACCAGCTATAAACAAGATTAAAAGGGAAGTACAAACATGGGGGGGGAATCTTTATAGCCACTATTGTCTCATTTTTAAAACATTAAGAACTGTGTCAAATTTATAGGAATACAAATCATTCTCCAAATGAAAAAGAGTTAAAGAATATGAACAGACAATTTTCAGATGACAAAATTAAAGCCATTTATAGTTATATGAAAAAATACTCTAAATTACTATTGATCAGAGAAATAGAAATTAAAATAACTCCGAGGTACCACCTCAAACTTCTCAGATTAGTTAAGATAGGAAAAGATAATGATAAATGTTGGAGCGAATGTGGAAAAATTATTATACTAATGCATTATTGGTGAAGTTGTGAAATGATCTAACCATTCTAGAGAACAATGTGGAACTATTCCCAAAGGACTATAAAGCTGTGCATACCCTTTAACCCAGCAGTGCCATTCCTGAGTCTGTATCCCAAGAAAAGTATAAAGAAGGGAAAAGAACCCACATGTGCTTAAAAATGTTTGTAGCAGTTCTTTTTGTGGTATCAAAGTACTGGAAAAGGAGTGGATGTTCATCCGTTGGGAAATGGCCGAACAAGCTGTGGTATATAAACATAATGGAATATCATTGTTCTATAAATATGATGAACAAGCTGATTTTATAAAGGTCTGAAAAGATTTACATGAACTGATGCTGATAGGAATCAGAATCAAAAAGTTGAACCAGGAGTACATTGTACACAATAACAGCAAGAATGTGCAATGATCAACTATTGATTCTTCTCAGCAATTCAGTAATCCTAACTAGTCTCTGTAAGAAGCAATGAAGCACTGCTATCTTTTTGAGATGTGCCATGGATCCTGTACCCCACATCAGCTGGTAGGGTGGATCCAGGAGGTAAAAAGAGGCTTGGCCTCTGAGGCAGGAGTTTGTGTCTGGCAGGAGTTAAAGGAACTGCTATAGATTATAACTTAAAGCTGATTTTGTTCCAGACTACATGCCAATGCCAAGGATTTTTACCCCTGTCTGCAGGGATCATGAAACAATATATCTAGCAGCAATGATTTCTCCAGAGTGTTTTGGGAGTAGAATCTAATTACTTCTTTGTCATTAAAAATCATATTATTTCTTTATTACTCTATTAAATGGCCAGCAGCCAATGAAGTTTTTATTTTCAGACTTTTGAATCTCAGAAATATTATTCCCATCTTATAAGAAAAAAAAAAACAAACAGAAAAAAATGCTTTTTTTTCAGTGTTTCCATTTGTCACAGAAGAACCTCAACATAAAAACATCTAGTATTTATAGTTCACACTCAAGTGAACAAATATTTATTAAGCAATTACTAAGTACCAAGCTCTATGCTAAATTCTAAGAAATGAAAGAAAAATAAAATTAATCTGTTTGCTAAAACTTAACTCATGATAAAGGGGTACACAATATAATAGCATATATGTATAAGGAAGTGCTTTATAGGAAGGTAATCTCAGAAGGAATGCTAACTTTAACAGGCACCAGGAAAGACTTTTTGCCCAAAGCAGCATTTTAGATGTGATTTAAAGGGAACCAGATGACAAAAAAAAAAAAAAAGGAAAAGGGAGAGAGTCTCCATGACTGTTAGAAATAAAAATAAATTTAAAGATATACACCATATACAAATCATAACTTTACATATTAGGAGACTGTGATCTCTAAAAGTGATGAGATTTGTCCAAAGTCTGACCAATGGCAGAACTGAAACTTGAAATCAAGTGTTTTAACTCCTATGCCAGTGTTGTCTTCACTATGCTGTGTTCACATCATAGGATCTATAATTTATTGCCCATGATTCATATTTAACCATATCCTAAATCCTACCACTAACTTAGTAATCTTGAGTGTATTGTTTAATTTCTTAGTTTGGTTTCATACTTAAAAGACATAGAATTAACCACCTGTTCATCTACCTTAAAGAAAGATGGGCACTTTTCTTAAAAGAAATAGGATATTTGATTCAAAAAAATAGAAAAATAGTGGCATACTAAGTGCCATGGGAGCTGTCAAATTCTCAGCAACCATCATGATGTGAAAAGATTGATAAAGGATGCAAAATAAGTAGGGACTATAAGTCAAAACAAAGTGATAAAATGTAAGAGTGACAGAAAAGAGAGAAGGTCACTGGATTTGCTAAGACACCAAAATCTATGCTGTATGTAACTCTGTATCTGAAACATGATATTTCTTCCATGAAATACATTCATGAAATTTGGCTTAACTTTTAAAAAGTAATGATCTATGGACTTTTACCATTCATTTATATTTGTGTACACTACTTCATATGCATAGAAACACAGACACTATCCCCCCTTACTTCCCATTTCTCCAATATTTATTTATTTATACTAATTAAAATTAGAAACTTAAATTTTGAAAAAATAAATTTAAGCTCATAAACTTATCCTATGATTGTGTGATTTATGACTTCTAATTTCCCTCCCATTATACCACAACCACACTAATATGTGTGTGTATGTATGTGTATTGTGAAAATATGGAGTGCTTTTTATAACTTACAGCTGATTTTTATGTTGTGCTTTGTAGTTTACAGGGCCTGTAAAGGATAGAGTGCTCATTTTAATATTCATATTTTGAAAACAAATAAACTGAACCTCAGAGAAATTAAATGACTTATTCATAGTCTCATAGTCCATAGTTATAATAGGAGTGCCAGGTCTAGATATTTTAATTCTAAATCCGATACTCTACTACTTTTTTCCACTAATAGAAATCTGTTTCTTTTCTCCTTTCAATTCCATCCCCTAATCAAAAGAGAAAAAAACAAAAATCATTATTACAAATAAATATAAGCAAACAAAATTAATAAAATATAAGTCCAAAATATATCTTTCATCCTTAGTCCATCACTTTTCTGTCAAGAGGTGGGAAGTATGAGTCCCCTGAAATCATGGCTGGTCATTGCATTATTCAAAGTTCCTAAATCTTTCAAATATTACAACCTTACAATTTAGATCAGTGGTCATCTAGTCTAAACCATATGTGAAAAGAATTCCTACTTTGTTGGGAACACCCAACAAAGGATTGCTCACTGATTAAAAACTTCAAGGCCAGGAATAGTCTTAGAATAGCTCATCAAAGTTAAAATTTTGGCACAAGAATTTATTTGCCACAAATCAAGTATCGGTTTATTTTTCTGTTGCTATCTAGACTTAAGAAAATGATGGAGAAAATGTTGATATATATACATTAAACTTAAAAATTTGACATGCTCCTTGGGAAACCCAGATATAAAACATTTACAAGCACACAACTGGGAAAACAATCTAGGCTCTTTTCCTCTGTATATTTCCAATTTATCAATAATTATCCTGTTTAAACTATGGTGCCCAAAACTATTCATAATTCTCAAATGAAGTCTAAAAGAGACCAGAATTCAGTAGGATCATTATTATTCCTTGTAATTCCTAGAAGTTATGCCCTTCCTAATGCATTTCTAGATAATAAACATTAACTTTTTGTTTGTCATTTCCCCTAGTGACCCATATTGAACTTGGATTCTACTAAAACCAATAGATCTTTTTCAAAATAACTGCTAACTAAACCTAAGCTCTCCAGTCTTACACTTTTGAGTTGGCGTTTTGTAACCCTATGTATGACTTTTCATTATTCTCAAAAAAAAATTATTATTTAGATTCAGTCCAGGGCCATGGCTTGAAAAATATCCTTTTGAATCTTAATTCTGCTATTCTTTATATCATCTCAGCTTTTTATCAACTGCAAACTTGACAGACACATCATCTATACTTTTATCTATGTTAATAATGAGCACCTGAATTAACAATGGATCAAATACAGCTTTTAATCCATTTGATTCTATTTTTCTTTAATCTTCCCCACAAAATATTATAATACTGTATAAAAAGGTTTGCAAAAATTTTTGTGAACTATATGTATAATGTTTCCTTCATCTACTATATAAGAAATCTAGTTTTTAAAAGGGCAATTAGAATTGATAAACAATGTGTAATGACATAATCTGTAAGAGAAAACATAAAATCTATCAATAGCCATGTTTTAAAAAGCATAAAAAATTAGAGAACTGCCCATCTAAGAAACTCTGAGATTTCAACTTTTTATGCCCTAGTGAATCTTTATACATTAGTTAAAATTGACAAAAAAGGATAATTACAAAGATTGGAGAGACTGCAATATAACAAATACATTAATATTGTTAGTCTAATTGTAAATTGTTCCATCAATTCTGGAAAGCAAAATAGAATTATGCCCCAACTTTTACTAAACCATGAAACAAGCTGAATGAATTGTGATGTGATGAAATATTATTGTATATAATATTGTATATTGTATATAAGAAATTATTTAAGGAGATGGTTTCAAAGAAGCCTTAAATAAATGGATATCAAATGAAGTGAGCAAAACCAGGAAATCTATTTAGTCAATGAACAATTTTTAAAAATTTAAAATTCTGATCAACATAATGACCAGCCAAGATTACAGAAAATCTGTGATGAAGAATGCTATCCACCTACTGACAAAGCAATGATGGATTAAGTATGCAGAATGAATCACAAAATTCTGGATGTAGCTAATGTGTGAATTATTTTCTTGACTATGAATATTGGTTACTAAAGTTTTTGAGGTTTCCTTTTACAGACAGGAGATAAGAGAGAAAAAATAAATGGTTGTTAATATCTTAAAATTATTTTTTAAAAAAGAAATAAGCCTAGTTTCCCAGTACCTGATTCTGATGAACCCATGCCAGCTCTTTTTGTAGTGATTCCATTTCCAGATCTTTGACAAGCAAATAGTTAATGATTCCCTCCTATGATTCTCCCAGTTCAGAGTAACATGAATGAAGGTTAGAAGGAAAAAAAGAGAAAATCTAAGCCCTCCCTATTGTCCTTGTATATAGGCATAAGTGGCCACTTGGCTATTCCTTTTAAAATATGAATGTTTTCCTTGATTGATTTGGAAGGGGCAATGAATGTCATCAAACTAGAAATACCTGTAGCTACTTAAAATATTGAGTTTGCTAACTCTACATTCAACCCAAGCTGGTGCAGCTTTTTATAGTGGCAGTTATGGTTCATTTACTTCTATAATTACATCAATACAGAGTGGGGAAGGAGTAAGCATCCCTCTAGTTTCAAACTTAGTAGTTGCCCATTTTAAATAGTCTAGAAAATTCTCAAAAGCCTAAACATATAACCTATTCAATTTATTCAATATTTCTATTTAATGAAGAAGAAAATCATCCAAAGTTTGGGCATTAAAAGTTCTTAAAAAAAATATATATATATATATATACATATGTATATGTATATGAATATGCATATGAATATGCATATGTATTTGTATTTATATAAAATATGTACATGGCTTTCCAAAATGTTCTACATGATAAAAGAAAAATAATAATAATGCAGCTAAAATGTTATGTATATATGTTTAAATATTTATTTTTAAAGGAAAAATTATTTAAGGAGAATTGGCTTATTGACTATCTTGAGGAAAGAAAATTGATATTTATGGCTAAATTGTGTCAGTCCTAATGATTAAGACTTACAATAGCAACGATGATTACATGCGTTGTTCCAATTATTTCACATGAAGATCTGGACATGGAATGATTTTTGTTTAATAATAAGTATCTGGGTAAATGGAGGATGAACATACTTTTTCATTGAATCAATATTTGGTGTTTTTTTTAAAAATCAGTGTGCACTTATTGAAGGATTTTCATACATTCTATGCTTCACACGTTCTTTTGTTTTTATAGCAAATTCCATTGGTAAAAGAAAAAAAATTCTTTTTAATATTTAAGGAGACTACAATTTAAAAATTGAACATGATGATCCTGGGGCTTATACATCACAATTATTGTTAAAAGTTTCATTTTAGAATTCACTGGTCTCTATCATTTCAATAGAAGTGCCACTTACTGCCCATCTGCTCAATGAATTTGGAGCTTTTGTTACACATTGAAGATGTAGTTGTCTCCAAGCCATATACAATAGATAATATACTAAAATGCAAGTTTGGAGCACTTTTATACTGGACTGATTGAAACTGTGATTCAGAAAAAATCTCCTGGGATAACTGGCCCCTAATTAAATTGAAAATGCTTATAAATGATGGGTTTCACATGTTTATTTTGATATATAATATCAAATATATATATATATATATATATATAGTTTTATTTTTATTATAAGGCATAATTCCCAAAAACTTGAGCTGTAAGAAATTAAACAGTTCCCTGGCAAAGATCTGGCCAACTGCTTCATAAATTATTGAATGCATTAATTATTAAATGTTTTTCATTTACTACATAATGCACCAAAAGTCTACTAACATAAGCCACTCACTGCAGCAAATGTAAAGGAGCATTTCTTTACAGCAGATGTGGACAGACCCAATTTCCTCAGGCCTTCAACAAATGCTCAAGATTGTTAAGCATAGATAAAGAGCTATGCTAAAGGCTACTTCTTCATTAAGGCTTTTGCTTTATGCATTTTTTTCTTTTTGGCTAATTTTATTGTATGTTCTTCCTATAGAATATAAATGTTATTTCTGATGCTCTCTCTTAAGTGATCACAGTACAGAATTCATTTCCAAAAAATTCTATGTTCCCTATTTTTAACTAAAAAGACAAATGTGTCAAATACCATGTAATTTCTCTTGAAAACAAACAAAAAAAATACATGTGTATGTGTATCTGTTTTCACCAATTATACCATTTCAGAGTTGAAGGACCATGTAGGTCAGCTAGTCCAACTTTCTCAGTTTGCAGATAAGGAAATTCTCATAGAAGCAGTGGGTAAGATAATACTGGATCCTTTGTTCCCTGATTTTTTTCCCAAATTATTCTCTTTTTGGGTCAGTGAATCTTGAGAGAACCAAAAATAAAGGTTCTTCAGCTCAATTTGAGAAATCATTCATAGCACAAAATGAAAAAAAGTTAATTTGGCTTTCAAACTTTTAAGAAAAATGAAATTAAAACATTGAATAATCACAACTAAGAAGTATTAGGAGTTCTTTAATGTTTCCTTTTTCCCCTCTTTACTGCCTGTCTGTGTGCCTTCCTTCCTTTTTTCCTTTTTTTTCCCTTTCCCTTTCACCATCAGACCATTTTTTCTTTCCAAAAATATAGTATAAAATGTAACTAGAAACATAAAATTTATATACTCAGAATAAGTTTGCAAATGAGGTGGTGATCACTAATAATAATGCAATGAAAAAGAACTATGAAGGGATGTTTCATTTCCTATTTATATACAAAATGATTTGTTTGTTACCCATAAATTATTATTTTATTATCAATAAAAGATTATTTCTTTTAAAGTGCTAAGAACACCTTTAAAAATTGAATTGGCCCAATGTGGCCAATTAGGAGAAAAAGTACAAAAGGTCATTGAAGAAAATAATTTCTTAAAAATTAGAATTGGGAAAAAAATTTAAAAAACTAAAAATAATTTAAATTATTAAAATACAAAAATGTTTTATTAAATGTCATTATGTATGTCATTATGTATCCATTATATATACGTATATATATTCATACATAAACATATACACATATACTTGATTAACTAAGTTAAAATATTTTTAAAAACTATACTATGATTATAAAAAAGGAAATAATAATAGAAATGATTGGATTAACAGCCAAGCACATATACAAATCTACTGAAAGACAGTTGGAGGGAGTAATGAAAATGTGTCATGACATTTATTTTTAGTTTTATATATTCAAATATAAATAGTCGAAATATAACTTTAACTGGTTTTACTGACATTTACATTTGTTCAAAATAAACCATTTAACAAACAAGTCTGAAAGAAAGAACTTGTATAAATAAGAGGAAGAAGAAAAGAAATTTATCCCATAACAAGTAATTTTCTGTTTTTTTCTAAGCTACCAAAGAGAATTTTAGAAAAAAACAATTCTTGCCAAATGACAATAAGAGATTAGTTGTTCAGTTAGGTCCCTCTTTCAGTTAATAGATAATACATGTGTTTGTTTGTTTGTTTTTACACCTTAGTATTCAGAAAACATCTTTGAGGAGACTGTTATTATTCTATTATGGTACTCTAATTCATTACCAGAACCATTAATAAGATTCTCTCCCTAAATCTTGAAAGAATAAAACTTATGAAGCCCAGAATATTTTTAATTATGGCTATAATATATCTAAGCAATTTAGACACAATAAATCTGAAATAAAGAATTCTCTTTGAAAACAGGTGGCTATATATCAAATAAATTGAACTAAAATATGCATTGATTATTATAGGGAAACTTTAACTTAAAAAGAAATGCATTTATTGCATCCTAGACCTTTCCTTCAGTTTTACCTTTATGGGAACAGGAGTTTTCATAGAATAATAGAATGTGAATTACATAGGAGAATAATAGACTTATTTAAATATTTAATGGAACCCACATTGCTCTATTATATGGATATAATTTCTACAAAAACATATTGCCCTCCAATTTTAATGTAGGTCACTTAATAGTCTCTAGATCTTGCATCCCTTGAATATGGCTTTAGTATAAATTATGTTCTATGAATAAACGATTATATGTATCATACTCATAATTACCTGATACTCTTCTTCATCCTCTAAATGTCTAATTGGGAAATATCAAATTTCAAAATAAAGCAGTAATTACAGAAGCTATTGGTTATTGTATAAAAATATGGAAAAATATCTGATAAACAACTAAATATACGTTTGCAATATAAGACAAACCAATAAGGACCCACCCAGACCTTAGAGGATCTGAAAACTGAAGAAGTTTGGTATAGTGGTAGGTGACCGAACTTAGAATCAGAAAAATCTGAATTCAAATCTTGTTTTAGGCACTTTTTAGCCATGTGATCCTGGGTAAGTCATTTAACTTTTGCATGCTGCTTCTCATGTTTTCTACACAGCAAACACTTCATAATTCATGTTGAACTGAAAGAATGGGATGCCAATTGAAAAAGATATTAAGAGACAGAATATGTACTAGATTAAGCAAATGTTTAGTACTCAGTAAATATTGATTTATTAGTTGATTTGAAAGATGTGATATAGCAATATAGGCAAGCAGAATGTCTAATTGTGTGCTACTATTTAAGAAAAAGAATAAAAGAAAAAGCATTTCTTTTCTCTCCATTTCCAATATCAATTATATGCCAAAATATAGAAAAATTGAAAGTGACCACACAGTACAATTTTGAAATAGAATCTATATTGTACAAGGGAATATCCTGCCTTACCAATTGCCTGGAATTCTTTTCAAGCAAAAGAAAATGTTCAGGAAATAGAGACAAATTTCATTTTTCTGGTATGGCTTGATAAAGAAGATAATATACAAAACTTTTCTGATTGTGAATTGTTCCATGTTTTGAAGGGCTCTTCCTGTTGGTATATTAATGGGAGAGTATTAATAAAATGAATGTTTTAAAACTATTCTCATACAGAAGAAAGCATTTTAAAAGCCATATTATAATGTTTTAAGGATTACACTGTGGTAATCAATAAATTGAACATTTGTTAAACTCCTACTATGTGCTAGACTTTATATGAAGTGGTAAAAATAAATAGACAAAATGAAAAACAGTCTCCTCAAGACATTAATAGCACATACATATGCATAGCACATTGAAACTAAATTTTAAAATAACAGGGCAATATCACTAACATCTGGGGATTAAAGAAATGATGATTTAAGAAGTGGCTCTTTTTTTAGATTTTTTAAATTAAAACTTTTTATTTTCAAAATATATACATGGATAATTTTCCACCCCTACAAAACCCTGGGTTCTAATTTAGAAGGTGACTGTTGAGCTATGTCTTGTAACAGGAAAGAGATTTCAAGAAGCACAAGTGAGTAAAGTGAATGTTGCAAGCAAGCTGTGCAGTCTAGGAGATACAAAGTTATGTGTATGGATCAAAAAAAGGAAATAGATATTTCAGCCACATAAAGATGACTGAAAATGGCAATTGATAGCATGATTTCCCTTTATTGCATGTATTAACTCTACATATTATGGTGTATCATCGAGAAAAAAAAAAAACCTTCCACGGTTATGTTAGCTTCTGAGTTCTTTGAGAATATTTGCATCTTTTTACACCTTTAGTGCTTAGCACACAGGAGGTACCTAATAAGTTGATCAACTGATTTATTAAACAAGGATAATAATGGGTCTACAAGTCAAATATGACTAAAAAGATTGAATTAATACAGTTCATTTAAATCAAGATGAAGGAATCAATGAAATGCACTGAAATCATTATTCAGAGTAGGGTCAATTCAGTAGAAATGCAAAAAAGACAGTTGGGACAATGAAACTTGTTTACTTGTATCATAGATCTGTTAACTACTCAGTGTGAAAACATTTCTTTGAGACTGTTCAATTTTCAGGGCATGGGAGGTGAGGCAAATCAGCATATGAGCAACTCCTATATGTTTATAATAGCAAGTGCAGAAAGTGGAGTTTGATGTGTAAAAATCCTAGATGGAAAGTTAGTGTTGTATTCAGTGAGACTGGATAGATGAAGATTGAACTAGCATATGAAGATTAGGTGAGTGTGCTTAATATCTTTGTTTAGGGGTTACTTTAAGTATAATTTAAAGATGTGATGGAAGGAATGGAAAATTAAAGGGGATGCTTTAAATCAGGAGTGGGGAACTTTTTTTTCTGACAAGATATACACTTTTTATACTAATGCACAAGTTAATGTGTGCTGTGAAACAATCCCAGAGTGGCAAATTTTATTATCCATGGCTCCAAATTTTACACATGGGTCTCCATTAAAGATAACCAGATTGTTACTAATTGGCGATGGATTCTTGTAGAAAAGGTTTCTAAAGTTCCTCTTAAAGGACCAACTATCTTTACAGCTGCATCCAAACATAATATTTGCACTGTATACTCTCATGACTTAACTATAAAGAGGATTATCAGAACTCCTTTTCAGTCCACTCAGCAGAATGAATTGGATGCAATCATTCTAGCTCTTACTTATTATCTGGGAGACATAAATATAATATCTGATTTGGCCTATTCAGTAGGTGTGGTACAAAGAATTGCCACAGCCCAAATAAAATTTGAAGCCTCTAATATATATCAGCTCTTTAAGGAATTTCAAGAGCAAGTGAGAAAGCATCCAGGTAAGATTTATATTGTGCATGTTCACTCCCATAGTGAACTTCCAGGTCCTATTTTTGATGGTAATTCAAAGGCAGATAGCCTTCTAACTATGTTGGCCAATACTCCTTTGTTTCAAGAAGCCCAAGAAACTCATTTTAAATATCATCAGGCTGCATGAGCTTTATGTTTACAATTTGGAATAACAAGAGAAGCTAGGAGAATAGTAAAAGCCTGTCCAGCTTGCCTTCCTTTCCACGCTCCTACACTCCCTCCAGGGAAGAACCCTCATGGTTTGACACCTACTGAAATTTGGCAAATGGAGGTGATCCACTATAAATCTTTTGGTCATCTGTCTTTTATCCACGTTGTGGTAGACCTTTTTCAGAATTTCACTTTTGCAATACCAGCAGCAAAAGAGACAGCCTGAGTGGTCACTGAATTCTTCATACAAGCATTTGCAATTATGGGTGTGCCACAAGCAATAAAAACAGACAATGGACCTGCATATACTTCTAAACATTTTATACATTTTTGTGCACAGTATAAGATTTTTACATACCACTGGCATACCCTTTAATCCTCAAGGACAGACAATAGTAGAGAGGAGAAACAGAGACATTAAGATGCTCCTCCAAAACAAAAGAAAGGAGAAGCCAAGGTAACCCTAGAGAACTTCTAAATCTAGCCCTTTATACTATTAACTTCTTAATCTTTGATAAAGATGCACTAGCTCCGGCAGACAGTGCGAGCAGCTCCACTGTCTTTAGATTATTGCCAGGTGATGTGGAGAGACCCAGAAAGTGGTGAATGGAAAGGATCAGATAGGTTAACTGCTTGGGGGAGAGGGTTTGCTTATATCTCTACAGATGGAGAAGGAATCAGATGGATGCCAATGAGCAGTATTTGCCTTGTCCTTTGGAGACAGAGACGGAGCAGACCCTTGAAACAAAGGAGAAAACCCAAGAAACATTGGGTGGTTCTGTTGCTGACTGTGCCCACCACTGAAAGAACCTGGTAGTTATGGCGTTTGATTCATGGACATCAAAAATTGTAGGACTTGAAAACCCTCAGGAATCATTGAATTCTCTGAGACATGATAAGACTGTTGCAGGACTTCAAAACCTGTGTGAATCATTGAATTCCCTAACATATAAAAAGACTGTTACAGGACTTCAAAAACTTGTGGGGATCATTGGATTTCCTGATATATGAAGCAATGGACAATAGATTGGTTTTGGACTATCTCTTGGCTGCTGAAGAAGGCGTATGTGTGACTGATGTTTACACACCCTTCTTATAGGACTTCTGGAAATCTTTTACAAGACCATGTTGATTGTTATATCACTACTTGCATGTACAATTAATGTTTGTTACACCACATTGAACCTGCACTGAATGGATTATTAGAGTCATCACTAATAGCCTGTGAGTTATTGCTATGTGCTTGTGTAATACCTCCCATGCTGATGAGTTTGTGCATACCTGTCTCTAATAAGACCTTTCAGCCCAGAAACCCGCTAGCAATCCTCACTTCTTTTGGTGCTTTTCATCTCCCTTCCTGAGATGTCAGGGAAGGTGTGATTATCTCTTTTTTAGTGCTTTCATCTCCCTTCCTGAGAAATCAGGGAGGGTGTGATCACCTCCTTTTTGGGGTTCTCACCTCCCTGAGAAGTCAGGGATGGCGCAACCACTTGTGTTCTAAAACAAAAGAAAGCAAGAGATGTAAAGGGCTAGAACTGAGAAGATGCACTTAACTGAGATAACCCAGCACTTGAGGATAATTACCAATTGGACAATACTCTATTAACATATGCTTGGAGGATGAGTCTGCTCAACTATTCTGTGCTGGCTAGATCTGTGAGTGTGGACAGAGAAGGGTGAGAGAGATCAGAGGGTGGAGTAGGACAAGCAGATTCATTCTTTGGCAATGGAGAGAGAGAAAGGAGGTGTGGAGATTCCTATATCTAATCCCCTGACTGAGATCCCAAAAGACCAAGAATAAAGACTTTTGCTTATCCAGACTCCGGCTGATTCTAAGATATCCAGGTTACTAATGCAATCACTACACCTATATCCAAAGAAATCTTAAAGGAGGAAAAGGGACCCACATGTGCAAAAAATGTTCATGGCAGCCCTTTTTGTAGTGGCAAGAAACTGGAAACTGAGTGGATGCCCATCAGTTGGAGAATGACTGAATAAGTTGTGGTATATGAATGTTATGCAGTATTATTGTTCTATAAGAAACAACCTGCAGGATTTCAGAGCAGCTTGGAGAGACTTACATGAACAGATGCTAAGTGAAATGAGCAGAACCAGGAGATCATTGTACATGGCAACATCAATATTATAGGACAATCAATTCTGATGAACGTGACTCTTTCCAAAAATGATATGATTAATGCCAGTTCCAATGATCTTGTGATGAAAAGAGCCATCTAAGCCAAAGATAGAACTGTGGGAACTGAATGTGGATAACAACATAATATGCTCACTCTTTGTTGTTGTTTGTTTGCATTTTGCTTTCTTACTCTTCTTACTCATTTTCTTTCCTTTTTGATCTGATTTTTCTTGTGCAGCAAAATGTTTGTATAAATATGTTTATATATATTGGATTTAACGAACATTTCAACATATATAGCATATATTGTATTGCTTGTCATCCAGGAGAGGGGTGGGGGGAAGGAGGGGAAAATCTGAAATACAAGGATATGCAAGGGTCAATGTTGAAAATTTATCTGTGCATATGTTTTCAAAATAAAAAGCTTTAAAAATATAAAATAAAAGAAAAAAGAAAAAATATATCTTCATTTCCAAAAATTCAAAAAAAAATGCACTTTTCCCTAACCTCTTTATCCCACATGACTTCTGGAAATATAGAACTGATCCAGCTATATTAAAATCTTCTTTTATTCAGGCCCAGTGTAACTTCATACACCTTTGTATCTTACACCTCTTCCTTCTGTTCTTTACTTCTACGGCTGATAACAATTACAGTGTCCTATGCCTAGCCAGAGCACACTTATGCTTTCTCTATCTTCCCTTCCTTGCAAAGGTATGGGCAGAGTTGAGGTCAATTTATTGCCACAGAATGATGGGAGAAGTCAAGAGCAAGTTACACTGACAGAGAATATAGCAGAAGCACAGAAATTTTTTGAGGATATGACTCCTTCATGCACAAGCTGGTAGGTCCAGCTATGTGTCTAAGAGTATTTGGGATAGTAGGGAAGGGAGTGCTGAGGGGACACATTAGGGATTAATCTACCCTGCTATTAAGTCATATGCTTGTTATCTTGTTACCTCATAGTATTTTATATTGTAGAAGTTGCTGCAACTGTTTTACCTCTTGGACATAATTCCTATGTGGGAGGAGTTTTGAGATTTTGTGAGGATGGGTAAAAGTGTTTAGTCCACCATATTGTTCATTATGTGTCTTGGACATCCCTCTGTCTATAGTACCAGGGGTTCTCAAACTACGTCCAAGGGCCAGATGCAGCCCACTGAAGATGTTTATGCGGCCCGCTGGGTTATGGCAAATGGGCTGAGGGGCAGAGATAAGAGTGTGAGTTTTTGTTTTTACTATAGTCTGGCCCTCCAATAATCTGAGGGATAATGAACTGGCCCCCTATTTAAAAAGTTTGAGGACCACTGATTGAATATATGTGTGGGAGATGCCTATTGAAGGTTTATTGAAAAGAGTAATCAAAGCTATACATTATTCTACAAAGTGAAAATCTTTTAAAGAAATAAACAAGAAACAGACACAATGAGATGTTTTATTTTATATAAAATCTGCCATCATCTTCAAAAACTTATCTCTTTCCATCTTATATTTAGTACTGAACAAGGTATTCAGTTCTCTGCATTTTCTCGTTTGGCCAATGGATTTGTGAGTTCTTGCAAATATAAAAGAAGATACATTCAAATGCAAACATTGAAACTTGGTGTCCTGAAACAAACTTTTCTTCAAGGTGAAGCAAAACAGATTTTTTTTGTCATTTGAGAAGTAAAACATCAATTAAAAGTGGTACAAATTCAGGAGAAAAATGAAGATAGGTATATGATACTGGGCGATTTATGAGGAATTCAGAATCAGTGAACTCAGTGGCTGAAGGTATTTTTTAAACATCTTGAGAAAATAACAAAGTATTAATGTGTAATTGATTACAGCAAATTAAGCAAGAATTCCTGTGGTTTTAATGAAGGCAAAAATGTCTCTCCTCAGAAAAGTACTTTCCCATAGTCTTTTAGTTTTCCTTCCCATAACCTTTTGTAGTCATGCCAGGCACAACATAGCAAGCCTAGAATCTTGATCATACCTTTCCATTACAAATGCACATATTATTCTCATAAATATTTTATGAGGGTGAGAGAGCACAGTATGTGGATAGTCATTTGCTTGATGTCTTGCTTTTTTTTTTTTTTTTTTTTTTGGAAACACCATCTTTTATCTTTTGGATTGTTTTAAACTCTTAGCCTCTTTGAAATATCTTGACATTCATCCCTGAATATCTTTAAATTTATAGCCCCACTATTTCTGCTTAGTGCAGCTGCTCTGACTCCATCTCCTTAAGTGCTGCTTCCACAGCTTTTACTTGTCCTAGCAAGCAGTGTCCCCAGAGATCAGCTGCTACCCTCAGGTTATGGAGTTGCCTCTTGGTCTGTACTAACAAAGCTGTAGCTCATTCTACTGTTGTGCTTTCTTTTAATAATCATCTAATAGCTTACAGTTAACTCACAGCAAAAGCATTTATGAAAATGACATTGTAGGAACAATAGCAACAGAAAAATTTCCCTCTATAGAAACCTGGATCCCATTTACAAATACACATCAAACTACGGGAAGAATGGACACAAACTCAGAGTACTGTATTAGTGAGAACACTTGTAGGGAGCATATGTAGCCATTCCTTCAGAATTATAGGATCTTGATGGGTTCTGCCTCTTCCTGAAATATATATATATATATATATATATATATATATATATATATATATATATATATATATATATATATATATATATATATATAATTTTCCAGTTGGATTTTGTGTCTCAGCATGTAGATCACTCATCTGGGCTCTTTAGGACTGGTCCCTTCCAAATATGATTCTCAATTGCCAAGACTATCTCTTTTGAGTCAATATCGAGCCCTTTTGTTTGTTGCCAATGGTCTCAATCTCTGAAATTCTTTGAATGTTGCTTTTCAGTCTATATCTGTCTAAACTTTGTATGTGCTTTTTGTCTCTCCTGGAAGTGGTATCTTTACTACAAGAATATTTTCACTGCAATGTACCATGACCAGGGGTGAGGGAGAGAGAAGAAAAGAAATCCTCTCAGCCCAGTTTTCCCCTCAAATGTAAGTATAGCCTGGAAACACCTCCAATTTATGAACTGTTGGCACAACATCACCCTCTTCGGTTTCTCCCTAACTCCAGTTCATATTCCCTCATCTATCAAATTGATCTTCCTTAAGTGCAGTGAGAATCTCAACACCTTTCATTAAAAAATTCCAATGATTCCTCCATTATTTTACCTCCAATATAAAATAGAAATCCTCTTTTTAACTTTTAAAACCCTTCATATTCTGGCTCTTTTCTAACTTTCTGGGATTTTCATACCTTACTTTCCCATTTATTCCACAATGTAGTAATACTGATTCCTTTGGTGTTTCTGACAAAAAGCTATGAATTGCCCATCTCCAACTGTTTATATTGGTTCTTCCCCATGCTTTGAACTCTCTCCCTTCTCATCTCTATCTCCTAACTTTCCTTAAGAATCTGCAAAAGAAAGCTGAAAAAAAAGGAATAGGGAAAGTATGCAGTTACAGGGACATGATAGAAAAGACAAACACATTTAAAATGACTGTGACTAGGTGGAAAATGAGATGCATGAACTTAATGCAGTTAGCTCATTGCCTTGCACACTATACAGGGGACTAATATATGCCTGTTGACTTGCATTTGGATAGCTTTGGATTTGTATTGCTTTTTTAACAATATGCTATAATGTTTTGAGTGTGCAGAGATAGTAAAGTGCCATACAAAGATTAAAAATAAAAACTAGAGAAATGTGATTGCAAAGAAATGGCATAAAGAACACCAAAGAAATGAAGGATATGTGGGGAGACAGAACTGAGACTTTTCTTCTTCTAATGGCACTTCCATTAGTGATTAAAGATGGAAAAAACTAACAAAAGAAGATGGAAAATAGCATGAATATATTTGGAAAATAAGGTATGATTTTTTAAAAAACTATAAATTTCACAGATGAACTTTGGGGAGTTGTGACTTTTTAAGTAAAAGGTGAGTCATTGTGAGTCAGGAGACTTATTGAAGTCATTGGAGGAAGAAAAGTCTCAGAAGAGATAAAGATATAATAGCTGGAGCTGAAAGAGCTCCTCCAGAATTTTGTAAAGTGAAAGCAGTCTTCATCTAAGTAATTGTTGTGAGGTTAGAATAATCTCATTTCATTGGTCAAGACTTCCAGTGACAGCTCTGGTCCTTCAGCATCATGTAGATTTGAAAATATTGAAACATTTCATGAAGACTTACTCTCACCACCTCTGGCTTAAAATGAAAAAGCAGAAGGAGGCTCTAACAATTACTATAAGGCTAGTGGGAGGAGTTGTCCTGTTGTGAGCTTCATTCTGATTGGACAATGAAACATCCCAGAGAATGAACAGCTGTATTATTATAGCCTAAAGGTAGTTACTTTGATAAGCTCTGCAATTTCTTGGTTTAAAGAGAACTACTATTTACATTAAGAGCAAACACTTTCTAAACATGATTTTAAGTATTATGGTTAACTGAAAGCTTGTAAAGGCTATGTGGTCAAATAGAGAAAAGAAGCAGATTTCACCATATGAAGAATGGGAAAGATGAACAGTTAAGATGTTAGCAAAGAAGCAGTTTGGGGTAGTACAGATACTCTTGAATGGATCAGCAAATTGAAATTTGCAGTATAGCAAATTTCAGGTAAGTAGCACAGTAGAGAGAGTAATGGACCTGGAGTAAGGAAGAATCATCTTCATAAGTTTCAATTTTGCCTTAGACACTTGCTGCATCATCCTGGGCAAGTCAGTTAATTTGTTTTTCTCAGTTTCCTCACTTATAAAATGAACTAGAGGAGGAAATGGCAAACCATTTCAGTCTCTTTGCTAAGAAAACTTCAAAGAGGGTCATCGTCAGATATGACAGAACAATAACAGAATAGAGTTGTTACCTTAAACACATAAACTGTCCTTCTTTATGTATTTCTCTGTCAGGTTTCTAGTCCACCATTTTCTCTTTAACTATTGAGTTCATTGATGGAAGAGTGTGATCAAGATTTATATGTATATTTACATATTATTACCTATGTATCCTATTACATATGTATTTAATTTAAAATTTTATTGTAAACAATGGTATTAATATTATTCATTTTATTACTAAACTATATTTAATATTTAAAAGAATTGTTATTATAACTGGCTGGTTATGGATATAGAAAGCACTCTGGATGAGTACTGAGTTGCTATAGAGATGAATAGTGGTAGTGGTCTGTCTCTGGGAAACTAGATCTGCCAGTGTAAATTAGCATTAAAGTGAGCATGGCAAACCCAGAGAAAGAGTTAGGGTATTTTATCCCACTTTGTCCCTGGACTCCACTGTAACACATATTCTTCTTGCTACATATTGAGTGCAGGGGAACAGGGTATTGGAATAGACTACATCCCAATTAAACTGTGTCTTTGCTAGGAGAATACCTTAAGTCTTTGTATATTTATGCATATGGTATTAGATATTACTCACTGATTTTCTGGACACACAAAAATATATCTATTAGAATATCCATGATGAAAATAAATTGATTTAATTTTTAATTAAACATTCTGATAAAAAAGAAAACAATGATTTTTCAAAAAGGAAAATCTTATGTATGAGCAACAATCCTTAGAAAGCAATAAGTGGCAGCAAAGAGACCAATATATTATTCTTTTCTATATCCTTCCATAAGACACTTTGTGCAATAACCAAGGGCAAAGAGATTTGAGTTTGATACGATACTTTAATAACTCTTTAAAGTAACAAATTTCTCAGTTGTATATTATTATCAACTGTTTCTGAAAGACATTTGCTATTTATTACATGAGGGAAGGGACTATTTTTGCTTTTATGTATTTCTAGTACTGAGTACAATAATTTGCACATGGAAAACACTTAATCAATACTTCCTAGCTCAGTGACAGTATAAAGTTTCCAGAACAAGATAAAAAGAGAGAAAAAGTTGTATAATAGCAAAGAGCCCTGAACATGGAGTTACATAACTACAAGTCACTTCACCACTTTCTGTGTCTTAATTACTTCATCTATAAACCTAAGCTCACAGATTGTTGTAAGGAAAGTGCTTTGTAAAACTCAACTGCTATAGAAATGTGAATTATTATTTCTATGGAATAATTGTATTCCATTGCCATGATGTTAAAGATAAGAAGTATTTAAATAATGTTTTAAAAATCAATAGTTATATTCAAATATCTGTGTTGTGAAAGGCATTTCTTTCATATCAATAACAATTATTAATTGAGATTGAGATTTTTCCCTTTTTTATTTCCTCAGTTAGAAATCAACCCTGTAGGTTACACAGTTTGTTTTCATGAAGCACACTGCTGAAAAATAAAACTGCTCAAATCCTCTGTGTATATATATATATATATATATATATATATATATATATATATATATATATATATATATATGCTTCTTGCACCACCCAACTAAAAGCTCTTACAAGGAGAATCTAATATATGTGGAATTCTTATTGCTCCATCTTTCATTGTTCACTGATTGGGTAGAAAACAGAAACTATTTTATAGATTGTCCAGGGTGGGAGTAATCTGGTTTGACATATGTCTCTCTTGTCCCATGAGTGACATAATGAAAGTCAAAAACCCAGCCCTTGATTAGTATAGGTCTACTTCTCATTATAAACTGGAAACAGTCACAGAAAGCTCAAGGACAACTATCAGAAGTATTGGGGTATCCAATGGATAAATGGTCAAAGAATATAAATATACAATTTTTAGATGATGAGATTAAAGCCATCTATAGTCATATAAAAATGCTCTAAAGCACTGTTGATTACAGAAATTTAAATTAAAACAACTCTGAGGTATCATCTCACACCTCTCAGATTGTCTAAGATGATGGGAAAAGATGATGATAAATGTTGAAGGGGATGTAGGAAAACTGGTACACTAATACTGTTGGTAGAGTTATGAACTTATCCAACCATTCTGGAGAGAAATCTGGAACTATACCCAAAGAACTATAAATCTGTGCATACCCTTTCTCTCAGCAGTGCCATTATTGGGTCTGTATCTCAAGGAAATCATAAGGGAGGAAAAAAGACCCATATGTCCAAAAATGTTTGTCACAGCTCTTTTGTGGTAGCAAAGAATTGGAAAATAAGTAGATGCCCATCAATTGGGGAATGGCTGAATAATCTGTGGCATATGAATATAATGAAATATTATTGTTCTATAAAAATAATGAACAAGCTGATTTTAGAAAGGTCTGGAAAGAATTACACAAACTGATGCTGAGCAAAACAAGCAGAACCAGGAATACATTGTACACAATAATAGCAAAAATGTGTAATGATCAACTATAAAAGACTTAGTTCTTCTCAATACTCCAGTGTCCCAAAGCAATCTCAATAGACTTTGTACAGAAAATTCCATTTGCATCCAGAAAAGGAGATTGAATGTAAATCAATACATGCTATGTTCATTTCTTTTTTTTTCTTTCCTCTCCCATAGTCTTTCTCTTTTGTTCTGAATTTTTCTCCCAATATAATTAATAAAGAAATGTGCATAAAAATAAATAAATAAATGGATGGATAAATAAACAGATAGATAGATAAATAAATGAATGAATAAATATATGAATAAATAAATTAATAAATGGATGGATGGATGAATAAATGAATGAATAAATAAATGAAAGAATGAATAAATAAATAAGTAAATAGACACAGCAATCCAATATCCATTCCTAATAAAGATTCTTGAGAGTATAGGAATAAATAGACTTTTCCTTAAAATAGTCAGGAACATCTATTTAAAACCATCAGAAAGCATCATTTGTAATGGGGATAAACTGGAACCATTCCCAATAAGATCAGGAGGGAAACAAGGTTGCTCACTATCACCATTACTATTCAATATTGCATTAGAAATCCTAGCTTCATCAGTAAGAGTTAAGAAAGAGATTAAAGGAATTAGAGTAGGTAATGAGGAAACCAAATTATCACTCTTTGCAGATGATATGATGGTATACTTAGATAACCCCAGAGATTCTACTAACAAGTTATTAGACATAATCCACAACTTTAGCAAAGTTGCAGGATACAAAATAAATGCACATAAGTCTTCAACATTTTTATACATCACCAACAAAATCTAACAGCAAGAGATACAAAGAGAAATTCCATTTGAAATAACAGTCGATAGTATAAAATATTTGGGAATCTATCTACCAAAGGAAAGTCAGGAATTATATGAGCAAAATTACAAAACACTTTCCACACAAATAAAGTCAGATTTAAATAATTAGGAAAATATTAAATTGGATAGGCCGAGCAAATATAATAAAAGATGACACTCTCTAAATTAATCTACTTATTTAGTGCCATACCAATCAGACTCCCAAGAAACTATTTTAATAACCTAGAAAAAATAACAACAAAATTCATATGAAAGAACAAAAGGTCAAGAATTTCAAGGAAATTAATGAAAAAAAAAAATAAACTGAAGATGGCCTAGCTGTATTTGATCTAAAACTATATTATAAAGTAGCAGTTACAAAAACCATTTGGTATTGGCTAAGAAATAGATTAGTTGATCAATGGAATAGGTTAGGTTCACATGACATAATAGTCAATGACTATAGCAATCTAGTGTTTGACAAACCCAAAGATCCTAACTTTTGGGATAAGTATTCACTATTTGACAAAACTGCTGGGAAAACTGGAAACTAGTATGGCAGAAATTAGGCATGGGCCCACTTAATAACATATACCAAGATAAAATCAAAATGGGTCCATGATTTAGGCGTAAAGAACGAGATCATAAATAAATTAGAGGAACATAGGAAAGTTTACTTCTCAGACTTGTGGAGGAGGAAGGAATTTGTGACCAATGAAGAACTAGAGATTATAGTTGATCAAACAATAGAAAATTTTGATTACATCAAATTAAAAAGCCTTTGTACAAACAAAACTAATGCAAACAAAATTAGAAGGGAAATAACAAACTAGGAAAACATTTTTACAGTTAAAGGTTCTGATAAAGGCCTCATTTCCAAAATATATAGAGAATTGACTCTAATTTATAAGAAATCAAACCATTCTTCAACTAATAAATGGTCAAAGAATATGTACAGACAATTTTCAGATGATGAAATTGAAACTATTTCCACTCATATGAAAGAGTGTTCCAAATCACTATTGATCAGAGAAATACAAATTAAGACAACTCTGAGATACCACTATACACCTGTCACATTGGCTAAGATGATAGGAAAAAATAATGATGAATGTTGGAGGGGCTGTGGGAAAACTGGGACACTGATGCAGTGTTGGTAGAGTTGTGAAAGAATCCAACCATTATGGAGATCAATCTGGAATTATGCCCAAAAAGTTATCCATCTGTTCATACCCTTTGATCCATCAGTGCTACTACTGGGCTTATATTCCAAAAGAGATACTAAAGAAGGGAAAGGGACCAGTATGTGCCAAAATGTTTGTGTCAGCCATTTTTGTAGTGGCTAGAAACTGGAAAATGATTGGATGCCCATCAATTGGAAAATGGTTGGGTAAATTGTGGTATATGAATGTTATGGAATATTATTGTTCTGTAAGAAATGACCAGCAGGATGAATACAGAGAGGCTTGGAGAGACTTACATGAATTGATGCTAAGTGAAATGAGCAGAACCAGGAGATCATTATACATTTTAACAATGATACTGTATAAGGATGTATTCTGATGGAAGTGGATATCTTCAACAAAGAGAAGATCTAATTCAGTTCCAATTGATCAATGATGTACAGAATCATCCACAACTAGAAAAGGAACACTGGGAAATGAGTGTAAACTGTTTGCACTTTTGCTTTTCTTCCGAGATTATTTTTACCTTCTAAATCCAATTCTCCCTGTTCAACAAGAGAACTGTTCAGCTCTGAACACATATATTATATCTAGGATATACTATAATATAATTAACAGTATGTATAAGACTGCTTGTCATCTAGGGGAGGGGGTGGAGGGATGGAAGGGAAAAGTCGGAACAGAAGTGAATACAAGCAATAATGTTGTAAAAAATTACCCAGGCATAAGTTCTGTCAATAAAAAGTTTTTAAAAAATCAAAACGTTACTATGCCATCAAGAACGACCAATATAAAAAATTCAAAGAAATATGGAAAGACCTGTTTGAACTGTTACAGAATGAACAAAGCAGAAATAGAAGAACAATAGGAAAAATAGAAGTGAAAAAAACAAAACACAAAATGGAACACTATGTAATTGTAAGTAAAAAGTCTCTTCCTAGAAAAATAAATAAATAAATGGATGAATGAATGAATATATGAATAAATAAATAAAGATGAATGAATGAATAAATAAGTAAATAGACAGCAAGATAATGCAGTGGACAGAGCACTGGCCCTGGATTCAGGAGGACCTGAGTTCAAATCCAACCTCAGACATTTAATATTTACTAGCTAAGTTTCATTGTAAGCTACCTAGATAAATTAGGCTACTAGATAGAATTACCCTAACACACACTCTCCATTTTCTATTTTCAGTTCTAGATTTTGTCAAACTACAAATGTAAATAAATTCAAATACTTGGATTGATACTTGATTTCATCACATACTTACACCAATGCAAAGCATGAGCTTTCTATTGCTCATGGTTAGATTTGATAGAGACCTTAGAGGTCATCTGATACAAAAATTTCCTTTTACAAATGAAGAAACTGATACTCATAATGAATTGACTAGAGTCTAAGAAGTGGTAAATGCCTAAGTCAAGATTCTTGTCTTGAACTATAAATTCTCCACAGAGAATCAATCCTACCCAATGATGGCCTTTATATTTTATTATCTTGAAGTCCTAAATATGGTAATCAAGCTGCCCATCTGTTTCCTTTCATTTTTGCTCATTTTCTGTTTTATGGCTTGTGTGTGTGTGTGTGTGTGTGTGTGTGTGTGTATTTGTGTTCCTTCATTCTCAAAGAGGACCAAAATTACATTACTACATTAGAGTCAAGTTATAATATGTCTATCTGTGGCTGTTTAGAGCAATATGAGTTCAGACTAATCTGCCAGTTTGGACACAAAAAGTTCTTAAAAATGTCCTTGTATTACTTTTTCTGACCACCTTGTGAGCACTTGCCCTGGGTGAGTTCTCCAAAAAATAATCTTTTTGGCATACATTTAGCATTTGAACAATGTGGCCATCTCAATGGATCTGTGCTCTCTTCAGTAGAGCTGGAACATTTGGCAGTTTAGTTCATAGATTTGATGTATTTTACTCTACTCACAGAATCTAAAACCCTCAGTGGCAAAACATTCCAGAAATCATTTATCTATACAGTCCTGTACCTGATTAAAAGGCATTTCTACAATATCCCCAATAAGTGATTGTTCATACCTTCAAGATTTCCAATAAAAGGGGAGCCTGCTACCTTCCAAGGTAGCGCATTTTACTTGTGGACCCCTATAATTGCTAGGAACTTTTCTCCTGGCATCAAGCCTGCTCTATCATTGAAGTTTATTTCTACTTTTGCTATCTTGGGATAAGTGCAACAAGGATAATCCCATTTCATAAAATGACTTTTCAGATATATGAAAACAATTATTTTGTCCCTTCTAAGCCTTCTCTTTTCTAAATTGAACCTCGTTTCCCACATCCAGTTTTGAGTGACATATTTTCAAATCCTCTCACCATCCTGATTGTTGTCTTTTGGAAGCACTTTGTTTTGACTCTATATTTCCTAAAATATGATAAACATAAGATTAAGATTTATACTGATAAGAGCAGAGTATAGTAAAACCTTTCATTGATATTATTATCAGTATTTGGGATTTCTGCTTATAAACCCTTCTGTGCAAATCACTTTGTCATTGGGCTAGTCTATTTATGTCTAACATGCATCTTTTCATTACCCTTTGGGTAATTTATAGCTTTGAATTTTATAAGATTGTACCATGTTTCAAGGAGAGTGAAGGAAGGGGAGAGACTGACAGAAATAGACTGATAGGGACAGAGTAAAGAAAAACAGAGACAAAGACAAGAACAGAGAAATTTAATGGAAGAGTAGCAAGCATGTGAATTTTAGGGAAATTTTTAGCTCTATAACAAAAAAATCAAAATGTCTGAGAATAGTTAATAGTACATTCATTGATAACCCTAAATATAGAAAGAACAACATTTCTTAACTCATATAGAAAGGGATTGAGTGGATTCATCAAGGCCTTCAATGTGGGTACCATAGCTGAGTAGAAGAGCCAGAAGGAATGCCCTATATCCACGTACAAGAAAAAAGAACCAAGTAGTTAGCATAAGAGTATTTCTCATCTTCTCAGAAAGGTCTCCATGACAACCTAGTAGCTACTTTATGCCTCCTGCCTCCTGCCTAGTCTTCCCAAAAGTCCCAGGACAAACTACCAGATTTTGCTCATTCCTTCAAAAGAGTTTCCATGTGCTTCAGTCATAGATTGCATATTTCCTGGCTTGGTTTCTGAAAATCCAGGTACACATTAATTTTTACTTCTCTCTTCTGAGAAGAGTTGCAATGTTCCCCAGGAAACAACACCTTTCAGCACTCCTGAAAGATTGAGTGTCCAATGCATCCAAAGCAAAGAAGCACTTCCTGTCAAGATGAGCAATTGAGGATGATGCTCAGACTTAGAAGGCCTGGGGAAGAACTTGAGTGTTCTGATCATTTGCTTTTATCAGTGGACCTTCTATCATTTAATGATATTCCATGCAGATATTTCACAATAGTGAATAATGCTCTTGGTATTCCCATATTAATGATGCTGAATCTCCAAATGCACTATCAATCTCTATTCACACCTACTTTCTAGGTAAGAAACTGACATCCTTCATTTGACATCCGAATTCAGTGTTATATCTCCAAAACCTCACTCATCTGCTGGCCTTTCCATTGTGTCCTCTGGAATTCCAACTCTATAATTAAATATTTTTCATTTTATTTCTCTTCTTTTCTTGAGCCTTTCATCTTTTGACACTCTCTGAGACATAGTTCCATTCAGATGACACTGCTAATATCATTTTCTACTATCTTCTTTTATTCTTTTATTGGGAAACCTTTTCATTGCTAAAGCCAGTTGCTCTACCTGTAACCTTGATGCCATCTCTTCCTGTCTTCTCTAAAATCTCTAATAGATTTTCTACATTATTATTTTCCATTCATTTTTAATCTTCAAAATACTTATTTCTGCCTTAAAGTTTACACAGATTGTAAGATTTAATATCTCCCCTTCCCTTCAAAAAATATCCTTTACTAGATCCCCACTAGCTATAATACCATATTTCTCCTCCCTTTCAAAGTTAAATTCCTGGAGAAAGCTGTCCATATCAGATGCCTCTACTTCCTCTCCTTTCATTCTCTTCTAAGTTCTCTGCAGTTTGGCTAACAACCTCATCCTTCCACCAAAATTGGCTTACACAAAATTATCAATGACCTTCTAATTTCCAAATTTATAAACCTTTTTGTCAGTCCTCATCCTGACTGATCTCTCTGCAGGTCAAAATCTAAGTGATATTCTATTTTTGTGACATTGCTCTCTCTTGGTCCTCTTCCCTTCATCTGCATTCTTTGTTTTTATCCATATCACAATTGCAAAACTTCAATATCCCCTAAGATTCTACCTTGTGCCATCTTCTCTTTCCTTCTCTATATTGTTTCACTTGGAAATCTCATCAACTGCCATGACTTTCAATGACCATCTCTTTGCATATGACTCATAAATCTTTATATCCAGACCAAGTCACTCTCCTGAGCTTTAGTCCTGAATTATCAATAACTATGTAATGGACATTTTGACTTGGATGATTAAAAAACATCTCATTATCTTTCCCACTTCTTAATCATCCTCCTTCTGAACTTTTCTATTATTGTTGACGGAACCATAATCATCTCAATCTTTTGGATTTTCAATCTCAATATCACCTTCTCATTCTCACTAGTCCATCAGGTTCAATCAGTTGTCATTATTCTCTCTAAGTGCCTTCATTTATTTCCCTTCTCTCCAACTCATATAGCCACCAAACAGGTGAAGGCCAACAATACCTCTCCCTTTGATTATGGAAAAAGCCTCTATTATCTTGTCAAACCTGTTTCCTCTCAGCCACTGCTAATTACATGATATCTATCAGATGCTGCTCTCATGAATATGTTGTCTCTGCCAGATGTTGCCCCATTGGTCCCACAGTTACCACCAACCACAAATCTGCATATGACTATGAGCCACTTTTCTTTCAGCTCCTGGCATTTGCTAGAATTCTATAATACAATGATTTATATTACCCATAAGCAAAAAAAAAAAAAAAAAAAAAAAAAAAAAAGTCCATTAATTCTCTTTTAAAGCTCCAACATTATTTCCCACAATTCTTTAAGAAAAGAAGCCACTCTTACATTCAGCACTAGGACCAGACAACTAGAAAAAAAATTAGTTTCTTCCCTTCTTCCCAGAATAGTCAGTCTTTTGCTTTTCAAAGTCTTGATTAGAAGTCTTTTTTACCTCCATTAGGGAATGCTTTGCCATAGGTACTAAATTCTTTAGAGCATCAAGCTGAAACACTCCTAGACAAATGGTTGTATGCTCTTGTTTAATCTATTTTATTGAACAAACTTTATGATCTGAAAGCTTGAATTTCTCTGTCACAGTTCTTACTCCAGGCTGGAGTCGGCATTCCTATGCCTTCTTGTTATATAACTTCCAAATGACTAAACTATGTTTAGTCATTATCCAAGTGGAGACAATGGGGAAATTACCAAAGGCTATGGAAATTAAGTTTCTCATTTTAAAATCTCTTTAACTCTCCTATTTACATAAGTTGGGGAGTGAGTCAGGCTCGAAATCACAGCTAAATCTAGAGGTAAGATTATCCTTTCGGTAGTCTTCATCCTTCCTAATGAATTTATAAACTTTTCTTTATATATGATATACATTTTCATAGATATAGATCTGGACATATATATATATATATATTTCTTTATCTATGAAAGTATATTTGTAATTATGTAATGTAGCCAGTTATATGAAGGTATTATGCCTCCATATAATATTAGTCATATTGATCATGCACAGTTAAAGCTATCCAAAGTTGTTCATAGAACTAAGTAAGATAAAGACAGGATCTGAGACTTCATTGCAACAGTAAACTTTGATTTGAGTAATCTTTCTCTTCCAAAACAAGTTCCACCTTCTCTGAAGCTTAGAGTCTTATAGAGTGGCCTTGAGCACTAAGAAGGCACCTGACTTGTCCAGGTCAATACAGTCAGTATTGTATTAGATATAGGACTTGAACTCAGGTCTTCCTCATTCTAAAGTCTACTGTCTAACCACTATTCCACACTATTTCTCTAATAAATTTGGATTTCCAAGAATATTGCAATTAAGTTGTATATTTATGTAATGTACAAAACTAATCATTAGAAATAGATGATTTTTATTGAATTTTAAAAGTTCCAGAGACATTATAGAATATTTTACCAAATACCAAAAAATATGCAACCAGTAAAAATTGAGAGATTCACATACTAAGTCTAATCAGGAAGCATATCATGTCTATATGAGCATTGAATTAAATGAAAAGGAAACTTGATTTTAAAAACTATAATTGACACCTTTAACTGTCAACAGTGATGAGGCTTTCTTTCCCCTAAAAGACTCATATTCTACAAGAAACTCTGGGATTATGGCCAATGGGTTGGTTTCTGTTGCATAATAGATCTCTCCCAACTCTGGAAGCACTAAATCTAAAATGTGACTTATTGGTGAAGTTAGAGAACTATATCCATTAAAAGAGAAAGAGAGAAAAAGAAACAGAGAAGAAAAAAAAAAGATTCATAATTTTAAAAAACTTTGTTTTTAGGGCAGGAAAGATAATATGCCAGAATGAATTGCCAAATTTGTGCAAAACATGTGGAAAATAAATATCATTTAGTAGACTTCTGACCAAAATCAAACTCTAAATGAGGCTCTAGAGCCCACTGGTAGGTCAACTAAGGATATTTGGGTCTTACAAACAGGAAGCAAGGGAAGCATCTGAAGTATATTCCCACAGCTGACCACAAAAAAAAAGTAACTTTTCTTAATTTAGGTTAGCCTCTGAACTGAAATTAAAAAACAAAAAAAGATATCACCTGTATAATCTTGACATGAGATTATAATCCAGAAGAATTCTTTTAGTTTGACTTCATAATCAAATGAACACAAAAAAGCTATTCATACATGGCCATGGGCAAATGACTAAATAAATAAATCCATTAGAGAAACCAATGGTAATGCAAAGTGCTTTGGAATTGTGGGGACAGGGATGACCTACATCAATTTGAACCCCTTGGTATCAGCCATAAGGAAGAGGAGAAGAATCAGGAAGTATTCTCCTGTAGCTAAGTAAAGTCCATCTTCATTACTAGAAGAAGAAAAAAAGCATTTTTATGTTGTTGATAATGCCATTACATATGAAATAAATCCATGTCTAATAGTGATTACATATATGGAAAGAAAAGAAATTTTATATATATATATATATGCGTGTGTGTGTGTATGTGTGTGTGTGTGTATATCCTCAAGCCTAAACTAAATCTATCCTTGATTTAAAATGCTATCCCATTTTTTAAATTGATGCATTCTACCATATTTAAGAATCATCTGACAAAATATTTCTTCACCTCCCTATAAAAACTGTATGTTATTCTAGACTCATACTTTCTTATGTGACTTCACCAGCCTATAGGGTTAGGTGCTGATTAATGAGAATAGTGAATCTTATGAAGTGATCACCCACTTGAATTAACGATGCATAATTCCATTGGGTTGGAACCAACTCGCCATATTTATGTAATTATAATGTGAATAGTGTGAATTCAATCATATGTGATCACTTCACAGAATTTATTATTCCTATTAATCAAACCCAACTATACTACAAAATGAGGGAATTGGAAGAAAGCCCCCTTATTTATTTTAATTCAAATTTTTATAGCATTTACAGTTATATTATGTATCTCATTAATGTAAATAGTGCTAGTGTCATACAAATTTTACAGACAGAGAAATTGGTGCCTGTAAAGGCTAAGTAATAATAACAGCATTTATATATCTCTTTAAAATTGGGAAAGCACTTTACAAATATTATCTTGAATATAACAGCAGCTTTAAAAGATAAGTACTATTATTGTCCCCATTTTGCTGATGAGGAAACTGAGGCTGAGCAAGGTTAAATGACTTGCTCAGAATTACATTGTTAGTAAATGTCTGAGGCAATATTTGAACTTAAAATATTTGAACTTAGGTCTTCCTGACTCCAAGTCCCACTCTATCCATTGTGCCACCTAATGGAAGGATAGATGGATAGATAGAAAGAGAGATAAAGATATATATATATATATATATATATATATATATATATATATATATATATATATATATATATATATATATATATATATATATATATATAAGCTTTATTAAACACTTTTCTCACAACAACCCTGGAGACAGGTTGTACAAGTATTATTGTCCCCCATTTATAGATGAGGAAAATGAAGCTCTGAAAAATTGAGTGATTTTTCTCAGGCTACACAATGATTAAGTGCCCCAGCTTATATTTAAACTATCATATCTTGATTTGGAAGAACTATGCTTTTTCTAAGATGCACTGCTGACTTTGAATATAAGTATTGAAGGTGTTTCATCTGAATGCTTCAGAGGTGAGATGCTGTAGTGGAAAAGGTACACAGATGCCCTGGGGATATTAAGGAAATTGACTTCCCTGCTTTTTTTCTCATGGACTCAAACATGAGATGTACCAAAATCTCTCAGATCATCCCTGAAGGAAGACGATGGACTAAGATAGTGAGCTACAATCATTGCTCATTTTTATTTACAGTGGAAAGAACACTGAAATGATAAAATATTAGAGCTGAGAGGACCTTTACTCATAGTGCAATGGGAATTCGATTAAAGTTAAAATTTGGGTTCAAGTCTCATGTATACATACACAAGTTACATTTCTGGTGTTCTTTCCAGATTCCTTAAATTGGCACAAAACACAATATTTAATGAGGTAATATAAAAATTGACAAAATAATACATATAAAAGTGCTTTGTAAATGGTAACAATTATAATTTCCTGGTATTGGTATTTATATTGTTTGGCAGGGGAGAGAAAACCCAGAACAGCTTGCCCAAGATCAGTCACATAAGTGACAAAACCACTTCAGGAGAGCCAGGTTTATGAAAATTCTATAACTCCAGAGCTTAATCCACTTTATTATGTTGTCCCTAGAACAATGAAATTCAATAAAAACACTTGCTGTGTGTAAAGTACAACACTAGACTATTAGAAAAAAATTTTTAAAAGAAAGAGAGAACTGTACATAGTCCCCAAATAGTTTTTCATTCTTATAAGGAAGATTACAAATAACTATGATATGAAATACACAGGCTTAGTATATAAAGGAAATATAATAAGCCTTTACTTATCTATAACTTGGCCATCTGGAAATTTCACCTATGTGGAATATAGTCAATAACTGGGAAATAAGCAAAAAAAGTGGAGAAGAGGTGTTTCTAAATCTATTCAGATTTTATTTTTTGAAATCATGTTAGTGGTTATGAAAAATATAGATATATATTTATGATTATGTGTATATGCCTATATATATTTATCAATATAAATAATTTGTATTATCGGCTTGCCTCTTTTATTTATGTATACCTCTTTTGTTCCTGGCAATCCTGAAGTATCAAGTGCTACACTCATATATATATATATAGATAGATAGATAGATACATATATAGATAGATAGATACATATATAGATATATAGATACATATATAGATATATAGATACATATACATATATATACATATACATATATATACATATATACATATACATATACATATATATATATATATATATATAAAACGTATTTCTTTCTTTAAAAATGCATAGGTTTTGTTCAAACAAATAATCCAGAGGAGTCACAGGGCAAAATTTCCATGGTAATCCATTTATTGTCTTAGTTCCTCCCTAATTCTGTTCCATCATAAGAAAGCACAAAGAAGTAATATCCACACCATGAAAAATTATAAGGTGTCTGAAAATTGAGATCTAGTTACATCTATAGAAATCTATCTCATTATTTACAAAGGTATATCTGTAAAGTTATTTGTTTTTTAGTTTGAAGTAGATGAGTGTAAGATTAATAAGGAGATTATAGTTAAATGTTTCAATAGATCTATGAGCTCATTTTTGTTTCCCTTCTTTTCTTGTACCTGACACCATTTCACCCTGTATAGCTCTTAATCCATGCTTGGAGTAGGGAAATATTTTACATTCAGGATTCAACCAATTGATCAGTCATTTTTAGAGATATTTGAACATTTTGAGAATAGTGATATAGCACTTGGACCCTCTACCTTGACTCTTCCTATGTGACCAGTCCACCTTCTCTTCTAATTATGTATTTCCTAGCTTTTCTGCTTTAAAACCATGTCTAGTAAACAAGTCACATTGATAATAAATTATAGCATACTTATGTTCAATACAGTATTCTTCCATTGAAAACCATTGCAGATAGGAGGTGTGGAAAGTAAAATATTAGACCTGAAGTTAGGAAGACCTAAGTTTAAATTCTGTTTCAGGACACACTGGTTGTGTGACCTTCTTCAAGTTTTCTGTGTGCCTCAGCTTACTCATCTAACAAATGGGGATAACATCTACAATGATAAAATGAGGTAATGTGTATAAAGTACATTTTGCAAAACCTTATTTATTTATTGCAAAATCTTAAAAGGCTATTTTTTAATTTTTTAAAGATCAAAATGGGATAGGGAAAGCTTCCTTTAGAAGATGGGATTTTAATAAGGACTTAAAATGCTAAGTATTCCATTTTCATTCATCTAAAAATTTATTTCATAAGAAATTGTTTTGTTTCATAATCTGTTGCCATCTAGCTTCACTGAGACAGTTATTAGTTTAAAGGATATTTTGTTTACATTTTGTTGGAGAAAAATTTGTTACTGTTGAAAGCTCTGCACAATTTTTCAAATGTGATGCAGCCCAATATTTTCCTCAGATTCAGTTTTGGGCCCAACTCCTTGTACATCTGTCATTGAAATTCAAAATGAATGACAAGAATGTGCCCAACTTTTACTTACAACCCAACAATGAAGATGAACTTACTATTTCTTAAGACACTCTATTTCTATTGTATATCCGATTGCTGTGCATTTTTCTTCATTTGGACCCTAAGTTTTCATTTTTTAAACTTTTTTGTTTTGATGGGACCCTCGAGGTCCCCTACTTAAGGTCTCCCATTTTATAGATGAGGAAACTGACAATGAGAGGGATTCAGTGACTTATTCTAGACCAATAGGGAATAAATGAAAAAGGCATAATTCTTTTTTTTTTCTATTTTATAATGTTATGTAATTTTTTTTAATTTCTTAAGTTCAAAATAAAATAAATAAAGTTTAACAAACATGCAAATATAAACAACAGAGAAAAACAGGTTTTCTGATTCTAAATCCAATGCAGCCTTCTATGAACAAATAGATCAAGTCCAATTCCTCTTCTATTTAATAACTCTTCAGGTACTCAAGAAAAATTGTCACGCTTCCTGTTAAGTTTTCTCAAAGTCAAACATTCTGAGTTCCTTTAATTGATTCTTATATGATCTAATTGAGTCTCTTCATCACCCTATTTCTCTCCTGTAGATATTCTCCAGGACAGCCAAGTGGCATAGTCCATGGGGTGATGGACATAGAGTCAAGAAGATCCATCCTCCCGAATTCCAATCTGGTCTCAATTTCTATTACTAGTAATAGTAACAATTACTAGCTGGGTGATCCTGGGCAAGTCACTTAACTGTGTTTTCCTGAGTTTCCTTCTCTCTAAAATGAGCTGGAGATAGGAAGTGCCAAACCACTCCAATATCTTTGTCAAGAAACCCCAAATGTAGTCACAAAGAATTGGACATGATTGAAATATGACTAAATAATAAGATTTTTCTCTTCTCAATGTCCTTCTTAAAATGTGTTGTCCAGAATTGAACAAAATATTTCATGTATTGCCTGATCAGGCTGAGGATCATGAGACTATTATTCCTTATTCCTAGGAAAAAATGCCTATCTTAGTGAAGTCTCTATATGTACTATTTTACTTGGCTGCCATATTATACTATCAAGTTAGATGAAACTTAGCAATCAATTGAACCATCCAGATGTTTTTCTTATAAGCTGCTTGCTAACCATAAATTAATAAACAATAAATTAAACCCCAGTGTGTAATATTTCTTTGGTATTGTGAGGTCAATTGTTTGAATCTAAATATAAGATTTTATATAGCACAGAGTCTAATTCTCCAAGTTCTAGACCTAAATCAACCACATTCAGTCTTGCAGGTATTGCTCCCAAATTTACATTTCCTTGGATTGTTTTGCTTCCACCCAGATTTTCCTCTAGAAATATCAAGTTAAATGCGATCCCTTTTCACTTGAGAAATTTTTATATGACCCCAGGTATATAGGTATATAAAATAGGTATATAAGTCAAATACTGATAATAAATCATAATTTTGTCACCCCTCACATTCAGTTACATGATCCTATGAGAGCTCACAACCCATAGTTTACAAAAGCTTTGCTATAGTTTTTGTGTATATTGATCTGAGTAAAAGGTTTCCAGGTTCCTCACATTCAGTCAAGTCTAAAAATGCATATCAAATATAGTACAGATGTTTTTCCAACCTGAAGAAAATATAAAAAGCACTTAATAACCTCACAATAACCCATAAATAATCAATACAGGTCTCTCTAGTGAATCTTACTATTACCTATGTTTTTATAGTCCTCCTGACCCCAAAGTATCACTATGTGGTTTCAACTACCTTTGAAAGTGGAATGAATTTGGGATTGCTATCAGAGAAACCCTCAACATTATGGCAACTCTCCCTTTTATGGAACAGACTATTACAAATACCCAAAATTATAATAATATCTAGAATGTATGGACTTCTCTGAAAAGGAAAACACATTTAAAATTGCAAGATAAACAATGCACAAAATTTTAGTGGATTCTATTTTCAACCCACAAAAGACTCATAAAATAATTAAAATATATAATACTACCCAATTTTGAATCTCTCTTTTAAAAATAAAGCTTAGAAAATATTCAATGTTACATTGAGTTTAACCCAAGGTAATACTGGTAAATGTCTAACAACTGGAGGGAAAAAATAGATATAGATACCAATATGTACAAAACATCTGCAGTATTAACTTTTTGTTTATCAGTTTCTTAAGTTTAAACAATCAAAAAAATAGAAATTAAACCCCAGTGTGTAATATTTGCAAATTGCCAAAGTATAAATGCTAGTACTTAAATTTTTATAATTAGCTTTCTGGGGCCAATACAAGCTTTCTCCAGCATACCACTGAATTAAACTTTGATACAAAGAAACATAAATGCATCAAACCTTATATTATAAATGTAAGAGCTTGAAGCTATCCTTAGAAGTAAAATACTCTTAGAGTTGATAGAGAGCAACTCCCTTCTCAGGCCTATGCTCACAAAACAACTTAAGTCAACACTACTTGGAGAATATAGTCATTTGTAAAATGTTATGGAGAAGAATGATGGAAAATTATGATCATACTAGCATGTACTGAATCAGGGGAAGGTAAAAATAATTTAATAAAAGCTTAGTGAGAGACCTCTCCAAGGCCATTTTAAAGCCACCTAAGAATGAAAATAGGACAAGCTTAAAGAAATAGGACAAAGATGGGCAAGATTTTTTTAAAGTAACAAACTTACTAAGCTATTAAGATCATTTCAACCACCATGTTTAGACTGAAACATTACAATCCCAAATTTGCTTACAGGGGAGGTTAAATTTGAATAAGAACCACAAGAAGAAGTGGGAAAAGAAATGGATTACATAAAATATACAGAAGAGATTAATTCAAAGAGCAGCATAATTGTGAGGGAACATCTAAAGAAGAAGAATAATCTGAAAACATGGAGAAATTATAGATTTTATTAATACCAAAAATAACAAAGGCAACATTTGCTAATCTATGTGTTTATCTTCCCATTTATTTAAAAATTTATGAGAATTTTCTCCACATTCCATTAAAAATATCCATTATCAAACTGTTTATACAGAAAAATCAGGTTTTTACAACAAATTTTTTACAAAATTTTACAAATTTTACCACAGTAAAATTCATATTTCCCATAGCAAATTGATAGAGAGATATAAAGATTATAAGACCCCATTAAGCTTATTTATTGATAATAAAAGGAAGATTTGGTTCTAAAAAGCAAAATGCTAATCTAAAAGCTCTTTTCCAACAAAGTATCTCCATGAAGATATCAAAATTGTTAAAATATATTAAAATCAATATATTCTTTGAACTCTCTGAGCATTAATATTAGATAATTCATAGAATTGGGAGATTCTTGCCAAGGATAGTTACTGCTATTATGGAAGAGATCCCAAACAAAGTCTAAATTGAATAGGGAATCCTTGTGGATGGTGAGGATGTCAATGTCATTCAGTCCCCAGAACATCATAAAGTTTCCTAGCAGAGACTTGTAACTATTAATTGCCCATTTCTAGAATGTGACATGCAATTAGACAAGTTTTAGAGCAGAGATCTTAATGAGAGAAAGAGAGAGACATAGAGAAACAGAGAAAGAATTTTAGATAGAAAATGCAAATTGAATTAAATTAAAGAATTAAATAAGACAAAGGGAGTAGATTGTGTTGTCCAGTGAATTAAAACTCTCTTCTCAACTCATCAACTTCTCCCAAACACAAAAATTCCTATTTTAATACCAATTTTTAGTAGTACTGGTGTGTAGAAGAGAGCCATGGTAGACTAAAGCTAAGGAGAAAGGAGAAAGAAAAAAGAAAAGGAAAAGATCCCTGTGTCACTTAATCATCATTGATCCAGAAATATTTAAAATTTTTCATTTTAGTTCATCATTTTTCTGTTTATTTAATTGAACATAGTTCTCAGACCTTTTAAAATTGCTTATTTTGTAATTTGATATAATATACATTGTTCCTCTGATTCTACTCATTTCACTTTGAGTGAGTTCTCATTGGTCTTTTTGAAAGGTTCTCCCTCCACTCCTTATTTCTTATAGTACAATAGTATTATTATTATTTCTTATAGTACAATAGTATTACATCAGATAATTGTTTAATCATTCCCCAATTGATGAGTATCTCTAAATTTCTAGTTTTTACCATTACCACAAAAATAATTTTTTAAAGTTTTTGTGTATGTAATATATTTTTCTCTTTCTTTGATCTTTTTGGTATAGCTTGATTAATAACTTTTTTCTGAAAAATTCTGGAAAATTATTTTCCAGAATAGTTAGACTAATTAACAGTTCTACCAACAATGGAGTTTACCTACAATCCTTTCAACATTAGTAATTTTCTTTCTTTTTCCTTTTCTTCTTTTTTATCAGCCTTGCTATTCTGATAGTTATAAGGTGTAAATTCAAAATTGCTTTTGAATTTTTCTAATTGAGAACACTTTTTTCATTATATATATATGTGTATATATATATGTGTATATATATATGTGTATATATATATATATATATATATATATACGTATATATATATATATATATATACATATATATATATATATATATACGTATATATATATATATATATATATATATATATATATATATATATACAGGAGAGAGAGAGAGAGAGAGAGAGAGAGAGAGAGAGAGAGAGAGAGAGAAAGAGAGAGAGAGAGAGCCTGTGTTTCTTCTCTCATGAACTGTCTCTTCCTATCTCTATACCACTTATCATTTGGGAAATGGCTTTTATTCATATAAATTTAAATCAGCTTCTCATATAAAGGACACAATTACTTCAAAATGTTTTCCCAGCTAACTTTTTCCCTTCTAAATGTAATTATATTGGATTGAAAAAATATGTAATTAAAATTATTTACTTTATCTTCTGTGATCCTCTTTATCTCTTTTTTGGTTACAAACACCTATTCTATTTGAAAAGTAAATTCTTCTCCATTTCCTTAAGGTGTTAATGATGTGACCTTTTTTAACTAAGTCATATATCAATTTGGAAGCTTATCTTGGTATATGCGATAAGGTATTGATATAAATCTAATTTCTGACAAATTTCTGCATAATTTTCCCATCAGTTTTTATTAAATAATCTTTACTCTAATTATAGAGTTCTTTTTTTTATCTAATGCCCATCTACTAGATTTATTTTCTTTGATAAATTGTCTAGCTAAATATTTCTGTTCTATTTTTTACCCAGCTACAAAATTGCTTCGAGATACATTGCTTTACAATCAAATTTGAAATGTGTTCCTGTGAGGCTTCTTATCTTTCCATTTTTTGTCATTACTTTTTATAAAATTATTTACCTTTTGTGTCTTTTGAATGAATTTCCTTATTTTTTCTAATTCTATTGGTCTGTCCTTCATTAATGTGACTGATATGAAACTAAAAGGTAAAATAATTTAGGTAGTAATGCCATTTTTATCACATTGGTTTGACCTAGCTATGAGCAATTAACATTTCCCCAATTGTTTGTCTGTCTTTGTTTCTATTAGGTATTTTGTAGCTGCAGTTACATAATTTTATGTATAAATTAGTAAGTAGGTACCTAGAAAATTGTAGAAAACAATAACATGAAAGGCACAATCACAATGTGATAAAACTGGTCTTTTAAGAAAGATACTACTTCCGGCCAAGATGGCAGAGAGAACACACACATCTAATTCAGCTCTTTCTTACCATCAGAATATGTTTTTTCATGATGTGGCCTAAGAATTAGTGCTTGACTAAAAAAATCCATGAAAACATTACCAACAGAAGATATCCTAGAAATTCGCCAAAAAAAGGTCTGTTTTTGCTTGTGGGCAGAGATAGTTAGACTAGGTGCAGACTGCAGGCAGACAGCGAGAGCAGGGAAGTCAGTTCACACTGAGCAGACTGGAGGGGACAGGGTGTGGTCTCAGCCATCGGAAAATTTGCGAGGAGAACTTTACCCAATGTAAGCTTCTTTGCCCTGTCAGCAAGCCAGTAGATTAGCAGAGAAGCTATAAACACAGGGGATAAAAACCTCAATCTCAAAACACTGGGGTCTCTCAGGACTTGACTACACCCACCCAACACCCAGAGTGACTCAGCATGCTCTCAGAGTCTCAGAGAGTGGTGACTGTGCAGGCAGTGCAGCCATTGCTACTCCACTGCTGCCTTACTACTACTTCCTGTAGTTTGTAGAGGAAGCTTGACTGGATTGGCTTTTTTTTGTTTGTTAGTTTTCTTTGATTATTTTGTCAAAATGAGCAAAAAAACTAAAGTGCACTCTAACTATAGATAGCTTCTATATGGATAGAGAGCAGAATTCAAACCTTGAGGAGACTAAAAACAGATTGTCTCCAGATCAATCCCCAAAGGGGGATATGGTCCCCACCATACAAGACTCTCATAGAAGAAATTAAAAAGGCTCTCACAAGTAAGCTTGAAGAAAAATAGGGAAAAGAAAAGGAAGCTAGGCAAGCGGTCTTGATAAGTCATCCCACTTATTTAAAGATAGAATAGATAAAGAAATCAAGTCCCTGAAAAACAGAATTAGTGAATTAGAAAAGGTAAACAATTCCAATGAAAAACAAAATTAGTGAATTGGAAAAAGAAAATAGTTCTCTAAAAAATAAAATTGTCAAAATGGAAAAAAATTCCATAGAACAAAACAACTCACTTAAAAACTCAATTGAACAATTACAAAAAGAAATAAAAAAATAAATGAAGAAAATAATTCATTAAAAATCAGAATTGAACAAATGCAAATGAATGACTCAAGGAGACACCAAGAATCAGTCAATCAAAACCAAAAAAGAAAAAAAAAGAAAAAAAAAAAAAAAAAAAAAAGAAACAATGGGAAAAATGTTAAATAGCTACTTGGGAAAACAACAGACCTAGAAAATATATCTAGGAGAGATAATCTGAGAATTACTGGACTTCCTAAAAATTATGATGAAAAAAAAAAAGAACCTAGACACTATTTTCCAAAAAAATCTTCAAAGAGAACTGCCCAGATGTCATAGAAGCAGAGGGTAAAATATACATTGAAAGAATTTGTCGATCACCTACTGAAAGAGACCCCAAAATCAAAATTCCAAGAAATATTGTGGCTAAATTCCAGAACTATCAGACAAAGCAAAAAGTACTACGAGCAGCTAGAAAAAAATTCAAATATAGAGGAGCCACAATAATAATTACTCAGGATCTAGCAGCATCCACATTCAAGGATCAAAGGGCCTGGAATCTAATATTCTGAAAGGCTAAAGAACTTGGTATGCAGCCAAAAATAAGTTACCCAGCCAAAATGAGCATTTTTTCCAGGGAAGTAGATAGACATTCAATGAAACAAGTGAATTTCATTATTTCTGAAGAAAAAAAAAACTGGAACTAAACAAAAAGTTTGATCTCCAAATATAGAACTCAAAAGAACCATAAAAAGATAAAAAGAAATCTTGGGAACTAAATTTCTTTTATGACTATACATAAAGAACACATGTATAATTTGGTTTTACATTATAATATCAAAAAGAAATTAGAGATGGAAAGGAAATTGTACCAGAAAAAGGGTAAAGTGGGGGTACTACATCTCACAGAGAGGCAAAGGAAGCCTATTATATCTGAGAGAAAGAAGGGAGGAGGTGAATATAGTGTGTACCTTACTCTCATCAGAATTGGCTTAAAGAAAAAAAAATATTAGACATATTTGATCTACAGAGAAACTTTTCCCACCTCATTGAAAATTGGGATGGAGCGGAGCCAAGATGGCGGAGAAGAAACACACGACTCTGTGAATGTCCTCACTCCCTCACAACCAATTAGATAAATTAAGTCTCAAAATAAGCCCAGGACTGATAGATACCACAAGGACTGGAAGCACGACTTACCAGCTGAAGAGAATCTGGAGTTTCAACAGACAAGGTCAGTCCCCAGGGGAGGAAGAAGAGAGGCCAGCACAGACGGTGGGGTAGTGGCACACTGCACTGGTGGCGCTGGGGAGGGCTCTGGGATCAGAGAAGCCACTGAGGTAAAGGAATCTGGCACAGGCTGTTAGCTCTTCTCTGCTAATTATTTAGCAGTTCAGAAGAGAAAGCCAAAATACTTTAAAAACTCAGATTAGATTTTCCACGGATCCTGGAGGTGACTCAGCAGATCTCGGCACCAGGGGGTGTGGCCTCAGCTACCACCTGAGAATAGTTAAGAGATTGACAGGTGGGTGCATACGGCCCAAGGCAACAAACACTGCCTAGTTTAGCTGGAGGGATTGGAACTCAGCTCCAGGAAGTCCCAGAGAAGCGGAACCTTTGAACTAGGGACCGTGGTTTCTGGCAGACACTTCCAGTTTGAGCACAGGGGCTTTTCACGTCACCTGCTGCAGACATCCACGCCCCACCCGGACACATAGGCTGGGCTTTGTGCTGTCTTTACTATTCTACGCCCTCAGGCACAGCAGTGCGAATCACCTCTGAGGCACTTCCAGGGAGGGGGTGGGGAACTCTCTCCCAGAGCTCTATCTTAGCTCAGGTGCAGGAGCCGCTGCATCCATCTGGTCTGGGAGGAAGCTGGTAAAGAAGTAAATAAATAATTTCCTACCCCAGGGACAGACCCCAAAAGATTTTTTAAATATGAGCAAAAAAGCCAGAAAAACTATAGATTCCTTCTATACAGAGAAAGAGCGGGTATCCAACCCCGAGGAAGTTAACAGCAGAGAGACAGCAGATAACAACCTAAAGGGGAACGATTCCTGCCCCCCCATCACATAACTCTCTCCTAGAAGAAACTCTTAAAAAATTAAGGGAGTTTGAAGAAAAATGGGGAAAGGAAAGGGAAGCTATGATAGAGAGTAACAACGTCCTGAAATTGGAGTTGGAAAAAATAAAGAATTCACAGGAGATGCAGGGAAACAAAATTTATGAATTAGAAAAGGTTAAAAAAACACAGGAAAGTAGGATTTCTGAATTGGAAAAGATAAAAAAGTCTCAAGAAAATAGAATTTCTGAATTGGAAAAAGAAAATAATTCTCAAAAAAAAAAATTAGGGAAATGGAAAAAAATTCAACAGAGCAAAATAATTATTTAAAAACGAAATTGGGCATTTACAAAAAGAACTAAAAACTGTGAAAGAAGAAAATAACTCCTTAAAAGTCAGGATGGAACAAATAGAAATGAATGATTCACAGAGAACCCAAGAATCAGTCAAACAAAACAAAAAAAAATGAGAAGCTGGAGAACAACGTCAAATACTTACTGGGAAAATCTATAGACCTGGAAAATAGATCTAGGAGAGATAATCTGCGGATTATTGGACTTCCAGAAAACTATGACCAAAAAAAGAGCCTAGATTCTATTTTACAGGAAATTATCAAGGAGAACTGTCCAGAGATAATAGAAACAGAAGGGAAAGTAGATGTGGAAAGAATTCATCGAACTCCTTCTGAAATAGACCCTAAAAAAAGAACACCACGGAATATAGTGGCTAAGCTGCAGAATTACCACACAAAGGAGAAAATCCTGCAAGCAGCTAGAAAAAAACAATTTAAATACCAAGTTGCCACAATAAGGGTCACCCAAGATCTGGCTGCCTCCACATTAAAAGATAGAAGGGCCTGGAACCTGATATTCCGTAAGGCAAAAGATCAAGGACTGCAACCAAGAATGAACTACCCAGCTAAGTTTAGCATCTTTTTCCATGGAAGAAGATGGTCATTCAATGAAACAGAGGAATTCTATATGTTTCTAAGAAAAAAAAACAGACTTAAACAAAAAATTTGATCTACATCCACAAGACTGAAGAGAAACAGAAAAAGGTACACAGAACCCTTGAGAACTGTAACTCTGTTGTGGGTATATAAAAAGTACTCAAGGATAATTTGATTTTACTGATATAAAAGAAAAAAAAAGGGGGGTGTAGTAAAGGGAAGGAGGTCGGTTCAGAAAAAAGGGAAGGAATGATAAAAAGAGGGAAACTACATCCCAGGAAGAGGCATAGAAAATACACCATATCTGAGGGAACTTAGTGAGGGAGAGAATCATTGTGTGAATCTTACTCTCATCAGGAGAGGCTCAAAGAGTAAATAATTAACATATTTGTTTTTCAGAGAATTTTCTCTCACCTCATTAAAAGGGGGGAGAGGAAAAGGGAAAAGGAAAAGTAGAATAAGTGAAGGGACTTGGAGGGAGGGGGGAGGGATCCGGAAAAAAAAAAAAAAAAGAGGGAGGGTTGCGCGTCACAAGGGGGGTCTGTAAATTAAATATCGGGGAGGGGGATCAGGGGGGTCAAGGGAAAAAAGCATAATCTGGGGATAATACGATGGCAGGAAATACAGAATTAGTAATTTTAACTGTAAATGTAAATGGGATGAACGCTCCCATCAAATGGAGACAGATAGCAGGTTGGATCAAAAAGCAGAACCCTACAATATGTTGTCTACAGGAAACACACTTAAAGCAGGGAGATACATACAGAGTAAAGGTAAAAAGTTGGAACAGAGCCTATTATGCTTCAGGTAAAGCCAAAAAAGCAGGGGTAGCTATCCTTATCTCAGATCAAGCAAAAGCAGAAGTAGATCTCGTTAAAAAAGATAAGGAAGGAAACTATATCCTGCTGAAAGGTAGCATAAATAATGAAGCCATATCAATACTAAACATATATGCACCAAGTGGTATAGCATCTAACTTTCTAAAGGAAAAGTTAAGAAAACTGCAAGAAGAAATAGACAGTAAAACTATAATAGTGGGAGATCTCAACCTTGCACTCTCAGATTTAGACAAATCAAACCACAAAACAAACAAGAAAGAAATTTAAAAAGTAAATAGAATATTAGAAAAACTAGGTATGATAGACCTTTGGAGAAAACTCAATGGCAATAGAAAGGAATATACTTTCTTCTCAGCAGTTCATGGATCCTATACAAAAATAGACCATATATTAGGACATAAAGATCTCAAAATTAAATGTAGGAAGGCAGAAATAATAAATGCCTTCTTCTCAGATCACAATGCAATAAAAGCTACATTCAGTAAAAAGTTAGGGGTAAATAGACCAAAAAGTAATTGGAAACTGAATAATCTCATCTTAAAGAATGACTGGGTGAAAGAGCAAATTATAGAAACAATTAACAATTTCACCCAAGATAATGACAATGATGAGACATCATATCAAAATCTTTGGGATGCAGCTAAAGCAGTAATAAGGGGAAATTTTATATCTTTAGAGGCTTATTTGAAGAAAATAGAGAAAGAGAAGATTAACGAATTGGGCTTACAACTTAAAAGGCTAGAAAAAGACCAAATTATAAACCCCCAACCAAAAATTAAATTTGAAATACAAAAATTAAAAGGAGAAATCAATAATATTGAAAGTAAAAAAACTATTGAATTAATAAATAAAACCAAGAGTTGGTTTTATGAAAAAGCCAATAAAATAGATAAACCTTTGGTAAATTTGATCAAAAAAAAGAAAGAGGAAAATCAAATTGATAGTCTTACAAATGAAAAGGGGGATCTTTCCACCAATGAAGAGGAAATTAGAGAAATAATAAGGAGTTACTTTGCCCAACTTTATGCCAATAAATTTGATAACTTAAGTGAAATGGATGACTTCCTCCAAAAATATAGGCTCCCTAGATTAACAGAGGAGGAGATAAATTGCTTAAATAGTCCCATTTCAGAAAAAGAAATAGAACAAGCTATTAATCAACTCCCCAGGAAAAAATCCCCAGGGCCAGATGGATTCACATGTGAATTCTACCAAACATTTAAAGAACAATTAGCCCCAATGTTATATAAATTATTTGAAAAAATAGGGGATGAAGGAGTCCTACCAAACTCCTTTTATGACACAGACATGGTACTGATACCTAAACCAGGTAGATCGAAAACTGAGAAAGAAAATTATAGACCAATCTCCTTAATGAATATTGATGCTAAAATCTTAAATAAGATATTAGCAAAAAGACTTCAGAAAATCATCTCCAGGATAATACACTATGATCAAGTAGGATTTATTCCAGGAATGCAGGGCTGGTTTAATATTAGGAAAACTATTAATATAATTGACCATATTAATAATCAAATTAATAAGAACCATATGATCATCTCAATAGATGCAGAAAAAGCATTTGACAAAATCCAACATCCATTCCTACTAAAAACTCTTGAGAGTATAGGAATAAATGGACTATTCCTTAGAATAATCAGGAGCATATATTTAAGACCTTCAGTAAGCATAATATGCAATAGAAATAAACTGCAACCTTTCCCAGTAAGATCAGGAGTGAAACAAGGTTGCCCACTATCACCATTACTATTCAATATAGTACTAGAAACGCTAGCCTTGGCAATAAGAGCCGAGAAAGAGATTCAAGGAATTAGAGTAGGAAATGAGGAAATTAAACTATCACTTTTTGCAGATGACATGATGGTATACTTAGAGAACCCCAAAGACTCTGCTAAAAAGCTACTAGAAATAATTCAAAATTTCAGCAAAGTGGCAGGATACAAAATAAATCCACATAAATCCTCGGCATTTTTATATATCACTAACAAAATGCAACAGCAAGAGATACAAAGAGAAATTCCATTCCAAACAAATGTTGAGAGTATAAAGTATTTGGGAATCCATCTACCAAAGAAAAGTCAGGAATTATATGAGAAAAATTACAAAACACTTGCCACAAAAATAAAATCAGATTTAAATAATTGGAAAGACATTCAGTGCTCTTGGATAGGCCGAGCAAATATAATAAAGATGACAATACTCCCCAAACTAATCTATTTATTTAGTGCTATACCAATCAGACTCCCAAGAAACTATTTCAATGACCTAGAAAAAATAACCACAAAATTCATATGGAAGAATAAAAGGTCGAGAATTGCAAGGGAACTAATGAAAAAAAAGTCAGATGAAGGTGGTCTAAGTGTACCTGATCTAAAGCTATATTATATAGCAGCAGTCACCAAAACCATTTGGTATTGGCTAAGAAATAGACAGGTAGATCAGTGGAACAGATTAGATACAAAGGACAAAAAAGGGTACATATATAGCAACCTAATCTTTGACAAATCCAAAGATACCAACATTAGGGATAAAAATTCATTATTCGGAAAAAACTGTTGGGAAAACTGGGAATTAGTATGGCAGAAATTAGATATGGATCCACACTTAACACCATATACCAAGATAAGATCAAAATGGGTCCATGATTTAGGCATAAAGAGGGAGATAATAAATAGATTAGAGGAACAGAGGATAATCTACCTCTCAGACTTGTGGAGGAGGAAGGAATTTATGACCAGAGGAGAACTAGAGATCATTATTGATCACAAAATAGAAGATTTTGATTACATCAAACTAAAAAGTTTCTGTACAAACAATACTAATGCAAACAAGATTAGAAGGGAAGTAACAAATTGGGAAAATATTTTTAAAAGGAAAGGTTCTGACAATGGTCTCATTTCCAAAATATATAGAGAACTGACCCTAATTTATAGGAAACCAAACCATTCTCCAATTGATAAATGGTCAAAGGATATGAACAGACAATTCTCAGAGGAAGAAATTGAAACTATATCCACTCACATGAAAGAGTGTTCCAAATCACTACTGATCAGAGAAATGCAAATTAAGACCACTCTGAGATACCACTATACACCTGTCAGATTGGCTAAGATGACAGAAACAAATAATGATGAATGTTGGAGGGGATGTGAGGAAACTGGGACACTAATACATTGCTGGTGGAGTTGCAAAAGAATCCAGCCATTCTGGAGAGCAATCTGGAATTATGCCCAAAAAGTTATCAAACTGTGCATACCCTTTGACCCAGCAGCGCTACTACTGGGATTATATCCCAAAGAAATACTAAAGAGCGGAAAGAGACATATATGTGCCAAAATGTTTGTGGCAGCCCTTTTTGTTGTAGCTAGAAACTGGAAGATGAATGGATGTCCATCAGTTGGAGAATGGTTGGGTAAATTATGGTATATGAAGGTTATGGAATATTATTGCTTTGTAAGAAATGACCAGCAGGAGGAATACAGAGAGGCCTGGAGAGACTTAAATCAACTGATGCTGAGTGAAATGAGCAGAACCAGAAGATCACTGTACACTTCAACAACAATACTGTATGAGGATGTATTCTGATGGAAGTGGAAATCTTCAACATAAAGAAAAACCAACTCACTTCCAGTTGATCAATGATGGACAGAGGTAGCTACACCCAGAGAAGAAACACTGGGAAGTGAATGTAAATTGTTAGCACTAATATCTGTCTGCCCAGGTTACATGTACCTTCGGAATCTAATGTTTATTGTGCAACAAGAAAATGATATTCACACACATGTATTGTACCTAGACTATATTGTAACACATGTAAAATGTATGGGATTGCCTGTCATCGGGGGGAGGGAATAGAGGGAGGGGGGGATAATTTGGAAAAATGAATACAAGGGATAATATTATAAAAAATATATATATATAATAAAAAATTATTAAGTAAAAAAAAAAAGAAAAAGAAAATTGGGATGGAAAAAGTGAAAAGGGAAGGAGTAAGCTATGCATAAGTGAATACAGACATTATGAGGAAAAGGGGAGGAACTCTAAAGTGGGGGGAGGGATACTAAAAAGGGAGGGCTGTGAGAGGCAAATGGTGCTCACAAGTTTAATACTGGGGAGGGGGGTAAGGAGAAAAGAAAGGAGAAAAGCATAAGCAGGGGTTAACAAGATGGCAAGAAATACAGAATTAGGAATTTTAACCATTAATGTGAATGGGGTAAACTCTCCCATAAAGTGGGAGTGGATATCACTGGATTAAAAGCCAGAATCCTACAATATGCTGTTTATAGGAAATACAGTTGAAGCAGGGTGATATATACAAAGTAAAGATAAAAGGCTGAAGCAGAATCTACCACAGTAGATTCTTCAGGTGAAGTCAAAAAATCAGGGGTAGCCATCCTGACTCAGATCAAGCAAAAGCAAAAATTGATCTAATTAAAAGTGATAAGGAAGGGCACTATATCTTGCTAAAAGGTAGCATAGACAATGAAGCAATAGTAATATTAAACATATATGCACCAAGTGGTGAAGTATCTAAATTCTTAAAAGAGAAATTAAGAGAGCTGCAAGAAGAAATAGACAGCAAAACTATAATAGTGGGAGATCTCGACTATAATAGTGGGAAATCTCAATCTTGCAGTCTCATAGATAAAATCAAACCACAAAATAAATAATAGAGAAGTCAAACAGGTAAATAAAATACTAGAAATATTAGGTTTGATAGATATTTGGAGAATACTAAATGGAGACAAATAGGAGTATACTTTCTTCTCAGTAGTTCATGGAACCTATACAAAAATTGACCATATACTAGGGCATAAAAAAACTAAAATTCAAATGCAGAAAGGCAGAAATAGTAAATGCATCCTTTTCAGATCATGGTGCAATGAAAACTATATTCAGTAAAAAGCCAGGGGGAAATAGACCAAAAAATGATTGGAAACTAAATAATCTCATTCTAAAGAATGATTGGGTGAAACAGCAAATCAGAGATATAATTAATAATTGCACCCAAGAAAATGACAATAATGAGATGTCATACCAAATTGTGTGGGATGCAGTCAAACTTGAAGTAAGGGGAAATTTTATATCTCTAGAGGCTTATTTGCATAAAATAAAGAAAGAGAAGGTCAATGAATTGGGCTTGCAACTAAAAAAGCTAGAAAAGTAACAAATTAAAAACCCCCAGTCAAACATTAAACTTTAAATTTTAAAAATAAAAGGACAGATTAACAAAATTGAAAGTAAAAAAATAAAACTATTGATTTAATAAATAAAACTAAGAATCAGTTTTATGAAAAAACCAACAAAATAGATAAAGCCTTAGTAAATTTAATTCAAAAAAGGAAAGAAGAAAATCAAATTGTTAGTCTTAAAAATGAAAAGTGTCAAAGGGAGAACTCGCCACTAATGAAGAGGAAACTGGAGCAATAATAAGGAGTTACTTTGCCCAACTTTATGCCAGTAAATTTGATAACATAAGTGAAATGGATGACTACTTCCAAAAATATAGGCTTTCCAGATTAACAGAGAAAGAACTAAATTGGCTAATAGACCCATTTTAGAAAATAAATAAATAAAACAAGCTATTAATCAATTCTGTAAGAAAAAATCCTCAGGACCAGATGGATTTACATGTGAATTCTACCAAATATTTAAAGAACAATAAGGGGCAGAGCCAAGATGGAGGAGCACACATGAGAATCTGAGCTCCTCTCACCTTCATTAACAATTTTTTAAATCAGCCTCAAAAAATAGTGCTAGACTGGTAAGGTTCACGAAGATTGGAAGTACAACAACTCAGTGAGTGGTGGGAGTAGACGAACACAGGGCAGGGATAGAATCGGGAGCTGGGGTGGCCTCTGTAGTTGGAAGATTTACATAAAGCTCTCTGCCATAGTCCACTGCTTTGCTTTGGTTGCAGAGTAGTGGACCAGCAGAGAAATTGGAGCTTAGGGTAGAGGGTACACTGAGGGACACACCAGAGCCTGAGAGGATCTGACTGCGCCCACGTAGGGCCGGAAGTGACTCAGTGCAGACCATAATATAGCTCTTTGCAGCATTCTGCAGCTAGGGGCTCTTGTTGGGGGGCAGTCACACACAGCAGGAGCACAACCCAGGGCAGCCTCTCATCTGCACAGTGCTCCAACCGTGGGTAGTGGAATTTCCCCAGCTTATCTATGCTGCCCAGACAGAGACACTTCTGGTGCTAACACTCAAAGCGGGTGTTTGTTGGGGGGCAGTGATACTTTTGCTGCTTAACCTCTAGCCCCAAGGCAGAGCCCACTGTGAGGTGGGGCTCCCGGCAGGGCACTTACTCAGCCTGGCCCTTGATACCCAGGCCTAGTCACTTCCCTGTGGAGCTCTTCCCAGAACCCTACCACAGCTCTTCCATTCTTTGCAGCCCATTGAGAGGAGAGTTACTGTCCATATACCCATCCTTGCTCTGCAGAGTAAGCTGGTAACCTCCTTGCCCTGTAGGCAAACCTTAAAGGCTTTTTAAAAAATGAGTAAAAAAATGAAGAAAATGATAGCTTCTATACAGAAAGAGAGAGAGTTTCCAACCCGAGGAGACTAATAGCAAACAACCTCCAGACCCCCCAAATAACGCTCTCCTAGAAGAGACTATTAAAAATCTCAAAAAAGAGAGCTAGAAGAAAAATGGGGAAAGAAAAGAGAAGCTATGCAAGAGAGTAACAACCTCCTGAAATGTGAATTGGAAAAGGTAAACAACTTCCTGAAATGTGAATTGGAATAGATAAAGAATTCACAGGAAGTGCAGGGGAAAAGAATTAGGGAATTGAAAAAGGTTAAGAAATCACAAGAAAGCAGGATCTGTGAATTGGAAAAGAAAAAGAATTCCCAAGAAAGCAGGATTTGTGAATTGGAAAAAGAAAATAACTCACTAAAAAAAAAAAAAAATTAGTGAAATAGAAAAAAGAATTCCATAGAGCAAAACAACTCATTTAAAAACTCAATTGGACATATACAAAAAGAATTTTAAAAAGCTAATGAGGAAAATAACTCATTAAAAATCAGAACTGAACAAATAGAAATTAATGATTTATTGAGACACCAAGAATCAGTCAAGCAAAACCAAAAAAATGAAAAAAAAAAAAAAAAAGAAAGAAACATTAAATATCTACTTGGAAAAACAACAGACCTGGAAAATAGATTTAGGAGACACAATCTGAGGATTATTGAACTTCCTGAAAATTATGATGAAAAAAAGAGCCTAGATACTATTTTACAGGAAATCATCAAAGAGAACTGCCCAGAGGTAATAGAACCTGAAGATAAAATAGGCCTTGAAAGAATTCATCAAACACCTTCTGAAAAAAAAAAACCTTTAAAAAAACCTCCACAAAACATTGTGGCCAAATTTCAGAACTATCAGACTAAGGAAAAAATATACAAGCAGCCAGGAAAAAACAATTCAAATACCAAGGTGCCACAATAAGAGTCACTCAAGATCTGGCTGTCTCTACATTAAAGGATAGAAGGGCCTGGAATCTGATATTCTGAAAAGCAATATTTCCTCTTCTATATAATAATCTGATCTCTTCAACTTCTAGTTGCACTCCTTCATCTATACACAAACCTAGGCTCCCTTCATATTCTAACCATATCACTAGTTTCACCAACCCTAGACTCCTCTATATCAATCACCTTACTCTGATACATATGTATAACAGCATTCATAGTAAAAATACCACTATACAGCCTTCAGTGACTTCCAAAAGCACATGTGGAGGCCCCTATTGTGGGCTCCATAGTCTTAGCTGCCATCCTACTTAAACTAGGGGTCTATGGCATTATATTAATCACAGTCTTTACCGAACCAGTAACAACAAACCTATGTTACCCATTCATAATCCTCTCACTGTGGGGTATAATTATGACAAGTTCTATTTGCTTGTGACAAACAGATCTAAAATCTCTCATTGCTTACTCCTCTGTAATCCATATGGGTTCAATAATCATTGCAGCCCTTATACAATCCTCCCTTAGCTTTATAGGAGCAACAGTTTTAATAAATGCCCACTGACTTACCTCCTCAATACTATTCTGTTTAGCCAACACTTTTTAGCCAACACTGTTTAGCCAACAACAAAGAACTTGGAATGCAGCCAAGAATAAACTACCCAGTTAAGTATAGCATTTTCTTCCATGGAAGGAGATGGACATTTGATGAAACAGATGAATTCCATTTGTTTCTAAGTAAAAAACCAGATCTAAACAAAAAATTTGATTTCCAATCATAGGACTCAAAAGAAGCAGAAAAAAGTAAAAGGAACTTTTGAGAACTGTATTTCTGTTGTGGATATACACTAAGACTACATGTATAATTTGATTTTACTGATATAACAAAAAAAAAGTGGGGAAAGTAGAAATGGAAAGGGGATAGTGTCAGAAAAAGGGAAAGGGGGGGGATAAAAAGAGGGAAACTACATCCCACAAAGAGGCAAAGAAAACCTATCATATGTGAGGGAAGTTAAATAGGGGGAGGAACATTGTATGAACCTTACTCTCATCAGAATTGACTCAAAGAGAAAATAATTGACATATTGATTTTACAGAAAATTCTCTCTCAACTCATTAAAAATTGGGAGAGGAAAAGGGAAAAGGAAAATAGTAATAAGGAAAGGGTACAAGAAAGGGAAAGGGATTTAAAGGGAGGAGGGAGGGATACTAAAAAGGGAGGGCTACGTGACACAAGTGGGGCTCATAAGTTCAATACTGGGGAAGGGGTTCAGGATGGGCAAGGGATAAAAGCATAATCTGGGGATAATATGATAGCAGGAAATACAGAATTAATAATTTCAACTGTAAATGTAAAGGAATGAACTCTCCCATTAATCGGAGACAAATAGCAGACTGGATCAAAAGTCAGAACCCTACAATATATTGTTTACAGGAAACACATTTAACCCAGGGAGATACATACAGAGTAAAAGTAAAAGGCTGGAGCAGAATCTATTATGCTTCAAGTGAAGTAAAAAAAAAAAAAAAAAGCAGGGGTAGCCATCCTTATCTCAGATCAAGCAAAAGCAAAAATTGGTCTAATCAAAAGAGATAAGGAAGGAAACTATATCTTGCTAAAATTTAGCATAGACAATGAAGCAATATCAATACTATATATATATATATATAGTATTGATATTGCTTCATTGTATATATATATTATATATATATATATATATATATATATATATATGTATATATACACACCAAGTGCTATAGCATCTAACTTCCTAAAAGAGAAGTTAAGAGAGTTGCAAGAAGAAATAGACAAAAAAGTATAATAGTGGGAGATCTCAACCTTGCACTCTCAGAATTAGATAAATCAAACCACAAAACAAATAAGAAAGAAATTAAAGAGGTAAATAGAATATTAGGAAAATTAGTTATGATAGATCTTTGGAGAAAATTGAATGGTGACAGAAAGAAATATATTTTCTTCTCAGCAATTCATGGAACCTATACAAAAATTGACCCCATATGAGGACATAAAGATCTCAAAATTAAATGCAGGAAGGCAGAAATAGTAAAGGCTTTCTTTTCAGATCACGATGTGATAAAAACTAAATTCAACAAACAAGTTAGAAGTAAATAAATCAAAAAGTAATTGGAAACGAAATAATCTCATCTTAAAGAATGATTGGGTGAAACAGCAAATTATAGACACAATAATTTCACTCAGGATAATGACAATGATGAGACATCATACCAAAATTTGTGAGATGCAGCTAAAGCGGTAATAAAGGGAAATTTTATATCTTTAGAAGCTTACTTGAAGAAAATAGAGAAAGAGAAGATCAACGAATTGGGCTTGCTAATTAAAAAGGTAGAAAAAGTCCAAATTAAAAACCCCCAATCAAATACTAAACTTGAAATTCTAAAATTAAAAGGACATATTAATAAAATTGAAAATAAAATCTATTGAACTAATAAATAAAACTAAGAGTTGGTTTTATGGGAAAAAAACAATAAAATAGAAAAACCTTTGGTAAATCGGATTAGAAAAGGAGAGAGGAAAATCAAATTGTTAACCTTAAAAATGAAAAGGGGGAACTTCCACCAATGAAGAGGAAATTAGAGGAATAATGAGCTACTTTGTCCAACTTTATGCCAATAAATTTGATAACCTAAGTGAAATGGATGACTACCTCCAAAAATATAGGTTTCCCAGATTAACAGAGGAAGAACTAAATTGCTTAAATAGTCCCATTTCAGAAAAAGGAATAGAGCAAGCTATTAATCAACTCCCTAAGAAAAAATCACCAGGACCAGGTGGATTTACATGTGAATTCTACCAAACATTTGAAGAACAATTAGCCCCAAAAGTAGGGAATGAAGAAGTCCTACCAAATTCTTTTTATGACACAGACATGGTACTGATGCCTAAATCAGGTAAGTTGAAAACAGAGAAAGAAAATTATAGACGAATCTTCCTAATGCATATTGATGCAGAAATCTTAAATGAAATATTAGCAAAAGATTACAGAAAATCATCCTCAGGATAATACACCATGACCAGGTAGGATTATATCAAGAATACAGGGCTGGTTCAATATTAGAAAACCTATTAGCATAATTTAGTATATCGATAACCAAATTAACAAAAATCATATGATCATCTCAATAGATACAGAAAAAAAACATTTGATAAAATTCAATATCCATTCCTAATATAGAATATAGAAATAAATGGACTCTTCCTTAAAATCAGGAACATCTATTTAAAACCATCAGCAAGCATCATTTGAATGGGGATAAACTGGAACCATTCCCAATAAGATGGGGAGGGAAACAAGGTTGCCCACTATCACCATTATGATACAATATTGTATTAGAAATGTTAGCTTCAGTAAGTAGAGTTGAGAAAGAGATTAAAGGAATTAGAGTAGGTAATGAGGAAACCGAATTATCACTCTTTGCAGATGATATGATAGTACACTTAGACAACCCCACAGATTCTACTAAAAAGCTATTAGACATAATCCACAACTTTAGCAAAGATTCAGGATACAAAATAAATCGACATAAATCCTCAGCATTTTTATATATCACCAAAAAATCCAACAGCAAGAGATACAAAGAGAAATTACATTTAAAATAACTGGTGATACCATACACCAAGATAAGATCAAAATGGGTCCATGATTTAGGCATAAAGAATGAGATAATAAATAGATTAGAGGAACAGAGAATAGTCTACCTCTCAGACCTGTGGAGGAGGAAGGAATTTATGACCAGAGGAGAACTAGAGATCATTATTGATCACAAAATAGAAGATTTTGATTACATCAAACTAAAAAGTTTCTGTACAAACAATACTAATGCAAACAAGATTAGAAGGGAAGTAACAAATTGGGAAAATATTTTTAAAAGGAAAGGTTCTGACAAAGGTCTCATTTCCAAAATATATAGAAAACTGACCCTAATTTATAGGAAACCAAACCATTCTCCAATTGATAAATGGTCAAGGGATATGAACAGACAATTCTCAGATGATGAAATTGAAACTATTTCCACTCATATGAAAGAGTGTTCCAAATCACTACTGATCAGAGAAATGCAAATTAAGACCACTCTGAGATACCACTATACACCTGTCAGATTGGCTAAGATGACAGGAACAAATAATGATGAATGTTGGAGGGGATGTGGGGAAACTGGGACACTAATACATTGCTGGTGGAGTTGTAAAAGAATCCAGCCATTCTGGAGAGCAATCTGGAATTATGCCCAAAAAGTTATCAAACTGTGCATACCCTTTGACCCAGCAGCGCTACTACTGGGATTATATCCCAAAGAAATACTAAAGAGCGGAAAGGGACCTGTATGTGCCAAAATGTTTGTGGCAGCTCTTTTTGTTGTAGCTAGAAACTGGAAGATGAATGGATGTCCATCAGTTGGAGAATGGTTGGGTAAATTATGGTATATGAAGGTTATGGAATATTATTGCTCTGTAAGAAATGACCAGCAGGAGGAATACAGAGAGGCTTGGAGAGACCTACATCAACTGTTGCTGAGTGAAATGAGCAGAACCAGAAGATCACTATACACTTCAACAACAATACTGTATGAGGATGTGTTCTGATGGAAGTGGAAATCTTCAACATAAAGAAGATCCAACTCACTTCCAGTTGATCAATGATGGACAGAAATAACTACACCCAGAGAAGGAACACTGGGAAGTGAATGTAAATTGTTAGCACTACTGTCTATCTACCCAGGTTACTTATACCTTCAGAAGCTAATAATTAATGTCCAACAAGAAAATGGTATTTACACACATATATTGTATCTAGGTTATATTGTAACACATGTAAAATGTATGGGATTACCTGTCATTGGGGGGAGGGAGTGGAGGGAAGGAGGGGATAATTTGGAAAAATGAATAAAAAAATAAAATAAAAATATAAAAAAGCTTATTTAAGCTGTATATTTGTTTAACAAGATCATGCAAAGGATGTACTCATAGGCTTATGTTGGGCGATAATCTTTATGCATAATGTATAATGAGTTGTCATCTTTTAGTGTGAATAATGTATGACAGTCAGCTTCATAGCATGCAAAGAAACCTTAATAAATTCAATAGTATTTAAGAAAAAAATAACTTGTGATAGAACAAAATATTTGGGAATCTATATGTTAAAGGAAAGTCTGGAATTATATGAGCAAAACTATAAAACACTTTCCACACAAAGTCATATTTAAACAACTGGAAAAAAATTAAGTGCACTTGGATAGGCCAAGCAAATATAATAAAGATGACAATACTACATAACTAATCTATTTATTTAGTGCTATATCAATCAGACTTCCAAGAAACTATTTTAATGACCTAGAAAAAAATAACAACAAAATTCATATGGAAGAACAAAAGGTCAAGAGTTTCAAGGGAACTAATGAAAAAAAAAAATCAAATAAAGGCAGCCTAGCTGTACCTGATCTAAAACTATATTACAAAGTAGCAGTCACCAAAACCATTTGGTATTGGCTAAGAAATAGACTAGTTGATCAGTGGAATAGGTTAGGTTCACAGGACAAAATAGTCAATAACCATAGCAATCTAGTGTTTGACAAACCCAAAGATCCCTACTTTTGGGATAAGAATTCACTATTTGACAAAAACTGCTGGAAAAACTCAAATTAATATGGCAAAAACTAGGCACTGACTCACACTTAACACTGTACACCAAGATAAGATCAAAATGGGTCCATGATTTAGGCATAAAGAATGATATTACAAATAAATTAGAGGAATATAGGATAATTTACCTCTCAGACTTGTGGAGGAGGAAGGAATTTGTGATCAAAGAAGAATTAGAGATCATTATTGATCACAGAATAGAAAATTTTCATGATATCAAGTTAAAAAGCTTTTGTACAAACAAAAATAATGCAAACAAGATTAGAAGGGAACAATAAACTGGGGAAACATTTTTACAGTTAATACTTCTGATAAACACCTAATTTCCAAAATATATAGAGGAGTCTTATTTATAAGAAATCAAGCCATTCTCCAATTGATAAATGGTCAAAGGATATGAACAGATAATTTTCAGATGATGAAATTGAAACTATTTCTACTCATGTGAAAGGGTGTTCCAAATCACTTCTGATCAGAGAAATGCAAATTAAGGCAACTCTGAGATACCACTACACACCTGTCAGATTGGCTAAGATGACAGGAAAAGATGATGAATGTTGAGGGGATGCAGGACACTGATGCATTGTTGGTGGAGTTGTGAACAGATCCAACCATTCTGGAGAGTAATTTGGAATTATGCTCAAAAAGTTATCAAATAGTGCATACCCTTTTATGTAGCAGTGTTACTACTGGGCTTATATCCAAAAGAGATATTAAAGAAGGGAAAAGGACCTATATGTGCCAAAATGTTTGTGGCAGCCGTTTTTGTAGTGGCTAGAAATTGGAAAATGAATGGATGTCCATCAATTGGAGAATGGTTGGGTAAAGTGTGGTAAATGAATATTATGGAATGTTATTGTTATGTAAGAAATGACCAGCAGGATGAATACAGAGATGCTTGGAGAGACTTACTTGAACTGATGCTAAATGAAATGAGCAGAACCTAGAGATTATTATATACTTCAACAACAATACTGTATGAGGATGTATTCTGATGGAAGTGGATATCTTTTACAAAGAAAATCCAATTCAGTTCTAATTGATCAATGATGGACAGAATTAGCTACACCCAGAAAAGGAACACTGGGAAATGAATATGGACTACTTGCATTTTTTGTTTTTCTTTCCAGGTTATTTTTACCTTCTGAATCCAATTTTTTGTGCAACAAGAGAACTGTATTGATATGCACACACATATTGTATTTAAGATATACTTTAACATGTTTAACATATATGAGACTGCCTGCCATCTAGGAGAGGGCTTGGAGGGAGGGAAGGGAAAAGTTGCAACAGAAGTGAGTGCAGGGACAATGTTGTAAAAATTACCCATGCATATGTTATGTCAATAAAAAGCTATAATTTAAAAAAAAATAACACCATGATGAAAAAAGGATTACACACATTTAACCTATTTCAAATTGCTTGCTATCTTGGGGAGACAGGAAATAAGGGAAGGAGGGAGAACAATTTGGACAAAAAGTCTTACAAAAATCAGTTTTGAAAACTATCTTTCCATGTGTTTAGAAAAATAAAATACACATTTCTCAAATGTATATATAGACAAGTATGTATCACTATTGATTAGAGAAAATTAAAATAATTTTACAGAAAAAAGTATACTTAAACTTTGACATTTATATGACCAATATTACCACAAAAAGCTGTACACATTCATGTGGTGCTAAGGAATGACAGCAATTTGCAGAATATTAACATTTTAAACACTATTTTCATTAATAAAGATGTTTTAATTCACATGAAATGCTATGTCATAGTTGAAATGTAACGATTCTTAAGTGTGATTTGATCAGCACATTACAACATAAGGATTTCATTATCTCAGTTGCTTAGAACTGTTGTACATTTAAGATGCTTCATTCCACAATCTCATAGTGTAACTTACTTTTAAAAAATATTTCACCTCTACTCCATTTAAAATTGTTTCTTTCATAAAAACAATATATTTTATTAAATATATATATATTTTTTTTATTAAAGCAAAAAAAAAAAAAAAGACAACTCTACACAAAATGTAATAAAATCATCTTAAAACATATTCCTTAGTAGAAGCTTTTTATTTGTAACTCTTATTAAGGTCAGAATTATTGTGAACCACAACTATTTAAAAAGATTTTTTGAGTTTTTTGTGACTAATAAAGCTCTTTTGAATGATGTTTATGATTCCAATCTGTTCAGAGTATACCATTAATTTCTAAAAAGAAACTATATTAGGGATTTCTGCAATAGGAACATTCATTTCTATTCTTATCATTTTCAAATCTATTTATCCAGCCCTATTCCCCCTTCTGATCTTCAGTCTCACATTCCAACTGCCTTTTGGATATTTTGGATTAGATATTCTATATACATTGAGATTTCCAAATATACTTATTATTTTTCTCCACAAATACTTCTCTCCTCCTAATTTTCTTATTACTGTCTACAAGACCACAACCTTCTCAAATGTCCAAGCTGGCAAGATAGCTATTATTTTTGACTCTTCACTCTTTCTCATACCCTCCCCCATCCAATAAGTTGTATATTCCTTATTGATTTTTACCTTTGTATCATCTTTAATATGCTCCCTTTTCTCCTTTGACACTGCTGATGCAGACCCTTGTTATCTCACACCTGGAATATTGCATTACTTACTGCCACAAGTCTCTCTTCAGTCCAGTCCATCCTCCATTGAAATATCAAGTCAATCTCCCTAACGCACAGAGCTGAACCATATCAGTCTTCAATTTAATAAACTCCAGAGGCTCTCAATTACCTCCAAGATCAATTGTAAAATCCTTACTTTTAAATGCTTTATAACCTGATTCCTTCCTATTTTTTTGATTTCTTAAACTTTACTCTCATCCACATATTCTACAATTCATACTAACTATTCTTGTTATTATTTCTCACAAAAGACTCTCCATCGCCGGACTGTGCATTTTCACCAGCTACTATCCACACTTGGAATGCTCTTCCTTCTCTCTTTTATCCTAAATTGCCTGGATTCCTTCAAATTTCTACTGAATACTGTCTTCTACAAAAAACAAAAAACAAAAAAAAACAAAAAAAAGTTTTTTCCTGATTTCCCTTTATATTAATTCCTTCCTTCTGAAAACCTAAGACTCTCTCTCTTTCTCTCTCTGTCTCTTTGTCTCTCTCCCTCTGTGTCTGTCTGTCTGTCTGTCTTTCAAATAAATAAATATATACATATAAGTATCTATTTCTAATCTATCTATCTCTCACCTACCTCAGCGAGTTGAGGATCAAATGACATAATTTAAAATTTTTTGCAAACTTTAAAATACTATATAAATGCTAGCTATTGTTACAGTAATTGTTGTCATTACTATTACTATTTAAAATAATGATAATAAAAATTCAAAGGTCTAAAAATGATATATGAAATAAAGGATGAACCAGCAATACAAAAACTAGGAACAATGACTATAGAAACATATAGAGAGAACAATAGTAAGAGCTCAGTAGAGAAGAGGAATGTTGTAGATTCATAAGAAAGCTAGCCCTATCAACAAAGATTTGAACTTTGTGAGGACTCTACTATGTGAGAAAAGATTTTGGGTAAAAGTAGCTTTGGCCATATGTGTCTCACTAATATGTGTCTCACTACTGTTATACTCTAAATTCATAATCACTGTTTCCACAGAAGCTGCATGGATGTGTGAAAGAATGTACCTTAGGTTTATAGAAAAGGAATTTTATAGCTATTGTCCTTGTTATGCTATCATAATAAATGCCTTTTGTCAAAAGATAATCATGTCTACAGTTTTTGGTTAATGGGAAACACACTGATGGGAACTAATGAGATATAGTAGTAGGAACTTAATTTCTTAATGTACCCTGGAACAAAAGTGTCGAACATATATAGCTCACAACACTCTTGAGTGATCCCAAACCTCATTATAATATAATTGGGAAATGTTTAAGAAAATTAATAAAATACATCAAAACATAAATAATATTATATTTTAAAATTGTCAATATGCAACCCTCAAGCAACATTATAAATGGCCCTATTTCTATTTAAGTATGATGTAATCCTTTGGGGATACAACTTGTAAGAGTGAGTGCAAGTTGAATAATTAACTCAGAATGGATATTACATCGATATATTCAGGATATAGAGAAAGTAAATAAAAGGAAATCTTAGAGGTGGAAACCCTTATATTTGGTGGGTTCTGTCAGAAAGAAAATAAAAACAAAATGGCACAACATGTCATATTAGAGCATCCTTTAAAAAGGAGGCTACTGGGGAGAGACAAAAGGGAAAAATTGAGATAAAAAACCCAAACAAGATCTGCTATCTTTGCAGCAGAAATGAGGTGACATCAGCTCCAGGGCCTTAGTTAGTGACAAGTTCTTCATTACGAGCCAAATTAAAATGAGTTTGTGGAGCATAGCATGTCTGTAAGCCTGACATTGGCAGAAATGACAGTTTGCCTGAGAAAAAGCTTTTAGCATGTTCCCAATGACAACTAAATTTGAAATGTGAAGCTTCTGTCTGCATTGCTGACTGAATTTTAATGGAAATCTAATGGGTGCTCACATCATTCTTGGATGTAGGATGGGAATGAGACTAGGACATAAAGGGAATTTCAGGATATTATCTAAGTCTTCTTAAATAATTTTCCATGTTTCTTGGGACTTAATTCTACAAAAGCAGTATTTGGTTTATTTCTTGTTTGTTTGTTTTGAATCTCAGTTTTGAACTTGTACCAATGAAAAATAATTCTGTCCCTGTCTAACAGGAACTGTGGTAAGGTAAAAAGGCCAGGTCTCTTCATATACTCTGATGGAACTGTCTGGGACTGACATAATCACTTGGTGCAAAGGGCATCTTTGGCATCCTCTGCTGTGACACTTTCTGGACCAGTGATGGCTGTTGTTCAGTCATTGTTCAGTTGGTGCAGTTCTTTGTGACCCCATTTGAGTTGTTCTTGTCAAAGACACTAGAGTGATCTGCCATATCCTTCTCCAAATTATTTTATAGATGAGGAATCTGAGGCAAAATAGCTTAAGTGACTTGCCCAGGGTCACACAATTATTAAGTGTCTGAGGCCAGATTGAACTCATGAAGTTGAGTCCCCGACTCCAGGTCCAGGTCCAGGTACTACCAAGCGACCTCCCAGTATGGCACATGAAAGCAACTTTTTTTCATTTTTTAAACATTTTTAAAGTTTTGAGTTCAAAATTCTATTCATCTCCTTCCCACCCTCCATGCCAGGACAGGAAGCAATCAGATAAAAGTTATACATATGGAATTATATAAAACATTTCCATGTTAGTCATTTTGTATAAGAAAATTTGAATAAAAGGGATTTTTTTAATGAAAAATAGCATGCTTCAGTTTGTATTCAATAAATGTCGGATTTTTCTCTGGATATGGATAGTATGTTTAATCATTAGTCCTTTTGGATTATCTTGGATCAAAATATTGCTGAGAAGAGTTGTCATTCAAATTCTTCATCAAATAATATTATTGTTACTGTGTACAACGTCCTCCTGGTACTGTTCACCTCACTAGAAATCAGCTCATACAAGTCTTTCCAGATTTTTCATCATTTCTTATAGCACAATAGCATTCCATTAAAATCATAAACCACAGTTTGTTTATCACTTCTCAAATTGAGGAACATATCTTTGACTTCTAATTCTTAGCTACCACAAAAAATACTGCTATAAATATTTTTGTAAAAAAAGATGTGTTTCCCTTTTTTCGCATGTCTTTGGGAAATATTAGTCTATTTCCCAGGTATTGCTGGATCCAGGTATTACTAGATCAAGGGGTATGCAAAATATTACAGCCCTTTGGGCATTTTTCCAAATTGCTTTCCAGAGTGACTAAATAGTTCACATTGCCACCAACAATGCATTAATGTCCTCATTTTCCCACATTCTTTCCAACATCCAATATTTTTGTCATGTTAGCCAATCTGATAGGTGAGAGGCAGTACCTCAGAATGTTTTAATTTGCATTTCTCCAATCAATAGTGATTCAGAGCATGTCTTTATATAACTATAGATAATTTTGATTCCTTTTTCTGAAAACTTCATATCCTTTGACCGATTATCAGTTGGGCAGTAACTTATATTTTTATAAATTTAACTTAGTTCTCTATATACTTGAGAAAGGAGGCCTTTATCAGAAATATTTGTGGCAAATTTCCCCCCTTTTTATTATTTTTTGTTATATTGGTTTTGTTTGTGTAAAAACTTTTACATTTTATATAAATTATCTATTCCATATTTCATAATTCTCCCTGCATCTTCAGTGGTCCTAAATTCTTTCCTTATCCATAAATCTGACAATTCCATGGTATCTTTCCTTTTTAAAATTCAAATTAATCTATGCTTTCTTTCATTTTCCCCCAAAAAACCAGTCTAGTTTTCTTAGTTTAATGGTTTTCTTGCTTTCAATTTTATTAATCTCTCTTTTGATTTTCAGGATTTCCAGTTGGTAGAGATTTTTAAAGTGTTTTTGGTGGGGTTTTTTAGTTGCATGCCCAATTTAATGATCTGCTTTTTCTTTATTGTATTGATGCAAATAATTAGGGGCATTTTCTTAAAGTACTACTTTGACTGTATCTCACACCATTTTGGTGTTGTCTCATTGTCATTTTCTTTAATGAAATTATTATTTGTTTCTATGCTTTATTCTTTACCCTGTTTATTTTTAGAATCAGATTAATTTCCAATTAAAGTTTAATCTCTCTTCCAATTGTCTGTTATTGTTGTTATTTTTGATGCATTCACTGTAATCTGAAAAGGATGTGTTTACTATTTTTATTTTTTCTGTATTAGGTTGTGAGGTTTTTATGTCTTGATACATAGTCATTTTTTATTTAGGTACCATGTGCTCTTGAGAAAAAGGTATATTCCTTTCTATTTTCATTCCAGAGATCTATCATCTCCTTATCTTCTTTCCTGTTTATTTTTTGGCTAAATTTATTTTAGAACTAAAGATGAAAGCTTACAAAATAGATAAAAGAGAAAAGTTGAGGTTACCCAGTAGTTTAGTTTTACTCTCTATTTTCCCCATAAACTAATTCAATTTCTCTTTCAAAAATTTAAATGCTTTAACATTTGGTACATAGTATTGATATGATTTCATTTTCCATGATATCATTCAGCAAGATAGAGTTTTCTTCCTTAACTCATTTAATTAGATCTATTTTTATTTTTGTTTGGAAATCATGATGGATACCACTACTTTCTTTGCTTTAACTGGAACAGAATTTATTATGCTTCAAAACTATTTTCCTCCATGCTATTTTCCCCTTATTTATTTCCCCTTTACCCTCCCCGCCTTTCCCTTCTCATAATTGTTTTACTTCTGATCATCACCTTCCCTAATTTACCCTTTCTTTTGCCAGATTCCTTCCTTCTTATATTATCTCCATCCCATTTTACTTCCTCATAATATGCATATTATTTTTGAGCCAGTTTTGATGAGGTTTAAGTTTTTGCCTGCCTTTGCCACCTATATCTTTCTCTCCATTTTATAAGTTCCTACATGCCTCTTTTGCATGAGATAATTTACCCATTCAGTCCCCCCTCCTTTTTCTGGTAGTGAAATTTTGTTTCTCATTCCTTTATTTTATTTTTGGATATCATATCATCAAAATCACTTTATATCCACAACTGTCTACATTATACTCCTTCTAATTTCTCTTTTAGTAATAAAGTTGTTAAGAGTTACAAATATTATTTTGACATATAGAAATAGAAAATTTAACTTTATTAAACTTCTTATATTTTCTCTTTCTTGAAGTTTCTTTTTTATCTTTTTACATTTCATTTGAGTTCATTTGGAGGTAAATTTATTATTCAGTTCTGAACTTTTAATTAGAATTGGCCAAAAGTCCTCTATTTTGTTAAATATCCATTTTCCCATGAAAGATTATAATTAATTTTTCTGGGTAGGTGATTTTTATTGTAATCCTAATTCCTTTGCCTTCTAGTGTATCATAAGCCAAGCACACACACCCTCAGTTCTTCAATGTGGATACTACCAAATCCTATATTATCATGACTGTAGTTCCACAATAATTGAATTTTTCCTTTTTGATTGTTTGCAATACCTTTTTTTGGATCAGGGAGTTCTTTCAGGTGGTGATTGGTGCATTTTTCTATTTTTATTTTGTCCTTTGGTCCTAATATATCAGGACAATTTTCTTTGATTGAGGGCAATTGGGGAGGGCTTCAAAAGGTCCCTCCATCTTGGCACCAGTAATCAAAATAAGTTTACTTTTTTTTAAATAACAAATTCAGTTGGTGGGGAGAGTCACGAGAATAACACCCCATGGCAGTAATTTGCAGGCAGAAGTAGTTTTCAGAAGTGAACAGGAATATTATTTCTGAGTAGAGGAAACTCATCATTTGATGTTTTCTTATTTAAATTGATTATTCTTGCTATACACCTGCTGTCAACTCCTAGGGGGAAAGCATTAGTCAAACCATCCTAAGTAGGGCTCTAATTGCTGTTACTTTGTAGTATATTCCATTTCATTATTTGAAGTAAATTTGCATAGCTCTAGTCTAGTGTGTCTCTGTATGGAACATAGTGGTAGTGTCTTCATTTGCTTGAACTTTGTTAGGATGAGCTCTAGTATTCCCTAACTATTGAATACAATTGAATTATATAATACTATAAAGGATAAATGATAAATAACAAACTTTTAATGTATTAAACTGAAAAAGCTAATAGGATTTGATATGGTAGAAAACTCATTTACAAATCTGTTTTGTTTTAAGTCAATGACACTTCATCTTTTTTAATGTTTAAGGCATTTTACTGAAATAATGATTAATGTGGTTTTTTAGTTAAGATTTTTTACTTCAAACGATCATAGAATATTAAAGCTGGAAGAGCATCTAGAGATCATCAAGTCAACCCCCTCATTTTTCAGATGAATAAAACATTGAGAACAAGTCAATTACTTCAAGCTAAACTATCATTTATTTTTTACTAAAAGCAAAGCAGTTCTCTAGGTTTAGGGGATATAAAAATAAAATGGAAGAGCCCTTGTTCTTATAAAACATTTTCTGCAACATGAAAGATGAATTATATATATATATATATGCATATTTCTATGTGCATTTTTATAATTATTCTGAATTTAATAGAATAAATTGTCATTTTTATTTATGAAGTAGAACAAAATAAAGGATTACTCATGATCCCATGAATCTCTATTATTTACAATTTGCTTTTCTTTTTAATAAATTCCACATGTAACTTTCAAAGTTATTCTGTTTGTCCAAGTTCCTTCTGGCTTTCCTTCTGTTCTCTTCTGTGTATTTTTAAATGCTTTTCTTTCATTTTCTTCTTTTTAAGCATTGTAATCACTATCTCTCCCTCCCATCTTAATTCATTCATTTCTATTGATAGAAAAAGAAGACCTTAATAATAGATATGCTTAATTAAATAAAACAAACTCTCATATTGACTTTGTCAGAAAGTTTATGCCATATGCTGCACCTAGAGTCTTATCACTTCTCTTTTTGTAGTGGGTAACCTGCTTTGTCATTGGTCCTTTAAAAGTAAGACTGTTTATTGTATTAACAAGAGTTCTTAAAAGAGTTATTCTAAAGTTGTTTCACTTTACAATATTGTTATATAAATTGATCTGTTGATGATCACTTCATCCCACATCAGTTCATACTCTCTGAAACTGATCTCTTTATCATTTCTTACAGCACAATAATATTCTATTATTTTATGTTATATTATAACCATCTACCATAAATTGTTTAGTCATTCCACAATTCATAAACATACTTTTGAGAATTTTTAATTAGAGTTTTTGTAAGTATTTTTTGCACATATGGGTTCTTTCCTTTAATCTCTTCATGGGATAAGCCCGGATCTTATATCCCTAGGTTTATAATTTAAGGAAGAAGAAATGAGCAATACCAACTAAAAGTAACAGAAAAAATGATGCTCATAAGAGATGACACATGATCTGAGCCTTGAAAGAGACTAGGGATTCTAAGGGATAAAGGTGAGAAGGGAGAACATTCTAATCTCAGGGCACAGTCAGGGCAAAGGCATGAAGGAAAATGATGGATCATCAGTCTTGATGAACAATAGAAATTCCAGCTGAGCTGGAACACAGAGTCAGAAAAAAACAATTAGTTGAGATGGTTACTGTGGTTATTCAAGGCAAAAATCAACTTTTTTTGATAACCTGAAAAACTTATTTATCTCACCCATGCATCCCCTCACTCCATCCCCAACACAATTCACAAATCATAGGAATCAATAATTCAGTCTTCATAGTTATGTGAAGTATTAAAACAATAGCACATGAATTCAATCAATAAGACAACAAAAAGATCATCAAAGAACAAACTGCCAAATTGTTTCTAGCTTGAGTTGGCTTCCTTCTCTGACCCCAAGTTGGTCTGAAAGAAAAGCAATAAGAAAATTTCTTTTTTTTTTTGAAAAGTTAATATATTAATATATTATTTATGCCTTTGGTTGTATATTTATTGAATTTTAACCTTTTTTGTGTCATGTGTACACTGGCAATATGGCACAACTAATAGGCTATTTTTTTTTAAATCAATTCTTTAGATAGTGATTGGCTACAGGGAAAAGGTGTTAGAAGGGACCATACTGTCTCAGAACTAATGAGATGCAATTTTCATGTCAGTAACTAATATTGTATGTTATTAACAATACTGATTTTTAACATTTTCATTGCTGATATTACTGGAGAATTTTGCTTAGAGAATAGCTATTCAAATAACTCAATTCAGCCAGCTTTTATCAAGAAAGAATATGCTACAACATTTCTAAAAAGTAATAATAATAGTGACATGGACATAGGGATTTGAAAAGCACTTTGCATACATTATCCTACTCAGTCTTCACACAACAACCTATGAAGTAGGAATTAGAATTCTCATGTATCCACATTGTACATATAAAGAATAGATTTAGAGATTGGAAATGCTTTGCCTAGTCTTCTGAATTTTCCCAATAAGATTCTTAGCCAGGTCCATTAATTTTAAATTTAATTTTCCCTTTTTTTCTTTTGAAACTACACCTTCCTATTTCACCCAAGTTTGAAATATAGCAACCCTTAATAGGCCCTATTCCCAACAATTGACTCAGCAACTAAACTTTTTCTATATTTTCTGATATGGGCCTGTTTACCTTTTCTAAAGCAGTCAAATGGCCCTCTCTTCCAAATAGCTCACAATATTGGTAAGGAAATCAAATCTACTTCAATTCAGAATTCTCAACCTAAAAGCAAAATCTTTCAGCTTCAATCTCCTTAGCAACAATCATGAATAGGTAAGTGTTCTTTCCACTATACTTCCTACTTTCCAACTTTGTATTACAACAAAGAAAAGTGAAGAAAAGTCAGCTTTATCATGTCATGTTTATCTTTGATCTTTCTTGGGAGATGGGTCTATTTCAAGAGCTTATCTCAAAATTTCAAAGTGGGAGGGATATCAGAGGCCACCCTACCCAACCTGTATTTGTACAAGAATCCCCACTATTATGGTATTTTTAAAATATTCAAGGTAAATAGGAAATAAGTAAGAGAGGGAAGGAAGTTGGAAAAGGCCTTCCTATAGGAGATGGGATTTTAATTGGAACTTGAAGCCAGTCAAGTTAGTAACATAGCAAAAGAAGAGAGCATTATAGGTATGGGAGACAGAGAAAATGCCAAGAATCAAAAGATGGAGTATCTTATTCATAGTAGAGCCAAACAGGTCAGTGTCACTGTATTAGAGAGTATATGTTGGGAAGTAAGATGTAAAAAGACCGGAAAATTAGAGAATGACTAGATTTTAAAGGCTTTGAATGTTAAATTGAGCATTTTATATTTGATCTTGGAGGTAATAGGAAGCATTGGAGTTTAAGGAGTAGGGAAGTGATATTGTTGGACATGTACTTTATTTTGCAAATAGACCAAAATACAGGAGACTGAGGAAAGAGACACAACTAGTGGTCATGATTTTCACTGGCAATTCTGGTGTTTCAGGAGGCTTTCCCTCAATTCCTGATTTGGTCACTATGTGGTATAGTAAGCCACAGTCTTTTGGCCAAAACTTCAAAAGAGATGCTCTTCCTGAGATTTCTCATTGTAAATTTTTTCTTTCTTTTTTTTTTTTTTCTTTTTTTCCTTAAGCTTATCTAAAGTTAACCTCCTTAAAGATAAACTTATATCACACTAAACATTTAACCAACAAGTCCCTGTTTGTTTGTTTGGGCTTTTTTTTTTTTTTGGAAAGATAAGATTAACATTAGAAATGCAACAGTTATACTCAGAATAGCAGATATATGAAGTTTCAACATTTAACTTATGCTTAAGAAATATTTCAATTTAGAAAGTTCTTCCTTGGGGTCAAATTCACCTAGTTTCAGAAAATAATCTTATATAAATATTTTTACAAAGTGAAAACTAGATTTTAAATAGATTGGATTTTTAAGGAATCTCCCCATTAGCTAGGAAGCAATTCTAGGATATAATTAGATTTGACCAAAAATAACTTTAGTCTGTATTGTTTTTCTACTTCTTGTGTATATATAAAATACTATGCAAAACTATTAGATTCTGGAATCCTCAACCTAGTAGCCACTCCAATTTTTCTGATTAGCATGGTTTTGGAATTCAGGAAATGAAAGTCAGGACCAAGCTGTGAAACCTTGTGATCTTTCTTGAGGGCCTCCTTTCCCTTCTTTTGTTCTGGGTGAATAGCTTCACCAAGACTAAGATTTGTCCAAATCTTATTCCCTTTCACTTTGTTTTCCATAAGCAAATAAATAAAAAAACATGTTTGTCTGACTGTCTATCAATTATAATAACCCTACTTCTTTGGCAACTTATTTGTTAGTATTACTAGGTGAGAACCCAGGTTGTCTGGACAGTAACATTTCTAATGCTAAATTTACCTTCCTGAAAAATAGGGACTTCCATTGCTCTTCTCTGTGGTTAAAGTGGTAGATAACTCTATTTTCTATTTATTATTTATTTATTTTTAACATTAATTTTTAAAATATTATGAGTTTCAAATTCTCTTCATTTTAAAAAATGCTTCCCATCCACTAAGAAGGCAAATACTAATGATATTAATTACACATGTAAAACATATTTCCATATTTAACAATGTTGCAAAAAAGCAAGAAAAATAGATGTGAACAAATTATACTTGAATTTACACCAAAGGATTCAGTAGTTCTCTCTCTAAAGATAGCACTCTTCAACATAAGTCCTTCAGAATTATCTTAGATAATTGTATTGATCAGAGTAGCTAAGTAACATTTGGGAAT